>NC_083653.1:8706516-9306516 GCF_963576545.1 Limanda limanda | reverse complement strand
GGAAATTAAGACATGTTGTGGAAACTGAAAACATGTTGGGGAAGATGACATTTTGGATAAAGTGAGGACACTTTGGTTATGAGAGGACATTTTGGTTAGGATAAGGGGCCAGAAAATGCAGTATACCAATCTGTGTCCTCACTAAGATAGAATTACAAACATTTGTGTGTGTGTTATATTTAGATGACACCAAACACTATCGACTCCACTGAGTACCAACCGCGCTATAATCTAACAGGGGCTAAAATAACCGTGCCGTGCCGTGTTAGACACACGTGACCATGTTGTTCAGATTCGGGGTCATTCTTGCTCCGGACTTGCAGCTCTTGGTCCTGGGCTCTCGTGAGGAGATGGGTCGGTGGGACCCGGACAGAGCGATGCACATGAAGCCCGTACACGAGCTTCAATTCAGAAACCTGACCCTTTGACTTCACCGCACATCTACTTTTAAATATCAGTGGAGTTTTGTCATAAAAGTACCTCTTCGAAGTATCAAATATTTCATTGCATGTAAAACATTCTACATGCAAAATTATAAATATATTATTCTGCAAATATTAGTACATTATTATTGAATCTATAGAGGAAATTTGATCTAGACACTGCTAGGCTTCATCGTACTTTCTTTTCAACTTGGTTTTTGAACACTATCTGTTGTTTGTCCCTGACCAGCTGCTTCACGTGAACGAGCTCTGATCTCACTGTGAGTGTTTCTCTAAGCGAGTGAATGAGGGCGGGGCAGAATGGCGGGGCCTGTGTGTGTGCGCTGTCTGGGAGCGCGCACCCACACACACACACACAAACACACGCACAAAAAGCACACAACCACACACACATTCGCCTGCTCCTGGAAAATATGTGCGACATGCACAACACTGCACAGGGAGCCACTGCAGAGGGGCTGAAGAGCCGCATGCAGCTTCAGAGCCGTGGGTTGCCGACCCCTGGCTCCGGCGAAACAACAATTTGTTTACTGTTCCGCTGTTAAAAAGATGCGGCCGACAAAACAATAGTTCGGCTATAACATTAGTTCCGCCTCACATTTCCCCCTGCTGGTCACGCGCCGCACATGTTATGCCCCCGACACAGTTTGATAATCGCTGCTTTAGATAGATGCTGCACAACATCAGGAGACTACGTCCCCTTCTCAATCAGAAGGTGGCGCAGGTTCTGGTCCAGGCCCTGGTCATCTCACGCCTAGACTGTTGCAACTCCCTCCTGGCAGGTCTACCTGCTAGCACCGTCCGACCTCTGCAGCTCATCCAGAATGCAGCGGCTCGACTGGTCTTTAACATACCCAAATTCACTCACACTACTCCTCTCCTCCGCTCCATTCACTGGTTACCAGTGGCTGCAGTCTACATCCAAAACATGATCAGTCGTTACACCCCATCCGGTTCACTCCACTCTGCATCTGCCAATCAGCTTGTTGCTCCCTCACTGCGAGCTAAACTCACAACTGTTTACTGTCCTGGCTCCTAAATGGTGGAATGAGCTCCCCAATGACATCAGGACAGCAGAAAGTCTATACATCTTCCACCTTACACTAAAAACACACCTGATCCGACTATACCTTGAATAAAAGTTTAAACTAACAATTTAGTAGCACATAAATGGCACTTACTTATAGCACTTTGTAATTTGGCTTTCTTGATTCTTGTTGTTCTGGGTTTGTATCCTCATGGTTGATACACTTATTGTAAGTCACTTTGGATAAAAAAGTCGCATAAATGTAAAGTAATGCAATGCAAGGTTAGGTAAGTGTGCTGGGTCCCAGCATGTCCAACACTGTTATTATCAGTACCAGGCAGGAATGTTGCAGCGCTGAAGGCAAATCAGGTTATAACCTGAGGCCCTGACCTCATTCCACCCCAAGAATGGCTGATTTCATAAGAAATAACAGTTGTTTAGGGTCCCCATACAGGTCTCTTAAAGTCCCCACAAACACAGGTTCAACCACCTATGGAGCGCGCCTGCAAGCTAGTTCAGGCTTCCAATTCGAGCTGCGCTGCTCCAATCATGTGACATACATCATTTGACATACCCCACTCTCCACAACCATGTATAATACTCACCCACCTTATCGGGTGGTCTATTTAAGCTGGGGACATTTTCCATCATCCCCTTTGCTCGCACTGCTGCTGCAGTAGTGCTACCAGTTGCTTCAGCCCCTCCACCATCCCAGCATCCACCTGTAGGCTCCAACAGGGTTACAAGTATTTGCTCAACATTCCAATTCTTCCTGTGTAATCATATAGGGGAGTGATTAAGTTGGAGCCTAGATGCCAAACACTAAACCTGTTCTGTTGCAATAAACGTCAGATTGTGAGTTGTCTGACTGAACTTATGACCAAATGAGGTGTGGTCTTGTAAAGATCTTAAATAGGGTGCAGGGTTGTGAGGAGAAGAGGCAGAGATCAAGAAAACAGAGCACAGAGAGGGAAAATCTGGACCCGGTATTTTGTTAGTTCTTCTGGACCGGATTCACTGAGTGACCATGGCTGAGTACAAGCTTCAGGTGTCAACAGGTGACATGCCAAGTGCAGGAACATGGGATCACGTTTCTGTCACTCTAATTGGAAGTGACGGAGAGAGTGAGAAAACTGATCTGGACAACTGGGGTAGAGACTTCTGCACCGGGAAAGTAAGTTGAATCCACCTGCACGACACTCTAAAATGTATTAACATACTAAAGGATAGTACATCCACAAGGTGACCAGGCCTTTCCTGTCAGGGCTTCCTTCCACTCTCTGGATCAATATCCTTGAGGTGGTCAGTCCAACAAACTCCTTATACTCTTTTAAATCTCTCATAAAGGCCCATTTCTACTGGTTCGCTTTCTCCCTGGTCCAGATTTTTCTGTCTATTTGAATCATTCCTTATTTTATTTTACATAGTTTCTACATAATCAAAATTTGATCAACACCAATTTTTCAGTTAAGATGAGCAGATTTCTGCTAGAACAAATCAATTACATTTTTGTGGATCACATCTATCATCTGAAAAAATCTACCATGTTTCAGCAAATTTCAACCACTTGTTTTGTTTCGGTGTGCTGGTTGTCCCACTTTCACCAGCCAGCTGCCATGTTTGTCTATCTCTGTGTACTGGGAAACGCTTGTGAGACTGATTACATCAAACCCAACCCTTTTCATACGATGTCTCACTTACTTCACTGTTTATATTTACATTAACTCTTACTTCCAGACCGGGACCTACACGGTGAAAACCAGTTTGTCTCTTGGGAAACTTCTGCTGGTCAAAGTGGATAAGGATCCCTTTCTCCATTTCCAAGAAGACGAGTGGTACTGCTCCACCATAGAGGTGACGACTCCAGAGGGAGTTGCCATTCTCTTCCCCTGTCACAGATGGATTTCCAGGGGAGAGTATGTGGAGCTGAGAGGAGGGAGAGGTCTGATATTTCATTATAATTAATTGTATAGATCTTTTTTATTAAACATTCTATATTTTTTTGGGGATATTTAATCCTCCAATTTTTTGACAGTTGAAATTTGTCTTCCTTAACGTTCTTTTCACTTCTCAGCCATGAAGTCTTTTGAGGATGACCATCCGCTGTTGATTGAACATCGGAAAAAAGAGCTGACACTTCGAAAGAGCTTGTACCAGTAAGTGTGCAGCACAGTACGTCCTGTACCTAAAGATCCAGGCATGTCCGCTTTGAGACAATTTACTTCTATGTAACTTTGTTCATGCGAGTAATTTTTTTTCAGGTGGAAGCTTCTAGCTGAAGGACTACTCCACATTAGCAGTTTTGAACATGCGTCTGAACTACCAGCTGAAATCCGCTTCTCTAAGGCCAAAGTGGACGAAATTGAAGATGCAAACAAACAACTGTGGGTCAACTGTAGATACAAATTTTCAACACAAACTGGTTCCAATATACTCACGCTCTTTTTTTCTCTTTCCCTTTTCGCTTGTCATAATTAAGTGGAATGAAATTCCACTCTGAGGGAATGGTCGGATCCACCGAAAAATGGAAAAATTTCGACGACCTGAAAAGACTCTTTAAATTGCAAAAGACACCAATGTCAGGTATTTCCTATTTTCCAGTAAGATTAGATCCTAGATTTCCTCAACAGAAATGTCTTTTCTTCTGGTTTCACAAATCAGAGGTGGCTGTGGCTCAGCAGGTAGAGGTTGTCTTACTAATCAGAAGTTCCATGGTCTGATACCTGGCGTCTTGTGGCTGTGAATGTGACTGGAGAACCGCTCTAGAAATACAGTAACAAGTGGCTACATGTTAGGATGTGGGACACAATTGTGAGACACAATTATCAGTTCACAAGTGATCTAACAGAAATTGACAGATTGGTAATCATTTAAATCTCCAAGGCTGATATTATACAGCCTATATATGGACTCATTGCTGTAAACCACACATGTGAATTGACTAAGCCTACATCCAAAGTAAAAACAATTATTCATACGTTATAATATACAGGGTAAATGTTTCCAACATACTGCCCGATATCATGAAAAATAATGCACCTACGATGTGACAAACATTTATAATATGAACAGTTGTATTTAGGTGCACTGAAAAAAGAAAATTGGATACAGTATATATGCATATATAACATTGTCATAGTTATCAAGCATTAAATAATTGAAATTGTTAAGTAAACATCTAACGACAGTTTATTTTCCCGCAGGCAAATGCATCATTCCACATCCCTTGTTATGGTTGTTGCATCTCAAATTTCAACAAGGAAATCTATTGAAATCAGCTGATTATGTCTCATGTCTAGTTCACTTAAACTTATAACTTGGAATGTCCAGGGACTGGGCCATGTAATTAAAAGGAAGAAGATTTTAACATATTTGAAAAAACAAAAATGTGATATAGCATTACTTCAGGAAACCAGGCTATCTGATACAGAACATTTGAAACTTAAGAGGGACTGGGTAGGCAAAGTTTACTTTTCCTCCCATTCACAGAATAAAAAAGGTACAGCCATTCTTATAAATAAGAACCTTCCCTTCATCTTGGAACATGAAGAAAAGGACTCAGAGGGGAGATTTATTTTGATTAAGGGTTCGATTCTTGGACAACATATAACTATTCTCAATATTTATGCACCAAATATTGATTCACCCCAGTTTATGTCGCAAATGATTTTGATGTTTAACCATCACTGCAAGGGCTTGGGCTTCCTAGCCGGCGATTTGAATTGTATAATGAACATCTCTCTGGATAAATCCTCTCCTGCAAACAAGTCTAACCCGAGAGCATCTGCTGTCCTTAAAAACTTATGCACAGATACCGGATTGATAGATATATGGCGACATTTAAATCCTAAAAGGAGAGACTACACGTTTTATTCAAATCCCCATAACTCGTATTCTAGACTAGACTATTTTTTTATTCCCAAAGACTTTTTACACTCTGTCCAGACTTGCTGTATAGATTCTATTGTCTTATCAGACCACGCTCCGGTACATCTATGCATTAACCCATTATTTAACATTCCTAGAACTCCCATTTGGAGATTCAATTCGTCATTTTTAAATAGTGACTCTTTTTGCGTTTTTGTCCGGAACAACTTATCACAATTCTGGCTCGACAATAAAAGCTCTCCAGTGTCCTCTGCCACGATTTGGGATGCAGCTAAAGCCACTTTACGTGGTTACCTTATATCCTACAGCTCTCATCAGAAAAAGGTTTTAGAGGAAAACAGAAAGAATCTTGAAAAAGAATTGACTAGGCTGGAGCAGATACATAAACAGTCACCTACTCTAGCAAACTTAAAGGCGCTAGTCGCTGTTAAGACTGCACTTAACTTGGATCATACTCGCCATGTTCAGAAACTGTTACTTTACACTAAACAGAAATATTATGAATTTGGCAATAAGTCCAGTCGCCTGCTTGCCCATCAACTGAAAAATCTAAATAATGATCGCTCAATTAATATGATAAGAACACAGAATGGGGATGTCACACATGATCCAACGATTGTCAATAGTACTTTCCGGGATTTTTATAAATCCCTGTATAGTACAGATAAGGCTGACGAGGCTGACATTGCTTCATATTTGAACAATGTCCCTTTACCTACTATTGCGGAGGAGGATCGCTACAGCCTAGATGCTGCATTCACTCCAGAGGAGGTCTGGGCTGCAATTCAGTCTATGCCAAATGGGAAGTGTCCAGGCCCCGACGGGTTTCCACTGGAATTTTTTAAGAAATTCTGGCCAGAGATCCGCACAATTTTTATGCCTGCCGTTAATGGTATCTTGAGAGATGGCATGCCCCCCTCCTGGAGGTACGCTTCCATTAGTTTACTTCTAAAAAAAGATAAAAACCCTTTAGATTGTTCATCATTTAGGCCTATTAGTCTCCTCAATGTGGACTACAAAATTATGGCAAAGGTACTGGTTCGGAGATTGGAAAACATCCTTCCGAAAATAATAAACCCAGATCAAGCGGGGTTTGTAAAATCAAGATATGGCACAGACAATGTACGTCGCGTTCTTAATATTGTTCAATATCTTAACGCACACAAAAATCCAGCACTTATAGTCTCCCTTGATGCCGAAAAGGCATTCGACCGGGTTGAATGGTCTTTTCTGTTTCCGGTGTTAGCAAAATTCGGCCTGGGCTCTAATTTCATTAACATGATTAAAACCTTCTATACAGACCCAATAACCACAGTTAATACAAATGGTTTGATGTCTGATGGCTTCCCGGTGCGCAGGGGTTGCAGACAGGGGTTTCCCCTGTCACCTTTACTGTTTATACTGTTTATTGAACCTCTGGCCGAGGCCATCAGAACTAACCCTGATATATTTGGGATTGGGGTGGGTGAGGAAAACCACATTATTTCCTTATTTGCAGATGATGTCCTTTTATATATTTATAAACCTGAGAAATCAATTCCGGCAGTTTTGAAATCTATAGCCACATTCAGTGCCCTGTCGGGTTATAAGATCAACCTGGGGAAGTCGGTTGTTACACCCTTTGATATCCCCCAGGATATGTCTATACAATCTCCTTTCCAAGTGTCCAGGAGGGGTTTTAAATATTTAGGTATCTTTGTCACCCCTGATTTAAATAATCTGTTTGAAACTAATTACTCACCTCTAATTCAAAGGGTTAAGAACGATCTGACAAAATGGGCCTCGATACCAACTTCTTTCCTCGGGAGAATCAACACTATAAAAATGAATATTCTTCCTCGATTGAACTATTTATTTCAAAATCTCCCGTGCTACCTGACCTCTGCATTTTTTAAGTCTCTGAATTCTCATGTATCTCGCCATATCTGGAACAATAAACATCCAAGAGTTAAGTTCTCTACTCTTACTAAGCCAAAGGATCTCGGAGGCCTGTCATTGCCTTCTCTACAACTATACTATTGGTCAGCACAACTTAAAATGATGTCAGAGTGGTTTTTGAATAGGAAAGATTCCTTATGGTTGGGTCTTGAATCTCAATCTTGTTATCCCAGAAAACTTACTTCCCTTCCATTCATCAATAATATAGATCATTTAAATCATCTCAAGAATAACATAATTGTTTATAACACACTACTAGTCTGGCGAGACGTGAGGAAATACCAGAATATTCCTCCTGTCCTCTCTCTCCGATCTCCCCTGGCTCTGAATCCAGATTTACCAGCACAGATTAGGAGTATTGGTCTGATGGAGTGGGCATCTAAGGGCCTATCTAACTTTATGGACCTGTTGGACTCCGACTCTGTTAAACCATTTGAGCAAATCAGGGCTGATTTTAATATTCCTCACAAAGACTTTTATAAGTATCTCCAAATTCGTCACTTCATAGGGTCCCTTCTGAGGACAGGCAAGATTCGCATGGGACTGTCAGAGTTGGAAAACACAATAATTCTGGCTAAGTCTCCCAAAAAACTGATATCAAAGATTTATGTTTCACTTTTTTATTTTGAATCTTCAGGTTATGACTCTTTGAAGCCGGTATGGGAGCGCGACCTGGAGGTGACGTTTAACCCTATAGACTGGGACAAGATCTGTAGTGGGGTTTTCCCCAAATGTACCTCAATCTCCATACATGAACAGAACTTTAAATTTTTTTTTAGAACCTATTACACACCTGTTCGCCTCCAGAGAATGTTCCCTGACACCTCTAACCTTTGTTATAAATGTAAAGTACATAAAGGTACATTTATTCACTTGTTTTGGTCATGCAACCTTATACAGACTTTCTGGAAGGGGGTACACTCTGTAATTCAGGAGGTCACGGGTAAAATATTCTTGCTGACTTCCTCTTTCTGTCTCCTCAGTCATACCCCAGACAATCTCTTTGATGCGGACACTAATTCTTTGTTGATAATTCTTTTATTTTTGGCTAAAAAATGTATTTTGCTGAGGTGGTCAACCCCTCAGGTCCCTACAGTCGACATGTGGATATCGCAGATTTCTGCTCTTTTCCCCATTGAGAAGTTGACCCACGACCTCAATCACAAATCAGTCAGGTTTTGGAAGATCTGGGAACCGGTGCATTCATTCTTACAAAAGCCATAACTCATATTCTTTTTCTGGAAGGGGAGGACTAACTGCTCTTTTATTTGATTTGTTTCATTCTTTTTATTTTATATACGCTATTCCCTTGTCTATCTCCTGTCATCCTGCTGATTGTGTATGTATGTATGTTTGTGTATACACGGATGTATGTGTGTATATATGTATGTGTGTATATATATATATATATATGTGTATATATATGTGTATGTATATATGTATGGGTATGTGTATGTGTGTATATAAATATATGTATATATGTGTGTAAGGATATATACTGCAGTGCTCATTGTTAGTTTGGGGTGGGATTTTTGTTGTTCTGTTTGTTTTGTTGTCTGTTCTGTTTTTCTAATGTTTGTTCTATAAAATGGTTAAAAACCAATAAAAAGAATATTAAAAAAAAAAAAAGAAATCAGCTGATTATGTTGAAAACATTTTCTTTTTGTGTTTTTTTTATACACATTAAAAAAACATGAATTTTATATGAATAGGATCATGTCGTACATCAAACCTGAGCAGATTAAACCTTATATCTCTGTTTCTTTTTTTTCAGAGTACGTTGCAGAGCACTGGAAGGAGGATGACTTTTACGGATACCAGTTTCTGAACGGAATCAACCCCACTTTGATCAAGCGCTGCTCAGAGCTTCCCCAAAACTTCCCTGTCACAGAGGAGATGGTGAAGCCGTTCCTGGCTGAGGGCAGCAGTCTGAGTAGGGAAATTGTGGTAAGAAAGAAGAGAAAATGAAATAATCTTTTCTCATCCTCAATCCTTGAATCATTGATTCAGATTGAAAACAGCAATTTAACATTTGTTATCGTGATGCAATTTCTCTTTGAGCAACACTGAGAGACAAATGCATGTTTTTGTAACAAGCAGAGACAACAAACAACATCGAACACAATTTATTAGCGACAATTAATTTAAAACTCTGCCTCACCAGTGATGACAAAGCCCAAAAAGACAGTACACATCACACCTTTTTTAAGTCTTTACACTGGCTACCTGTTAGTATTGAAAAAGACTTTAAAAAAGACTATAGAATGTGTTAATGTGTAATACTGTTACTGGTACAGAAAGTTTAAAGTTGACTGGGTCACAGACTTACTAGGGAGCACATTCAAACACAGGGATCCAAGAACCATTTAACCATTTACCAAGGTCACAATAGGTGGATGGAAGATAAACAACTGTTATTAATTCATAGAAATAAAGATTATAAAATAAATTAAATATAAATTAAGTTGCTTACATATGTGAAACATCCACAAAACCAACAAAGCATCTGAAATGCATGTGGTTTTTGAAGCTGGAGGGAAAGACCCCTCAGATTTGTTGATATTTAGTTTGGCTTTAATGTAGTGTTTTATAATTTATGGTTAATTTAATTTCTTAACTTTGTTTGATTGCTGTCTTTTTTCCATTATTGATTGCTTTGGTATGCGTTAGTCTTTAAATCTTAACATCTTCGTACTTCTTTTCAATTAATTTATACCATCCTATGTTTTGTCAATCACCTGTAAAGCACTTTGAATTTGTTTAGTTTGAAAGGTCTGATTTAAGGTTGATTGATCCATTGATTATTTACAAATCTGTGTTGCATCTTGATTCCTTTCCATACAGAAAGGCAATATATTCCTCTATGACCAAAAGAAGCTGGATGGAATCCCCACAAAAGTCTACAATGGAGAATCTCTGACTGTGACTCCTGGTCTCTGTTTGTTCTACTTGAACCCAGAAAACAAACTGATGCCAATTGCAATACAGGTATATCTAGATGAAAATCAAGTGTGCTCATTGAATCATATTATTTTCCACATGGCATAATTACTTGTATTACATTTTTTCAATAGTCTGTTTCAATTTTCAAACATTTAAAAGTCAATATTTTGTCATCACATTCCAGCTGCATCAACAGCCCTCAGAGAAGAATCCCATCTTTCTGCCCAGTGACCTGGAGACGGACTGGCTGCTGGCCAAGATGTTTATCAAAAACGCAGATTCACTTGATCATGAAGCCGTCCATCACCTCATGAATACTCACTTCATGGGAGAGGTCTACAGTGTTGCCACTCTGCGCTGCTTCCCTGTGATTCATCCCCTCTACAAGGTTTGACGACACAGCAGAGATCACTCTGCTCCTCAGTGTGTTTTTCTTTTGGATCTGAACTGATGTTTGACTGGTATTTAAGGTTTTTGTTCATGAGTTGAGGGAAACCTGTTTTGTTATGGTTGTGTCTTCTCTTTGCTGATCAACACAGCAAGGGTGTGTTGCTGTTTATTTCCTTGTTTGTTATAAATATATTATACAAAAAGTACCCGAAAGATTAAGTTGGTGAGAAGGATATAGTATGGGTCAGGGAAGAACCCATTAGTTGTTGTAGATTCTGTGCTATTCTGGCTGAAATTAGCATCTTAACTTGACGTTTAAAATGTTCCCCTCTTTCTCTTTAGCTGTTGATTCCACACTTCAAGTCTACTTTCGACATAAACGTTAGCGCCCGTACAAGTCTAATGGGCCCTAATGGGATCAATGGAAAAGTGAGGCTCTTTCACACATGTAAAACAAAGCCGGACTATTCTATTCATCTTGATCTGTTGAAAAACTGAATTTCTATGAGATTCACAACAAAGTTATATTTGTCTAATCGTACATATTTCTGAATAATTTATTATTAGACTTCAGCTGGAGATGAGGGGATGACAGAGATGATGAGGAGGTCCCTCCGTGAAATGACCTACAACTCCATCTGTCTGCCAGAGAACATCGCTGCACGAGGAATGGAGTCAATCCCCAACTACTACTACAGAGATGATGGATTGAAGCTGTGGTCCATCATCAACAGGTAATAATGTATTTATTCTGCTTAGATTTGTTTTTTAATTTTTGCGCCTGTCACATATTAGATACGTCATCAAAGCAGCCACCAGCTGGTGGTGAATCCTGTGGAAGAATTTGACATACTTTGCACTAGGTGGCTGGTTGGAGAAACTCCAGGTGTCGATTGAGATGCTTTGGCCTCACTTTTGGGGAGCTGTCATGATATCCATGTTTAATTTCAGTCTGTGGGTTTTAATAGGGACTTATTTTTACCACATTCTTTCACATAATTACTCAGAATTCTATTGTTTTGTGTTAACCAGCTTTGTGAGGGCAGCAGTGGAGTACTTCTATTCCTCAGACGCTGACGTCTGTAAAGACACAGAGCTGCAGGATTGGATCTGTGAGATATTCATCTACGGCCTATGCCTCAGGTTTTTAACCCGTGTTCTGTATTCAACATATAGTCCAATGTCCAATGCAAATTGTGAATGCCAAACATTAACTAATGATGGTGGTGCCGCCGACAGGATTCCCACACTGCTTTCATTCCATTGAGGAATTGATAAGATTCATCACCATGGTCATCTTCACAGTGTCGGCTCAACATGCAGCAGTCAATAATGGACAGGTGAGGCAAGAGTGAAAAAGTTAGGACACTGGAATATGTACTGAGGTTTGTTTTCACATTTAAAATATATGGGACGTGTGGCAGATGTGATCTGCTTCTTCCACCATGAGGTTTAATTTCCCAGATTTACATCACTTTTTTGTATTTTTTAATGAGATTCATACCAATCAATAATTTTGACATCAAATTTGCCACAACATAACTACATGAAAATAAAATAATGCATAAATACAAAAATGTTTAACCATACATTACATGCATGTTGAAATTTCTCTTATCATCTAGTTTGACTACTACTTCTGGACGCCGAATGCCACATTGATTTTGCACAAACCTCCTCCGACCACCAAGGGGCAGTCAAGCATGGAGACAATTATGGAGACCCTCCCGAATGTTGGAGAGACTGTTGTCATATCAGTGTTAATAAATCGACTTTCAGACAAATACAGTGGTGCTGTAAGTTTTATTTAAATATTAATGCATTTGTTAATCCATACTTGTATAATTGAATAAGAATTTGTCATTTTTTCCACCATGATAAACTCTGCCGCTTTAATATTTCTGTCTCGACTTTGTCATTGGCAGTTTCCTTTGGGTCAATATCCTGAGAAAAGATTTGACGAGCCTGAGCTTACACAGGTGATTCTGGAGTTTCAAGCGGAGTTGTCAAAACTCGGTGAAGAAATCGCAAAGAGAAACTCGCAGCTTGAAGTTCCCTATGACTACCTGCTCCCTTCTCTCATTGAGAACAGCGTGTCTATTTGAGAAAGTCAGAGAGATCAATTCTGTATCATTAACCAACTGTATTTCATCCTGGGAGGTGTTTTTGTTGTGGGTAGGTGTTGCATGATTTGATAAAATATTTGTGTTATGTAGGTCTGTGGTGTGGTTGTTCAGCAACAACTTAATTGATGGTTTCATGTCATTTTTTCATGTTAATTTTTCTGAAACGCCTCTGTGTATAAGTACTGGCTTTTTAGGACTTTGAGGCATTTCAACTTTGAGCACCCTAGCTTGTTGTGTAACCTCTGCAGAGCTTCCTATTAAAAAGACTCAAAGGCAACTCCAGTCTGAGAATCTCATTATTCTCAAGATGAATTTCCATCATACGCTCATATTTGCAACGTCCCTTCAGTTTTATAACATCATGTGTGATTTATCAATTCATGTCCGTCGGAAGTAAAGTGCATGACTGATGCACATGTTGAAACCATTATGTTAGGGCTCTTTATAATAAATACAACTGGACAGAGATGCATCTGACATTTTGGGATGGTGAGGACACTTTGGGAAAGTGGGGACATATTGGGGAAGGTTAGGAAACATTGGGACAGTGCAGACATGTTGGGCAAAGTGACGACATGTTGGGGGAAGTAAAGACATGTTGGGGAGCAAGGGACACTTTGGGGAAAGTTAGGAAACATTGGGACAGTGCAGACATGTTGGATAAAGCTGAGACATGTTGGGCAAAGTGATGACATGTTGGGGAAGATGACATTTTGGATAAAGTGAGGTCACTTTGGGTACAAGAGGACATTTTGGTTAGGATAAGGGGCCAGGAAATGCACTATGCCAATCTGTGTCCTCACTAAGATAGAATTACAAACATTTGTGTGTTATTAAGACGACACCAAACACTATGGACTACACTGAATACTAACCGCGCTATAATCTAACAGGGGCTAAAATAACCGTGCCGTGCCGTGTTAAACACCCGTGAGCATGTTGTTCAGATTTGGGGTCATTCCGGCTCCGGACAGTGCGGACGTGCAGCTCTTGGTCCTGGGCTCTCGTGAGGAGATGGGTCGCCAGGACCCGGACAGAGCGGTGCACATGAAGCCCGCACACAAGCTTCAATTCAGCAACCTGGCTTTGACTTCACTGCACATCTTCTATTAAATATCAATGGAGTTTTGTAGTAAAAGTAACTCTTCGATGTATCAAATATTTCATTGCATGTAAAAATGTCTACATTGTGATACTGTATATACTCTGTTCACTGTGTTTATAAATTATTCATATACTGTGTATTCAATTTCTTTCTAACTTTTAATGGCGTGTACAGAACATGGTGTACATGGTGTATGACTGCTGTGAGTCCAAAATGAAAATGTGATTCGATGAATCAACATGTGTTGCAGAGATATTAGAGGAGTTGAAGTCAATATGAATTGGTCTCAAGGAAAAAATATTTATTCAGTCAAATCACTACTATGTTAAGTTCATTGTGAATTCACAAGCAAATCGTATTTTTCCATTATTCAAAGCTAAAATGGATATAGGTCTGCATTGATATACCACTCAAAGGGCTTTACAATATAGTCTAACCACGCGCACAAACACTCATACAGTGCATATATGTGCGTTCTACATCACTCATACAGCGGCATTAACTCTTAACTCTCCACAGGCCAGTTAGAATTCATTGATACTTTATTGCTATGTGTATTTCAATGCAAGAAAGAATGTGAATGGTAATAATACCAGGTTAGCCACCTGAAAATTAACATTGAAAAGTCTGAACTACTTTTCCTTCCAAGGAATGGCTCTCCCGCCCACGACCTGACTATTACCTTTGACAACTCCGTGGTAGCCCCCACCAAGACTGCTTGGAACCTGGGTGTGACACTCGATAGTCCCCGCCCCAACAAAATGGGCACAGTTCAACATGTGTATTTACATAACATACACATGAACATTCAATTCACATTACATTCAGGAATTTCTGATGTGCAATAAAAAATCTTTTTCAAACAACTTTTTGTGACATTTTTTCAAAATTCAATTCAACATAATTTCCGCCTCACATTTCCTCCCCCTTGTCGTGCGCACCACCTTTTATGCTCTTTCTGGGGGTTGCATCATCATTATGTGTTTTTAGATTCCTACACAACTGCTCTGGGTACTTTGTCATTTTCCAAGTGTGAACACACAACTGAATCGATACCCATTACATTCTGAGTATGAAGTTAAGAGAGGAATCTGTTTTATCCACATGAAAGGTTGTGACCTCTTTCATATCAAGCTGGGAAACTTCCTAATAAGGTTGACACTGACATCTAGTGGTTAAACATAATGACAGCAGCCATACAAGACAGGCCCAAAGCTGTTTTAAACCATTTCATGGTTTTAATCTCATATGAATTCAATAAAGTGTAAGGAGAATACTTTTAGAAATAGATATTTGACAATATTCATGTTCAGTACTTTGGCATTAAATTGTTTTCCCTTTCCATTTATTTGGCAGGACGGTGGATTTGGTCACAGTCCCATTCAGGAGCTCTCCACACCCTCAGCTCTGAAGATGGAGAAGGATCATATTCACTGCATCTCCTGTGTCAACCAGAGATGCATGGTCAGACCTGAACCAGGCGTTTCTTGTGATCTCATCTCATGTCCTCATGTGTGTGGGGCAGTATTTCACTCCCGTAAACCTGGCGTGCACCATCTTCTTTGCGGACTACTGAGGGTCCCCTGTCTAAACAGTGGCTATGGCTGCCCCGCCATGCTGGTTCGCAACCAAATGTATGGACACCTCAAAGTGTGTCCGGCCCGCGTGGTGTGCTGTACTATGGAGTGGAACAGACCTATTAGCGGCCTGGACTATACCTCCTATGAGAGCTTTAGTCGCGGGGTGGAGGAGGTGGAGCAGCTGGACATGGCACTCGCTCTTTAGGATCAGCGTACACTCCTCGAGTCCCTCAAGGTGATTTCCATGGCACCTACTGCAGAGGGACAGACACTTGTTCCAGTTGGTAGGAGACCAAGGTAAAGAACTCGCCAGCGCCTGCCCCAGGTTCGGAGCACTTCGGTAAACTGTATGAGGCCAGAGTTGAGACTGCAAGAAGTTTAGCTGCTGCTTTAGACTTTGTTAGCAGTGCTGGTTCTGTTGATAGCAGCTCAGTGTGTGTAAACATAGGAGCTGCTGGGCAGGAGAGTAAATCGAGCAGCAGCACAGACCTTCAGAATGGACAAGAAGCCAAAGCAGAGGCTGACGGTGTGATGAAAAGAGAGATGGAGGAGAAAAGTGTTTGTTCTAGCTGTTCAAGTGGAAACTGCGCTCCTTAAACAAAGGGACCTCAGTCAGGAGCAACAGGGGCCTGTTTAGATGCAGCCTCTTCTGCTGAGGTGCAAGGTGACATGAATAATGGTGTTTCTCAGGAGGCAGCGACGCCTCAAATGTCGTCTCCACTGCATGTCAGCCCAGGTGTGGCACAGAGGGCTGGTCACGTGGTCCTGGAAGACAGGGGGCTAGTCCTATTAGAAAGCCATGTGTCTGAGCGGAAGTTCCACAACTACCAGTATTTCAGAGGTCAGAGCCAATATCCGTTACAAAATGGACGGATAGGTTTCCACCCAGACAGGTCACCATATAGATTGCGACCCAAAATGGAGGACAAGGCAGTGGATACCTCTGATCTGGAGCAGGATGACGACCCAATGGGTCTAGGAGAGATTGATTTGATCACAGCAGCACTGCTCTTCTGCTTAGAAGAGTCTAGGGAGTGTAGGAGGATCTCTGACACAGTCTATGTTGATGGCTACTGCGTCAACTTTGGCACACAGACGTTCACTTTCCCCGCAGCAATCTTGGTAACAAACACGAGAGTGGGTGACATGGCCTCTGCATCTGCCTGTGATCATGCTGCCCCCCAGCTCGCCTACCCAAGCCCTTTCCGCACCCTACGCCTCGGACTTGTCCTGGAAGCTCTGGAGGTGGAGGCGGTCCCACATAACCGTTACCTCCCTTCAAACCCCCGCTACCAACACATGTTCCCC
Source organism: Limanda limanda (assembly GCF_963576545.1). Lineage (NCBI taxonomy): Eukaryota > Metazoa > Chordata > Actinopteri > Pleuronectiformes > Pleuronectidae > Limanda > Limanda limanda. The sequence goes on along the minus strand of NC_083653.1, from coordinate 9,289,768 downwards.
TTCGTCTGTGGCCAGTCATTCCGTCGGGACCAGTTTTCTTCCCATTTCACCAACGTCCACGGTGACATCCACGCTGGTCTCAATGGTTGGATGGAGCACCGCTGTCCACTAGCCTATTATGGCTGCACATTTTCCCAACGGAGGTTTTACCCATCCACCCAGGGGGCCAAGGTGGTTCACGACAGACACCTGAGGTCCTTCGGGGTTCAGCCTTGCCCGAGGGCCAAACTTCCAAATGACTCCCAGTCTGACCAATTTAGCGGGCTTCCCAATGAGATATTTTGGCACATAGCTGGGTTCCTGGACAGTTTCAGCCTGTGTCAGCTGTCACTGGTTTCCCGGACTATGAGGGAGGTGTGTGCCAGTCTCCTGCAGACCAGGGGTATAGGTGAGCTGCAGTGGGAGCGGGGACAAGGAACTGGTGCTCATGGCACTGTGTCATGGCAGATCAAAAATAGAGTGAGTAGAAAACTACATCTGTAAACATGAACTCTCTCTAAATAACTTAAACTCGTCACAAAGATGTGTGTGCTTTTGCAAGTGGAAACATTCCAAATAGCTGCCAATAGCCTTAAATCATACTATGAATACGAATTAATTGTGACCATATCTCATAGAGTTATACAGTTAAATTTATAAAGGAAAAGTGCTAATTTATTTTTGTGCCAAGAAGATTAATTCCATTGTTGTCTGTTTGATGTATAAGCCAGCAGCTAGTTACTCAGGAAAGTAGGGCTCTACAACGTGTTTGTGGGCAATTCCCACGTTGACGAAAAATACATATTAACCTTGTAGCTTTGCATGAGTTTTTTGCTGAATATGCACCTGGTGAGATAAAGTCTATTTTCTTGAAGACAAATACGCACAGTAGATTTATATTATTCTATTTGATGTAATGAAAAGAGATTTAAAAGTTTCCACTGTCTGGTCGTCAAGTTGTAGCCTTGAAGAAAAAGCAGGTTATTGGTTATTGCATTATTTCTGTGTGACAGAAAGTTATGCCAGCACTGTACAAGATTTACTTGTGTCTCCTCTTTCTCGTCTTACTGATCCCGATTTATGATGTCAACCCCAATGCAAGTCTGCGTCTGTAGGACAGAGTCAAATAGATGGATATTAATATGAGGATAGCTCCATAAATGCATGTGATTTGCTACCATTCAATAAAATCTTTTCAGCCTTCTACATGTTTTCTTGAAGCTTCCTCCGGTTATCGTTCAGGCAGGGTTTTGTCTACGTTATCACAGATTTTCCTGGAAGATTCTTGCATTCCTAGACATCTGATATCTAGGAGAGAAATGCATTCGATCGATGAGGCGATTTTGAACATCCAGCAGCTGTGTCCGGGCACAGTTGGACTTGTCTGATTAAGTTTGTCACACTTCTCACACCGCTTCATATTGAGCGTGGGAAAAATCACCACATAGAGATCGAGAGGGCTCAAAGGTATCGGATGCGCCGCAGGTGACTCCTCTACAGGTGAGCATTAAGAAGATGAAACAATTAATATGCCATTACTTTAATCTATAGACTTTCCCAGAAATTGAATCAATAAAGTAAAGTATTTACCTTAACTCTCCAAGGGCCAGTTAGAATGCATGGATTCTTTATTGCTATTTGTATTTCACTGCAAGAAAGGAGTGTTAATGATAACAACACCAGGTTAGGTTAGTGTGCCAGTTCCCAGCATGACCAACCCTGTTATTATCAGTACCAGGAAGGAAAGTTGCAGCGTTGAATGCAAATCAGGTCATTACCTGAGGCCCTGACCTGATTCAACCCCAAGAGTGGCTGATTACACAATAAATAATGGTTGAGTAGGGTCCCCATGCAGGTCACTTAAAGACCCAAAAGTTTCTGGAAACCGCCTTGCCAAAAGGCCACATCTCACCTTATCAGAGGAGTCCGGTCTTTGAGTACAAAGTCAGTACTTTTGAGTTAACACATGTAAACAGATGTGAACTAGTGCAGACACAGCGACAGGACAAACCTTAGCAAATAAGTGTCATATCCTGGTGTAAAGGACTTCAAGCTGACGAAAAAAAAACAGAAACACAGGCTCCACCACCTTTGGACCGTGGCCTGCGCGCTAGTTCAGGCTGCCAATCAAGCTGCGCTGCTCCAATCATGTGACATTCCTCACTCTCCACAACCATCTATAATACAAATATTTAAGCAGAGAGAAATTTCCCATCATCCCCTTTGCTCGCTCTGCTGCTGCAGTATTGCCTCCAGTTGCTTCAGCCCCTCCACCACCCCAGCATCCACCTGTAGGCTACAAGAGGGTTACAAGTATTTGCTCATCACTCCCATCCTTCCTGTGCAACCATATGGGGGAGGGATTAAGTTGGAGCCTAGATGCCAAACACTAAACCTGTTCTGGTGCCATGAACGTTAGATGGTGTGTTGTCTGACTGAACTATTGTGAATGACAAATAGAGCTGTGGTCTTGGAAAAGTCAGAAAAAGGTTGGAGGGTTGTGAGGAGAAGTGGCAGAGAACAAGAAAACAGAGCACAGAGAGGGAAAGTCTGGACCGGATCCACTGAGTGACCATGGCTGAGTACAAGCTACAGGTGTCAACAGGTGACATGCCAAGTGCAGGAACATGGGATCATGTTTCTGTCACTCTAATTGGAAGTGACGGAGAGAGTGAGAAAACTGATCTGGACAACTTTGGCAAAGACCTCTGCACCGGGAAAGTAAGTTAAATCCACCTGCACGACACTCTCTAAAATGTATTAACAAGCAAATTTCACCCACTTGTTTTGTTTCGTAGGTTTACTCAAGGTGTGGTGTTTGTCCCACTTTCACCAGCCAGTTGCCATGTTTGCCTATATCTGTGTAACATTAAACCCAGCCCTTTTCAACAGATGTCGCACTTACTTTACTGTTTATATTTACATTAACTCTTACTTCCAGATTGGGACCTACACCGTGAAAACCAGTTCATCTCTGGGGAAAGTTCTGCTGGTCAAGGTGGAGAAGGATCCCCGTCTCTTTACCCTAGAAGACGAGTGGTACTGCTCCACCATAGAGGTGACGACTCCAGAGGGAGACGCCATTCTCTTCCCCTGTCACAGATGGATTTCCAGGGGAGAGTATGTGGAGCTGAGAGGAGGAAGAGGTCTGATATTATATTATTATTCATTTTACAGATCTTTTTTATTAAAGATTATATATTTTGGGGGGATATTAAATTTTCACATTTTATGACAGTTGAAATTTGACTGCTGTAACGTTCTTTTCACCTCGCAGCCATGAAGTTTTTTGAGGACGACCATCCCCTGTTGATTGAGCACCGGAAAAAAGAGTTGACACTTCAAAAGAGCTTGTACCAGTAAGTGTGCAGCACAGTAGGTCCTGTACCTAAAGATCCAGGCAGATCCGCTTTGAGACAATTTACATTTATGTAACGTTGTTCATTGATTTTTTTCAGGTGGAAGCCTCTCGCTGAAGGACTACTCCACATTAGCAGTTTTGAACATGAGTCTGAGCTCCCATCTGAAATCCGCTTCTCTAAGGCCAAACTGGACGAAATGCAAAACACAACCAAACGACTGTGGGTCAACTGTAGATAAAGATTTACAACACAAACAGGTTCCAATATACTCACGCTCTTTTTTTCTCTTGTCTTAAATAAGTGGATTGAAGTTCAAATTTAAGGGAATGGTCGGATCCATCAAAAAATGGGAAACTGTCGACCACCTGAAAAAACTCTTTAACTTCAAAAAGACACCAATGTCAGGTATTTCCTATTTTCCAGTACTTCAGATTAGATCATAGACTTCCTCAACAGAAATGTCATGTCCTCTCTGGTTTCACAAATCAGAGGTGGCTGTGGCTCAGTAGGTAGAGGTTGTCTTACTGACCAGAAGTTCAGTGGTCTAATACCTGACGTTTTTTTCAGAGTACGTTGCAGAGCACTGGAAGGAGGATGACTTTTACGGATCCCAGTTTCTGAACGGAATCAACCCCACTTTGATCAAGCGCTGCTCAGAGCTTCCCCAAAACTTCCCTGTCACAGAGGAGATGGTGAAGCCGTTCCTGGATGAGGGCAACAGTCTGAGGAGGGAAATTGCGGTAAGAAAGAAGAGAAAATTAAATAATCTTTTCTCATCCTCAATCCTTGAATCATTGATTCAGATCGAAAACAGCAATTTAACATTTGAGGCTTATTGTCATAGTGATGCCATTTCTTTTTGAGCAACACTGACAGACAAATGCATGTTTTTGTAACAAGCAGAGACAACAAACAACATTCTACACAATTTATTAGCGACAATTAATTTAAAACTCTGCCTCACCAGTGGTGACAAAGCCAAAAAGGACAGCACACATCACACCTTTTTCAAAATCTTGACACTCACTACTGGTATTGAAAAAAGACTATAGAATGTGTTAATGTGTAATACTGTTACTGGTGCTGAGAGTTATAAGTTAACTGGGTCACAGACCTACTGGTGAGCACATCCAAACACAATGACCCAAGAACCATTTAACCATTTACTAAGGTCACAATAGGTGGATGGACAATAAACAACAGTAATTAATTTATACTTACAAAATTATTAAATTATTAAAATATACAATAAGTTGCTTACATCCACAAAACCAACAAAGCATCTGAAATACATGTGGTTTTTGAAGCTGGGGGGAAGGACCCCTCAGATTTGTTGATATTTAATTTGGCTTTAATGTAGTGTTTTATAATTTATGGTTTAATTATACATATATTTAATTTCTTAACTTTGTTTGATTGCTGTCTTTTCCATTATTGATTGCTTTGGTATGCGTGAGTCTTTAAATCTTGATTTTTTTTGCATTTGTTTAGTTTGAAAGGTCTTATTTAAGGTTGATTGATCCATTGATTGATTACAAATCTGTGTTGCATCTTCATTCCTTCCCATACAGAAAGGCAATATATTCCTCTATGACCAAAAGAAGCTGGATGGACTCTCCACTTATGTCTACAATGGAGAATCTCTGACTGTGACTTCTGGTCTCTGTTTGTTCTACTTGAACCCACAAAACAAACTGATGCCAATTGCGATACAGGTATATTTAGATGAAAATCAAGTGTCGTCATTGAATCACATTATTTTCCACATTGCATTATTATTTTTATTAAATTTTTTCTAAAGGTCTGTTACACTTTTCAAACATTTTAAATAAAAAAAAATGTATTATATTCCAGCTGCATCAACAGCCCTCAGAGAAGAATCCCATCTTTCTGCCCAGTGACCTGGAGACCGACTGGCTGCTGGCCAAGATGTTTATCAAAAACGCAGATATGCTGGATCATGAAGCCGTCCATCACCTCATGAATACTCACTTCATGGGAGAGGTCTACAGTGTTGCCACTCTGCGCTGCTTCCCTGTGATTCATCCCCTCTACAAGGTACGACGACACAGCAGAGATCACTCTGCTCTTACCTGTTTATTTCTTTTGGATCTGAACTGATGTTTGACTGGTGTTATGGTTGTGTCTTCTCTTTGCTGATCGACAAAGCCAGGATATGCTGTCTGCTGTGTATTTCCTTGTTATAAATATATCACACAACATTTTTTGTTGTAGATTCTGTGCCATTCTGGATGAAATAAGCATCTTACTTTGACGTTTAACATTTTCCCCTCTTTCTCTTCAGTTGTTGATTCCACACTTCAAGTCCACTCTCGACATAAACATTAGAGCCCGTACACGTCTAATGGGACCTGATGGGATCTTTAAAATAGTAAGGCTCTTTCACATATATAATACAAAGCGGGACTATTCTATTCATATTTAACTGTTGAAAAAATGTCTATCAAATTTACAACAACGTTATATTTGGCTCATGGTAAATATTTCTGTATTATTTATTATTAGAGTACATCTGGACTTGAAGGGATGATAGAGATCATGAGAAGGTCCCTCCGTGAAATGACCTACAGCTCTGTCTGTCTGCCAGAGAACATCATTGCACGAGGACTGGAGTCAATCCCCAACTACTACTACAGAGATGATGGATTGAAGCTATGGTCAATCATCAACAGGTAACTTCATATTTAGGTTATAAAGCTTCCCCAAAACTTCCCTGTCACAGTCAATCCCCAACTACTACTACAGAGATGATGGATTGAAGCTATGGTCAATCATCAACAGGTAACTTCATATTTAGGTTATAAATATTGCAGATAAGTTCACTGATCTGTTTTGGTGTACCATGTAGGAGACAGGAATTAATGTATTTATACACTGCTGAGCTTTGGTGTTTTTTCTATTTTTATTTAAAAAATGGCATCAAAGCAGACACCAGCTGGTGGTGAATCCTTTGGAAGAAATGTTACATACTTTGCACTACGTGGCTGGTTGGAGAAACTCCAGGTGTCGATTGAAATGCCTTGGCCTCACTTTTGGGGAGCTGTCATGATATCCATGTTTAAATTCAGTTTGTGGGTTTTGATAGGGACTTCTTCAACATAATTATTCAGAATTCTATTGTTTTGTGTAAACCAGCTTTGTGAGGGCAGCAGTGGAGTACTACTATCCCTCAGACGCTGACGTCTGTAAAGACACAGAGCTGCAGGATTGGATCTGTGAGATATTCACCTACGGCCTCTTGGGAAACAAAGCCTCAGGTATTTAACCAATGTTCTGTATACAACATATTGTCTATAAAAAGTTTCCACTGCAATTGTGAATGCCGAACATTAACTTATGATGGTGGTGCTGCCGACAGGATTCCCAGACTGCTTTCATTCCATTGAGGAATTGATAAGATTCATCACCGTGGTCATCTTCACAGTGTCGGCTCAACATGCAGCAGTCAATAATGGACAGGTGAGGCAAGAGTGAACAGGTTAGGACACTGGAATATGTGCTGAGGTTTGTTTTCACATTTCAAATATATGGGACGAGTGGCAGATGTAGAATCTGCTTCTTCCACTTTCAGGTTTCATTTCCAACATTTCACTTTTTTTGTAACTTTAAATGACATTCAGTCGATTCAATTATTTTCACATCAAATTTGCCACACCTAACTACATGAAATAAAATAATACATAAATACAAAAATGTGTAATCATACATATGCATGTTGAAACTTCTCTCATCATCTAGTTTGACTACTACTTCCGGACGCCGAATGCCACCTTGATATTGCACAAACCTCCTCCGACCACCAAGGGGCAGTCAAGCATGGAGACAATTATGGAGACCCTCCCGAATGTTGGAGAGACTGTCACCATATCAGTGTTGATAAATCAACTTTCAGACGAATACAGTGATGTTGTAAGTTTTATTTAAATACTAATGCATTTGTGAATTCATTCTTGGATAATTGAATAAGAATTCATCATTTATTCCACCATGATAAACTCTGCCGCTGTAATATTTCTGACTCTACTTTGTCATTGGCAGATTCCTTTGGGTCAATATCCTGAGAAAAGATTTGACGAGCCTGAGCTTACACAGGTGATTCTGGAGTTTCAAGCGGAGTTGTCATACCTCGGTGAAGAAATCGCAAAGAGAAACTCGCACCTTGAAGTGCCCTATGACTACCTGCTCCCGTCTCACATTGATAACAGCGTGTCTATTTGAGAAAGTCAGAGAGATCTATTCTGTATCATTAACCAACTGTATTTAATCCTGGGAGGTGTTTTTGTTGTGGGTAGGTGTTGCATGATGTGATTAAATATTTTTGTTATGTGGGTCTATGGTGTGGTAGTTCAGCAACAACTTAATTGATGGACGTAGAAAATAATAACTTAAACATTACATTGACTTTATTTAAAAAAAAAGGTGATATATAATTACTCTTTACTAACATTGAGTTTTAGCTTTTTCCATTCCTGTAACCGACATGATGGCAGAGATGAATTAGCTGTAAGAAAACTCACTGATGTTGTGTTTTGGGGAAATACATGAATTCTTTGCTTAAACATTTAAGATAAAGATATACTGTGTATTATTACTTCCTGTCACCTATGTTCAACTTCGAATCCATTAAACTTGTAGTCGCGCATATTTGCATCCTCCCTTTAGTTTCATGACATTATCAATTTATGTCCATCAGAAGTAAAGTTAATGACATGTTGTAACCATTATGTTAGGGCTCTTTATAATAAATACATCTGGACAGGGATGCATCAGGCATTTTGGGAAGGTGAGGACACTTTTGGGAAAGTGGGGACATGTTGGGGGAAATTAAGACATGTTGTGGAAACTGAAGATAAATTGGGGAAGAAGACATTTTGGATAAAGCCAGGACATGTTGGGTTAGTGAGGACACTTTGGGGAAAGTGAGGACATATTGGGGAAAGTTAGGAAACATTGGGACAGTGAAGACATATTGGGTAAAGTGAAGACATCCTGGGCATAGTGAGGGCATTTTAGGAACCTGAGGACAATTTGGTCAGGATAAGGGGCTCAGAAATGCATTATACCAATCTGTGTCCTGACTAAGATAGAATTAAAACATTTGTGTGTGTGTTATATTTAGATGACACCAAACACTATTGACTTCACTGAATACTAACTGGGCAATAATCTAACAGGGGCTATAATAACCGTGCCGTGCCGTGCCATGTTAGACAAGCGTGACCATGTTGTTCAGATTCGGGGTTATTCTCCCTCCAGACAGTGCTGATGTGCAGCTCTTGGTCCTGGGCTCTCGTGAGGAGATGGGTCGGTGGGACCCGGACAGAGCGGTGCACATGAAGCCCGCACACGACCTTCAATTCAGCAACCTGGCTCTTTGACTTCACCGCACATCTACTTTTAAATATCAGTGGAGTTTTGTAGTAAAAGTACCTCTTCAATGTATCAAATATTTCATTGCATGTTAAACATTCTACATGCAACATTATAAATATATTATTCTGCAAATATTAGTACATTATTATTGAATCTATAGAGGAAATTAGATCTAGCCACTGCTAGGCTTCATCGTACTTTCTTTTCAACTTGATTTTTGAACACTATCTGTTGTTTGTCCCTGACCGGCTGCTTCAAGTGAACGAGCTCTGATCTCACTGTGAGTGTGCGCTGTCTGGGAACGCGCGCTCACACACACACAAACACACACACAAACAAGTACACAAGCACACCGACACACATATTCGCCCCGCTCCTGGTGAGTATGCGCGACACGCACATCACTATACAAGGAGCCACTGCAGAGGGGCTGAACAGCCGCATGCAGCTTCAGAGCCGCGGGGTGCCGACCCCTGGCTCCGGCGAAACAACAATTTGTTTTACTGTTCCGCTGTTTAAAAGATGCAGCCGCCAAAACAATAGTTTGGCAATAACATTAGTTCCGCCTCACATTTCCCCCTCCTGGTCGCGCGCCCAACCTGTTATATTTCCGACACAGTTTGATAATCGCTGCTGTAGATAGATGTTGCACAACATCAGGAGACTACGTCCCCTTCTCAATCAGAAGGTGGCGCAGGTTCTGGTCCAGTTCCTGGTCATCTCACGCCTAGACTGTTGCAACTCCCTCCTGGCAGGTCTACCTGCTAGCGCCATCCAACCTCTGCAGCTCATCCAGAATGCAGCGGCTCGACTGGTCTTTAACCTACCCAAATTCACTCACACAACTCCCCTCCTCCGCTCCATTCACTGGTTACCAGTGGCTGCAGTCTACATCCAAAACATGATCAGACCTTACACCCCATCCCATTCACTCCACTCTGCATCTGCCAATCAGCTTGTTGCTCCCTCACTGCAAGCTAAACTCACAACTGTTTGCTGTCCTGGCTCCTAAATGGTGGTATGAGCTCCCCAATGACATCAGGACAGCAGAAAGTCTATACATCTTCCACCTTACACTAAAAACACACCTGATCCGACTATACCTTCAATAAAAGTTAAAACCAGGGCTACGTTGTAGCACTAACGGGCCCGAGCACACCGCCATTTCAAGTCTGTTGCGGTCGGGGAATAGGGAGCGTTCAATGATCAAGCGCTCGTCTCCGCATTGCATGCGTTTGCGCACTGCGGTAAGGGGAAACGCTTTACTTCTTGTAGCCAGCAGGTGGCACTGTGATTTTAAGTCATGGTGTCTTTGTAGATGTCATCAGGTCGTGACTCCCTACGACAAGTATGGCAAAGTAAAAATGCGGAATTTGGCCAAAATCGTCACTGAATCCAAAATGGCGGGCTTCCTGTTTGGTTTAGCATATGTATCAGAGACATATTTCTTTGTCATGACAAGGCACATGTCCCTGTCGATTTTACTAGAAATAGGCCAATCGTAGTGCCGGGGCTGCCCTTTAGGGGGCGCTAGTCAGTTATTTTTCCACTCCCATTTCTTATACCCATCTGATAGTTTTCAGGGGGGGTTGTTGATACACACATGTAGTTTGAGGGCGATGGACCAGTGAACAAATAAGTTACAGCGATTTCATGTGTAATGGCGAGTTGAGGAACTTTGGTGCCACGCAATTAATATGGCGTTTGACGAAAAGTCACAGTAATCTTAAATCTTCATTATCAATGTCTTGAGACCCATTTGACACAGTTTGACATAGTTGCGCAAAGTGGATGAGGAGGAATACTTCCAAGTGTGAGATGTACCAAAAACAAGACATTTTCTGCTGCCACCAGGGGGCACTGTGATTTTAAGTCACTATTCTGGGTCGATGTCTTCGGGTCGCGACTCTTGTCTTATGTGTCTAGTTTGGACTGGATTGGACCAAATATGTCCGAGATACAGACGCCCGTGTTTTGATGGCGTTTAATCAAACTTTGACGCAACGCCACGGTCACACGCTCCGACGAAAAGTTGATATTGTTGTGATGACACTCGTCTAAATTTAAAGTTGATCCGATGAAAGCCCTACGACAAGTACATCAAAGTAAAAACGTGGAATATGGCCAAAATGGCCGGCTTCCTGTTGCGTTTTTCATAATGCACTGAGAGACTTTTTTGTGAGTCTGGTCATGATACACAACAGTCTTTTTTTCGTGAGAATCAGTGAATGCTAAATGAGGGGCACTGCATGAAAAGAAGCGTTTGTGTCATTATGTGTCGCAGGAAAGTGTTGGCACATTCTTCGGTTAACAGCTTTTCACACGAATCTGCAGGCAGCAAAGGAAACTCTCTGTTTCCTGCAGTTTTCAAGCCTGATATCTGTTGTGAGGTGACCCCCCTGCCTAGAGGAGGCTTTCACATGCAAATGACAATGCTCTGAGCTTCACAAATGCAAATCAGGATAGTTCCCCTCAGAGCAGATAACACCTTTTTCTAAGAGGCAGCAACTAAATTATCTGGCTGAGTACACCAGGCTTAAAATGTGTATAAAACCTGAAATTTTAAATTAAATGTTAAATTGTTCTTAAATAAGAAAGTGTGCTATAATGAATTACATTGTATACCACGAACAAAGGTCAATGCTGTCAAATGAAACAATGCACTTTATTTCAAATTTTTATTGTCATCCAAAACAATCCTGAATCTCAACCACTGTACAGAGTTGCATGATTACAGTCACTTTTTCATTTGTGCTGGTTAAATGCACAGAGGATTTGTTAACCACACCTCTACCAGCAATCCGCTCAACAGGAAGAAATTATGCTGGGTATGATATGTCTGTGCCCTGTAATCTCCAAACTTCTCCCGGCTTTCCATAAAAATATCTGTCCTCCCAAAATACTGGCATCATATTCACATGTCAATGGCACACTAAGCTGTTTTCCATGAATTTTAAATGCTACCTTTTCACCACTATTTTCAAAATTGCTACGAAACATTCATTGATTTAATGATTTATTTTTTCAGTGTAATATTTAATCCCCCATGGACTGCACAGTGACAAAACACAGCAGCCGGCTGTTTGGCTACAACATACATCTCCACTCAGTTTGATTATTATTTTAAATATAAAGAAGACACAATATAGAGCTGAAATTCCTTCATAATTTGAACTTCAATTGTCTAATTGTTGTTATTAAACTTTCTCAGTATTCCATTAAAACAGTCAACACTTTTGTCCAAAGCGACTTGCAATAAGTGCATTCAACTATGAGGTTACCAACACAGAACAGCGAGAATCATGTATGTAAATTTACTAAACACCAGAAAGAATAAACTGGGCCTCAGTCACATACTCATCCCATATGAAGGTGCAATTTAAAAGCTGTTTTAACCGCTGCTTTAAGATGACAAGGACAGCTGTGGAGATTTACTGTGAAAACCTCACGTCACCCGCTCGCGTCATCAGCTGATGGGCTCGTCCAATCACAGCCTCGTAAACGCAGTGCAGTGTCGAGTGTCCCACAGAGAGGAAACTCCGGTTTGTGTTAAGTTTGTTCCGTCCGAGTGACTCTGTTTTCGGGGTAAATAACTTGCTGAAGTCGACACGACGCTGTTTCCTTGGAGGAGAAGATGAGTGCGTGTGTAAGCAGAGCCGCAGGGCCCGGTGTGGACGAGGCGAGGCGGAGAAGAGGGGCACACAGTCCCTGAGTTAAGGTAAGAGCTAAGCTAGGAGCCGCCATTGCTAACTGCTAAGCTAACTCCTACATCTGAAAAGCATGCCAGCAACTTTGAGATAGCGAGAAAGTTGCTAAAATACGAATACAGCATCGAGTGCTTGAGCAGATGTAATGCATGTTTAAATATGTATGAATTACTTAGATCTAACAGTTTGTTCTCGTTAAGTTTTTCATCAGCGTGACTTTTTTCTGTATGTTTTTTTATTGCTCTCCTATGCATGTTGTATTTATTGCGTTTTTATGTTTCTATGTTCATTGTTTGCAGCAATAACCAGAGCAAATTCCTTGTATGTGTGAACGTACTTGGCAATAAAATACTTCTGATTCTGATTTTCCAGCTGCCTGTCCATGACGTAGTAAGACACACTATGAGCCAGTTAGATCCAACAAGACCTTACATCAGCATTGAGGAGTTCAGGAGTTGTCGGAGAAGAAAGAGGGTAAGGTTATATTGATTAAATATTTTTCCAGTTACATGTAAAGGTGTATGTTGTCATTGAACTGTGCTAATTTTATTGAATGTGTTTACAGCTGATTGAAGCGGGACAGATGACATGGATCCATCCTTCCACAGCCAGGAGCGCACCGACCTGTGTGCCACACTTCATATAAGACTGGAAGCTACACTGGATCTCACAGTTACACACCACAGACGTCTACACACTGGAGAAGATTCAGGCAGAGTCCCACAAAGAAGTCATGACCCCGAGGCTGCAGACAGACATTTCAAACTCCACCTGAGTTTTTCACTGGCTAGGCCAATTGTGTTTGTACAATATTTGTGCTGTATGTAAATAAAGCTTGACTCCACATATACCTTGTTCACATATGTTCCCTGTACAATATGTTCACCTATAACATCAAGCATCACATGAATGTATAGTTTTAATTAACTGCAGTGCTTTTGGTAAAGGCTTACTAATACATTTTAATAACTATTAATATATACATTTTTATTATTAATATTGTGTGGGAGGGGCTTACCCCACGTGTGGAATGCTGTGACCCCACGTGTGCACTGCAATGACCCATAGGGTGACCAATAGCAACACTTCTACCAGCCAATCACGTGTGACTTCGTTTCAAGGGTCTGTGGTGTCCTCCAATGGTGAGTAGAGAGAGGCTCTCGCCAGCGGCTGGATTCCGATTCATATGCTAATTAGATCACACGTCGCGATCGCTCCGCGCGGCTCAGCGAGCCCCCCGGCGGTTCTCTCCTTTGTTCTCCATATCCCCCATAAGGTTTGCAAACGCCGCTTGACTCAGCTTATTGTCACTGGCGAACGCCGAGGTAACTTCATGGAAACCGTAGGTAAAAGCAGGGGATTAGGCCTGTTCGAAGAGGTTCCCTGTGACAATAATACTGCTTTTCGTCTAGTGGGGCTTATCCGTAGCTGGCGCTGTTGAGCTATTTTGCCACGCCTATTTCCAATAACTCCAGAATACATAAATTGTCACACATTTCTACCTAACTGCAAAGTTTAAAACATTTTTGAGCATGGGAAAGCCCTCAAAAAGCCCATTCACTACGCTCAGAATAATCCTTACAATTTCAATAGGGCCTCCCACCGGAGGTGCTCGGGCCCTAATAATCTTTTCAATTTCAATAGGGCCTCACACCGTTTCGGTGCTCGGGCCCTAAATATAGGATTGAACATTCTGAAGGTCTAACATGCAACATCATGGTTTTGTCCTGGGTGGGTCTGATCCTTGAGTATCTTGTGTTTCACTTAGATAACACCCTTTATCTCCAGGGGCAGATTTTATTTACATAATTACCAAGATCACACCCTGAATGGGTGGGTAATAAGCTTTTCTTCAGTTTACCCTCCCAAAATAAAATGTGAATTTATGTGACTTGCCAGCATTACTAACTGAGCCTACTGAGGGAATTAAAATCCAAGCTCACTCGCTGGTTTAAGGCATAATGGCTCCCAGATGAGGTGTTATTTACACAACAATGCTGTCATATTACACACAGACACAAACGTTTGTACTTCTATCCTCTTGTGAGTGTGTGTGTGTGTGTGTGTGTGTGTGAACTATTATTTCAAGTAAGCTGTTTTAGTAGTTGGACACTTTACAGCTTAATTTTTCTATATAGAGTATGAGACTTGTTTCAGTGTCCGGAGGGCTGTTTTGTACCAACATGTGCAAATGATAGCTAGTCACTACAGCAGGAGGGTGTGACATTGCTGCCCTGCATAGCACTGTTCTGAAGATAAAGTGGAGCTCAACTAGCTATTTTACATCATCCAAGTTGTCATGGCTTCCGTCAGTCCCAGAGACCCTGCAGCAGCAGTAGAGTGAAACCTGTTGTATTGTCGATCTGTCTGCCACTGAGAATAGAAGGGCTCATGGGAATGTTTCATCGACACACACTTTGTACTCCATTTACACTTGAGACACTATTCTATAGCAATGGGAAAAAAAGTCCATGTGTCAGACAGAAACTACTGTGTTTTAAACCTCATCAATGTGGATACATTTAGGCCTTGCGCTCACACTATGACATTTTTAAGCTCCCAGTTTTGGAAACATTATGGATCTGTTAAGTTTCAATACTCTGGGGTCGCAATTAGTTGAATGGGCAAATAAATAAGTCTGGATGGGCAAAAGAAGACTTTTCGAAATTATGACATATTGATACACATGTTGACTTCAGATTGGTTGTCCTCAGTCAAGACTCACCTACCTGCAGTGAATGCAAAGGCTTACCAACACTCACTATCTGTAAAACTTCCACCTCTTTGTCTGTCCCAGCAAAGTAACACTTGGTTCTACTTTTCGTCACTGCTATTCCTCATTCGTATATTCTCTGTAACTAACTACAAATATAATCTGTACAATGCTATGCGCATGCCCTGCCCATTTTATGTTTATAGGCTGAAATGTTTATTTTTACACTGGCCAGTTTACCCTTTGTAAATCATACACAGTGTATGCCACACACTAACCCGCGTCAAGTCTAAATACATGTATAGCTGAAGGCTATATAAAACTAAACTTACATTACCCTATTAGTTTTATCATTAGTTACATTGTCAAACTATTGTTTTGTTTTTTTCAATGTACACATTATTGTGTCTCCAATTTCAAAAACTTTTTATGTGGCAGATGAATTATGGAAGATCCAGACCATAGACTGCATATAAAGCTGGTTGATGCATCTGCACCTCCTCCCCTACCCAGAAATGAAGCCAAAGTATCCCACATATGAATGCTGTATCTAAGGCAGGGGAGATAATATCTCATAATTATGACTTAGTATCTCATTATTATTATATAATTCGGGGTTTAGAGCTTATCACAGCACGAAGACAGCCTTGGCAAAAGTCACTAATGACCTTCTAATAGCTTCATATCAAAGATTTGTGTCTGTCCTAGTTCTGTTAGATCGTAGTGCAGCATTCGACACAATTGACCATCACATTTTATATCAGAGACTAGAACAGTTAATTTGCATTAAAGGAACAGCCCTAAACTGGTTTAAATCATATTTTTCAGATCAATTCCAATTCGTGCAAAATAATGATGAGTCATCTGTGCGCACCAAAGTTAACCACAGTGCCTCACAGGGCTCTGTGCTCGGCCCAGTTTTATTTTCTTTTTATATGCTTCCACTAGGAAACATTATCAGGGCAAACTTGGTAAATTTCAACTGCTATGCAGAGGACACCCAGTTATACTTGTCAATGAAACCTGAACAATATAATCCATTAACTAAACTCCAAGCATGTCTCAAGGACATAAAAACCTGGATGACCCGCAAATTTCTCTCATTAAACTCAGATAAAATTCAAATTCAAATAACTTTAGATCTCCATCTTGTTGTGAAGACACTGATCTAAATTTTAAGTTGATCTGATGAAAGCCCTACGACAAGTATGTCAAAGTAAATATGCAGAATATGGCCAAAATGGCCACAAAATCCAAAATGGCCGGCTTCCTGTTTACTCTAGCATATCTATTCAAGAGACTTATTTCTTTATCATGAAAAGACACATGTCCCTGTTGATTTTTGTAGAAGTAGGCCAATCGTAGTGCCCGGGGCTGCCCTTTAGGGGGCGCTAGTCAGTTATTTTGCCACGCCCATTCCTTATACCCATCTGACAGCTTTCAGGGGGGGCCTATTGACACACACACATGTAGTTTGAGGGAGATGGGCCCATGAACACGGAAGTTACAGCGATTTTGTGTGTCATGGCGAGGTGATGAACTTTGATGTGACGCCATTAATATGGCGTTTGACGAAAAGTCACAGTAATCTTATATCTTCATTATCAATGTCTTGAGACCCATGTGACACAGTTTGACATGGTTGCGCAAAGTGGATGAGGAGGAATACTTCCAAGTGTGAGACGTACCAAAAACAAGACATTTTCTGCTGCCACCAGGGGGCGCTGTGATTTTAAGTCACGATTCTTGGTCGATGTCTTCGGGTCGTGACTCTTATCTTATGTGTCTAGTTTGGACTGGATTGGACCAAATATGTCCTAGATACAGACGCCCGTGTTTTGATGGCGTTTAATCAAACGTTGACGCAGCGCCACGGTCACACGCTCTGACGAAAAGTTGATTTTTTTTGATAACTTTTGATCTCCATATTGTTGTGATGACACTCGTCTAAATTTAAAGTTGATCCGATGAAAGCCCTACGACAAGTACATCAAAGTAAAAACGTGGAATATGGCCAAAATGGCCACTAAATCCAAAATGGCCGGCTTCCTGTTGCGTTTTTCATAATGCACTGAGAGACTTTTTTATGCGTCTGGTCATGATACACAATCGTCTTTTTTTTCGTGAGGATCAGTGAATGCTAAATGAGGGGCCTTATCCGTAGCTGGCGCTGTTGAGCTATTTTGCCACGCCTATTTCCAATAACTCCAGAATACGTAAATTGTCACACATTTCTACCTAACTGCAAAGTTTAAAACATTTTTGAGCATGGAAAAGCCCTCAAAAAGCCCATTCACTACGCTCAGAATAATCCTTACAATTTCAATAGGGCCTCCCACCGGAGGTGCTCGGGCCCTAAATATAGGTTTGAACATTCTGAAGGTCTAACATGCAACATCATGGTTTTGTCCTGGGTGGGTCTGATCCTTGAGTATCTTGTGTTTCATTTAGATAACACCCTTTATCTCCAGGGGCAGATTTTATTTACATAATTACCAAGATCACACCCTGAATGGGTGGGTAATAAGCTTTTCTTCAGTTTACAATCCCAAAATAAAATGTGACTATACGTGACTTGCCATCATTACTAACCAAATGACCAAAAGAGGTGTGGTCTTGTAAAGATCTTAAATAGGGTGGAGGGTTGTGAGGAGAAGAGGCAGAGAGCAAGAAAACAGAGCAAGGAGAGGAAAAATCTGGACCTGGTATTTTGCTAGTATTCTGGACCGGATCCACTGAGTGACCATGGCTGAGTACAAGCTTCAGGTGACAACAGGTGACATGCCAAGTGCAGGAACATGGGATCATTTTTCTGTCACTCTAATTGGAAGTGACGGGGAGAGTGAGAAAAATGAACTGGACAACTTGGGTAGAGACTTCTGCACCGGGAAAGTAAGTTGAATCCACCTGCACGACACTCTAAAATGTATTAACATACTAAAGGATAGTACATCCACAAGGTGACCAGGCCTTTCCTGTCAGGGCTTCTACTCTCTGGATCAATATCCTTGAGGTGGTCAGTCCAACAAACTCTGTATACTATTTTAAATCTCTCATTAAGGCCCATTTCTACTGGTTCGCTTCCTCCCTGGTTCAGATTTAGTCTATTTGAATCAGTCCTTATTTTATTTTACATAGTTTCTACCTAATCAAAGTTTGATCAACACCAATTTTTCAGTTAAGATGAGCAGATTTCTACTAGAACAAATCGATTACATTTTTGTGGATCACATCTATCATCTGAAAAAATCTACCATGTGACAGCAAATTTCAACCACTTGTTTTGTGTAGTGTATTCACTAGAGTAAAAGATTTTAGCATGTGTTTAAATATAATGACAGGCTGATATTTATGATGTCTATTTTGGTGACTCTCAGACAGTCTCAGAGAGTCTTTCAGTTGTCTATTTAAGTAGGTCTTTCCTTGTTTGGAAGGACCTTTGACCTAGGGAATGACCCTTTACCAGCAAATGGTTAGAGGTGAAGGGACAATCTTTGACCAGTGTATTCTCATCTTCATGTACTAAACACGTCCTTATTAGGAGGCCTTAGGTGAGATGACATGTTACCCAAAGTCGTGGGTGGAACTAACCTCTCTATATAATGTGTGTTTGACCATGGCCTGTCAGACTTCACCATTTGGCTGTGTGATTTCTCCGAGTTCTAGAGCTTGTCTTGACCTGTACTACTTTGTGTAATTAACATTGTTATACTTGTAAGTACTGGGTCCGCGGTCCTTTTCCTTCATCATCAACTTCTACAACAACCACATCAACCTCTCGGCTGACCAGAATACACGTCAGACTTTGGCGTCACGATACTGAGACGATTTGTGTTCTACTACACTTCAACAGCTTCAACACGGTGAGGATCTCTCATTTTGTTTGGACGCTGGTTCGTTCATTGGGGCTGTTGTATGTGTGTCTGGGTCTATACACACCGATAAACGGCCTGTGTGTGGGGGTTTGTTGTGTTGTTTGATGTGAAGTAAAGCTCCGTGCTAAATTTGATTTTTGTTTGCGTAATGTATGACGCAAAAAGGGGGAGAACAGATATTAAGGTGAAGAACAGTACTAAAGGTACATGAAATGGTTTAATATAGTTGTTATTGTAATGATAAGGTGATTGAATGGCAGTGCAAGTTTGAGAAAATGGGCCCTCAACTTCTCAACAGTAAGTCATGTGCGTATTAATCACTGCATTACAGTTAAGCTAAGGTTTAACGTGATAAGGAACAGAGTAATAAGAGGAAGATAAGAGTAAAGAAATTATCACAGGAATCAGTCGCATAATCGGAATAGTCAAGCCCTCAGTGAAGGAGCTCGTAGTATGGGTCTCAGTTTTAATAACTGGAGATGTAGAATATACATTTGATAATATGCTCCCGCTCTGACATTGATGACGCATAGTTTCTGATGAAGCCAATCATCGAATATTTTCATCTCAATAACTGGAGATGAAGAAATATACATTCGATAATATGCTCCCGCTCGGATATTGTAACGGACAATGCTGATGAAGCCACTCATCAAATATCTACATCTCATCTGACAGCAAAAATTAAGATAATAAGGAAAATAAGGTAAAAACGGCTGATAGCAAGAATGCTCGTGATGTGAATAAGATCTTTGGCTGTGAATGTTCATGCGTTTGTGTGCAGGGAGACACTCCCAGATGGGTATGTGTGACAGAAATAGACCACTCTCAAAAGATGGTCTGTCTGTGTGTGTGTGTGTATTTTGTTTCCTTTTGGCCAGGATTGAATCAATATGATTGAATGAAATAATATAAGAGGACTATAAAAACATGAGCCTCGTAATAACACAATGAACCTCTTTTAAGGGAACTTATGAACTATGAACCTCCCTCATAAGAAGACATAATAACAAGATGAGCCTCATTAGGGCGACTTAAGTAAATGTATCCACACCTTTCATTCCCTCAACTGGTTTACAACTTTTTCCATGTGTGTTCATCTACAGGAAAAAGTACTGGGGATGTATGTGTGTGTGTGTGTCTTTGTGTCTATGAGAGATGCGCGCTCTCTCTCTCTACATGAATCCCTCTACACTCTCCTGTTGGAGAAGAAGGGGATTTTCACTGTTATTTACATTCTCTTGTGGGTCATGGTGACAGACTCGAACAATTAGAGAACTCTCTCTCTCTCTCTTTTTCTCTCTCATGTAATAATAAAATAAAGTGTGGAGTGAAAGTTGTATGAACTCCTTTAACAAATAATGGGAATAACATTTATACACTTTGCAACAGAGATCTCAATAGACTTTCAAAACAAAGGAGAGAGAGCTGTTTAAAATAATCAGATAACTTTAATATTTGTTTAAATGTTAAAGGACCTTTGACCATTGAAGTCAGGGTTTAATAATTAGGAAGTATGTGGAAGCACTGAAAGACAACAAAAAACTAAATATAGACCTCTCCTCAGTTCCCCTGAGAGAAAAGCATCTGTTCAGAGAAGGGGGAATGTGCATGCCAGGGGAGTATAATACATCTTCTAAAACTTTAGTACAGTGACATGAGAGAGGTTTTCAAGATATCACCTCTATAATTACACCTTTCTGTAAGACACAGGAAAAAGTCACAATAATTTAAGAAAACAATTCTTTTAATAGTTTAAGCTAAAAATGATAATTTGTTTGTTTGTTTCTTTATGGTAAAGAGAGACAGTATTGGGAAACAGAATTGCTTGCTTAAATCAGCTAGATTGGATATGGCTGTAGTTCTATAAAAATCTTTTACCGCTTGAACTCTTTATTTCATTGGGGTTTCATTAAATTCAACAAAACTTAGTTACAGGTTTAATTTGGGAACTAATTGGGTTTAATTTGACATTTTTGGACTTTAAATAATGGAAATTGTTTGCATTGACTAGACAATAAAAATGTGCTGGTATCAAGAGTGTTATAGAGCTACATTAAGGGCTGATATAAATAAGAATAACATATCTGGTTTTCCTCACTGGGAATGACACCTGTGCGGTGCACAGACAAAGGATCAAACAGTTAAATTGCTTTATGAAAGGACTGTTGAGTTTTTAATACAGCCGTGAATAAATAATAAATTATTGAGAACTTTATAGATATTATTATAACAAACTAAAGTATACATTGATGATGCGTTGTATGCAATTACAACTGGTGTTTAAAGGAGATAAAACATCTATTGACCTGAGTGCTGGCAGATTAAAAAAAAAAAAAAATTAAAAAAACAGCGTCTAGCCGGCCACTTTCTGTATCACATTTTCTCTGATAATAAAAGTTAATGCATGGGATGAATCAGGTTTAGAAAGGATGTTAACTGAAATTTTTACAGCATTGGTTAACACAGGCGCATAACTGTGTCTACAACAACAGCAGTTTGTTTTCTCCTACAGTATTATGGTTGATTTGTTGATTTATTGATTGAAAACAACAAAGGGGGGAGGAGTAATCTACATAGCTTCAAGTATCTTTAAAATCTTAGCGATTACATTTTTAAATTTACAATAAGAGAACAAAAGGAAGCCGCTACTATGGGGAAAAAGAGCACTGAAAGTCCAAAAGTACTTACTCCTGTTGATGTAGTACAGAAAAATAATCCTTTAATTAAAGACATCAACATTGCAAAAATATCTGAAAAGTGGCAGAAACGCTGGCCTGAAATTGACCAACCATGGCCGGTAGAGGGGACTTTCAACCCAGATGTAATTAAAATAATTAAATTACTTGTGTTCACATATAAGGTAGGACAAAAGGGGGGAAAAAAGGGACGGAAACGCAGAGAAAAGAAGCAAGTGGAGCTCGGCATTCTCCAGTTGTTTGAAAATGAGGGACAGAAACTGATCAAAGCTGCAAACGATAAGGAAGAGAGGAACTTAGAAAATACAAGACAAACAGAAAGACAAATAACACCGAAGGACCAGGTAGAAGAGTTGCATAAAGAACGTTCACAACTAACAGCTTTGAAAAATTCTTTGCAATCAGGAAAACAGTTGACACTCAAGAAGATGTTTCCTGTGGTTGTCAAAGGGCAGAATTTGGAGTACAAGCCTTGGCAGACTACAGATATGTCAAGCATAATTGAAAAGTTACCTACTCTTCAGGATGGAGCACATTCTTGGATTTCAAAGTTGGAAGAGATAACGGTTGGAGAACAACTTGCCATGGGAGATATTAAGAAAATCTTGGCTAATCTCCTTGGAGTTCATGCTATGGGAGATATTCTACAGAAAGCTGGACTTAATCAATATGTGGGAACTGCTGTGAATGATTCAGAATTGTTTTGTGCAAATAGAGGTCGAGTGTGTAGAGCGCTGAAAGAGACGTTTCCGACAAATTTACATCCTGACAACATTCTTATTGAACCACTGGGGCAGGAAGAAAATCCGAGGGCCTATGTGTCCAGAGCTCATCAAGTGTGGAGAAATGTCACAGGAAATGACCCTGATTTGAATCAAATGGAGCAGTCAATTTTGAGAGCCAAAATACAGAAAGAGTTGCCTCTACCAGTGAGAAGCAAACTGGCAGAGGTGGTTGGTCTTGGAAGCATGGAAAAAAGTGTTTATACGGAGCATATAGCCCATCAGGTGATGCTGTATAGGAAGAAGGAACAAGATCAAAAAGAACAGGACCAAGAGACCCTCAGAAAACTCAATCAAATACAACTGGTGGACAATAAGAAAATTAGGAAGCAAGCTCTGGTTATACAGAATCAGGCTCCACTAGATCAATCTCTTCTACAATCACAGCTGAACCAGGTTCAGGTTCCTGTCATCTCCTACCAAGAGTCAGCATTTGATCAAGAGCAGATCTGGAGAGGAAGGTTCGATCCAAATTTTGAACAGCATTCAGAAGAATGTTATAATTGTGCACAGTTTGCCTGTGAGTGTAACAACTTGATAGAATATGGAGGAGGAGAATACTGAAGAAACATCAGCGAAAGAAAGAACGGAGGATGACATGATTTGCGATTCATCCAAGGTTTCTAAGTTGTCAACGTCGCAGTACAACAGTGTGCTTTGTCTGTTCCAAATCTTTAAACAATCCTTTAGCAATGATTATCTTATGTTGATCTGGTAAATGCATTTTTCAGCATTCAAATTGAGAAAGATAGACAATATTGGTTTCTGTTTGAATCAGAGAAAGTTACACTTCGCATGTCTATGTGAGTGCTATTTACGACCAGGCATCAAAAGAAGCTTATAGGAGATGCGTTTGACCTGTCGGAAAACGCTGGATGATCTGCAAATGCTTAGCTATTTCATAGTTTCATATTACATTAGTGATGTGTTTCCAGGGGGGAAATGCAAAATGTGACTTATAATTTCTCATTTACTTACAGAATGTTAATCTGTATTGATGTTTTAATCTGTTTTGTATGCAAAAGATACTGGTTTTCTTTTCTTTCATTCTAGAACATATTGGGGGACGATCACTATGAGGGTGAATTGTTCAGGGACTCCGATGTGTTGAAAGGACTCAAAACACTTCAAACATGAATAATACGAATGGACTGAAGGACTCTGGACAAGGATGCAATATCCATATTCAAGACGCCATCGATACTACAACAGGGAGTCAATGCTGCTGAGAAACTGCAGTATCATACATGAGTAATATTAAAAGTGAATTATATTCTTTGTATGTTAATTACTGGGAAAAATGATGTTTTCTGTTATTGGCTAAATATACTGGGACCTCAGATGTTTTCTTTATTTTCTTGATGTTTAGGGACAGTGGGGCTAGGTAGGAAAAGGTCCATTGGAATGGTTCGATGGGACGACCAGCCTGACCTTGGACATTATTTTGTTATTATTTGCTGAGAGTTCCATATGTATTTGCTTAAAGTAATTTCCTTACACAATTCGCTAAACTTCCTCATTTCAATGGTGTAGGAGTACTATGTATGGTCGCCTAGGCAGAGGGGCCGTGAGAGAATTTTCCTGTCTAAATTGTTTGATGGATATTTCAAGAAAGATAGCTGCCAGACAGGTTTTTCGTTTCTCACTCCTAAACTTCATAACTGTTGCTATGTTGCTAAAATCATGCTGTAGACGGATTGTTATTTTTGGCATGATAATACACCTATCTGTTTTACTCTTTTGATTATGTCGAGACTTTATTTAGTCTCGAAGGGGGGTTATGTAGTGTATTCACTAGAGTAAAAGATTTTAGCATGTGTTTAAATATAATGACAGGCTGATATTTATGATGTCTATTTTGGTGACTCTCAGACAGTCTCAGAGAGTCTTTCAGTTGTCTATTTAAGTAGGTCTTTCCTTGTTTGGAAGGACCTTTGACCTAGGGAATGACCCTTTACCAGCAAATGGTTAGAGGTGAAGGGACAATCTTTGACCAGTGTATTCTCATCTTCATGTACTAAACACGTCCTTATTAGGAGGCCTTAGGTGAGATGACATGTTACCCAAAGTCGTGGGTGGAACTAACCTCTCTATATAATGTGTGTTTGACCATGGCCTGTCAGACTTCACCATTTGGCTGTGTGATTTCTCCGAGTTCTAGAGCTTGTCT
Source organism: Limanda limanda (assembly GCF_963576545.1). NCBI lineage: Eukaryota > Metazoa > Chordata > Actinopteri > Pleuronectiformes > Pleuronectidae > Limanda > Limanda limanda. The sequence goes on along the minus strand of NC_083653.1, from coordinate 9,265,087 downwards.
TGACCTGTACTACTTTGTGTAATAAACATTGTTATACTTGTAAGTACTGGGTCCGCGGTCCTTTTCCTTCATCATCAACTTCTACAACAACCACATCAACCTCTCGGCTGACCAGAATACACGTCATTTGTTTTAAGGTTTATTCAAGGCGTGGTGTTAGTCTCACTTTCACCAGCCAACTGCCATGTTTGTCTATCTCTGTGTACTGGGAAATGCTTGTGAGACTGATAACATCAAACCCAACCCTTTTCATACGATGTCGCACTTACTTCACTGTTTATATTTACATTCACTCCTACTTCCAGACCGGGACCTACACGTTGAAAACCAGTTCATCTCTGGGGAAAGTTCTGCTGGTCAAGGTGGAGAAGGATCCCCGTCTCTTTACCCGAGAAAACGAGTGGTACTGCTCCACCATAGAAGTGACGACTCCAGAGGGAGACGCCATTCTCTTCCCCTGTCACAGATGGATTTCCAGGGGAGAGTATGTGGAGCTGAGAGGAGGGAGAGGTCTGATATTGTATTATTATTCATTTGATAGATCTTTTTTATTAAACATTATATATTTTGGGGGGAGATTAAATCTTAAAATTGTTTAAAAGGTGAAATTTGTCTTCCTTAACGTTCTTTTCACTTTTCAGCCATGAAGTATTTTGAGGACGACCATCCCCTGTTGATTGAGCACCGGAAAAAAGAGCTGATGCTTAAAAAGAGCTTGTACCAGTAAGTGTGCAGCACAGTAGGTCCTGTACCTACAGAGCCAGGCAGATCCGCTTTGAGACAATTTACTTTTATGTAACGTTGTTCCTCCGTTTTTTTCAGGTGGAAGCCTCTAGCTGAAGGACTACTCCACATAAGTGGTTTTGAAAATGCTTCTGAGCTACCAGCTGAAATCCGCTTCTCTTTGAACAAAAAGAACGAAATGCGAAAGACAGCCATACAACTGTGGGTCGACTGTAGATAAAGATTTACAGCACAAACTGGTTTCAATATTCTCACGCTCTTTTTTTCTCTTTCCCTTTTCGCTTGTCATAATTAAGTTGAATGAAATTCCACTCTAAGGGAATGGTCGGATCCACCGAAAAATGGAAAAATCTCGACGACCTGAAAAGACTCTTTAACTTCAAAAAGACTACAATGTCAGGTATTTCCTATTTTCCAGTACTTCAGATTAGATCATAGATTTCCTCCACAGAAATGTCTTTTCCTCTCTGGTTTCACAAATCAGAGGTGGCTGTGGCTCAGCAGGTAGAGGTTGTCTTACTAATCAGAAGATCGGTGGTCTGATACCTGGCGTCTGGTAGCTGTGAATGTGACTGGAGAACCGCTGTAGAAATACAGTAACAAGTGGCTACATGTTAGGATGTGGGATTTTACAGAAATTGGCAGATTGGTAATCATTTAAATCTCCAAAGCAGATTATTATACACTTATATATGGACTCATTGCTGTAAACCACACATGTGAATTGACTAAGCTTACCTCCAAAGTTAAAACAATCATTCATATGTTATTATATATAGGCTAAATGTTTCTGACATACTGCTCGATATCATGAAAAACAATGCACCTACGATGTGACCAACATTTATTCTATGAACAGTTTAACTTAGGTTTTTGGATAACTTTACTAGGCACTGAAAAATGTAATTGTATATATGTATATGTAATATTGTAATAGTTATCGAGCATTACATAATTGAAATTGTTAAGTTAACACCTAACTACAGTTTCATTTCCCACAGGCACATGCATCATTCCATATCCTTTGTTATAGTTGTTGCATCTCAAATTTCAAGGAAATCTATTGAAATCAGCTGATAATGTTGAAAACATTTTCTTCCTTTTCGTTTGATAAAAACTTCTGTCTTTAAATTAAAAAGACATGAGTTTTATATGAATAGGATCACGTTGTACATCAAACCTGAGCAGATAAAACCTTATATCTCTGTTTCTTTTTTTTCAGAGTACGTTGCAGAACACTGGAAGGAGGATGACTTTTACGGATCCCAGTTTCTGAACGGAATCAACCCCACTTTGATCAAGCGCTGCTCAGAGCTTCCCGAAACTTCCCTGTCACAGAGGAGATGGTGAAGCCGTTCCTGGCTGAGGGCAGCAGTCTGCGGAGGGAAATTGGGGTAAGAAAGAAGAGAGAATAAAATAATCTTTTCTCATCCTCAATCCTTGAATCATTGATTCAGATTGAAAACAGCAATTTAACATTTGTTAAAGTGATGCAATTTCTCTTTTAGCAACGCTGAGAGACAAATGCATGTTTTTATAACAAGCAGAGACAACAAACAACATTCAACACAATCTATTAGCGACAATTAATTTAAAACTCGGCCTCAACAGTGGTGAAGAAGCCCAAAAGGACAGCACACATCACACCTTTTTCAAAATCTTTACACTGGCTACTGGTATTGAAAAAGACTCTGAAAAAATACTACAAAATGTGTTAATGTGTAATACTGTTACTGGTACAGATAGTTTAAAGTTGACTGGGTCACAGACTTACTGGTGAGCACATTCAAACACAGGGATCCAAGAACCATTTACTAATGTCACAATAGGTGGATGGATGAATGGATTATTTTTCTGTATGACAAACATTAATTGATTGATACTAACAAAATTATAAAATAAATAAAATATAAATTAAGTTGCTTACATATGTGAAACATCCACAAAACCAACAAAGCATCTGAAATACATGTGGTTTTTGAAGCGGGGGGAAAGACCGCTCAGATTTGTTAATATTTAGTTTAGGCTTAAATGTAGTGTTTTATAATTTATGGTTCAATTAGACATATATTTAATTTCTTAACTTTGTTTGATTGCTGTCTTTTCCCTTACTGATTGCTTTGTTATGGGTTCGTCTTTAAATCTTCATTTTTTTTTAAACTTATTTTCAAATGATTTTTACCATCCTATGTTTTGTCAATCACCTGTAAAGCACTTTGAATGCATTAGTTTTGTTTGAAAGGTCTGATTTAAGGTTGATTGGTCCATTGATTGATTACAAATCTGTGTTGCATCTTGATTCCTTCCCATACAGAAAGGAAATATATTCCTCTATGACCAAAAGAAGCTGGATGGACTCTCCACTTATGTCTATAATGGAGAACCTCTGACTGTGACTTCTGGTCTCTGTTTGTTCTACTTGAACCCAGAAAACAAACTGATGCCAATTGCAATACAGGTATATTAATATAAAAATCAGGTGTCGTCATTGAATCACATTATTTTCCAAATTATAATATGATTTATCTTTCATTTTTTCAAAAGTCCAGTTTCACTCTTCTAACTATTTAAAAGTCAATATTTTTCATCACATTCCAGCTGCATCAACAGCCCTCAGAGAAGAATCCCATCTTTCTGCCCAGTGACCTGGAGACCGACTGGCTGCTGGCCAAGATGTATATCAAAAACACAGATATGCTGGATCATGAAGCCGGCCATCACCTCATGAATACTCACTTCATGGGAGAGCTCTACACTGTCGCCACTCTGCGCTGCTTCCCTGTGATTCATCCGCTCTACAAGGTACGATGACACAGCAGAGATCACTCTGCTCGTACCTGTGTTTGTCTTTTGGATCTGAACTGATGTTTGACTAGGGCGGCTGTGGCTGAGGGGTAGAGTGGTCGTCCTCCAACCTGAAGGTCGGCAGTTCAAACGCCAGTCTGACCCATCTGCATGCCGAAATGTCCTTGGGCAAGATGCTGAACCCCGAATGGCCGCCAATAGAATAACAAAGTGCTGCGAATAGATGCACTGTGTGAATGTGTGTGTGAATGGGTGAATGTAAAACTGTACTGTAAAGCACTTTAAGTGGTCATACAAAACTAGAAAAGCGCTCTATAAATACAAAACCATTTACCATTTATTTAAGGTTTTTGTTCATGAGTTGAGGGAAACCTGTTATGGTTGTGTCTTCTCGTTGCTGATCAACACAGCCAGGATGTGTTGCTGTTTATTTCCTTGTTTGTTATAAATATATCACACAAAAACTACCAGATTAAGTTGGTGGGAAGGATATGGTATGGGTCAGGGAAGAACCCATTTTTTGTTGTAGATTCTGTGCCATTCTGGCTGAAATAAACATCTTAACACCCTCTTTCTCTTCAGCTGCTGATTCCACACTTCAAGTCCACTCTCAACATAAACATTGTAGGCCGTCCCAAACTAATAGGACCTGATGGGATCTTTAAAACAGTAAGGCTCTTTCACATCAAACCGGACTATTGTATTCATCTTGATTTACAACAAAGTTATATTTGTCTAATAGAAAATATTTCTGGATAATTTATTATTAGAGTACAACTGGAATTGAAGGGATAATAGAGATCATGAGAAGGTCCCTACGTGAAATGACCTACAGCTCCGTCTGTCTGCCAGAGAACATCGCTGCACGAGGACTGGAGTCAATCCCCAACTACTACTACAGAGATGATGGATTGAAGCTATGGTCCATCATCAACAGGTAACTTCAAATTTAGGTAATAAATATTGCAGATAGGTTCACTGATCTGTTTTACAATCAGCAGCTTGAGTTCAGTAAAGAAGTGGTGCAGCATGTAGGAGACAGGAATTAATGTATTTACATACTGCTGAGCTTTGTTTTTTTTTCATTTTTGTATTAAAAATGTCATCAAAGCAACCATCAGCTGGCGGTGAATCCTTTGGAAGAAATGTTACATACTTTTCACAAGGTGGCTGGTCAGAGAAACTCCAGGTGTCGATTGAGATGCTTTGGCCTCACTTTTGGGGAGCTGTCATGATGTCCATGTTTAAATTCAGTCTGTGGGTTTTGATAGGGACTTCTTTTTTCCACATTCTTCCACATAATTACTCAGAATTCTATTGTTTTGTGTTAACCAGCTTTGTGAGGGCAGCAGTGGAGTACTACTATCCCTCAGACGCTGACGTCTGTAAAGACACAGAGCTGCAGGATTGGATCTGTGAGATATTCACCTACGGCCTCTTGGGAAACAAAGCCTCAGGTATTTAACCAATGTTCTGTATACAACATATTGTCTATAAAAAATGTCCACTGCAAATTGTGAATGCCGAACATAAACTTATGATGGTGGTGCTGCCGACAGGATTCCCAGACTGCTTTCATTCCATTGAGGAATTGATAAGATTCATCACCGTGGTCATCTTCACAGTGTCGGCTCAACACGCAGCAGTCAATAATGGACAGGTGAGGCAAGAGTGAACAAGTTAGGACACTGGAATATGTGGTGAGGTTTGTTTTCACATTTCAAATATATGGGACGAGTGGCAGATGTGTAATCTGCTTCTTCCACTATCAGGTTTCATTTCCTACATTTACATCACTTTTTTTGTAACTTTTAATGAGATTCAGTCGATTCAATTATTTTGACATCAAATTTGCCACACCTTACTACATGAAATAAAATAATAATACATAAATACAAAAATGTTTAATCATACATTACATGCATGTTAAAACTTCTCTCATCATCTAGTTTGACTACTACTACTGGATTCCGAATGCCACATTGATATTGCACAAACCTCCTCCGACCACCAAGGGGCAGTCAAGCATGGAGACAATAATGGAGACCCTCCCGAATGTTGGAGAGACTGTCGACATATTAATGTTGATAAATATACTTTCGGAGGAATACAGTGATGTTGTAAGTTTTATCTAAATATTAATGCATTTGTTAATTCATACTTGCATAATTGAATAAGAATTTCTCATTTTTTCCACCATGATAAACTCTGCTGCTGTAATATTTCTGTCTCGACTTTGTCATTGGCAGATTCCTTTGGGTCAATATCCTGAGAAAAGATTTGACGAACCTGAGCTTACAGAGGTGATTCTGGAGTTTCAAGCGGAGTTGTCAAAACTCGGTGAAGAAATCGCAAAGAGAAACCCGCAGCTTGATGTGCCCTATGATTACCTGCTCCCTTCTCGCATTGAGAGCGGCGTGTCTATTTGAGAAAGTCAGAGAGATCTATCCTGTATCATTAACCAACTGTATTTCATCCTGGGAGGTGTTTTTGTTGTGGGTAGGTGTTGCATGATTTGATAAAATATTTGTGTTATGTGGGCCTGTTGTGTAGTTGCTCAGCAACAACTTAATTGATGGACGTAGGAAATAATAACTTAAACATTACTCTGACCTTATTAAACAAAAAGGCGATATATAATTTAACTTTTTACTCTTTACTAACATTGAATTTGAGCTTTTTCCATTCCTGTAACCGACATGATGGCAGAGATGAATTATCTGTAAGAAAACACACTGATTTTGTGTTTTGGGGAAATACATGAATTATTTGCTTAAACAATAAAGATAACAATGTATTATGTATAACTGTGTTCAACTTCGAATCCATTAAACTTGTAGACGCTCATATTTGCAACCTCCCTTTATTTTTATAACATCATGCGTAATTTATCAATTCATGTCCATCAGAAGTAAACATTGGGACAGTGATGACATTTTGGTTAGATTAAGGGGCTCGGAAAGGCATTATATCAATCTGTGTCCTCACTAAGATAGAATTACAAACATTTGTGTGTGTGTTATATTTAGACGACACCAAACACTATCGACTCCACTGAATACTAACCCCGCTATAATCTAACAGGGGCTAGAATACCCGTGCCGTGCCCGTGTTAAAAACCCGTTACCATGTTGTTCAGATTCGGGGTCATTCTCCCTCCAGACAGTGCGGATGTGCAGCTCTCGTGAGGAGATGGGTCGGTGGGACCCGGACAGAGCGGTGCACATGAAGCCCGCACTCGAGCTTCAATTCAGCAACCTGGCTCTTTGACTTCACTGCACATCTACTTTTAAATATCAGTGGAGTTTTGTAATAAAAGTAACTCTTCGATGTATCAAATACTTAATTGCATGAAAAACATTCTACATGCAAAATTATAAATATATTATTCTGCAAACATAATTATTGAATATATAGAGGGAATTAGATCTAGATACTGCTAGGCTTCATCATACTTTCTTTTCATCTTGGTTTTTGAACACTATCTGTTGTTTATCCCTGACCGGCTGCTTCACGTGAACGAGCTCTGATCTCACTGTGAGTGTCTCTCTAAGCGAGTGAATGGCAGAGTGCCGGGGCCTGTGTGTGTGTCTGTGCGCTGTCTGGGAGCCCACACCCACACACACAGACACACGCACAAAAAGACACACAAACAAGCACACAAACACACCCACACACACATTCGCTCGCTCCTGGTAAGTATGTGCAACATGCACAACACTGTACAGGGAGCCACTGCAGAGGCGCTGAAGAGAGGCACTGGTTGCCGACCACTGACAACAAAAAACAACGATTTGTTTTACTGTTCCGCAGTTAAAGAAATGCGGACGTCAAAACATCAGTTCGACTGGAACATTAGTTCCGCCTCACATTTCCCCCTCCTGGTCGCGCGCCCCACATGTTCTGCCTCCGACACAGTTTGATAATCGCTGCTGTAGATACATGCTAAACAACATCAGGAGACTACGTCCCCTTCTCACTCAGAAGGTGGCGCAGGTTCTGGTCCAGGTCCTGGTCATCTCACGCCTACAGCCGTGGCCAAAAGTTTTGAGAATGACATAAGTATTGGTTTTCACAAAGTGTGTTGCTTCAGTGTTTTCAGATCTTTTTATCAGATGTAACTATGGTATACTGAAGTATAATAACAAGCATTTCATAAGTGTCAAAGGATTTTATTGACAATTACATTAAGTTTATGCAAAGAGTCAATATTTGCAGTGTTGACCCTTCCTTTTCAAGACCTCTGCAAGTCGCCCTGGTATGCTGTCAATTAACTTCTGGGCCACATCCTGACTGATGTTAGCTCATTCTTGCATAATAAACGCTTGGACTTTGTCAGAATTTGTGGGTTTTTGTTTGTCCACCCGCCTCTTGAAGATTGACCACAAATTCTCAATTGGATTAAGGTCTGGGGAGTTTCCTAGCCATGGACCCAAAATTTTTATGTTTTGTTCCCCGAGCCACTTAGTTATCACTTTCGCTTGATGGCAAGGTGCTCCATCATGTTGGAAAAGGCATTGTTCCACACCAAACTGTTCTTGGATGGTTGGGAGAAGTTGCTCCCGGAGGATGTTTTGGTACCATTCTTTATTCATGGCTGTGTTCTTTGGCAAACTTGTTAGTGAGCCCACTCCCTTGACTGAGAAGCAACCCCACACATTAATGTTCTCAGGATGCTTTACTGTTGGCACGACATAGGACTGATGGTAGCGCTCACCTTTTCTTCTCCAGACAAGCTTTTTTCCAGATGCCCTAAACAATCGGTAAGGGGATTCATCAGAAAAATTTACTTTTCCCTAGTCCTCAGCAGTCCAATCCCTATACCATTGAGAGAATATCAGTCTGTCCCTGATGTTTTTCCTGGAGATAAATGGATTCTTTGCTGCCCTTCTTGACACCAGGCCATCATCCAAAAGTCTTCGCCTCACTGTGCGTGCAGATGCACTCACACCTGCCTGCTGCCATTCCTGACCAACCTCTGCACTAGTGGTGCCCCGATCCTGCAGCTGAATCAACTTTAGGAGACGGTCCTGGTGCTTGCTGGACTTCCTTGGGTGCCCTGAAGCCTTTTTAACAATAATTGAACCTCTCTCCTTGAAGTTCTTGATGATCCGATAAATGGTAAATTCAGGTGCAATCTTACTGGCAGCAATATCCTGGCCTCTGAAGCCCTTTTTGGGCAAAACATTGATGACTGCATGTGTTCCCTTGCAGGTAACCATGTTAACAGAGGAAGAACAATGATTTCAAGCACCACCCTCCTTTTAAAGCTTCCAGTCTGCTGTTCTGTCTAAATCAGCATGACAGATTGATCTCCAGACTTGTCCCCATCAACACTCTCCCCTGTGTTAACAAGAGAATCACTGACATGATGTCAGCTGGTTCTTCTGTAGCAGGGCTGAAATGCAGTGGAAATGGTTTTTTGGGGATTAAGTTAATTTTCGTGGCAAAGAGGGACTTTGCAATTAATTGCAATTCATCTGATCACTCTTCATAACATTCTTGAGTATATGCAAATTGCCATTATAAAAACTGAGGCAGCAGACTTTGTGAAAATGTATATTTGTGTCATTCTCAAAACTTTTGGCCACCGCTGTAGACTGTTGCAACTCCCTCCTGGCAGGTCTACCTGCTAGCGCCGTACGACCTCTGCAGCTCATCCAGAATGCAGGCTGCCCGCATCCGTTTCAAACGGATCTAGTCCAGTCTACATCCAAGAAATGATCAAACGTTGCACCCCTACCCTCACTCCACTCTGCATCTGCAAATGTGAAATTATACTTTCTTCATTCTTGTTGTTCTGGGTTTGTAACCTCATGGTTGATACACGTATAGTCACTTTGGATAAAAATGTCTGCTAAATGTAATGTAATGCAATGCTTATGCAATGGTTAGGTTAGTGGGCTGGGTCCCAGCTTGACCAAACCTGTTTTAGCAGGCAGGAATGTTGCAGCGCTATATGCAAATCAGGCTATTACCTGAGGCCCTGACCAGCCATAACGAGTGGCTGATTACATAAGAAATAACGATTGTGTAGGGTCCCCATTTAGGTCTCTTAAAGTTCCTTAAGTTTCTGGAAACACCCCTGTTAAGCGGTCACATCTCACCCTGTCAGAGGTGTTCGGTCTCTGAGTACAAAGTCAGTTTGAGTTCAATTAACACATGTAAACAGAGGTTTACATGTGTCCCCTTTGCTCGCACTGCTGCTGCAGTATTGCTACCAGTTGCTTCAGCCCCTCCAGCACCCTAGCATCCACCTGTAGGCTCCAATGGGGGGTTACAAGTATTTGCTCAACATTCCAATCCTTCCTGTGTAACCATATGGGGGAGTGAGCAAGTTGGATCGGAAGCCCAAACCTGTTCTGCTGCAATAAACGTTTGACCGTGAGTTGTCTGACCGGAATATGTTTAAGGACCAAAAGAGGTGTGGTAATGTAAAGGTCTTAAATAGGGTGGAGGGTTTTGAGGAGAAGAGGCAGAGAACAAGAAAACAGAGCACGGAGAGGAAAAATCTGGACCTGGTATTTTTGCTAGTTTTTCTGGACCAGATCCACTGAGTGACCATGGCTGAGTACAAGCTACAGGTGTCAACAGGTGACATGCCAAGTGCAGGAACATGGGATCACGTTTCTGTCACTCTAATTGGAAGTGACGGAGAAAGTGAGCAAACTGATCTGGACAACTTTGGCAAAGACCTCTGTACCGGGAAAGTAAGTTAAATCCACCTGCACGACACTCTAAAATGTATTAACAAGCAGTGTTGGGAGTAACGGCGTTTAAGTATAACGGCGTTACTAACGGAGTTCTTTTTCAGTAACGGAGTAATCTAGTTAATTACTTTTGTCATCGTTACAACGCCGTTATCGTTATTGATAATGTAAAGTGGCGCGTTACTACAATTTGGTTGAATGAAGCGGTCAGTCGGCGATCTCAACCGGCAGCGACTCCGCAGTCGCCGACCGGCCAGGGCTTACTCAGTCTCTCTCAGAGGTCCGCTCCTTAGTTTCGAGGGTTTCCACTGCCTCTCTTTCACTTCCTCCGCTATAGTGGTCACGCTGTTTTGCCGGCTTCCTCCGCACTTCCGCATTCTCCTGTCCCTTGCGACTCCTTCTCCACCAATAAATAGGCTTGACGTCGCTCGCTACGTCATCATCCGGCGACGGCTGTCAAACAACACTCTGGTGGGGGGGGGGGGTCTCTCGATCCGTTACAATATTACACCCCAGCTGCGTGGAGAGAGCTGTCTCACTGCACGCTCTGACTACAGCTCAAGACAGCGACAATGGCGACGAGCCAGGGAAATTCAAAAGTAGCGTTCAATAACTGGAAGTACCGGCACTACTTCTCACACTACTTAATGGCCAGATTTTCCTTTGTTTCTTTTTACCCAAGTTTACATTTGCACTTGAATTTTATTTTCAATATTTATTTTTATATGTTTTAATTCTATGCATCATATGGCAGGCTGCAATCTATTGAGTTTAAATAAATACCAAATGTTCTAAAATACTGTATATAGTGTTTTTATTCTTCAATCAGTTAATATAAACATCTTTGACGTTAAAGATGTTACAGAACGTAACAGCGTTATAAAACATGAAAAATAACGCCAGTTACTTTGCTGAGTAACTAATTACTCTAACAATGTGGTAACTGAGTTACTAACTCAATTACTTTTTGGGAGAAGTAATTTGTAACTGTAACTAATTACTTTTTAGAAGTAACTTGACCAACACTGTTAACAAGTTTCAACCACTTGTTTAGTTGTGAGGTTAATTCAAGGTGTGTTGTTTCTCCCACTTTCACCAGCCAGCTGCCATGTTTGTCTATCTCTGTGTACTGGGAAATGTTTATTAGACTGGTAAAATCAAACCCAACCCTTTTCAACAGATGTCGCACTTACTTCACTGTTTATATTGATATTAACTCTTACTTCCAGACTGGGATCTACATGGTGAAAACCAATGCGTCTCTGGGGAAACTTCTGCTGGTCAAGGGGGAGAAGGATCCCCGTCTCTTTACCCGAGAAGACGAGTGGTACTGCTCCACCATAGAAGTGACGACTCCAGAGGGAGACGCCATTCTCTTCCCCTGTCACAGATGGATTTCCAGGGGAGAGTATGTGGAGCTGAGAGGAGGGAGAGGTCTGATATTGTATAATAATTCATTTGATAGATCTTTTTTATTAAACATTATATATTTTGGGGGGGATATTAAATCTTCAAATTGTTTGAAAGGTGAAATTTGTCTTTCTTAACGTTCTTTTCATTTCTCAGCCATGAAGTATTTTGAGGACGACCATCCCCTGTTGATTGAGCACCGGAAAAAAGAGCTGATGCTTAAAAAGAGCTTGTACCAGTAAGTGTGCAGCACAGTAGGTCCTGTACCTACAGACCCAGGCAGATCCGCTTTGAGAGAATTTACTTTTATGTAACGTTGTTGCTTTGTTTTTTTCAGGTGGAAGCCTGTAGCTGAAGGACAACTCCACATAAGTGGTTTGGAAAATGCTTCTGAGCTTCCAGCTGAAATCCGCTTCTCTAAGAACAAAACAGACGAAATGCAAGACACAACCAAACGACTGTGGGTTGACTGTAGATAAAGATTTACAACACAAACTGGTTCCAATATACTCACGCCTCCTTTTCTCTTTCCCTTTTCCCTTGTCTTAATTAAGTGGAAAGAAATTCCACTTTAAGGGAATGGTCGGATCCATCGAAAAATGGGAAAATGTCGACGACCTGAAAAGACTCTTTAACTTCAAAAAGACACCAATGTCAGGTATTTCCTGTTTTCCAGTACTTCAGATTAGATCATAGATTTCCTCGACAGAAATGTCCTCTCTGGTTTCACAAATCAGGGGTGGCTGTGGCTCAGCAGGTAGAGACTGTCTTACTAATCAGAAGATTGGTGGTCTGATACCTGGCGTCTGGTAGCTGTGAATGTGAGTGGAGAACCGCTGTAGAAATACAGTAACAAGTGGCTACATGTTAGGATGTGGGAAATGCAGAATTATCAGTTCACAAGTGATCTAACAGAAATTGGCAGATTGGTAATCATTTAATTCTCCAAAGTTGATTATTATACAGCCTATATATGGACTCATTGCTGTAAACCACACATTTTAATTTACAAAGCTTACCTCCAAAGTTAAAACAATCATTCATATGTTATAATATATAGGCTTTATGTTTCCAACATACTGCTCTATATCATGAAAACCATGCACCTACGATGTGACCAACATTTATTTTATCAACGGTTTTAGTTAGGTTTTTACAAAACTTAACAATGCACTGAAAAAATTAAATTGTATATATGTACATGTAATATTGTATTAGTTATTGAGCATTACATAATTGAAATTGCTAAGTTAACACCTAACTACAGTTTCATTTCCCACAGGCACACGCATCATTCCATAGCCCTCGTTATGGTTGTTGCATCTCTAATTTCAACAAGGAAATCTGTTGAAATCAGCTGATAATGTTGAAAACATTTTCTTCTTTTTCGTTTAATAAAAACTTCTGTCTTTAAATTAAAAAGACATGAATTTTATATGAATAGGATCACGTAGCATATCTAACCTGAGAAGATACAACCTTATATCTCTGTTTCTTTTTTTTTCAGAGTACGTTGCAGAGCACTGGAAGGAGGATGACTTTTACGGATCCCAGTTTCTGAACGTAATCAACCCCACTTTGATCAAGCGCTGCTCAGAGCTTCCCCGAAACTTCCCTGTCACAGAGGAGATGGTGAAGCCGTTCCTGGCTGAGGGCAGCAGTCTGCGGAGGGAAATTGAGGTAAGAAAGAAGAGAAAATAAAATTATTTGATCTTATCCTCAATCCTTGAATCATTGATTCAGATCGAAAACAGAAATTTTATATTTTAAGATTATTGTCAAAGTGATGCCATTTCTCTTTGAGCAACACTAAGAGACAAATGCATGTTTTTGTAACAAACAGAGAGAACGAACAACATCGAACACAATTAATCAGTGACAATTAATTTAAAACTCTGCCTCACCAGTGGTGACAAAACCCAAAAGGACAGCACACATCACACCTTTTTCAAAATCTTTACACTCGCTACTGGTATTGAAAAAGACTCTGAAAAAGACTACAGAATGTGTTAATGTGTGATACTGTTACTGGTACAGATACTTGAAAGTTGACTGGGTCACAGACCTCCTGGTGAGCACATCCAAAAACAGGGATCCAAAAACCATTTAACGATTTAGCGAGGTCACAATAGGGGGATGGATGATTGGTTGATTTTTCTGTATGACAAACATTAATTGATTCATACTTATGAAGCCCGGGTATAACTTGAGGCTATAATGGTTCTATGGTATTAATGATGTTTTATCTAAGGTGAATAGATGCAAATAAAATAACTGTTAATGGGGCAATAGAATATGGTTGTGCAATAATTGGTCTACAGAGTTTCAGTTATGGGTTTAAAAGAATAAAAAAGGTGGGAGTGTAGTCAATCTGGCATGCTAGGTAGGTGAAGTGGTCAGTAGTTGGTGGGAATGTCAATCACTCAAGAATGGTGACTCCTTATTGGATGGGAGGCGGGATCAGAGAGGAGACACGGGAGATGCAGGAGACAGAGAGAGAGAAGAGGAAAAAGAGAGAGACGGAGTTGAAGAGACTTGAGATAAAGTGAACTTAAGAAGACGACAACAGCAGCAGTGGACAGTTAAGCCACTCTCAGATTGAGTGTAACTAAGGCTGTAGTGTTTTCCTTCAGCCACCGAACGAGCACTTTATTTTATGTGTTGTTCTGAAACTAGTTAGCTAGCTCAGCACTGTAAACTTAGAGCTAGTGCTAGATAGCCACCGGGAGCAGCTCCATCAAGCTAAGAGGGACGAGTGCCGGCCAGCGACGAGGGGTTGCTAAGCAACGGACGGCAACGGACGGCAACATCAACTGTGCACGCGGCACCGACGTGGTGGTTGTGAGTAGCCCTGGTGGGGCGAAGAAGGACACAGTAACAGGCCTGCAACGGGGGGTTCAACTGATAGATTTTTATTTGTTATTTTCCATTCCGGCTGTTGTATTTTCTTTTATACCTGTATGCATGTCCCTGTTGTGAGAGGTGACTGTAATTTCATGTGCCACATTGTCTAAAGTTTGTTATCCTAAGAAGAGTGTTTTGATAGTTGCTATCGTGTGTGGCCTAGTTACAAATGTGAGGTGTTGTTTTATTTTATTTCATTGATAAGGGAGATTTCTATTTTCATTATTGGTCTAGTGCCCATATCCCTTTGAGTCTGATATATAGTGCCTAAATATAGTTTAAACAGTTTTACAACTACTAAATCTTATTTGTTGTAGTGAAGCTTTATTATTTAAAATACGTGACTGCTTGGGTTAAATAAATCATTTGTAAATAATTGACCAAGTTTTATGGACTCCACTCACTTTCAAGTAGCAGACGTTATTCAGATTCAGGTGGTATAAACTGAGCTCAGATAACAGCCTCGTCTTAACTGGGAATTGACTAAAGGGCTACACTTATAAAATTATAAAATACATAAAATATACATTAAGTTGCTTACATATGCACCTGATCAAAATCTTAAGACCAGTTAAAAAATTGCATGAATTTGCATTTCGCACTGTTGGATCTTAGGAAGGTTCTAAGTAGAGCTTCAAAATGCAAAAAGAAGAAATGGGAACAAGTGACCAAAAGTTGTGAGCAGGCAATTTATTGAAAACAACAATTTAACTCAAATAGGCTGTTCATCAGCTGATCAAAAGTTTAAGACCACAGCCTTTAAAAGCCAAAATCTGTGCAAAAATTTGGATTCCATGTCATTTCCTGTCAAGTAATCACACTGTGAAGATCTCTTGATGGCAAAGGCAAAAAAGCTCACCGTCTTTGAACGTGGTAGGATTGTTGAACTGCATAAACAAGGCCTCTCACAACGTGCCATCGCTGCTGAGGTTGGACGCAGTAAGACAGTCATTTTGCATTTCTTAAAAGATCCTCAGGGTTATGGAACAAAAAAATCAAGTGGTAGACCCAAAATCTCACCGGCGCTGAGCCGGAGGATCAGAATGGCTGTCCGTCAAGACACGGGACGATCCTCGTCCCAAATTAAGGCGATTACTGGTGCTGACTGCAGCCCAATAACCATCAGACGGCATCTGCGAAGGAAGGGCTTCAAAAACAAGAAACGTCTTCAAAGGCCACGTCTCCTTCAACGCCACAAAATTGCCCGTTTAGACTTTGCAAGGGAGCACCAAACATGGGACATTCAAAGGTGGAAGAAAGTTTTATTCTCTGACGAGAAAAAATGTAACCTTGATAGTCCTGATGGCTTCCAACGTTACTGGCATGACAAGGAGATGCCAACTGAGATGTTTTCTACGCGACACAGTGGAGGGGGCGCCATCATGATCTGGGATGCTTTTTCCTTCAATGGAACAATCGAGCTCCAGGTTGAGCAGGGGCTTCAAACAGCAGCTGGCTATGTGGAGATGTTGCAGCGGACGTCCCTCATGACTGAGGGCCCTCGTCTGTGTGGTAACGACTGGGTTTTTCAGCAGGACAACGCTCCAATTCACAATGCCCGTCTGACCAAGACTTTTTTCCAGGAGAATAACATCACTCTTTTGGACCATCCTGCGTGTTCCCCTGATCTTAATCCAATTGAGAACATTTGGGGATGGATGGCAAGGGAAGTTTACAAAAATGGACTTCAGTTCCAGACATTGGATGCCCTTCGTGAAGCCATCTTCACCACTTGGCGCAACATTCGCACTAGCCTTTTGGAAACACTTGCATCAAGCATGCCAAAACGAATTTTTGAAGTGATCAACAATAATGGTGGAGCTACTCATTACTGAGTCGGAGGTTTTTTTTTGTTTTTTTTTTAGCTGTGGTCTTAAACTTTTGATCAGCTGATGAACAGCCTACTTCAGTTAAATTGTTGTTTTCAATAAATTGCCTGCTCACAACTTTTGGGCTATTGTTCCAATTTCTTCTTTTTGCATTTTGAAGCTCTACTTAGAACCTTCCTAAGATTCAACAGTGCAAAATGCAAATTCATGCAATTTTTTAACTGGTCTTAAGATTTTGATCAGGAGTGTATATGACACATCCACAAAACCAACAAAGCATCTGAAATACATGTGGTTTTTGAAGCTGGGGAGAAGGACCCCTCAGATTTGTAAAAATTTAGTTTGGCTTTAATGTAGTGTTTTATGATTTATGGTTTAATTAGACATATATTTAATTTCTTAACTTTGTTTGATTGCTGTCTTTTCCCTTACTGATTGCTTTGGTATGCGTTCGTCTTTAAATCTTCATTTTTTTTTTAAACTTATTTTCAAATAATTTTTACCATCCTATGTTTTGTCAATCACCTGTAAAGCACTTTGAATGCATTAGTTTAGTTTGAAAGGTCTGATTTAAGGTTGATTGATCCATTGATTGATTACAAATCTGTGTTGCATCTTTATTCCTTCCCATACAGAAAGGCAATATATTCCTCTATGACCAAAAGAAGCTGGATGGACTTCCCACTTATGTCTATAATGGAGAACCTCTGACTGTGCCATTGGTCTCTGTTTGTTCTACTTGAACCCAGAAAACAAACTGATGCCAATTGCAATACAGGTATATTTATATGAAAATCAAGTGTCGTCATTGAATCACATTATTTTCCAAATTATATTATGATTTATCTTTCATTTTTTCAAAAGTCCAGTTTCACTCTTCTGACTATTTAAAAGTCAATATTTTTCATCACATTCCAGCTGCATCAACAGCCCTCAGAGAAGAATCCCATCTTTCTGCCCAGTGACCTGGAGACCGACTGGCTGCTGGCCAAGATGTTTATCAAAAACGCAGATACACTGGATCATGAAGCCGTCCATCACCTCATGAATACTCACTTAATGGGAGAGGTCTACACTGTCGCCACTCTGCGCTGCTTCCCTGTGATTCATCCGCTCTACAAGGTACGACGACACAGCAGAGATCACTCTGCTCGTACCTGTGTTTGTCTTTTGGATCTGAACTGATGTTTGACTGGGGCGACTGTGGCTGAGGGGTAGAGTGGTCGTCCTCCAACCTGAAGGTCGGCAGTTCGAACGCCAGTCTGACCCATCTGCATGCATCTTGCCCAAGTGTCCTTGGGCAAGATGCTGAACCCCGAATGGCCCCCCATAGAATAACAAAGTGCTGCGAATAGATGCACTGTATGAATGTGTGTGTGAATGGGTGAATGTAAAACTGTACTGTAAAGCGCTTTGAGTGGTCATACAAGACTAGAAAAGCGCTCTATAAATACAAAACCATTTACCATTTATTTGAGGTTTTTGTTCATGAGTTGAGGGAAAACTGTTATGGTTGTGTCTTCTCTTTGCTGATGAGCACAGCCAGGATGTGTTGCTGTTCATATCCTTGTTTGTTATAAATATATTACACAAAACTACCAGATTAAGTTGGTGGGAAGGATATGGTATGGGTCAGGGAAGAACCCATTTTTTGTTGTAGATTCTGTGCCATTCTGGCTTAAATAAACATCTTAACACCCTCTTTCTCTTCAGCTGCTGATTCCACACTTCAAGTCCACTCTCAACATAAACATAAGAGCCCGTGTCAGTCTAATAGGACCTGATGGGCTCCTTAAAACAGTAATGCTCTTTCACATCAAACCGTTATATATTATACTATACTATAGCAACTATTCTATTCATCTTGATTTACAACAAAGTTATATTTGTCTAATGGTAAATATTTCTGTATTATTTATTATTAGAGTACATCTGGAATTGAAGGGATGATAGAGATCATGAGAAGGTCTCTCCGTGAAATGACCTACAACTCCGTCTGTCTGCCAGAGAACATCGCTGCAAGAGGACTGGAGTCAATCCCCAACTACTACTACAGAGATGATGGATTGAAGTTGTGGTACATCATCAACAGGTAACTTTAAATTTAGGTAATAAATATTGCAGATGAGTTCACTGATCTGTTTTACAATCAGCAGCTTGTCTCCAGTAAAGAAGTGGTGCAGCATGTAGGAGACAGGAATTAATGTATTTATATACTGCTGAGCTTTGTTTTTTTTAAATTTTTGTATTAAAAATGTCATCAAAGCAGCCACTAGCTGGCGTGAATCCTGTGGAAGAAATGTTACATACTTTGCACTAGGTGGCTGGTTGGAGAAACTACAGGTGTCGATTGAAGAGGTCACTTTTTGGAAGCTGTCATGATGTCCATGTTTAATTTCAGTCTGTGGGTTTTGATAGGGACTTCTTTTTTCCACATTCTTCCACATAATTCATCAGAATTCCATCGTTTTGTCTTAACCAGCTTTGTGAGGGCAGCAGTGGAGTACTACTATCCCTCAGACGCTGACGTCTGTAAAGACACAGAGCTGCAGGATTGGATCTGTGAAATATTCACCTACGGCCTCTTGGGAAACAAAGCCTCAGGTATTTAACCCATGTTCTTTATACAACATATAGTCTTTAAAAATGTCCAATGCAAATTGTGAATGCCAAACATTAACTAATGATGGTGGTGCTGCTGACAGGATTCCCACACTGTTTTCATTGCATTGAGGAATTGATAAGATTCATCACCATGGTCATCTTCACAGTGTCGGTTCAACACGCAGCAGTCAATAATGGACAGGTGAGGCAAGAGTGAAAAAGTTAGGACACTGGAATATGTATTGAGGTTTGTTTTCAAATTTCAAATATATGGGACGAGTGGTAGATGTGTAATCTGCTTCTTCCACTATCAGGTTTCATTTCCTACATTTACATAACTTTTTTTGTAACTTTTAATGAGATTCAGTCGATTCAATTATTCAGACATCAAATTTGCCACACCTAATTACATGAAATAAAATAATTAGGGCTGTCAAAGTTAAAGCGTTAAGTTAAAGCGTGACCTAGATTAATGCGATAAAATATTTTAACGAAGTTAACGCAGCTTTGTTTACATCCGGTGTGCGGAAGAAAATTCAGCTCCTCCAGCAAGCTGCCAACGTCGCGCTTCAAACACAGCCCGTCAAATGATAAGTCCTGTCTGAATGAAAGCACAGCAAACTGCACAAGGACAGCAAGAAGAGTTGCTAGTTCAAGATGTTGCCACCCGGTGGAATTCTGCCTTGGAGGTTATCAAACGGATCCAGCGAAACAAGGGTCCGCTCGCTGCTACCCTGGCTCAGCGCTGGCTGAACTATATTTCTTTTATTTTGCAGTGTTTGTCTTATTTTGAAGGCCCACAGCAGGAACTTCTGGGGATTAGTGTAGCAGCGCACCCTTTATTGTCTCAGAAGCAGATTCCCCCGGTCTGAGTGAGTTGTGTCGCTCTGTCTGTTAGTGTTTTAGTTAGTTTCTAATGGTTATTTTAGTGCATGAAACTGGTTTAGTAATATGCAACTTTTCTTTTGTAGATAACTGTGACTGTGTCCCGTTATATGTTACAGAAAATAAAGTTAAACTGTTTCACTGACGTCACACAGGCAACTCCACTCTTTCCGTCCTCCCATGTGCATTTTTTTAATCTTCCTCGAACTGTGTGTGTGTTTGTGCGCCTGTTTGTGTGTGTAGTCCTACTCTGCGCTGCTGAAGCGCCGCGATTACTCGTTAATTCATTAGATTTAGTCTTTAGAAGAAAAACAAACTTTTAATCGCGATTAATCGCGATTAATGAATTTCAAAATGTGAGATTAATTAGTTAATTTTTTTTAATCTATTGACAGCCCTAAAAATAATACATAAATACAAAAATGTTGAATCATACATTACATGCATGTTGAAACTTCTCTCATCATTTAGTTTGACTACTACTTCTGGACGCCGAATGCCACATTGCTATTGCACAAACCTCCTCCGACCACCAAGGGGGAGTCAAGCATGGAGACAATTATGGAGACCCTCCCGAATGTTGGAGAGACTGTTGATGAATCAACTTTCGGACGAATACAGTGATGTGGTAAGTTTTATTTAAATATTAATGCATTGTTAATTCATACTTGTATAAGTGAATAAGAATTTGTCATTTTTTCCACCATGATAAACTCTGCTGCTGTAATATTTCTGTCTCGACTTTGTCATTGGCAGATTCCTTTGGGTCAATATCCTGAGAAAAGATTTGACGAGCCTGAGCTTACACAGGTGATTCTGGAGTTTCAAGCGGAGTTGTCATACCTCGGTGAAGAAATCGCAACGAGAAACTCGCAGCTTGAAGTGCCCTATGATTACCTGCTCCCATCTCGCATTGAGAACAGCGTGTCTATTTGAGAGAGTCAGAGAGATCAATACAGCTTCATTAACCATCTGTATTTCATCCTGGGAGGTGTTTTTGTTGTGGGTAGGTGTTGCATGACGTGATTAAATATTTTAGTTGATATGTGGGCCTGTGGTGTGATAGTTCAGCAACAACTTAATTGATGGACGTAGGAAATAATAACTTAAACATTACTCTGACCTTATTAAATAAAAAGGCGATATATAATTTAACTTTTTACTCTTTACTAACATTGAATTTTAGCTTTTTCCATTCATGTAACCGACATGATGGCAGAGATGAACTAGCTGTAAGAAAAAACACTGATGTTGTGTTTTGAGGAAATACATGAATTATTTGCTTAAACAACACAGATAAAGATGTACTGTGTATAATTACTTCCTGTCACCTGTGTTCAACTTCGAATCCATTGAACTTGTAATCGCTAAACTTGTAATATTTGCAACCTCCCTTTATTTTCATTACATTATGAGCAATTTATCAATTTATCAATTCATGTCCATCTGAAGTAAACATTGGGACAGTGAAGACATATTGGGTAAAGTGAAGACATCCTGGGCATATTGAGGGCATTTTGGGAAAGTGAGGACATTTTGGTTAGGATAAGGGGCTCGGAAATGCATTATACCAATCTGTGTCCTCACTAAGATAGAATTACAAACATTTGTGTGTGAGTTATATTTAGACAACACCAAACACTATCGACTACACTAAATACTAACCCCGCTATAATCTAACAGGGGCTATAATAACCGTGCCGTGTACTGTTAATGTTATTCGGGGTCATTCTGGCTCCGGACAGTGAGGAGGTGCAGCTCTTGGTCCTGGGCTCTCGTGAGGAGATGGGTCGGTGGGACCCGGACAGAGCGGTGCACATGAAGCCCGCACACGAGCTTTAATTCAGCAACCTGGCTCTTTGACTTCACTGCACATCTACTATTAAATATCAATGGAGTTTTGTAGTAACAGTAACTCTTTGATGTATCAAATATTTCATTGCATGTAAAAATGTCTACATTGTGATACTGTATATACTCTGCTCACTGTGTTTATAATTATTCATATACTGTGTATTCAATTTCTTTTTATCTTTTAATGGCGTATACAGAACATGGTGTATACTGTGTATGACTGCTGTGAGTCCAAAATGAAAATGTGAATCGATGAATCAACATGTGTTGCAGAGATATTAGAGCAGTTGAAGTCAATATTAATTGGGCTCAAGAAAAAATATCTATTCAGTCAAACCACTATTATGTTAAGTTCATTGTGAATTCACAAGCAAATCCTATTTTTCCATTATTCAAAGCTAAAAAGGATACAGGTCTGTATTTATATACCACTCAAAGGGCTTTACAATATAGTCTAACCACTCGCACAATCACTCATACAGTGCATATATGTGCGTTCTACATCACTCATACAGCGGCATTAACTTAACTCTCCACAGGCCAGTTAGAATTCATTGATTCTTTATTATGTATATTTCAATGCAAGAAAGAATGTGAATGATAATAATAACAGGTTAGCCACCTGAAAATTAACATTGACAAGTCTGAACTACTTTTCCTTGCAGGGAATGGCTCTCCCGCTCAAACAACTTTTTGTGACTTTTTGTGAAAGAATTAAATTCAACAAAATTTCCGCCTCACATTTCCTCCCCCTGGTCGTGCGCCCCACCTGTTATTCCTCCGACACAGTTTGAGAATCAGTGCTGTAGATAGATGCTGCACAACATCAGGAGAATACGTCCCTTTCTCACACAGAAGTTGGCGCAGATTCTTGTTGTTCTGGGTTTGTACCCTCATGGTTGAATACACTAACTGTAAAACGCTTTGGTAAAAGCATCAGTTAAATGAAATGTGATATTAGGTTCAGAAAACTTGCTAAGCCTGGTGGTAGGGCTGCTAGAAGGCACCCGCGGGGGGGGGGGGGGGGGGGGATTTTGAATCGGATTTTGAGCTGGACACCATATATCATACCATCTTATACTCTAAACAGGTTGCACTTTGTTTAATATGCACACCTAACTTGTTTATTTTGAAAAGGGGTTAAATAGATACTTTGATATCTTTTTGAGTTGCACTGCTGACTTAACTTATAAGCCCTCTTTTTTATTTATTTTTATCACGTTGGAGCTGCTAGTTTAAACCTACAGTTTTGCACTTTAATATTTGAGCCTTTGTTTACATTTTGTTTTGTGCTGCATTAACATAGCAGTCAGGCCTCTTATTTCAGAAACAATGAACCGTAACAGTTTGGTTACCAATAAAAGGTAAGCCTACTACTTCTTTGCTTTCAGCCAGCTACTCAAACAGACAAGCAACAAAATAACAAACAAACAAAATACACAGGCAAGTGTCGGCCTACTTTGAAATAAATTAAACACAGAACTTTGTAGGGCTATTTGAATCCTCCCCATGTTTGTGGAAAATGTATGAAATAAGAAGTACCCTATTTTTAAATAAATAAAACCAAATATCTGCAGCCTAATAGTGTAACGGACTAGGTTTATGTTTATGTTTGGTTTTGACTTATGTTCAGTAAAACACTGTTGAAGGAGCGTTCTGATGTCTGACGGTCAGTGAAGGTGACGTATGTTCATTAAAACACTGTGTTGAAGGAGCGTTCTGATGTCCGACGGTCAGTGAATGGGTATGGGTGGGACATGTGACTGTTTGGACCAATAGGATGGTTGCTTTGGGATCGGGGCCATGTCTCTGATCGGGGCTCAATGAGGAAGTGAAGTGTTGTTGATGTGCGCGAGTGACGTATTATTATTATTATTTTTTTTTTAAATAAAAAAAGCCTACCCTGGCGGGGGGGGGGGGGGGGAGCCTGGCGGCCCGCCAGGCCTATACAGCACTGGGGGAAACCCTGAGGTTAGTGTGCCAGTTCCCAGCATGACCAACCCTGTTATTATCAGTACCAGGCAGGAATGTTGCAGCTCCGAAAGCAAATCAGGTCATTACCTGAGGCCCTGACCTGATTCCACCCCAAGAATGGCTGATTACATAATAAATAACGGTTGTGCAGGGTCCCCATGCAGGTCTTTTAAAGTCCCTAAGGTTTCTGGAAACACCCCTGTTAAAAGGTCACATCTCACCCTATCAGAGGAGTTCGGTCTTTGAGTACAAAGTCAGTACTTTTGAGTTAAATTAACACATGTAAACAGATGTGAACTAGGGCCGACAAAGCAACAGGACAAACCTGCGCAAATAAGTGTCATATCCTAGTGTAAAGGACTTCAAGCTGACAACAAAAACAACAGAAACCCAAGGAGCGTCGCCTGCAAGCTAGTTCAGGCTGCCAGCTCATGTTGCGCTGCTCCAATCATGTGACAAACCTCACTCTCTACAACTATCTATAATACATACCCACCTTATCAGGTGGTCTAGTTAACCAGAGAGACATTTCCCATCAACCCCTCGCTCTGCTACTGCAGTATTGCTACCAATTGCTTCAGCCCCTCCACCACCCTAGCATCAACCTGTAGGCTCCAACAGGGGGGGGGGGGGGGGGTTACAAGTATTTGCTCATCACTCCCATCCTTCCTGTGTAACCATATGGGTGAGTGATTAAGTTGGAGCCTAGATGCCAAACACTTAACCTGTTCTGTTGCAATAAACGTCAGATTGTGAGTTGTCAGACTGAACTTTTTTTGATGACCAAAAGAGGTGTGGTCTTGTAAAGATCTTAAATAGGGTGCAGGGTTGTGAGGAGAAGAGGCAGAGAACAAGAAAACAGAGCAAGGAGAGGAAAAATCTGGACCTGGTATTTTGCTAGTATTCTGGACCGGATTCACTGAGTGACCATGGCTGAGTACAAGCTACAGGTGTCAACAGGTGACATGCCAAGTGCAGGAACATGGGATCATGTTTCTGTCACTCTAATTGGAAGTGACGGAGAGAGTGAGAAAAATGAACTGGACAACTGGGGTAGAGACTTCTGCACCGGGAAAGTAAGTTGAATCCACCTGCACAACACTCTAAAATGTATTAACATACTAAAGGATAGTACATCCACAAGGTGACAAGGGCTTTCCTGTCAGGGCTTCCACTCTCTGGATCAATGTCCTTGAGGTGGTCAGTCCAACAAACTCTGTATACTATTTTAAATCTCTCATAAAGGCCCATTTCTACTGGTTCACTTTCTCCCTGGTTCAGATTTAGTCTATTTGATTCAGTCCTTATTTTATTTTTCATAGTTTCTACCTAATCAAAGTTTGATCAACACCAATTTTTCAGTTAAGATGAGCAGATTTCTACTAGAACAAATCGATTACATTTTTGTGGATCACATCTATCATCTGAAACAATCTACCATGTGACAGCAAATTTCAACCACTTGTTTTGTTTCGGTGTGGTGGTTGTCCCACTTTCACCAGCCAACCGCCATGTTTGTCTATCTCTGTGTACTGGGAAATGCTTGTGAGACTGATAACATCAAACCCAACCCTTTTCATACGATGTTGCACTTACTTCACTGTTTATATTTACATTCACTCCTACTTCCAGACCGGGACCTACACGGTGAAAACCAGTTTGTCTCTTGGGAAACTTCTGCTGGTCAAGGGGGAGAAGGATCCCCTTCTCCTTGTCGAAGATGACGAGTGGTACTGCTCCACCATAGAGGTGACGACTCCAGAGGGAGATGCCATTCTCTTCCCCTGTCACAGATGGATTTCCAGGGGAGAGTATGTGGAGCTGAGAGGAGGGAGAGGTCTGATATTGTATTATTATTCATTTGATAGATATTTTTTATTAAACATTCTATATTTTTTGGGGATATTAAATCCTCACATTTTTTGACAGTTGAAATTTGTCTTCCTTAACGTTCTTTTCACTTCTCAGCCATGAAGTATTTTGAGGATGACCATCCGCTGTTGATTGAACATCGGAAGAAAGAGCTGAGACTTGGAAAGAGCTTGTACCAGTAAGTGTGCAGCACACTACGTCCTGTACCTAAAGATCCAGGCATGTCCGCTTTGAGACAATTTACTTTTATGTAACTTTGTTCATGAAAGTAAAATTTTTTCAGGTGGAAGCCTCTAGCTGAAGGACTACTCAACACTAGCAGTTTTGAACATGATTCTGAACTACCTGCTGAAATCCGTTTCTCTAAGGCCAAAACGGACGAAATAGAAGATGCAAGCAAACAACTGTGGGTCGACTGTAGATAAAGATTTTCAACACAAACTGGTTCCAATATACTCACGCTCTTTTTTTCTCTTTCCCTTTTCCCTTGTCATAATTAAGTGGAATGAAATTCCACTCTGAAGGAATGGTCGGATCCACCGAAAAATGGAAAAATCTCGACGACCTGAAAAGACTTTAACTGCCAAAAGACACCAATGTCAGGTAATTCCTATTTTCCAGTACTTCAGATTAGATCATAGATTTCCTCCACAGAAATGTCTTTTCCTCTCTGGTTTCACAAATCGGAGGTGGCTGTTGCTCAGCAGGTAGAGGTTGTTTTACTAATCAGAAGATCGGTGGTCGGATACCTGGCGTCTGGTGGCTGTGAATGTGATTGGAGAACCGCTGTAGAAATACATTAACAAGTGGCTACATGTTAGTGAGAGGGGGATGATGTGGGCGACACATTCCGTATCCCTAGTTATGGTTCTTGCATCTAAAATTTCAACAAGGAAATCTATTGAAATGAGCTGATAATGTTGAAAAAATTTCTTCTTTTTCGTGAAATAAAAACTTATGTCTTCTGTTTTTTTATACACATTAAAAAAACACGAATTTTATATGAATATGATCATGTCGTACATCAAATCTGAGCAGATACAACCTTATATCTCTGTTTCTTTTTTTTCAGAGTACGTTGCAGAGCACTGGAAGGAGGATGACTTTTACGGATACCAGTTTCTGAACGGAATCAACCCCACTTTGATCAAGCGCTGCTCAGAGCTTCCCCAAAACTTCCCTGTCACAGAGGAGATGGTGAAGCCGTTCCTGGCTGAGGGCAGCAGTCTGAGTAAGGAAATTGTGGTAAGAAAGAAGACAAAATAAAATAATCTTTTCTCATCCTCAAACCTTGAATCATTGATTCAGATTGATAACAGCAGTTTAACTTTTGTTACCATGATGCAATGTCTCTTTGAGCAACACTGACAGACAAATGCATGTTTTTATAACAAACAGAGACAACAAACAACATTGAACACAATTTATTAGCAACAATAATGTAAAACTCTGCCTCACCAGTGGTGACAAAGCCCAAAAGGACAGTACACATCACACGTTTTTTAAGTCTTTACACTGGTTACCTGTTAGTTTTGAAAAAGACTTTAAAAAAAACTATAGAACGTGTTAATGTGTAAAGGGCGATATATGCTTCTCCATTTTTACTGACACAGACAGATAGGACCGCCCTCTCCGCCGTGGAACGCCCTATCCGAGCGCCTTGGAGAGCTTTTCGTGCACCTCTGATTTTTCTAACTATCCGTGGGCATGGCGAGAGCCTAGGGACAGCCTTTGGCTGTGATTGGTCCGCTAACGACATAATTTCGGAACGACATAATTTCTGGACCTCAAATTTCCTGTCTCATCCCCATGTCACAATAAACCCAAACACAACTACAATTCTACGATTAATGTGACGTGTGTGTTAAGCCAGCGGAGTTGTCCGGCTGACGGTGGCTGGTGAGAGCACTAACGGCATGTGTGTACGGTCACATACGGTTATAACGCCGTGTCATAACGGCGCTAGCATGCTAGCCACCATGCTAACCATGCAAACACTGGGTAGTAGTTAGTATCAGGAGTCCCTGCTGACTGTGTGTGGAAGCTCGGGTTGAAGCTAGCTGGGGGGGAAGCTAGCAGCTGCCTCCGTGTAGCTTCAAGCTGTGGGATTAGCAACGCAGTTCGGAAACAAGACCAGGGAACCGCTGCGCTAAGAAACGATAACATCAGCATTTTGACCCGCTGGGTGTCACTTTATTTAGTTCTGTTAGTTGCCATGGTTCAGTGTGTGTGAGGAAATCCAGGAAGACCGGAGGAGGTAAACATCCGTGGACCTCTTCTTTGCGCCCAGAGGTAGGCTTCTCTAAGCTCTTCTTCCGTTGCGCCACCTACTCTTCTGGTGGTGAAAAGTTGTCCGAGAAGCATAAATCAAGAGTCCGTGGTATCCGTGCGTCCCTCTCCGCGCCACGGACACGTAGAAGCATACTGGAGCCTTAATACTGTTACTGGTACAGATAGTTTAAAGTTGACTGGGTCACAGACTTACTGGTGAGCACATTCAAACACAGGGATCCAAGAACCATTTAACCATTGACCAAGGTCACAATAGGTGGATGGACGCTAAACAACTGTTATTAATTCACAGTAACAAAATTATAAAATAAATAAAATATAAATTAAGTTGCTTACATATGTGAAACATCCACAAAATCAACAAAGCATCTGAAATGCAGCTGGAGGGAAAGACCCCTCAGATTTGTTGATATTTAGTTTGGCTTTAATGTAGTGTTTTATAATTTATGGTTTAATTTTATATATTTCATTTCTTGTTTGATTGCTGTCTTTTCCATTATTGATTGCTTTGGTATGCGTTGGTCTTTAAATCTTAACATCTTTGAACTTCTTTTCAATTCATTTTTACAATCCTAAGTTTTGTCAATCACCTGTAAAGCACTTTGTATGCATTTATTTAGTTTGAAAGGTCTGATTTAAGGTTGATTGATCCATTGATTATTTACAAATCTGTGTTGCGTCTTGATTCCTTCCCATACAGAAAGGCAATATATTCCTCTTTGACCAAAAGAAGCTGGATGGAATCCCCCCTGTGACTCCTGGTCTCTGTTTGTTCTACTTGAACCCAGAAAACAAACTGATGCCAATTGCAATACAGGTATAATTAGATGAAAATCCAGTGTGGTCATTGAATCATATTACTTTCCACCTTGCATTATTATTTTTATAAAATTTTTTCAAAAGTTTTCAAACATTTAAAAGTTCATATTTTGTCATCACATTCCAGCTGCATCAACAGCCCTCAGAGAAGAATCCCATCTTTCTGCCCAGTGACCTGGAGACCGACTGGCTTCTGGCCAAGATGTTTATCAAAAACGCAGATTCACTTGATCATATAGCCGTCCATCACCTCATGAATACTCACCTCATGGGAGAGGTCTACAGTGTTGCCACTCTGCGCTGCTTCCCTGCGATTCATCCGCTCTACAAGGTACAACGACACAGCAGAGATCACTCTGCTCCTATGTGTATTTTTCTTTTGGATCTGAAGTGATGTTTGACTGGTATTTAAGGTTTTTGTTCATGAGTTGAGGGAGACCTGTTTTGTTATGGTTGTGTCTTCTCTTTGCTGATCAACACAGCCAGGATGTGTTGCTGTTTATTTCCTTGTTTGTTATAAATATATCGCACAAAAAGTACCCGAAAGATTAAGTTGGTGAGAAGGATATAGTATGGGTCAGGGAAGAACCCATTTTTTGTTGTAGATTCTGTGCCATTCTGGCTGAAATTAGCATCTTAACTTGACGCTTACAATTTTCCCCTCTTTCTCTTCAGCTGTTGATTCCACACTTCAAGTCCACTCTGGAAATAAACGTTAGAGCCCGTGTCAGTATAATAGGACCTAATGGGATGGATAGAAAAGTAAGGCTCTTTCACATATATAATACAAAGCCGGACTATTCTATTCATATTGATCTGTTGGAAAACTGAATTTCTATAAGATTCACAACAAAGTTATATTTATCTAATCGAACATATTTCTGAATAATTTATTATTAGACTCCAGCTGGACATGAAGGGATGATAGAGATCATGAGAAGGTCCCTCCGTGAAATGACCTACAGCTCCTTCTGTCTGCCAGAGAACATCGCTGCACGAGGAATGGAGTCAATCCCCAACTACTACTACAGAGATGATGGATATAAGCTGTGGTGCATCATCAACAGGTAATAATGTATTTATTCTGCTAAGATTTGTTTTTTAATTTGTATGCCTGTCACATATTAGATACGTCATCAAAGCAGCCACTAGCTGGTGGTGAATCCTGTGGAAGAATTTTACATACTTTGCACTAGGTGGCTGGTCGAAGAAACTCCAGGTGTCGATTGAGATGCTTTGGCCTCACTTTTGGGGAGCTGTCATGATATCCATGTTTAATTTCAGTCTGTGGGTTATAATAGGGACTTCTTTTTCCACATTCCTCCACATAATTACTCAGAATCCCATTGTTTTGTGTTAACCAGCTTTGTGAGGGCAGCAGTGGAGTACTACTATCCCTCAGACGCTGACGTCTGTAAAGACATAGAGCTGCAGGATTGGATCTGTGAGATATTCACCTACGGCCTCTTGAGAAACAATGCTTCAGGTATTTAACCCATGTTCTTTATACAACAAATAGTCTTTAAAAAATGTCCAATGCAAATTGTGAATGCCAAACATTAACTAATGATGGTGGTGCTGCTGACAGGATTCCCAGAGTGCTTTGCTTACATTGAGGACGTGATAAGATTCATCACCATGGTCATCTTCACAGTGTCGGCTCAACATGCAGCAGTCAATAATGGACAGGTGAGGCAAGAGTGAAAAAGTTAGGACACTGGAATATATACTGAGGTTTGTTTTCACATTTCAAATACATGGGACGCGGGGCAGATGTGTAATCTGCTTCTTCCACTATCAGGTTTAATTTCCTACATTTACATAATATTTTTGTCGATTCAATTATTTTGACATCAAATTTGCCACAACCTCACTACATGAAATAAAATAAGACATCAATACAAAAATCATACATTTTAAACATACATTAAATGCATGTTGAAACTTCTCTCATCATCTAGTTTGACTACTACTTCTGGACGCCGAATGCCACATTGATATTGCACAAACCTCCTCCGACCACCAAGGGGCAGTCAAGCATGGAGACAATTATGGAGACCCTCCCGAATGTTGGAGAGACTGTCACCGTGTCAGTGTTCATAAGTCAACTTTCAACCAAATACAGTGATGTTGTAAGTTGTATTAAAGTATAAATGCATTTGTTAATTCATACTTGCATAATTGAATGAGAATTTGTCGTTTTTTCCACCATGATAAACTTTGCTGCTGTAATGTTTTTGTCTCGACTTTGTCATTGGCTGGTTCCTTTGGGTCAATATCCTGAGAAAAGATTTGATGAGCCTGAGCTTACACAGGTGATTCTGGAGTTTCAAGCGGAGTTGTCAAAACTCGGTGAAGAAATCGCAAAGAGAAACTCGCAGCTTGAAGTTCCCTATGACTACCTGCTCCCTTCTCGCATTGAGAACAGCGTGTCTATTTGAGAAAGTCAGAGAGATCTATCCTCTATCATTATCCAACTGTATGTCATCCTGGGAGGTGTTTTTGTTGTGGGTAGGTGTTCATTGATTTGATAAAATATTTGTGTTATGTGGGTCTGTGGTGTTCAGTAACAAATTAATTGATGGACGTAGGAAATAATTCCTTACTTAGCAGTGTCTCAGTGCTGTGACCTTGACAAACAGTGTGTATGCCCTTATTCTGTAATGTTTCTTCCAACTGCAACAGCGACTGGACACAGCAGATAGACAGATGACAATTTCATGTCATTTTTTCATGTTGTTTTTTCTGAAACGCCTCTTTGTATAAGTACTGGCTTTTTCAGACTTTGAGGCAGTTCAATTTTGAGCACCCTAGCTTGTTGTGTAACCTCTGCAGAGCTTCCTATTAAAAAGACTCAAAGGCAACTCCAGTCTGAGAATCTCATTATTTCAAATCTCAAGATGAATTTCCATCACACGCTCATATTTGCAACATCCCTTTAGTTTTATGACATCATGTGTGATTTATCAATTCATGTCCATCAGAAGTAAAGTGCATGACGGATGCACATGTTGAAACCATTATGTTAGGGCTCTTTATAATAAATACAACTGGCCAGAGATGCATCTGACATTTTGGGATGGTGAGGACACTTTGGGAAAGTGGCGACATATTGGGGAAAGTTAGGAAACATTGGGACAGTGCAGACATGTTGGGCAAAGTGACGACATGTTGGGGGAAGTAAAGACATGTTGGGGAGCAAGGGACACTTTGGGGCAAGTTAGGAAACATTGGGACAGTGCAGACATGTTGGATAAAGCTGAGACATGTTGGGCAAAGTGACGACATGTTGGGGGAAATTAAGACATGTTGTAGAAACTGAAGACATGTTGGGGAAGATGACATTTTGGATACAGTGAGGTCACTTTGGGTACAAGAGGACATTTTGGTTAGGATAAGGGGCCAGGAAATGCACTATACCAATCTGTGTCCTCACTAAGATAGAATTACAAACATTTGTGTGTTATTTAGACGACACCAAACACTATGGACTACACTGAGTACTAACCGCGCTATAATCTAACAGGGGCTAAAATAACCGTGCCGTGTTAAACACCCATGAGCATTTTGTTCAGATTTGGGGTCATTCTGGCTCCGGACAGTGCGGACGTGCAGCTCTTGGTCCTGGGCTGTCGGGAGGAGATGGGTCGGTGGGACCAGGACAGAGCGGTGCACATGAAGCCCGCACACGACGTTCAATTCAGCAACCTGGCTCTTTGACTTCACTGCACATCTTCTATTAAATATCAATGGAGTTTTGTAGTAAAAGTAACTCTTCGATGTATCAAATATTTCATTGCATGTAAAAATGTCTACATTGTGATACTTTATATACTCTGTTCACTGTGTTTATAATTATTCATATACTGTGTATTCAATTTCTTTCTAACTTTTAATGGCGTGTACAGAACATGGTGTATACTGTGTATGACTGCTGTGAGTCCAAAATGAAAATGTGAATCGATGAATCAACATGTGTTGCAGAGATATTAGAGGAGTCAATATGAATTGGGCTCAAGGAAAAAATATCTATTCAGTCAAATCACTACTATGTTAAGTTCATTGTGAATTCACAAGCAAATCGTATTTTTCCATTAATCAAAGCTAAAATGGATATAGGTCTGTATTGATATACCACTCAAAGGGCTTTACAATATAGTCTAACCACGCGCACAAACACTCATACAGTGCATATATGTGCGTTCTACATCACTCATACAGCGGCATTAACTCTTAACTCTCCACAGGCCAGTTAGAATTCATTGATACTTTATTGCTATGTGTATTTCAATGCAAGAAAGAATGTGAATGGTAATAATATCAGGTTAGCCACCTGAAAATTAACATTGACAAGTCTGAACTACTTTTCCTTCCAAGGAATGGCTCTCCCGCCCACGACCTGACTATTACCTTTGACAACTCCGTGGTAGCCCCTACCAAGACTGCTTGGAACCTGGGTGTGACACTCGATAGTCCCCGCCCCAACAAAATGGGCACAGTTCAACATGTGTATTTACATAACATACACATGAACATTCAATTCACATTACATTCAGGAATTTCTGATGTGCAATAAAAAATCTTTTTCGTGACATTTTTTCAAAATTCAATTCAACATAATTTCCGCCTCACATTTCCTCCCCCTGGTCGCGCGCACCACCTGTTATGCTCTTTCTCGGGATTGCATCATCATTATGTGTTTTTAGATTCCCACACAACTGCTTTGGGTACTTTGTCATTTTCCAAGTGTGAACACACAACTGAATCGATACCCATTACATTCTGAGTATGAAGTTAAGAGAGGAATCTGTTTTATCCACATGAAAGGTTGTGACCTCTTTCATATCAAGCTGGGATACTTCCTAACAAGGTTGACACTGACATCTAGTGGTTAAACATAATGACAGCAGCCATACAAGACAGGCCCAAAGCTGTTTTAAACCATTTCATGGTTTTAATCTCATATTAATTCAAATAAAGTGTAAGGAGAATACTTTTAGAAATAGATATTTGACAATATTCATGTTCAGTACTTTGGCATTAAATTGTTTTCCCTTTCCATTTATTTAGCAGGACGGTGGATTTGGTCGCAGTCCCATTCAGGAGCTCTCCACACCCTCAGCTCTGAAGATGGAGAAGGATCATATTCACTGCATCTCCTGTGTCAACCAGAGGTGCATGGTCAGACCTGAACCAGGCGTTTCTTGTGATCTCATCTCATGTCCTGATGTGTGTGGGGCAGTATTTCACTCCCGCAAAGCTGGCGTGCACCATCTTCTTTGCCGACTACTGAGGGTCCCCTGTCTGAACAGTGGCTATGGCTGCTCCGCCATGCTGGTTCGCAACCAAATGTATGGACACCTCGAAGTGTGTCCGGCCGGCGTGGTGTGCTGTACTATGGAGTGGAACAGATGGCCCATTAGCTGCCTGGACTATACCTCCTATGAGAGCCTTAGTCGCGGGGTGGAGGAGGTGGAGCAGCTGGACATGGCACTCGCTCTTTAGGATCAGCGTACACTCCTAGAGTCCCTCAAGGTGATTTCCATGGCACCTACTGCAGAGGGACACTTGTTCCAGTTGGTAAGGAGACCAAGGTAAAGAACTCGCCAGCGCCTGCCCCAGGTTCGGAGCACTTCGGTAAACTGTATGAGGCCACAGTTGAGACTGCAAAAGTTTAGCTGCTGCTTTAGACTTTGTTAGCAGTGCTGGTTCTGTTGATAGCAGCTCAGTGTGTGTAAACAGAGGAGCTGCTGGGCAGGAGAGTAGATCGAGCAGCAGCACAGACCTTCAGAATGGACAAGAAGCCAAAGCAGAGGCTGACGTTGTGATGAAAAGAGAGATGGAGGAGAAAAGTGTTTGTTCTAGCTGTTCAAGTGGAAACTGCGCTCCTAAAACAAAGGGACCTCAGTCAGGAGCAACATGGGCCTGTTAAGATGCAGCTTCTTCTGCTGAGGTGCAAGGTGCCATGAATGCTGGTGTTTCTCAGGAGGCAGCGTCTCCTCAAATGTTGTCTCCACTGCATGTCAGCCCAGGTGTTGCACAGAGGGCTGGTCACGTGGTCCTGGAAGACAGGGGGCTAGTCCTATTAGAAAGCCATGTGTCTGAGCGGAGGTTCCACAACTACCAGTATTTCAGAGGTCAGAGCCAATATCCGTTACCAAATGGACGATGGGTTTCCAACCGGACAGGTCATCATATAGATTGCGACCCAAAATGGAGGACAAGGCAGTGGATACCTCTGATCTGGAGCAGGATGACGACCCAATGGGTCTAGGAGAGATTGATTTGATCACAGCAGCACTGCTCTTCTGCTTAGAAGAGTCTAGGGAGTGTAGGAGGATCTCTGACACAGTCTATGTTGATGGCTACTGCGTCAACTTTGGCACACAGACATTCACTTTCCCCGCAGCAATCTTGGTAACAAACACGAGAGTGGGTGACATGGCCTCTGCATCTGCCTGTGATCATGCTGCCCCCCAGCTCGCCTACCCAAGCCCTTTCCGCACCCTCCGCCTCGGACTTGTCCTGGAAGCTCTGGAGGTGGAGGCGGTCCCACATAACCGTTACCTCCCTTCAAACCCCCGCTACCAACACATGTTCCCCTTCGTCTGTGGCCAGTCATTCCGCCGGGACCAGTTTTCTTCCCATTTCACCAATGTCCACGGTGACATACACGCTGGTCTCAATGGTTGGATGGAGCACCGCTGTCCACTAGCCTATTATGGCTGCACATTTTCCCAACGGAGGTTTTACCCATCCACCCAGGGGGCCAAGGTGGTTCACGACAGACACCTGAGGTCCTTCGGGGTTCAGCCTTGCCCGAGGGCCAAACTTCCAAATGACTCCCAGTCTGACCAATTTAGCGGGCTTCCCAATGAGATACTTTGGCACATAGCTGGGTTCCTGGACAGTTTCAGCCTGTGTCAGCTGTCACTGGTTTCCCGGACTATGAGGGAGGTGTGTGCCAGTCTCCTGCAGACCAGGGGTATAGTGGAGCTCCAGTGGGAGCGGGGACAAGGAACTGGTGCTCATGGCACTGTGTCATGGCAGATCAAAAATAGAGTGAGTAGAAAACTACATCTGTAAACATGAACTCTCTCTAAATTACTTAAACTCGTCACAAAGATGTGTGTGCTTCTGCAAGTGGAAACCTTCCAAATAGCTGCCAATAGCCTAAATCATACTATGAATACGAATTATTTGTGACCATATCTCATAGAGTTATACAGTTACATTTATAAAGGAAAAGTGATAATTTATTTTTGTGCCAAGAAGATTAATTCCATTGTTGTCTGTTTGATGTATAAGCCAGCAGCTAGTTACTCAGGAAAGTAGGGCTCTATCCATAGGCATTAAAATCTGCATACCACCACCTCTAAGGCTTGTTACGAGTAAAGTTAAGAACGTTGTTTAAAACACACAAATAAATCTGCAATCAATCAACGTAGTGCCCCTCTTCACCCAAACATCCTTTTCTATTCACTGTTTCAGGTGTGGAGATTCAGCACTGCCTTCAGCCCCCTGTCGTCCTGGGGTTTCACCGATCTCCCCAGCATGTCGGACCACCTGAAGAAGTGCCACTACAACACGGTGGAGCACAAGACGGAGCCCATCCCCCTTCCTGCCATGTGCACCGCACGCGACGGACCATCGCTGCATCGTGTCCTGCGTCCCGTGTACACCTGACCAAATTGGGCTGACCGCCCGCAGAATCACTGTAGTATTACGTGGATGGTGCAATTTCAACGTTTTTCAGTTTTGAATAAGCAATGAACTCTTCCTGCATTACACAATAGATATGAAGAAGCCTTAATGAATGAAATAACACTTTACCTGTCACAACGTGTTTGTGGGCAATTCCCACGTTGACGAAAAATACATATTAACCTTGTAGCTTTGCATGAGTTTTTTGCTGAATATGCACCTGGTGAGATAAAGTCTATTTTCTTGAAGACAAATACGCACAGTAGATTTATATTATTCTATTTGATGTAATGAAAAGAGATTTAAAAGTTTCCACTGTCTGGTCGTCAAGTTGTAGCCTTGAAGAAAAAGCAGGTTATTGGTTATTGCATTATTTCTGTGTGACAGAAAGTTATGCCAGCACTGTACAAGATTTACTTGTGTCTCCTCTTTCTCGTCTTACTGATCCCGATTTATGATGTCAACCCCAATGCAAGTCTGCGTCTGTAGGACAGAGTCAAATAGATGGATATTAATATGAGGATAGCTCCATAAATGCATGTGATTTGCTACCATTCAATAAAATCTTTTCAGCCTTCTACATGTTTTCTTGAAGCTTCCTCCGGTTATCGTTCAGGCAGGGTTTTGTCTACGTTATCACAGATTTTCCTGGAAGATTCTTGCATTCCTAGACATCTGATATCTAGAAGAGAAATGCATTCGATCGATGAGGCGATTTTGAACATCCAGCAGCTGTGTCCGGGCACAGTTGGACTTGTCTGATTAAGTTTGTCACACTTCTCACACCGCTTCATATTGAGCGTGGGAAAAATCACCACATAGAGATCGAGAGGGCTCAAAGGTATCGTATGCGCCGCAGGTGACTCCTCTACAGGTGAGCATTAAGAAGATGAAACAATTAATATGCCATTACTTTAATCTATAGACTTTCCCAGAAATTGAATCAATAAAGTAAAGTATTTACCTTAACTCTCCACAGGCCAGTTAGAATGTATGGATTCTTTATTGCTATTTGTATTTCACTGCAAGAAAGGAGTGTTAATGATAACAACACCAGGTTAGGTTAGTGTGCCAGTTCCCAGCATGACCAACCCTGTTATTATCAGTACCAGGAAGGAAAGTTGCAGCGTTGAATGCAAATCAGGTCATTACCTGAGGCCCTGACCTGATTCAACCCCGAGAGTGGCTGATTACACAATAAATAATGGTTGAGTAGGGTCCCCATGCAGGTCACTTAAAGACCCAAAAGTTTCTGGAAACCGCCTTGCCAAAAGGCCACATCTCACCTTATCAGAGGAGTCCGGTCTTTGAGTACAAAGTCAGTACTTTTGAGTTAACACATGTAAACAGATGTGAACTAGTGCAGACAAAGCGACAGGACAAACCTTAGCAAATAAGTGTCATATCCTGGTGTAAAGGACTTCAAGCTGACGAAAAAAAAACAGAAACACAGGCTCCACCACCTTTGGACCGTGGCCTGCGCGCTAGTTCAGGCTGCCAATCAAGCTGCGCTGCTCCAATCATGTGACATTCCTCACTCTCCACAACCATCTATAATACAAATATTTAAGCAGAGAGAAATTTCCCATCATCCCCTTTGCTCGCTCTGCTGCTGCAGTATTGCCTCCAGTTGCTTCAGCCCCTCCACCACCCCAGCATCCACCTGTAGGCTACAAGAGGGTTACAAGTATTTGCTCATCACTCCCATCCTTCCTGTGTAACCATATGGGGGAGGGATTAAGTTGGAGCCTAGATGCCAAACACTAAACCTGTTCTGGTGCCATGAACGTTAGATGGTGTGTTGTCTGACTGAACTATTGTGAATGACAAATAGAGCTGTGGTCTTGGAAAAGTCAGAAAAAGGTTGGAGGGTTGTGAGGAGAAGTGGCAGAGAACAAGAAAACAGAGCACAGAGAGGGAAAGTCTGGACCGGATCCACTGAGTGACCATGGCTGAGTACAAGCTACAGGTGTCAACAGGTGACATGCCAAGTGCAGGAACATGGGATCATGTTTCTGTCACTCTAATTGGAAGTGACGGAGAGAGTGAGAAAACTGATCTGGACAACTTTGGCAAAGACCTCTGCACCGGGAAAGTAAGTTAAATCCACCTGCACGACACTCTCTAAAATGTATTAACAAGCAAATTTCACCCACTTGTTTTGTTTCGTAGGTTTACTCAAGGTGTGGTGTTTGTCCCACTTTCACCAGCCAGTTGCCATGTTTGCCTATATCTGTGTAACATTAAACCCAGCCCTTTTCAACAGATGTCGCACTTACTTTACTGTTTATATTTACATTAACTCTTACTTCCAGATTGGGACCTACACCGTGAAAACCAGTTCATCTCTGGGGAAAGTTCTGCTGGTCAAGGTGGAGAAGGATCCCCGTCTCTTTACCCTAGAAGACGAGTGGTACTGCTCCACCATAGAGGTGACGACTCCAGAGGGAGACGCCATTCTCTTCCCCTGTCACAGATGGATTTCCAGGGGAGAGTATGTGGAGCTGAGAGGAGGAAGAGGTCTGATATTATATTATTATTCATTTTACAGATCTTTTTTATTAAAGATTATATATTTTGGGGGGATATTAAATTTTCACATTTTATGACAGTTGAAATTTGACTGCTGTAACGTTCTTTTCACCTCGCAGCCATGAAGTTTTTTGAGGACGACCATCCCCTGTTGATTGAGCACCGGAAAAAAGAGTTGACACTTCAAAAGAGCTTGTACCAGTAAGTGTGCAGCACAGTAGGTCCTGTACCTAAAGATCCAGGCAGATCCGCTTTGAGACAATTTACATTTATGTAACGTTGTTCATTGATTTTTTTCAGGTGGAAGCCTCTCGCTGAAGGACTACTCCACATTAGCAGTTTTGAACATGAGTCTGAGCTCCCATCTGAAATCCGCTTCTCTAAGGCCAAACTGGACGAAATGCAAAACACAACCAAACGACTGTGGGTCAACTGTAGATAAAGATTTACAACACAAACAGGTTCCAATATACTCACGCTCTTTTTTTCTCTTGTCTTAAATAAGTGGATTGAAGTTCAAATTTAAGGGAATGGTCGGATCCATCAAAAAATGGGAAACTGTCGACCACCTGAAAAAACTCTTTAACTTCAAAAAGACACCAATGTCAGGTATTTCCTATTTTCCAGTACTTCAGATTAGATCATAGACTTCCTCAACAGAAATGTCATGTCCTCTCTGGTTTCACAAATCAGAGGTGGCTGTGGCTCAGTAGGTAGAGGTTGTCTTATTGACCAGAAGTTCAGTGGTCTAATCCCTGACATTTTTTTCAGAGTACGTTGCAGAGCACTGGAAGGAGGATGACTTTTACGGATCCCAGTTTCTGAACGGAATCAACCCCACTTTGATCAAGCGCTGCTCAGAGCTTCCCCGAAACTTCCCTGTCACAGAGGAGATGGTGAAGCCGTTCCTGGCTGAGGGCAGCAGTCTGAGGAGGGAGATTGGGGTAAGAAAGAAGAGCGATTAAAATAATCTTGTCTCGTCCTCAATCCTTGAATTGTTGATTCAGATTGAAATCAGCAATTTAACATTTGAAGAGTATTGTCAAAGTGATGCCATTTCTCTTTGAGCAACACTGACAGACAAAAACATGTTTTTATATCAAGCAGAGACAACAAACAACATAGAACACAATTTATCAGCAACAATTAATTTAAAACTCTGCCTCACCAGTGGTGACAAAGCCAAAAAGGACAGCACACATCACACCTTTTTCAAAATCTTGACACTCACTACTGGTATTGAAAAAAGACTATAGAATGTGTTAATGTGTAATACTGTTACTGGTGCAGAGAGTTATAAGTTAACTGGGTCACAGACCTACTGGTGAGCACATCCAAACACAATGACCCAAGAACCATTTAACCATTTACTAAGGTCACAATAGGTGGATGGACAATAAACAACAGTAATTAATTTATACTTACAAAATTATTAAATTATTAAAATATACAATAAGTTGCTTACATCCACAAAACCAACAAAGCATCTGAAATACATGTGGTTTTTGAAGCTGGGGGGAAGGACCCCTCAGATTTGTTGATATTTAATTTGGCTTTAATGTAGTGTTTTATAATTTATGGTTTAATTATACATATATTTAATTTCTTAACTTTGTTTGATTGCTGTCTTTTCCATTATTGATTGCTTTGGTATGCGTGAGTCTTTAAATCTTGATTTTTTTTGCATTTGTTTAGTTTGAAAGGTCTTATTTAAGGTTGATTGATCCATTGATTGATTACAAATCTGTGTTGCATCTTCATTCCTTCCCATACAGAAAGGCAATATATTCCTCTATGACCAAAAGAAGCTGGATGGAATCCCCACTTATGTCTACAATGGAGAATCTCTGACTGTGACTTCTGGTCTCTGTTTGTTCTACTTGAACCCACAAAACAAACTGATGCCAATTGCGATACAGGTATATTTAGATGAAAATCAAGTGTCGTCATTGAATCACATTATTTTCCACATTGCATTATTATTTTTATTAAATTTTTTCTAAAGGTCTGTAACACTTTTCAAACATTTTAAATAAAAAAAAATGTATTATATTCCAGCTGCATCAACAGCCCTCAGAGAAGAATCCCATCTTTCTGCCCAGTGACCTGGAGACCGACTGGCTGCTGGCCAAGATGTTTATCAAAAACGCAGATATGCTGGATCATGAAGCCGTCCATCACCTCATGAATACTCACTTCATGGGAGAGGTCTACAGTGTTGCCACTCTGCGCTGCTTCCCTGTGATTCATCCCCTCTACAAGGTACGACGACACAGCAGAGATCACTCTGCTCTTACCTGTTTATTTCTTTTGGATCTGAACTGATGTTTGACTGGTGTTATGGTTGTGTCTTCTCTTTGCTGATCGACACAGCCAGGATATGCTGTCTGCTGTGTATTTCCTTGTTATAAATATATCACACAACATTTTTTGTTGTAGATTCTGTGCCATTCTGGATGAAATAAGCATCTTACTTTGACGTTTAACATTTTCCCCTCTTTCTCTTCAGTTGTTGATTCCACACTTCAAGTCCACTCTCGACATAAACATTAGAGCCCGTACACGTCTAATGGGACCTGATGGGATCTTTAAAATAGTAAGGCTCTTTCACATATATAATACAAAGCGGGACTATTCTATTCATATTAAACTGTTGAAAAAATGTCTATCAAATTTACAACAACGTTATATTTGGCTAATGGTAAATATTTCTGTATTATTTATTATTAGAGTACATCTGGACTTGAAGGGATGATAGAGATCATGAGAAGGTCCCTCCGTGAAATGACCTACAGCTCTGTCTGTCTGCCAGAGAACATCATTGCACGAGGACTGGAGTCAATCCCCAACTACTACTACAGAGATGATGGATTGAAGCTATGGTCAATCATCAACAGGTAACTTCATATTTAGGTTATAAATATTGCAGATAAGTTCACTGATCTGTTTTGGTGTACCATGTAGGAGACAGGAATTAATGTATTTATACACTGCTGAGCTTTGGTGTTTTTTCTATTTTTATTTAAAAAATGGCATCAAAGCAGACACCAGCTGGTGGTGAATCCTTTGGAAGAAATGTTACATACTTTGCACTACGTGGCTGGTTGGAGAAACTCCAGGTGTCGATTGAAATGCCTTGGCCTCACTTTTGGGGAGCTGTCATGATATCCATGTTTAAATTCAGTTTGTGGGTTTTGATAGGGACTTCTTCAACATAATTATTCAGAATTCTATTGTTTTGTGTAAACCAGCTTTGTGAGGGCAGCAGTGGAGTACTACTATCCCTCAGACGCTGACGTCTGTAAAGACACAGAGCTGCAGGATTGGATCTGTGAGATATTCACCTACGGCCTCTTGGGAAACAAAGCCTCAGGTATTTAACCAATGTTCTGTATACAACATATTGTCTATAAAAAGTTTCCACTGCAATTGTGAATGCCGAACATTAACTTATGATGGTGGTGCTGCCGACAGGATTCCCAGACTGCTTTCATTCCATTGAGGAATTGATAAGATTCATCACCGTGGTCATCTTCACAGTGTCGGCTCA
This sequence comes from Limanda limanda, assembly GCF_963576545.1. Taxonomy (NCBI): domain Eukaryota; kingdom Metazoa; phylum Chordata; class Actinopteri; order Pleuronectiformes; family Pleuronectidae; genus Limanda; species Limanda limanda. The sequence continues at coordinate 9,222,599 of NC_083653.1, read as the reverse complement.
ACATGCAGCAGTCAATAATGGACAGGTGAGGCAAGAGTGAACAGGTTAGGACACTGGAATATGTGCTGAGGTTTGTTTTCACATTTCAAATATATGGGACGAGTGGCAGATGTAGAATCTGCTTCTTCCACTTTCAGGTTTCATTTCCAACATTTCACTTTTTTTGTAACTTTAAATGACATTCAGTCGATTCAATTATTTTCACATCGAATTTGCCACACCTAATTACATGAAATAAAATAATACATAAATACAAAAATGTGTAATCATACATATGCATGTTGAAACTTCTCTCATCATCTAGTTTGACTACTACTTCTGGACGCCGAATGCCACCTTGATATTGCACAAACCTCCTCCGACCACCAAGGGGCAGTCAAGCATGGAGACAATTATGGAGACCCTCCCGAATGTTGGAGAGACTGTCACCATATCAGTGTTGATAAATCAACTTTCAGACGAATACAGTGATGTTGTAAGTTTTATTTAAATACTAATGCATTTGTGAATTCATTCTTGCATAATTGAATAAGAATTCATCATTTATTTCACCATGATAAACTCTGCCGCTGTAATATTTCTGTCTCGACTTTGTCAATGGCAGATTCCTTTGGGTCAATATCCTGAGAAAAGATTTGACGAGCCTGAGCTTACACAGGTGATTCTGGAGTTTCAAGCGGAGTTGTCATACCTCGGTGAAGAAATCGCAAAGAGAAACTCGCACCTTGAAGTGCCCTATGACTACCTGCTCCCGTCTCACATTGATAACAGCGTGTCTATTTGAGAAAGTCAGAGAGATCTATTCTGTATCATTAACCAACTGTATTTAATCCTGGGAGGTGTTTTTGTTTTGGGTAGGTGTTGCATGATGTGATTAAATATTTTTGTTATGTGGGTCTATGGTGTGGTAGTTCAGCAACAACTTAATTGATGGACGTAGAAAATAATAGCTTAAAAAATTCATTTGACTTTATCAAACAAAAAGGGGATATATAATTTAACTTTTTACTCTTTACTAACATTGAGTTTTAGCTTTTTCCATTCCTGCAATGGACATGATGGCAGAGATGAATTAGCTGTAAGAAAACGCACTGATGTTGTGTTTTGGGGAAATACATGAATTATTTGCTTAAACAATAAAGATAAAGATGTACTGTGTACAATTACTTCCTGTCACCTGTGTTCAACTTCGAATCCATTAAACTTGTAGTCGCTCAAATTTGCATCCTCCCTTTAGTTTCATGACATTATCAATTTATGTGCATCAGAAGTAAAGTTAATGACATGTTGAAACCATTATGCTAGGGCTCTTTATAATAAATACATCTGGACAGAGATGCATCAGACATTTTGGGAAGGTGAGGACACTTTTGGGAAAGTGGGGACATGTTGGGGGAAATTAAGACATGTTGTGGAAACCGAAGATATGTTGGGGAAGAAGACATTTTGGATAAAGCCAGGACATGTTGGGTTAGTGAGGACATATTGGGTAAAGTGAAGACATCCTGGGCATAGTGAGGGCATTTTAGGAACGTGAGGACATTTTGGTTAGGATAAGGGGCTCAGAAATGCATTATACCAATCTGTGTCCTCACTATGATAGAATTACAAACATTTGTGTGTGTGTTATATTTAGATGACACCAAACACTATTGACTCCACTGAATACTAACTGGGCTCTAAACGCGCTTAAATAACGTGCTATGTTAAACACCCGTGACCATGTTGTTCAGATTCGGGGACCACGTGCAGCTCTTGGTCCTGGGCTCTCGTGAGGAGATGGGTCGGTGGGACCCGGACAGAGCGATGCACATGAAGCCTGCACACGAGCTTCAATTCAGCAGCCTGGCTCTTTGACTTAACTGCACATCTACTTTTAAATATCAGTGGAGTTTTGTAATAAAAGTAACTCTTCGATGTATCAAATACTTCATTGCATGTAAAACATTCTAAATGCAAAATTATAAATATATTATTCTGCAAATATTAGTACATTATTATTGAATCTATAAAGGGAATTAGATCTAGACACTGCTAGGCTTCATCATACTTTCTTTTCAACTTGGTTTTTTGAACACTATCTGTTGTTTGTCGCTGACCAGCTGCTTCAAGTGAAAGAGCTCTGATCTCACTGTGAGTGTCTCGCTAAGCGAGTGAATGGCAGGGTGCCGGGGCCTGTGTGTGTGTCTGTGCACTGTCTGGGAGCCCACACACACACACACACACAAACACACGCACAAAAAGACACACAAACAAGCACACAAACACACCCACACACACATTTGCTCGCTCCTGGTAAATATGTGCGACATGCACAACACTGTACAGGGAGCCACTGCAGAGAGGCTGAAGAGCCGCTGGTTGCCGAACACTGGCTCCGGCGAAACAACGATTTGTTTTACTGTTCCGCAGTTAAAGAAATGCGGACGTCAAAACATCAGTTCGGCTGGAACATTAGTTCCGCCTCACATTTCCCCCTGCTGGTCGCGCGCCGCACATTTTATGCCTCCGACACAGTTTGATAATCGCTGCTGTAGATACATGCTGCACAACATCAGGAGACTACGTCCCCCTTCTCACTCAGAAGGTGGCGCAGGTTCTGGTCCAGTTCCTGGTCATCTCACGCCTAGACTGTTGCAACTCCCTCCTGGCAGGTCTACCTGCTAGTGCCGTACAACCTCTGCAGCTCATCCAGAATGCAGGCTGCCCGCATCCGTTTCAAACGGATCTAGTCCAGTCTACATCCAAGAAATGATCAAACGTTCCCCCCCTACCCTCACTCCACTCTGCATCTGCCACTCAGATTGTTGCTCCCTCACTGCGAGCTAAAAACTCAATCACAACTGTTTGCTGTCCTGGCTCATAAATGGTGGAATGAGCTCTCCAATGACATCAGGACATTAGAAAGCCTATACATCTTCCACAGTAAACTAAAAAACACAGTTGATCCGACTATACCTTGAATAAAAGTTTAAACTAAAAATTGAGTAGCATTTAAATGGCAATTACTTATAGCACTTTTTAGTTTGACTTTCTTGAAGAAATTATACTTTCTTCATTCTTGTTGTTCTGGGTTTGTACCCTCATGGTTAATACACGTATTGTAAGTCACTTTGGATAAAAATGTCTGCTAAATGTAATGTAATGCAATGCTTATGCAATGGTTAGGTTAGTGGGCTGGGTCCCAGCTTGACCAAACCTGTTTTACCAGGCAGGAATGTTGCAGCGCTATATGCAAATCAGGCTATTACCTGAGGCCCTGACCAGCCATAACGAGTGGCTGATTACATAAGAAATAACGATTGTGTAGGGTCCCCATGTAGGTCTCTTAAAGTTCCTTAAGTTTCTGGAAACACCCCTGTTAAGCGGTCACATCTCACCCTATCAGAGGTGTTCGGTCTCTGAGTACAAAGTCAGTTTGAGTTCAATTAACACATGTAAACAGAGGTTTGCTCGCACTGCTGCTGCAGTATTGCTACCAGTTGCTTCAGCCCCTCCAGCACCCTAGCATCCACCTGTAGGCTCCAATGGGGGGTTACAAGTATTTGCTCAACATTCCAATCCTTCCTGTGTAACCATATGGGGGAGTGAGCAAGTTGGATCGGAAGCCCAAACCTGTTCTGCTGCAATAAACGTTTGCCCGTGAGTTGTCTGACCGGAATATGTTTAAGGACCAAAAGAGGTGTGGTAATGTAAAGGTCTTAAATAGGGTTGAGGGTTGTGAGGAGAAGAGGCAGAGAGCAAGAAAACAGAGCACGGAGAGGAAAAATCTGGACCTGGTATTTTGCTAGTTTTTCTGGACCGGATCCACTGAGTGACCATGGCTGAGTACAAGCTTCAGGTGTCAACAGGTGACATGCCAAGTGCAGGAACATGGGATCATGTTTCTGTCACTCTAATTGGAAGTGACGGAGAAAGTGAGCAAACTGATCTGGACAACTTCGGCAAAGACCTCTGTACCGGGAAAGTAAGTTAAATTTACCTGCACGACACTCTAAAATGTATTAACAAGCAAAATTTCAACCACTTGTTTTGTTTCGTAGGTTAATTCAAGGTGTGTTGTTTCTCCCACTTTCACCAGCCAGCTGCCATGTTTGTCCATCTCTGTGTACTGGGAAATGTTTATTAGACTGGTAACATCAAACCCAACCCTTTTCAACAGATGTCGCACTTACTTCACTGTTTATATTGACATTAACTCTTACTTCCAGACTGGGATCTACATGGTGAAAACCAGTTCGTCTCTGGGGAAACTTCTGCTGGTCAAGGTGGAGAAGGATCCCCGTCTCTTTACCCGAGAAGACGAGTGGTACTGCTCCACCATAGAAGTGACAACTCCAGAGGGAGACGCCATTCTCTTCCCCTGTCACAGATGGATTTCCAGGGGAGAGTATGTTGAGCTGAGAGGAGGGAGAGGTCTGATATTGTATTATTATTCATTTGATAGATCTTTTTTATTAAACATTATATATTTTGGGGGGAGATTAAATCTTAAAATTGTTTGAAAGGTGAAATTTGTCTTCCTTAACGTTCTTTTCACTTCTCAGCCATGAAGTATTTTGAGGACGACCATCCACTGTTGATTGAACATCGGAAAAAAGAGCTGATGCTTAAAAAGAGCTTGTACCAGTAAGTGTGCAGCACAGTAGGTCCTGTACCTAAAGATCCAGGCAGGTCCGCTTTGAGACAATTTACTTTTATGTAACGTTGTTCCTTTGTTTTTTCAGGTGGAAGCCTCTAGCTGAAGGCCTACTCCACATAAGTGGTTTTGAAAATGCGTCTGAACTACCAGCTGAAATCCGCTTCTCTAAGGCCAAAACAGATGAAATGCAAGACACAACCAAACAACTGTGGGTCGACTGTTGATAAAGATTTACAACACAAACTGGTTTTAATATTCTCACGTTCTCTTTTCTCTTTCCCTTTTCCCTTGTCTTAAATAAGTGGAATGAAATTCCACTTCAAGGGAATGGTGGGATCCATCGAAAAATGGGAAAATTTCGACGACCTGAAAAGACTCTTTAACTTCCAAAAGACACCAATGTCAGGTATTTCCTGTTTTCCAGTACTTCAGATTAGATCATAGACTTCCCTCGACAAAAATGTCTTGTCCTGTCGGGTTTCACAAATAAGGTGTGGCTGTGGCTCAGCAGGTTGAGGTTGTCTTACTAATCAGAAGATCGGTGGTCTGATACCTGGCGTCTGGTGGCTGTGAATGTGACTGGAGAACCGCTGTAGAAATACAGTAACAAGTGGCTACATGTTAGGATGTGGGAGACGCAGAATTATCAGTTCACAAGTGATTTTACAGAAATTGGCAGATTGGTAATCATTTAAATCTCCAAAGCAGATTATTATGCACTTATATATGGACTAATTGCTGTAAACCACACATGTAAATTGACTAAGCCTACCTCCAAAGTTAAAACAATCATTCATATGTTATAATATATAGGCAAATGTTTCCAACATACTGCTCGATATCATGAAAAACAATGCACCTACAATGTGACCAACATTTATTTCGATGAACAGTTTTACTAAGGTTTTTGGAAAACTTTACGATGCACTGAAAAAATTAAATTGTATACTGTATAAGTATATATAAGATTGTAATAGTTAGAGCATTACATAATTGAAATTGTTTAGTTAACAGCTAACTACAGTTTATTTTCCCGCAGGCATCATTCCATATCCCTTGTTATGGTTGTTGCATCTCAAATTTCAACAAGGATATCTATTGAAATCAGCTGATAATGTGAAAACATTGCCTTCCTTTTCGTTAAATAAAAACTTCTGTCTTCTGGGGTTTTTATACAAATTAAAAATACATGAATTTTATATGAATAGGATCACGTTGTAGATCAAACCTGAGCAGATAAAACCTTATATCTCTGTTTCTTTTTTCTTCAGAGTACGTTGCAGAGCACTGGAAGGATGATGACTTTTACGGATCCCAGTTTCTGAACGGAATCAACCCCACTTTGATCAAGCGCTGCTCAGAGCTTCCCCGGAACTTCCCTGTCACAGAGGAGATGGTGAAGCCGTTCCTGGCTGAGGGCAGCAGTCTGCGGAGGGAAATTGCGGTAAGAAAGAAGAGAAATTAAAATAATTTTATCTCGTCCTCAATCCTTGAATCATTGATTCAGATCAAAAACAGAAATTTAACATTTTAAGATTATTGTCAAAGTGATGCCATTTCTCTTTGAGCAACACTGAGCGACAAATGCATGTTTTTATATCAAGCAGAGACAACAAACAACATCAAACACAATTAATCAGTGACAATTAATTTAAAACTCTGCCTCTCCAGTGGTGACAAAGCCTAAAGGATAATACACATCACACCTTTTTAGAAATCTTTACACTCGCTACTGGTATTGGAAAAGACTTGAAAAACGACTATAGAATGTGTTGATGTGTAATACTGTTACTGGTACAGATAGTTTAAAGTTGACTGGGTCACAGACCTACTGGTGAGAGCATCCAAACACATGGATCCAAGAACCATTTAACCATTTACCAAGGTTCCAATAGGTGGATGGATGAATGGATGATTTTTCTGTATGACAAACATTAATTGATTCATACTTATAAAATTATAAAATAAATAAAATATACATTAAGTTGCTTACATATATGAAACATCCACAACTAACAAAGCATCTGAAATACATGTGGTTTTTGAAGCAGGGGGGAAGACCCCTCAGATTTGTTAATATTTAGTTTAGGCTTAAATGTAGGGTTTCATGATTTATGGTTTAATTAAACATATATTTAATTTCTTAACTTTGTTTGATTGCTGTCTTTTCCATTATTGATTGCTTTGGTATGCGTTCGTCTTTAAATCTTAATTTTTTTTTAACTTATTTTCAATTCATATTTACCATCCTATGTTTTGTCAATCACCTGTAAAGCACTTTGAATGCATTAGTTTAGTTTGAAAGGTCTGATTTAAAGTTTATTGATCCACTGATTAATTACAAATCCGTGTTGCGTCTTGATTCCTTACCATACAGAAAGGCAATATATTCCTCTATGACCAAAAGAAGCTGGATGGACTCTCCACTTATGTCTACAATGGAGAATCTCTGACTGTGACTTCTGGTCTCTGTTTGTTCTACTTGAACATAGAAAACAAACTGATGGCAATTGCAATACAGGTATATTTATACGAAAATCAAGTGTCGTCATTGAATCACATTCTTTTCCAAATTACTTTATGGTTTTTCTTTAATTTTTGCAAAAGTCCTGTTTCACTCTTCAAACTTCAAAGTAAATGTTTTTCGTCACATTCCAGCTGCATCAACAGCCCTCAGAGAAGAATCCAATCTTTCTGCCAAGTGACCTGGAGACAGACTGGCTGCTGGCTAAGATGTTTATCAAAAACGCAGATATGCTGGATCATGAAGCCGTCCATCACCTCATGAATACTCACTTCATGGGAGAGGTCTACACTGTTGCCACTCTGCGCTGCTTCCCAGTGATTCATCCCCTCTACAAGGTACGACGACACAGCAGAGATCACTCTGCTCGTACATGTGTTTTTCTTTTGGATCTGGACTGATGTTTCACTGGTATTTAAGGTTTTTGTTCATGAGTTGAGGGAAACCTGTTTTGTTATGGTTGTGTCTTCTCTTTGCTGATCAACACAGCCAGGATGGTCTGTCTGCTGTTTATTTCCTTGTTTGTTATAAATACATCACACAAAAACTACCGGACAGATTTAGTTGGTGTGAAGGATATAGTATGGGTCAGGGAAGAACCCATTTTTGTTGTAGATTCTGTGCCATTCTGGCTGAATTAGCATCTTAACTTGACATTTAAAATGTTCCTCTCTTTCTCTTCAGCTGTTGATTCCACACTTCAAGTCCACTCTTGACATAAACATTAGAGGCCGTGTCAGTCTAATGGGACCTAATGGGATGTTTGAAAAAGTAAGGCTCTTCACATATATAATACAGTCAAAGCCGGACTATTCTATTCATCTTGAACTGTTGAAAAACTGAATTTCTATAAGATTTACAACAAAGCTATATTTGTCTAATGGAAAATATTTCTGGATAATTTATTATTAGAGTACAGCTGGAGTTGAGGGGATGATAGAGATCATGAGGAGGTCCCTCCGTGAAATGACCTACAGCTCCGTCTGTCTGCCAGAGAACATCGCTGCACGAGGACTGGAGTCAATCCCCAACTACTTCTACAGAGATGATGGATTGAAGCTGTGGTCCATCATAGACAGGTAACTTTAAATTTAGGTAATAAATATTGTAGATAAATTCAATAATCTGTTTTACAACGAGCAGCTTGTCTTCAGTAAAGAAGTGGTGCAGCATGTATGAGACAGGAATTAATGTTTTAATACTCTGCTGAGATTTTTTTTTTTTCATTTTGTATTAAAATGTCATCAAAGCAACCACTAGCTGGCGGTGAATCCTGTGGAAGAGTATTACACACTTCTTTTTTCCGAATTCTTCCACATAATTACTCAGAATCCCATTTTTTTGTATCAACCAGCTTTGTGAGGGCAGCAGTGGAGTACTACTATCCCTCAGACGCTGACATCTGTAAAGACACAGAGCTGCAGGATTGGATCTGTGAGATATTCACCTACGGCCTCTTGGGAAACAAAGCCTCAGGTATTTAACCAATGTTCTGCATACAACATATAGTCTATAAAAAATGTCCGATGCAAATTGTGAATGCCAAACATTAACTAATGATGGTGGTGCTGCCGACAGGATTCCCACACTGCTTTCATTGCATTGAGGAATTGATAAGATTCATCACCATGGTCATCTTCACAGTGTCCGCTCAACACGCAGCAGTCAATAATGGACAGGTGAGGCAAGAGTGAATAAGTTAGGACACTGGAATATGTGCTGAGGTTTGTTTTCACATTTCAAATATATGGGACGAGTGGCAGATGTAGAATCTGCTTCTTCCACTTTCAGGTTTCATTTCCTACATTTACATAACTTTTTTTGTAACTTTTAATGAGATTCAGTCGATTCAATTATTCAGACATCAAAATTGCCAAACCTAACTACATGAAATAAAATAATACATAAATACAAAAATGTTGAATCATACATTACATCCATGTTGAAACTTCTCTCATCATCTAGTTTGACTACTACTTCTGGATGCCGAATGCCACCTTGATATTGCACAAACCTCCTCCGACCACCAAGGGGCAGTCAAGCATGGAGACAATTATGGAGACCCTCCCGAATGTTGGAGAGACTGTCGCCATATCAGTGTTGATAAATCAACTTTCAGATGAATACAGTGATGTTGTAAGTTTTATCTAAATATTAATGCATTTATTAATTCATACTTGTATAATTGAATAAGAATGTCATTTTTTCCACCATGATAAACTCTGCCGCTTTAATATTTCTGTCTCGACTTTGTCATTGGCAGATTCCTTTGGGTCAATATCCTGAGACAAGATTTGACGAGCCTGAGCTTACACAGGTGATTCTGGAGTTTCAAGCGGAGTTGTCAAAACTCGGTGAAGAAATCGCAAAGAGAAACTCGCAGCTTGAAGTTCCCTATGACTACCTGCTCCCTTCTCGCATTGAGAACAGCGTGTCTATTTGAGAAAGTCAGAGAGATCTATTCTGTATCATTAACCAACTGTATTTCATCCTGGGAGGTGTTTTTGTTGTGGGTAGGTGTTGCATGATTTGATAAAATATTTGTGTTATGTGGGCCTGTGGTGTAGTTGAGCAACAACTTAATTGATGGACGTAGGAAATAATAGCTTAAATTCCTTTGACTTTATTAAACAAAAAGGTGATATATAATTTAACTTTTTACTCTTTACTAACATTGAGTTTAAGCTTTTTCTATTCCTGTAATGGTGTGTAATTTGATGGATGTAGGAAATAATTCCTTATTTGGCGGTGTCTTACTGCTGTGACCTTGACAAACTGTGTATGCCCATTCGGTAATGTTTCCTACTGCAACAGCAACCGGACACAGCAGATAGACAGATGATGATTTCATGTCATTTTTTCATGTTATGTTTTCTGAAACGCCTCTGTATAAGAATTGGCTTTTTAGGACTTTGAGGCAGTTCAACTTTGAGCACCCTTGCTAGTTGGTTAACCTCTGCATAGCTTCCTATTAAAGACTCAAAGGCAACTCCAGTCTGAGAATCTCATTATTTCAAATCTCAAGATGAATTTCCATCACAAGCTCATATTTGCAACCTCCTTTTAGTTTTATAACATCTTGCGTGATTTATCAATTAATGTCCATCAGAAGTGCATGACTGATTGTTACGGTTTAGATGCAGAGATGGACCCAAATGCAGAGATTATAAAGTAAAAGGTAAATTAATTAAATAAGTTATTTAACAAAACAAACAAAACAGTAACACTAACAGGTAACAAACAAAACATGAGGCTTACGCAGGGATACAAAGCTCAGGAGATGAGGACAGCACCATGGAAGACAGGAGGGTAGATGAACAAACACCGCAGGAAACACAGACAATCCAACAGAGGACAAAGGGAAGACAGAGGCTTAAATACACAGGGAAGGCAGGGGCAATTGAACACAGGTGAAACACATGAGGGCAGGGCTGACAATCACAGAGAGGAAGTGAAGACGGAGACAACACACAAGGAACAGAGACTACAAAATAAAACAGGAAACAGAAACAGGGTGTGCAAACATGAAAACAACTAGAACACACACAATAGAGATTTACTAAACAGAAAACACTTTTACAATTAAACTTAAATTGCCAGACTGTTACACTGATGCACATGTTGAAACCATTATGTTAGGGCTCTTTATAATAAATACATTGGGACAGTGCAGACATGTTGGGTAAAGCTGAGACATGTTGGGCAAAGTGACGACATGTTGGGGGAAATTAAGACATGTTGTGGAAACTGAAAACATGTTGGGGAAGATGACATTTTGGATAAAGTGAGGACACTTTGGGTATGAGAGGACATTTTGGTTAGGATAAGGGGCCAGAAAATGCAGTATACCAATCTGTGTCCTCACTAAGATAGAATTACAAACATTTGTGTGTGTGTTATATTTAGATGACACCAAACACTATCGACTCCACTGAGTACTAACCGCGCTATAATCTAACAGGGGCTAAAATAACCGTGCCGTGCCGTGTTAGACACCATGTTGTTCAGATTCGGGGTCATTCTTGCTCCGGACGTGCAGCTCTTGGTCCTGGGCTCTCGTGAGGAGATGGGTCGGTGGGACCCGGACAGAGCGGTGCACATGAAGCCCGCACACGAGCTTCAATTCAGAAACCTGACCCTTTGACTTCACCGCACATCTACTTTTAAATATCAGTGGAGTTTTGTCATAAAGGTACCTCTTCGAAGTATCAAATATTTCATTGCATGTAAAACATTCTACATGCAAAATTATAAATATATTATTCTGCAAATATTAGTACATTATTATTGAATCTATAGAGGAAATTTGATCTAGACACTGCTAGGCTTCATCATACTTTCTTTTCAACTTGGTTTGTGAACACTATCTGTTGTTTGTCCCTGACCGGCTGCTTCAAGTGAACGAGCTCTGATCTCACTGTGAGTGTTTCTCTAAGCGAGTGAATGAGGGCGGGGCACAGTGGCGGGGCCTGTGTGTGTGCGGTGTCTGGGAGCGCGCACCCACCCACACACACACAAACACACGCACAAAAAGCACACAAACACAACCACACACACTTCGCCTGCTCCTGGAAAATATGTGCGACATGCACAACAATGCACAGGGAGTCACTGCAGAGGGGCTGTAAAGCCGCATGCAGCTTCAGAGCCGCGGGGTGCTGACCCCTGGCTCCGGCGAAACAACAATTTGTTTACTGTTCTGCTGTTAAAAAGATGCGGCCAACAAAACAATAGTTCGGCAATAACATTAGTTCCGCCTCACATTTCCCCCTGCTGGTCGCGCGCCGCACATTTTATGCCTCCGACACAGTTTGATAATCGCTGCTTTAGATAGATGCTGCACAACATCAGGAGACTACGTCCCCTTCTCAATCAGAAGGTGGCGCAGGTTCTGGTCCAGGCCCTGGTCATCTCACGCCTAGACTGTTGCAACTCCCTCCTGGCAGGTCTACCTGCTAGCACCGTCCGACCTCTGCAGCTCATCCAGAATGCAGCGGCTCGACTGGTCTATAACATACCCAAATTCACTCACACTACTCCTCTCCTCCGCTCCATTTACTGGTTACCAGTGGCTGCAGTCTACATCCAAAACATGATCAGACGTTACACCCCATCCCGTTCACTCTGCATCTGCCAATCAGCTTGTTGCTCCCTCACTGCGAGCTAAACTCACAACTGTTTACTGTCCTGGCTCCTAAATGGTGGAATGAGCTCCCCAATGACATCAGGACAGCAGAAAGTCTATACATCTTCCACCTTACACTAAAAACACACCTGATCCGACTATACCTTGAATAAAAGTTTAAACTAACAATTTAGTAGCACTTAAATGGCACTTACTTATAGCACTTTGTAGTTTGGCTTTCTTGATTCTTGTTGTTCTGGGTTTGTACCCTCATGGTTGATACACTTATTGTAAGTCACTTTGGATAAAAAAGTCGCATAAATGTAAAGTAATGCAATGCAAGGTTAGGTTAGTGTGCTGGGTCCCAGCATGTCCAACACTGTTATTATCAGTACCAGGCAGGAATGTTGCAGCGCTGAAGGCAAATCAGGTTATAACCTGAGGCCCTGACCTCATTCCACCCCAAGAATGGCTGATTACATAAGAAATAACTGTTGTGTAGGGTCCCCATACAGGTCTCTTAAAGTCCCCACAAACACAGGTTCAACCACCTATGGAAAGCGCCTGCAAGCTAGTTCAGGCTTCCAATTCGAGCTGCGCTGCTCCAATCATGTGACATACATCATTTGACATACCCCACTCTCCACAACCATGTATAATACACACCCACCTTATCGGGTGGTCTATTTAAGCTGGGGACATTTTCCATCATCCCCTTTGCTCGCACTGCTGCTGCAGTATTGCAACCAGTTGCTTCAGCCCCTCCACCATCCCAGCATCCACCTGTAGGCTCCAACAGGGTTACAAGTATTTGCTCAACATTCCAATTCTTCCTGTGTAATCATATAGGGGAGTGATTAAGTTGGAGCCTAGATGCCAAACACTAAACCTGTTCTGTTGCAATAAACGTCAGATTGTGAGTTGTCTGACTGAACTTATTTTAATGACCAAAAGAGGTGTGGTCTTGTAAATATCTTAAATAGGGTGCAGGGTTGTGAGGAGAAGAGGCAGAGATCAAGAAAACAGAGCACAGAGAGGGAAAATCTGGACCCGGTATTTTGTTAGTTCTTCTGGACCGGATCCACTGAGTGACCATGGCTGAGTACAAGCTTCAGGTGTCAACAGGTGACATGCCAAGTGCAGGAACATGGGATCATGTTTCTGTCACTCTAATTGGAAGTGACGGAGAGAGTGAGAAAACTGATCTGGACAACTGGGGTAGAGACTTCTGCACCGGGAAAGTAAGTTGAATCTACCTGCACGACACTCTAAAATGTATTAACATACTAAAGGATAGTACATCCACAAGGTGACCAGGCCTTTCCTGTCAGGGCTTCTACTCTCTGGATCAATATCCTTGAGGTGGTCAGTCCAACAAACTCCTTATACTCTTTTAAATCTCTCATAAAGGCCCATTTCTACTGGTTCGCTTTCTCCCTGGTCCAGATTTTTCTGTCTATTTGAATCATTCCTTATTTTATCTTACATAGTTTCTACCTAATCAAAATTTGATCAACACCAATTTTTCAGTTAAGATGAGCAGATTTCTGCTAGAACAAATCAATTACATTTTTGTGGATCACATCTATCATCTGAAAAAATCTACCATGTTTCAGCAAATTTCAACCACTTGTTTTGTTTCGGTGTGGTGGTTGTCCCACTTTCACCAGCCAGCTGCCATGTTTGTCTATCTCTCTGTACTGGGAAACGCTTGTGAGACTGATAACATCAAACCCAACCCTTTTCAACAGATGTCACACTTACTTCACTGTTTATATTTACATTAACTCTTACTTCCAGACCGGGACCTACACGGTGAAAACCAGTTTGTCTCTTGGGAAACTTCTGCTGGTCAAAGTGGATAAGGATCCCTTTCTCCTTTTCCAAGAAGACGAGTGGTACTGCTCCACCATCGAGGTGACGACTCCAGAGGGAGTTGCCATGCTCTTCCCCTGTCACAGATGGATTTCCAGGGGAGAGTATGTGGAGCTGAGAGGAGGGAGAGGTCTGATTTTTCATTATAATTAATTGTATAGATCTTTTTTATTAAACATTCTATATTTTTTTGGGGATATTAAATCCTCAAATTTTTTGACAGTTGAAATTTGTCTTCCTTAACGTTCTTTTCACTTCTCAGCCATGAAGTCTTTTGAGGATGACCATCCACTGTTGATTGAACATCGGAAAAAAGAGCTGACTCTTCGAAAGAGCTTGTACCAGTAAGTGTGCAGCACAGTACGTCCTGTACCTAAAGATCCAGGCATGTCCGCTTTGAGACAATTTACTTTTATGTAACTTTGTTCATGCAAGTAATTTTTTTTCAGGTGGAAGCTTCTAGCTGAAGGACTACTCCACATTAGCAGTTTTGAACATGCGTCTGAACTACCAGCTGAAATCCGCTTCTCTAAGGCCAAAGTGGACGAAATTGAAGATGCAAACAAACAACTGTGGGTCAACTGTAGATACAAATTTTCAACACAAACTGGTTCCAATATACTCACGCTCTTTTTTTCTCTTTCCCTTTTCGCTTGTCATAATTAAGTGGAATGAAGTTCCACTCTGAGGGAATGGTCGGATCCACCGAAAAATGGAAAAATCTCGACGACCTGAAAAGACTCTTTAAATTGCAAAAGACACCAATGTCAGGTATTTCCTATTTTCCAGTAAGATTAGATCATAGATTTCCTCCACAGAAATATGTTGTCCTCTCTGGTTTCACAAATCAGAGGTGGCTGTGGCTCAGCAGGTAGAGGTTGTCTTACTTATCAGAAGTTCCATGGTCTGATACCTGGCGTCTTGTGGCTGTGAATGTGACTGGAGAACCGCTGTAGAAATACAGTAACAAGTGGCTACATGTTAGGATGTGGGACACAATTGTGAGACACAATTATCAGTTCACAAGTGATCTAACAGAAATTGGCAGATTGGTAATCATTTAAATCTCCAAGGCTGAAATTATACAGCCTATATATGGACATTGCTGTAAACCACACATGTGAATTGACTAAGCCTACATCCAAAGTAAAAACAATTATTTATACGTTATAATATACAGGGTAAATGTTTCCAACATACTGCCCGATATCATGAAAAATAATGCACCTACGATGTGACAAACATTTATATTATGAACAGTTGCATTTAGGTGCACTGAAAAAAGAAAATTGGATACAGTATATATGTATTTATAACATTGTCATAGTTATCAAGCATTAAATAATTGAAATTGTTAAGTAAACATCTAACGACAGTTTATTTTCCCACAGGCACAGGCATCATTCCACATCCCTTGTTATGGTTGTTGCATCTCAAATTTCAACAAGGAAATCTATTGAAATCAGCTGATAATGTTGAAAACATTTTCTTCTTTTTCGTAAAATAAAAACTTATGTCTTTTGTTTTTTTTATACACATTAAAAAAAACATGAATTTTATATGAATAGGATCATGTCGTACATCAAACCTGAGCAGATTAAACCTTATATCTCTGTTTCTTTTTTTTCAGAGTACGTTGCAGAGCACTGGAAGGAGGATGACTTTTACGGATACCAGTTTCTGAACGGAATCAACCCCACTTTGATCAAGCGCTGCTCAGAGCTTCCCCAAAACTTCCCTGTCACAGAGGAGATGGTGAAGCCATTCCTGGCAGAGGGCAGCAGTCTGAGTAGGGAAATTGTGGTAAGAAAGAAGAGAAAATGAAATAATCTTTTCTCATCCTCAATCCTTGAATCATTGATTCAAATTGAAAACAGCAATGTAACATTTGTTATCGTGATGCAATTTCTCTTTGAGCAACATTGAGAGACAAATGCATGTTTTTGTAACAAGCAGAGACAACAAACAACATCGAACACAATTTATTAGCGACAATTAATTTAAAACTCTGCCTCACCAGTGGTGACAAAGCCCAAAAGGACAGTACACATCACATCTTTTTTAAGTCTTTACACTGGCTACCTGTTAGTATTGAAAAAGACTATAGAATGTGTTAATGTGTAATACTGTTACTGGTACAGATAGTTTAAAGTTGACTGGGTCACAGACTTACTGGTGAGCACATTCAAACACAGGGATCCAAGAACCATTTAACCATTTACCAAGGTCACAATAGGTGGATGGAAGATAAACAACTGTTATTAATTCATAGAAATAAAGATTATAAAATAAATAAAATATAAATTAAGTTGCTTACATATGTGAAACATCCACAAAACCAACAAAGCATCTGAAATGCATGTGGTTTTTGAAGCTGGAGGGAAAGACCCCTCAGATTTGTTGATATTTAGTTTGGCTTTAATGTAGTGTTTTATAATTTATGGTTAATTTAATTTCTTAACTTTGTTTGATTGCTGTCTTTTTTCCATTATTGATTGCTTTGGTATGCGTTAGTCTTTAAATCTTAACATCTTCGTACTTCTTTTCAATTAATTTCTACCATCCTATGTTTTGTCAATCACCTGTAAAGCACTTTGAATTTGTTTAGTTTGAAAGGTCTGATTTAAGGTTGATTGATCCATTGATTATTTACAAATCTGTGTTGCATCTTGATTCCTTTCCATACAGAAAGGCAATATATTCCTCTATGACCAAAAGAAGCTGGATGGAATCCCCACAAAAGTCTACAATGGAGAATCTCTGACTGTGACTCCTGGTCTCTGTTTGTTCTACTTGAACCCAGAAAACAAACTGATGCCAATTGCAATACAGGTATATTTAGATGAAAATCAAGTGTGCTCATTGAATCATATTATTTTCCACATGGCATAATTACTTGTATTACATTTTTTCAATAGTCTGTTTCAATTTTCAAACATTTAAAAGTCAATATTTTGTCATCACATTCCAGCTGCATCAACAGCCCTCAGAGAAGAATCCCATCTTTCTGCCCAGTGACCTGGAGACGGACTGGCTGCTGGCCAAGATGTTTATCAAAAACGCAGATTCACTTGATCATGAAGCCGTCCATCACCTCATGAATACTCACTTCATGGGAGAGGTCTACAGTGTTGCCACTCTGCGCTGCTTCCCTGTGATTCATCCCCTCTACAAGGTTTGATGACACAGCTGAGATCACTCTGTTCATCAGTGTGTTTTTCTTTTGGATCTGAACTGATGTTTGACTGGTATTTAAGGTTTTTGTTCGTGAGTTGAGGGAAACCTGTTTTGTTATGGTTGTGTCTTCTCTTTGCTGATCAACACAGCAAGGGTGTGTTGCTGTTTATTTCCTTGTTTGTTATAAATATATATCAGAAAAACTACCCGAAAGATTAAGTTGGTGAGAAGGATATAGTATGGGTCAGGGAAGAACCCATTAGTTGTTGTAGATTCTGTGCTATTCTGGCTGAAATTAGCATCTTAACTTGACGTTTAAAATTTTCCCCTCTTTCTCTTTAGCTGTTGATTCCACACTTCAAGTCTACTTTCGACATAAACGTTAGCGCCCGTACAAGTCTAATGGGCCCTAATGGGATCAATGGAAAAGTGAGGCTCTTTCACACATGTAATACAAAGCCGGACTATTCTATTCACCTTGATCTGTTGAAAAACTGAATTTCTATGAGATTCACAACAAAGTTATATTTGTCTAATCATACATATTTCTGAATAATTTATTATTAGACTTCAGCTGGAGATGAGGGGATGACAGAGATGATGAGAAGGTCCCTCCGTGAAATGACCTACAACTCCGTCTGTCTGCCAGAGAACATCGTTGCACGAGGAATGGAGTCAATCCCCAACTACTACTACAGAGATGATGGATTGAAGCTGTGGTCCATCATCAACAGGTAATAATGTATTTATTCTGCTTAGATTTGTTTTTTAATTTTTGCGCCTGTCACATATTAGATACGTCATCAAAGCAGCCACTAGCTGGTGGTGAATCCTGTGGAAGAATTTAACATACTTTGCACTAGGTGGCTGGTTGGAGAAACTCCAGGTGTCGATTGAGATGCTTTGGCCTCACTTTTGGGGAGCTGTCATGATATCCATGTTTAATTTCAGTCTGTGGGTTTTAATAGGGACTTCTTTTTTCCCACATTCTTCCACATAATTACTCAGAATTCTATTGTTGTGTGTAAATCAGCTTTGTGAGGGCAGCAGTGGAGTACTACTATCCCTCAGACGCTGACGTCTGTAAAGACACAGAGCTGCAGGATTGGATCTGTGAGATATTCATCTACGGCCTCTTGAGAAACTATGCCTCAGGTTTTTAACCCGTGTTCTGTATTCAACATATAGTCCAATGTCCAATGCAAATTGTGAATGCCAAACATTAACTAATGATGGTGGTGCCGCCAACAGGATTCCCACACTGCTTTCATTCCATTGAGGAATTGATAAGATTCATCACCATGGTCATCTTCACAGTGTCGGCTCAACATGCAGCAGTCAATAATGGACAGGTGAGGCAAGAGTGAAAAAGTTAGGACACTGGAATATGTACTGAGGTTTGTTTTCACATTTAAAATATATGGGACATGTGGCAGATGTGTAATCTGCTTCTTCCACCATGAGGTTTAATTTCCCAGATTTACATCACTTTTTTGTATTTTTTAATGAGATTCATACGAATCAATTATTTTGACATCAAATTTGCCACAACATAACTACATGAAAATAAAATAATGCATCAATACAAAAATGTTTAATCATACATTACATGCATGTTGAAATTTCTCTCATCATCTAGTTTGACTACTACTTCTGGACACCGAATGCCACATTGATATTGCACAAACCTCCTCCGACCACCAAGGGGCAGTCAAGCATGGAGACAATAATGGAGACCCTCCCGAATGTTGGAGAGACTGTTGTCATATCAGTGTTAATAAATCGACTTTCAGGCAAATACAGTGGTGCTGTAAGTTTTATTTAAATATTAATGCATTTGTTAATCCATACTTGTATAATTGAATAAGAATTTGTCATTTTTTCCACCATGATAAACTCTGCCACTTTAATATTTCTGTCTCGACTTTGTCATTGGCAGTTTCCTTTGGGTCAATATCCTGAGAAAAGATTTGACGAGCCTGAGCTTACACAGGTGATTCTGGAGTTTCAAGCGGAGTTGTCAAAACTCGGTGAAGAAATCGCAAAGAGAAACTCGCAGCTTGAAGTTCCCTATGACTACCTGCTCCCTTCTCGCATTGAGAACAGCGTGTCTATTTGAGAAAGTCAGAGAGATCAATTCTGTATCATTAACCAACTGTATTTCATCCTGGGAGGTGTTTTTGTTGTGGGTAGGTGTTGCATGATTTGATAAAATATTTGTGTTATGTAGGTCTGTGGTGTGGTTGTTCAGCAACAACTTAATTGATGGACGTAAGAAATAATTCCTTATTTGGCAGTGTCTCAGTGCTCTGACCTTGACAAACAGTGTGTTTGCCCTTATTCTGTAATGTTTCTTCCAACTGCAACAGCGACTGGACACAGCAGATAGACAGATGACGATTTCATGTCATTTTTTCATGTTATGTTTTCTGAAACGCCTCTGTGTATAAGTACTGGCTTTTTAGGACTTTGAGGCAGTTCAACTTTTAGCACCCTAGCTTGTTGTGTAACCTCTGCAGAGCTTCCTATTAAAAATACTCAAAGGCAACTCCAGTCTGAGAATCTCATTATTTCAAATCTCAAGATGAATTTCCATCACACGCTCATATTTGCAACGTCCCTTCAGTTTTATAACATCTTGTGTTATTTATCAATTCATGTCCTTCAGAAGTAAAGTGCATAACTGATGCACATGTTGAAACCATTATGTTAGGGCTCTTTATAATAAATACAACTGGCCAGAGATGCATCTGACATTTTGGGATGGTGAGGACACTTTGGGAAAGTGGGGACATATTGGGGAAAGTTAGGAAACATTGGGACAGTGCAGACATGCTGGGCAAAGTGACGACATGTTGGGGGAAGTAAAGACATGTTGGGGAGCAAGGGACACTTTGGGGAAAGTTATGAAACATTGGGACAGTGCAGACATGCTGGGCAAAGTGACGATATGTTGGGGGAAGTAAAGACATGTTGGGCAGCAAGGGACACTTTGGGGAAAGTAAGGAAACATTGGGACAGTGCAGACATGCTGGGCAAAGTGACGACATGTTGGGGGAAGTAAAGACATGTTGTAGAAACTGAAGACATGTTGGGGAAGATGACATTTTGGATAAAGTGAGGTCACTTTGGGTACAAGAGGACATTTTGGTTAGGATAAGGGGCCAGGAAATGCACTATACCAATCTGTGTCCTCACTAAGATAGAATTACAAACATTTGTGTGTTATATTTAGACGACACCAAACACTATGGACTACACTGAATACTAACCGCGCTATAATCTAACAGGGGCTATAATAACCGTGCCGTGCCCGTGTTAGACACCCGTGACCATGTTGTTCAGATTCGGGGTCATTCTGGCTCTGGACAGTGCGGACGTGCAGCTCTTGGTCCTGGGCTCTCGGGAGGAGATGGGTCGGTGGGACCCGGACAGAGCGGTGCACATGAAGCCCGCACACGACCTTCAATTCAGCAACCTGGCTCTTTGATTTCACTGCACATCTACTTTTAAATATCAGTGGAGTTTTGTAGTAACTCTTTGATGTATCAAATATTTCATTGCATGTAAACATTTCTACATTGTGATACTGTATATACTCTTCTATTATATTATTCATATACTGTGTATTCAATTTCTTTCTAACTTTTAATGGCGTGTACAGAACATGGTGTACATGGTGTATGACTGCTGTGAGTCCAAAATGAAAATGTGAATCGATAAATCAACATGTGTTGCAGAGATATTAGAGGAGTTGAAGTCAATATGAATTGGGCTCAAGGAAAAAATATCTATTCAGTCAAACCACTATTATGTTAAGTTCATTGTGAATTCACAAGCAAATCGTATTTTTCCATTATTCAAAGCTAAAATGGATACAGGTCTGTATTTATATACCACTCAAAGGGCTTTACAATAGAGTCTAACCACGCGCTCAAGCACTCATACAGTGCATATATGTGCGTCCTACATCACTCATACAGCGGCATTAACTCTTAACTGTCCACAGGCCAGTTAGAATTCATTGATACTTTATTGCTATGTGTATTTCAATGCAAGAAAGAATGTGAATGATAATAATACCAGGTTAGCCACCTGAAAATTAACATTGACAAGTCTGAACTACTTTTCCTTCCAAGGAATGGCTCTCCCACCCACGACCTGACTATTACCTTGGACAACTCCGTGGTAGCCCCCACCAAGACAGCTTGGAACCTGGGTGTGACACTCGATAGTCAACTCTCCCTTACTGCCAACATTACTGCAACAACACGTCCCCCCCGCCCCAATAAAATTGGCACAGTTCAACATGTGTATTTACATAACATTCACATGAACATTCAATTCACATTCAATTTCAGGAATTTCTGATGTGCAATAAAAAAAATTTTTCAAACAACTTTTTGTGACATTTTTTCAAAATTCAATTCAACATAATTTCCGCCTCACATTTCCTCCCCCTGGTCACGCGCCCCACCTGTTATGCCTCCGACACAGTTTGAGAATCAGTGCTGTAGAAAAATGCTGCACAACATCAGGAGACTTAACCCCTGCTCACACAGAAGTTGGCGCAGATTCTTGTTGTTCTGGGTTTTTACCCTCATGGTTGAATGCACTAATTGTAAGTCGCTTTTGTAAAAGCATCAGTTGAATGAAAATGTGACATTAGGTTAGTGTGCCAGTTCCCAGCATGACCAACCCTGATATTATCAGTACCAGGCAGGAATGTTGCAGATCCAAAGGCAAATCAGGTCATTACCTGAGGCCCTGACCTGATTCCACCCCGAGAATGGCTGATTACATCATAAATAACGGTTGTGTAGGGTCCCCATGCAGGTCTCCTAAAGTCCCTAAAGTTTCTGGAAACACCCCTGTTAAAAGGTCACATCTCACCCTATCAGAGGAGTTCGGTCTTTGAGTACAAAGTCAGTACTTTAGATCTAAATTAAAACATGTAAACAGATGTGAACTAGTGCAGACAAAGCAACAGGACAAACCTGAGCAAATAAGTGTCATATCCTGGTGTGAAGGACTCCAAGCTGAATACCCCCCCCAACAAACACAGGTTCAACCACCTTTGGAGCGTCGCCTGCGAGCTAGTTCAGGCTTCCAGCTCGAGCTGCGCTGCTCCAATCATGTGACATACATCATTTGACATACCCCACTCTCCACAACCATCTATAATACACACCCACCTTTTCGGGTGGTCTATTTAAAAAGATAGACATTTTCCATCATCCACTCCAGCTCGCACTGCTGGTGCAGTATCGCTACCAGTTGCTTCAGCCCCTCCACCATCCCAGCATCCACCTGTAGGCTCCAACTGGGGGGTTACAAGTATTAGAAATGTCATCAAAGCAGCCACTAGCTGGCGGTGAATCCTGTGGAAGAAATGTTACATACTTTGCACTAGGTGGCTGGTTGGAGAAACTCCAGGTGTCGATTGAGATGCTTTGGCCTCACTTTTGGGGAGCTGTCATGATGTCCATGTTTAAATTCAGTCTGTGGGTTTTGATAGGGACTTCTTTTTTCCACATTCTTACACATAATTACTCAGAATTCCATTGTTTTGTGTAAACCAGCTTTGTGAGGGCAGTTGAGTACTACTATCCCTCAGACGCTGACGTCTGTAAAGACACAGAGCTGTAGGATTGGATCTGTGAGATATTCACCCACGGCCTGTTGAGAAACTCTGCCCCAGGTATTTAACCCATGTTCTGTATTCAACTTAAAGTTATAAGATAAGATTCATCACCATGGTCATCTTCACAGTGTCGGCTCAACATGCAGCAGTCAGTAATTGACAGGTGAGGCAAGAGTGAAAAAGTTAGGACACTGGAATATGTATTGAGGTTTGTTTTCACATTTCAAATATATGGGTCGTATGGCAGATGTGTAATCTGCTTCTTCCACCATGAGGTTTAATTTCCCACATTTACATCACTTTTTTGTATTTTTTAATGAGATTCATTCGATTCAATTATTTTAACATCAAATTTGCCACAACATAACTACATAAAAATAAAATAATGCATAAATACAAAAATGTTTAATCATACATTACATGCATGTTGAAATTTCTCTCATCATTTAGTTTGACTACTACTTCTGGATGCTGAATGCCGCATTGATATTGCACAAACCTCCTCCGACCACCAAGGGACAGTCAAGCATGGAGACAATTATGGAGACCCTCCCGAATGTTGGAGACACTGTCGCCATATCAGTGTTGATAAATCGACTTTCAAGCCAATACAGTGATGTTCTAAGTTTTGTTTAAATATTAATGCATTTGTTAATTCAGACTTGTATAATTGAATAAGAATTTGACATTTTTTCCACCATGATAAACTCTGCTGCTGTAAAATTTCTGTCTCGACTTTGTCATTGGCAGATTCCTTTGGGTCAATATCCTGAGACAAGATTTGACGAGCCTGAGATTACACAGGTGATTCTGGAGTTTCAATCGGAGCTGTCATATCTTGGTGAAGAAATCGCAAAGAGAAACTCGCAGCTTGAAGTTCTCGATGACTACCTGCTCCCTTCTCGCATTGAGAAAAGCGTGTCTATTTGAAAAAGTCAGAGAGATCTATTCTGTATCATTAACCAACTGTATTTCATCCTGGGAGGTGTTTTTGTTGTGGGTAGGTGTTTCATTATTTGATAAAATATTTGTGTTATGTGGGCCTGTGGTGTAGTTGTTCAGCAACACCTTAATTGATGGACGTAGGAAATAATTTCTTATTTGACGGTGTCTCACTGCTGTGACCTTGACAAACAGTGTGTATGCCCTTATTCGGTCAAGTTCCCAACTGCAACAGCGGCGGGACACAGCAGATAGACAGATGACGATTCCATGTCATTTTTTCTTCATGTTATGTTTTCTGAAACGCCTCTGTGTATAAGTACTGGCTTTTTTGGACATTGGGGCAGTTCAACTTTGAGCACCCTTGCTAGTTGGTTAACCTCTGCAGAGCTTCCTATTAAAAAGACTCAAAGGCAACTCCAGTCTGAGAAACTCATTATTTCAAATCTCAAGATGAATTTCCATCACACGCTCATATTTGCAACCTCCCTTTAGTTTTCTAACATCTTGCGCGATTAATCAATTAATGTCCATCAGACGTGAAGTGCATGACTGATGCACATGTTGAAACCATTATGTTACCATACACTTTGGGAATTCATTGATTCTTTATTGCTATGTGTATTTCAATGCAAGCAAGAATGTGAATGATAATAAAACCAGGGTAGCCACCTGAAAATTAACATTGACAAGTCTGAACTAGTTTTCCTTCCAAGGAATGGCTCTCCCGCCCACGACCTGACTATTACCTTTGACAACTCCGTGGTAGCCCCCACCAAGACTGCTTGGAACCTGGGTGTGACACTAGATAGTCAACTCTCCCTTACTGCCAACATTACGGCAACAACACGTGAACATTCAATAATGTTGATGTGCAATAAAAAACCTTTTTCAAACAATTTTTTGTGACATTTTTAAAAAATTCAATTCAACATAATTTCCGCCTCACATTTCCTCCCCCTGGTCGCGCGCCCCACCTGTTATGCCTCCGACACAGTTTGAGAATCAGTGCTGTAGATAGATGCTGCACAACATCAGGAGACTACGCCCCCTTCTCACACAGAAGTTGGCGCAGATTTTGTTGTTCTGGGTTTTTACCCTCATGGTTGAATGCACTTATTGTAAGTCACTTTGGTAAAAGCATCAGTTGAATGAAATGTGATTAGGTTAGTGTGACAGTTCTTGGCATTACCAACCCTGTTATTATCAGTACCAGGCAGGAATGTTGCAGAGCTGAAGGCAAATCAGGTCATTACCTGAGGCCCTGACCTGATTCCACCCCGAGAATGGCTGATTACATAATAAATAACGGTTGTGCAGGGTCCCCATGCAGGTCACTTTAAGTCCCTTAAGTTTCTGGAAACACCCCTGTTAAAAGGTCACATCTCACCCTATCAGAGGAGTTTGGTCTTTGAGTACAAAGTCAGTACTTTTGAGTTAAATTAACACACGTCAACAGGTGTGAACTTGTGCAGACAAAGCAACAGGACAAATCTGAGCAAATAAGTATCATATCTTGGTGTAAAGGAGTTCAAGCTGAACCCCCCCACAAACACAGATTCCACCACCTATGGAGCGTCGCCTGCGAGCTAGTTTAGGCTGCCAGCTCAAGCTGTGCTGCTCCAATCATGTGACATGATTTGACTCTCCACAACCATCGATAATACACACCCATCTTATAGGGTGGGCTATTTAAGGGGAGAGAAATCATCATCATCCCCTTTGCTCGCTCTGCTGCTGCAGTATTGCTACCAGTTGCTTCAGCCCTTCCACCATCCCAGCATCCACCTGTTGGCTCCAACAGGGTTACAAGTATTTGCTCATCACTCCCATCCTTCCTGTGTAACCATATGGTTGAGTGATTAAGTTGGAGCCTAGATACCAAACACTAAACCTGTTCTGTTGCAATAAACGTCAGATTGTGAGTTGTCTGACTGAACTTTTTTTAATGACCAAAAGAGGTGTGGTTTGGTAAAGATCTTAAATAGGTTGGAGGGTTGTGAGGAGAAGAGGCAGAGATCAAGAAAACAGAGCACAGAGAGGGAAAATCTGGACCCGTATTTTGTTAGTTCTTCTGGACCGGATCCACTGAGTGACCATGGCTGAGTACAAGCTTCAGGTGTCAACAGGTGACATGCCAAGTGCAGGAACATGGGATCACGTTTCTGTCACTCTAATTGGAAGTGACGGAGAGAGTGAGAAAAATGAACTGGACAACTGGGGTAGAGACTTCTGCACCGGTAAAGTAAGTTAAATCCACCTGCACGACACTCTAAAATGTATTAACATACTAAAGGATAGTACATCCACAAGGTGACCAGGACTTTCCTGTCAGGGCTTCCTTCCACTCTCTGGATCAATATCCTTGAGGTGGTCAGTCCAACAAACTCCTTATACTCATTTAAATCTCTCATAAAGGCCCATTTGTACTGGTTCGCTTTCTCCCTGGTTCAGATTTTTCTGTCTATTTGAATCGTTCTATATTTTATTTTACATAGTTTCTACCTAATCAAAGTGTGATCAACACCAATTTTTCAGTTAAGATGAGCAGATTTCTGCCAGAACAAATTTATTACATTTTTGTGGATCACATCTATCATCTGAAAAAATCCACCATGTTTCAGCAAATTTCATTCACTCGTTTTGTTTTGAGGTTTATTCAAGGTGTGGTGTTTGTCAGACTTTCACCAGCCAGCTGCCATGTTTGTCTAACTCTGTGTACTGGGAAACGCTTGTGAGACTGATAACATCAAACCCAACCCTTTTCAACAGATGTCGCACTTATTTTACTGTTTATATTTACATTAACTCTTACTTCCAGACCGGGACCTACACGGTGAAAACCAGTTCGTCTCTTGGGAAACTTCTGCTGGTCAAAGTGGATAAGGATCCCTTTCTCAATTTCCAAGAAGAGGAGTGGTACTGCTCCACCATCAAGGTGACGACTCCAGAGGGAGATGCCATGCTCTTCCCCTGTCACAGATGGATTTCCAGGGGAGAGTATGTGGAGCTGAGAGGAGGGAGAGGTCTGATATTGTATTATTATTCATTGGATAGATGTTTTTTATTAAACATTATATCTTTTTTTAGGGATATTAAATCTTCACATTTTTTGAAAGTTGAAATATGACTGCCGTAGCGTTCTTTTCACTTCTCAGCCATGAAGTATTTTGATGACGACCATCTCCTGTTGATTGAACATCGTAAGAAAGAGCTGAAGCTTAAAAAGAGCTTGTACCAGTAAGTGTGCAGCACAGTAGGTCCTGTACCTAAAGATCCAGGCAGGTCCGCTTTGAGACAATTTACTTTTATGTAACGTTTTTCCTTTTTTTTTTTTCAGGTGGAAGCCTCTAGCTGAAGGATTACTCCACATTAGCAGTTTTGAACACGAGTCTGAGCTCCCAGCTGAAATCCGCTTCTCTAAGGCCAAAGTGGACGAAATTCAAGACACAACCAAACAACTGTGGGTCGACTTTAGAAAAAGATTTTCAACACAAACTGGTTTCAATATACTCACGCTTTTTTTTCTCTTTCCCTTTTCCCTTGTCTTAAATAAGTGGAATGAAATTCAAATTTAAGGGAATGGTCGGATCCATCGAAAAATGGAAAAATCTCGACGACCTGAAAAGACTCTTTAACTTCCAAAAGACACCAATGTCAGGTATTTCTTATTGTCCAGTACTTCAGATTAGATCATAGACTTCCTCGACAGAAATATGTTGTCCTCTCTGGTTTCACAAATCAAAGGTGGCTGTGGCTCAGCAGGTTGAGGTTGTCTTACTAACCAGATGTTCGATGGTCTGATACCTGGCGTCTGGTGGCTGTTAATGTCACTGGAGAACCGTTGTAGAAATACAGTAACAAGTGGCTACATGTTAGGATGTGGGAGACACAGAATTATCAGTTCACAAGTGATTTTACAGAAATTGGCAGATTGGTAATCATTTCAATCTCCAAAGCTGATTATTATACAGCTTATGGACTCATTGCTGTAAACCACACATGTGAATTGACTAAGCTTACCTCCAAAGTTAAACCAATCATTCATATCTTATAATATATGGGCAAATGTTTCCTACATACTGCTCGATATCATGAAAAACAATGCACCTACAATGTGACCAACATTTATTCTATGAACAGTTCTAGTTAGGTTTTTACAAAACTTTACAATGCACTGAAAAAAGAAAATTGGATACAGTATATATAATATTGTAATAGTTATCAAGCATTTCATAATTTAAATTGTTAAGTTAATCATGGTTTCTATACAAATTAAAAAAACATGAATTTTTTCATGACTAGGATCATGTTGTACATCAAACCTGAGCAGATAAAACCTTATATATCTCTTTCTTTTTTCTTCAGAGTACGTTGCAGAGCACTGGAAGGAGGATGACTTTTACGGATCCCAGTTTCTGAACGGAATCAACCCCACTTTGATCAAGCGCTGCTCAGAGCTTCCCCAAAACTTCCCTGTCACAGAGGAGATGGTGAAGCCGTTCCTGGATGAGGGCAACAGTCTGAGGAGGGAAATTGCGGTAGAGAGAAAATTAAATAATCTTTTCTCATCCTCAATCCTTGAATCATTGATTCAGATCGAAAACAGCAATTTAACATTTGAAGCTTATTGTCATAGTGATGCCATTTCTTTTTGAGCAACACTGACAGACAAATGCATGTTTTTGTAACAAGCAGAGACAACAAACAACATTCTACACAATTTATTAGCGACAATTAATTTAAAACTCTGCCTCACCAGTGGTGACGAAGCCGAAAAGGACAGCACACATCAAACCTTTTCAAAATCATTACACTGGCTACTGGTATTGAAAAAGACTAAAAACGATTATAGAACGTGTTGATGTGTAATACTGTTACTGGTACAGAGAGTTTAAAGTTGACTGGGTCACAGACCTCCTGGTAAGCACATTCAAACACAGGGATCCAAGAACCATTTAACCATTTATCGAGGTCACAATAGGTGGATGGATAAATGGATGATTTTTCTCTACGACAAACATGAATTAATTTATACTTACAAAATTTAGTTGCTTACATATGTGAAACAGCCACAAAACCAACAAAGCATCTGAAATACATGTTGATTTTGAAGCTGGGGGGAAGGACCCCTCAGATTTGTTAATATTTAGTTTGGCTTCAATGTTGTGTTTTATAATTTATGGTTTAATTATACATATATTTAATTTCCTAATTTTGTTTGATTGGTGTCTTTTCCATTATTGATTGCTTTGGTATGAGTTAGTCTTTAAATCTTAAAATGTATTTACCTATTTTCAATTCCTTTTTGCCATCTTATGTTTTGTCTATCAACTGTAAAGCACTTTGAACCGACTAGTTTAGTTTGAAAGGTCTGATTTAAGGTTGATTGATCCACTGATTAATTACAAATCTGTGTTTCATCTTGATTCCTTCCCATACAGAAAGGCAATATATTCCTCTATGACCAAAAGAAGCTGGATGGAATCCCCCCTTATGTCTACAATGGAGAATCTCTAACTGTGACTCCTGGTCTCTGTTTGTTCTACTTGAACCCAGAAAACAAACTGATGCCAATTGCAATACAGGTATATTTATACGAAAATCAAGTGTCGTCATTGAATCACATTCTTTTCCAAATTACTTTATAGTTTTTCTTTAATTTTTGCAAAAGTCCTGTTTCACTCTTCAAAGTCAATGTTTTTCGTCACATTCCAGCTGCATCAACAGCCCTCAGAGAAGAATCCAATCTTTCTGCCAAGTGACCTGGAGACAGACTGGCTGCTGGCCAAGATGTTTATCAAAAACGCAGATATGCTGGATCATGAAGCCGTCCATCACCTCATGAATACTCACTTCATGGGAGAGGTCTACAGTGTTGCCACTCTGCGCTGCTTCCCTGTGATTCATCCCCTCTACAAGGTTTGATGACACAGCTGAGATCACTCTGTTCATCAGTGTGTTTTTCTTTTGGATCTGAACTGATGTTTGACTGGTATTTAAGGTTTTTGTTCGTGAGTTGAGGGAAACCTGTTTTGTTATGGTTGTGTCTTCTCTTTGCTGATCAACACAGCAAGGGTGTGTTGCTGTTTATTTCCTTGTTTGTTATAAATATATATCAGAAAAACTACCCGAAAGATTAAGTTGGTGTGAAGGATATAGTATGGGTCAGGGAAGAACCCATTTTTGTTGTAGATTCTGTGCCATTCTGGCTGAATTAGCATCTTAACTTGACATTTAAAATGTTCCTCTCTTTCTCTTCAGCTGTTTATTCCACACTTCAAGTCCACTCTTGACATAAACATTAGAGGCCGTGTCAGTCTAATGGGACCTAATGGGATGTTTGAAAAAGTAAGGCTCTTTCACATATATAATACAGTCAAAGCCGGACTATTCTATTCATCTTGAACTGTTGAAAAACTGAATTTCTATAAGATTTACAACAAAGCTATATTTGTCTAATGGAAAATATTTCTGGATAATTTATTATTAGAGTACAGCTGGAGTTGAGGGGATGATAGAGATCATGAGGAGGTCCCTCCATGAAATGACCTACAGCTCCGTCTGTCTGCCAGAGAACATCGCTGCACGAGGACTGGAGTCAATCCCCAACTACTTCTACAGAGATGATGGATTGAAGCTGTGGTCCATCATAGACAGGTAACTTTAAATTTAGGTAATAAATATTGTAGATAAGTTCAATAATCTGTTTTACAACGAGCAGCTTGTCTTCAGTAAAGAAGTGGTGCAGCATGTATGAGACAGGAATTAATGTTTTAATACTCTGCTGAGATTTATTTTTTTTCATTTTGTATTAAAATGTCATCAAAGCAACCACTAGCTGGCGGTGAATCCTGTGGAAGAGTATTACACACTTCTTTTTTACGAATTCTTCCACATAATTACTCAGAATCCCATTTTTTTGTATCAACCAGCTTTGTGAGGGCAGCAGTGGAGTACTACTATCCCTCAGACGCTGACGTCTGTAAAGACACAGAGCTGCAGGATTGGATCTGTGAGATATTCACCTACGGCCTCTTGGGAAACAAAGCCTCAGGTATTTAACCAATGTTCTGCATACAACATATAGTCTATAAAAAATGTCCGATGCAAATTGTGAATGCCAAACATTAACTAATGATGGTGGTGCTGCCGACAGGATTCCCACACTGCTTTCATTGCATTGAGGAATTGATAAGATTCATCACCATGGTCATCTTCACAGTGTCCGCTCAACACGCAGCAGTCAATAATGGACAGGTGAGGCAAGAGTGAATAAGTTAGGACACTGGAATATGTGCTGAGGTTTGTTTTCACATTTCAAATATATGGGACGAGTGGCAGATGTAGAATCTGCTTCTTCCACTTTCAGGTTTCATTTCCTACATTTACATAACTTTTTTTGTAACTTTTAATGAGATTCAGTCGATTCAATTATTCAGACATCAAATTTGCCAAACCTAACTACATGAAATAAAATAATACATAAATACAAAAATGTTGAATCATACATTACATCCATGTTGAAACTTCTCTCATCATATAGTTTGACTACTACTTCTGGATGCCGAATGCCACCTTGATATTGCACAAACCTCCTCCGACCACCAAGGGGCAGTCAAGCATGGAGACAATTATGGAGACCTTCCCGAATGTTGGAGAGACTGTCGCCATATCAGTGTTGATAAATCAACTTTCAGATGAATACAGTGATGTTGTAAGTTTTATCTAAATATTAATGCATTTATTAATTCATACTTGTATAATTGAATAAGAATGTCATTTTTTCCACCATGATGAACTCTGCCGCTTTAATATTTCTGTCTCGACTTTGTCATTGGCAGATTCCTTTGGGTCAATATCCTGAGACAAGATTTGACGAGCCTGAGCTTACACAGGTGATTCTGGAGTTTCAAGCGGAGTTGTCAAAACTCGGTGAAGAAATCGCAAAGAGAAACTCGCAGCTTGAAGT
This sequence comes from Limanda limanda, assembly GCF_963576545.1. Taxonomy (NCBI): domain Eukaryota; kingdom Metazoa; phylum Chordata; class Actinopteri; order Pleuronectiformes; family Pleuronectidae; genus Limanda; species Limanda limanda. The sequence continues at coordinate 9,190,698 of NC_083653.1, read as the reverse complement.
TCCCTATGACTACCTGCTCCCTTCTCGCATTGAGAACAGCGTGTCTATTTGAGAAAGTCAGAGAGATCAATTCTGTATCATTAACCAACTGTATTTCATCCTGGGAGGTGTTTTTGTTGTGGGTAGGTGTTGCATGATTTGATAAAATATTTGTGTTATGTGGGCCTGTGGTGTAGTTGTTCAGCAACAACTTAATTGATGGACGTAGGAAATAATAGCTTAAATTCCTTTGACTTTATTAAACAAAAAGGTGATATATAATTTAACTTTTTACTCTTTACTAACATTGAGTTTAAGCTTTTTCTATTCCTGTAATGGTGTGTAATTTGATGGATGTAGGAAATAATTCCTTATTTGGCGGTGTCTTACTGCTGTGACCTTGACAAACTGTGTATGCCCTTATTCGGTAATGTTTCCTACTGCAACAGCGACCGGACACAGCAGATAGACAGATGATGATTTCATGTCATTTTTTCATGCTATGTTTTCTGAAACGCCTCTGTATAAGAATTGGCTTTTTAGGACTTTGAGGCAGTTCAACTTTGAGCACCCTTGCTAGTTGGTTAACCTCTGCATAGCTTCCTATTAAAGACTCAAAGGCAACTCCAGTCTGAGAATCTCATTATTTCAAATCTCAAGATGAATTTCCATCACAAGCTCATATTTGCAACCTCCTTTTAGTTTTATAACATCTTGCGTGATTTATCAATTAATGTCCATCAGAAGTGCATGACTGATTGTTACGGTTTAGATGCAGAGATGGACCCAAATGCAGAGATTATAAAGTAAAAGGTAAATTAATTAAATAAGTTATTTAACAAAACAAACAAAACAGTAACACTAACAGGTAACAAACAAAACATGAGGCTTACGCAGGGATACAAAGCTCAGGAGATGAGGACAGCACCATGGAAGACAGGAGGGTAGATGAACAAACAGAGGACAAAGGGACGACAGAGGCTTAAATACACAGGGAAGGCAGGGGCAATTGACCACAGGTGAAACACATGAGGGCAGGGCTGACAATCACAGAGAGGAAGTGAAGACGGAGACAACACACAAGGAACAGAGACTACAAAATAAAACAGGAAACAGAAACAGGGTGTGCAAACATGAAAACAACTAGAACACACACAACAGAGATTTACTAAACAGAAAACACTTTTACAATTAAACTTAAATTGCCAGACTGTTACACTGATGCACATTTTGAAACCATTATGTTAGGGCTCTTTATAATAAATACATTGGGACAGTGCAGACATGTTGGGTAAAGCTGAGACATGTTGGGCAAAGTGACGACATGTTGGGGGAAATTAAGACATGTTGTGGAAACTGAAAACATGTTGGGGAAGATGACATTTTGGATAAAGTGAGGACACTTTGGGTATGAGAGGACATTTTGGTTAGGATAAGGGGCCAGAAAATGCAGTATACCAATCTGTGTCCTCACTAAGATAGAATTACAAACATTTGTGTGTGTGTTATATTTAGATGACACCAAACACTATCGACTCCACTGAGTACTAACCGCGCTATAATCTAACAGGGGCTAAAATAACCGTGCCGTGCCGTGTTAGACACCCGTGACCATGTTGTTCAGATTCGGGGTCATTCTTGCTCCGGACGTGCAGCTCTTGGTCCTGGGCTCTCGTGAGGAGATGGGTCGGTGGGACCCGGACAGAGCGGTGCACATGAAGCCCGCACACGAGCTTCAATTCAGAAACCTGACCCTTTGACTTCACCGCACATCTACTTTTAAATATCAGTGGAGTTTTGTCATAAAAGTACCTCTTCGAAGTATCAAATATTTCATTGCATGTAAAACATTCTACATGCAAAATTATAAATATATTATTCTGCAAATATTAGTACATTATTATTGAATCTATAGAGGAAATTTGATCTAGACACTGCTAGGCTTCATCATACTTTCTTTTCAACTTGGTTTGTGAACACTATCTGTTGTTCTTCCCTGACCAGCTGCTTCAAGTGAACGAGCTCTGATCTCACTGTGAGTGTTTCTCTAAGCGAGTGAATGAGGGCGGGGCAGAGTGGCGGGGCCTGTGTGTGTGCGGTGTCTGGGAGCGCGCACCCACTCACACACACACACGAACACACGCACAAAAAGCACACAAACACAACCACACACACTTCGCCTGCTCCTGGAAAATATGTGCGACATGCACAACACTGCACAGGGAGTCACTGCAGAGGGGCTGTAGAGCCGCATGCAGCTTCAGAGCCACGGGTTGCCGACCCCTGGCTCCGGCGAAACAACAATTTGTTTACTGTTCCGCTGTTAAAAAGATGCGGCCAACAAAACAATAGTTCGGCAATAACATTAGTTCCGCCCCACATTTCCCCCTGCTGGTCGCGCGCCACACATTTTATGCCTCCGACACAGTTTGATAATCGCTGCTTTAGATAGATGCTGCACAACATCAGGAGACTACGTCCCCTTCTCAATCAGAAAGTGGCGCAGGTTCTGGTCCAGGCCCTGGTCATCTCACGCCTAGACTGTTGCAACTCCCTCCTGGCAGGTCTACCTGCTAGCACCGTCCGACCTCTGCAGCTCATCCAGAATGCAGCGGCTCGACTGGTCTTTAACATACCCAAATTCATTCACACTACTTCTCTCCTCCGCTCCATTCACTGGTTACCAGTGGCTGCAGTCTACATCCAAAACATGATCAGACGTTACATCCCATCCCGTTCATTCCACTCTGCATCTGCCAATCAGATTGTTGCTCCCTCACTGCGAGCTAAACTCACAACTGTTTACTGTCCTGGCTCCTAAATGGTGGAATGAGCTCCCCAATGACATCAGGACAGCAGAAAGTCTATACATCTTCCACCTTACACTAAAAACACACCTGATCCGACTATACCTTGAATAAAAGTTTAAACTAACAATTTAGTAGCACTTAAATGGCACTTACTTATAGCACTTTGTAGTTTGGCTTTCTTGAAGAAATTATACTTTCTTCATTCTTGTTGTTCTGGGATTGTACCCTCATGGTTGATACACTTATTGTAAGTCACTTTGTATAAAAAAGTTGCATAAATGTAAAGTAATGCAATGCAAGGTTAGGTAAGTGTGCTGGGTCCCAGCATGTCCAACACTGTTATTATCAGTACCAGGCAGGAATGTTGCAGCGCTGAATGCAAATCAGGTTATAACCTGAGGCCCTGACCTCATTCCACCCCAAGAATGGCTGATTGCATAAGAAATAACAGTTGTGTAGGGTCCCCATACAGGTATCTTAAAGTCCCCACAAACACAGGTTCAACCACCTATGGAGCGCGCCTGCAAGCTAGTTCAGGCTTCCAACTCGAGCTGCGCTGCTCCAATCATGTGACATACATCATTTGACAAACCCCACTCTCCACAACCATCGATAATACACACCCATCTTATAGGGTGGGCTATTTAAGGAGAGAGAAATCATCATCATCCCCTTTGCTCGCACTGCTGCTGCAGTATTGCTACCAGTTGCTTCAGCCCCTCCACCATCCCAGCATCCACCTGTAGGCTCCAACAGGGTTACAAGTATTTGCTCAACATTCCAATTCTTCCTATGTAATCATATAGGGGAGTGATTAAGTTGGAGCCTAGATGCCAAACACTAAACCTGTTCTGTTGCAATAAACGTCAGATTGTGAGTTGTCTGACTGAACTTATTTTAATGACCAAAAGAGGTGTGGTCTTGTAAAGATCTTAAATAGGGTGGAGGGTTGTGAGGAGAAGAGGCAGAGATCAAGAAAACAGAGCACAGAGAGGGAAAATCTGGACCCGGTATTTTGTTAGTTCTTCTGGACCGGATCCATTGAGTGACCATGGCTGAGTACAAGCTTCAGGTGTCAACAGGTGACATGCCAAGTGCAGGAACATGGGATCATGTTTCTGTCACTCTAATTGGAAGTGACGGAGAGAGTGAGAAAACTGATCTGGACAACTGGGGTAGAGACTTCTGCACCGGGAAAGTAAGTTAAATCCACCTACACGACACTCTAAAATGTATTAACATACTAAAGGATATTACATCCACAAGGTGACCAGGCCTTTACTGTCAGGGCTTCCACTCTCTGGATCAATATCCTTGAGGTGGTCAGTCCAACAAACTCCTTATACTCTTTTAAATCTCTCATAAAGGCCCATTTCTACTGGTTCGCTTTCTCCTTGGTCCAGATTTTTCTGTCTATTTGAATCATTCCTTATTTTATTTGACATAGTTTCTACCTAATCAAAATTTGATCAACACCAATTTTTCAGTTAAGATGAGCAGATTTCTGCTAGAACAAATCAATTACATTTTTGTGGATCACATCTATCATCTGAAAAAATCTACCATGTTTCAGCAAATTTCAACCTCTTGTTTTGTTTCGGTGTGGTGGTTGTCCCACTTTCACCAGCCAGCTGCCATGTTTGTCTATCTCTGTGTACTGGGAAACGCTTGTGAGACTGATAACATCAAACCCAACCCTTTTCAACAGATGTCACACTTACTTCACTGTTTATATTTACATTAACTCTTACTTCCAGACCGGGACCTACACGGTGAAAACCAGTTCGTCTCTTGGGAAACTTCTGCTGGTCAAAGTGGATAAGGATCCCTTTCTCCATTTCCAAGAAGACGAGTGGTACTGCTCCACCATAGAGGTGACTACTCCAGAGGGAGTTGCCATTCTCTTCCCCTGTCACAGATGGATTTCCAGGGGAGAGTATGTGGAGCTGAGAGGAGGGAGAGGTCTGATATTTCATTATAATTCATTTTATAGATCTTTTTTATTAAACATTCTATATTTTTTTGGATATATTAAATCCTCAAATTTTTTGACATTTGAAATTTGTCTTCCTTAACGTTCTTTTCACTTCTCAGCCATGAAGTATTTTGAGGATGACCAGCCGCTGTTGATTGAACATCGGAAAAAAGAGCTGACACTTCGAAAGAGCTTGTACCAGTAAGTGTGCAGCACAGTACGTCCTGTACCTAAAGATCCAGGCATGTCCGCTTTGAGACAATTTACTTTTATGTAACTTTGTTCATGCGAGTAATTTTTTTTCAGGTGGAAGCCTCTAGCTGAAGGACTACTCCACACTAGCAGTTTTGAACATGCGTCTGAACTACCAGCTGAAATCCGCTTCTCTAATGCCAAAGTGGACGAAATTGAAGACGCAAACAAACAACTGTGGGTCAACTGTAAATACAAATTTTCAACACAAACTGGTTCCAATATACTCACGCTCTTTTTTTCTCTTTCCCTTTTCGCTTGTCATAAATAAGTGGAATGAAATTCCACTCTGAGGGAATGGTCGGATCCACCTGAAAAATGGAAAAATCTTGACGACCTGAAAAGACTCTTTAAATTGCAAAAGACACCAATGTCAGGTATTTCCTATTTTCCAGTACTTCAGATTAGATCATAGATTTCCTCCACAGAAATGTCTTTTCCTCTCTGGTTTCACAAATCAGAGGTGGCTGTGGCTCAGCAGGTTGAGGTTGTCTTACTAATCAGAAGATCGGTGGTCTGATACCTGGCGTCTGGTGGCTGTGAATGTGACTGGAGAATCGCTGTAGAAATACAGTAACAAGTGGATACATGTTAGGATGTGGGAAACACAATTATCAGTTCACAAGTGATCTAGCAGAAATTGGCAGATTGGTAATCATTTAAATCTCCAAGGCTGATATTATACAGCCTATATATGGACTCATTGCTGTAAACCACACATGTTAATTGACTAAGCCTACATCCAAAGTAAAAACAATTATTCATACGTTATAATATACAGGGTAAATGTTTCCAACATACTGCCCGATATCATGAAAAATAATGCACCTACGATGTGACAAACATTTATATTATGAACAGTTGTATTTAGGTGCACTGAAAAAAGAAAATTGGATACAGTATATATGTATATATAACATTGTCATAGTTATCGAGCATTAAATAATTGAAATTGTTAAGTAAACATCTAACGACAGTTTATTTTCCCACAGGCAAATGCATCATTCCACATCCCTTGTTATGGTTGTTGCATCTCAAATTTCAACAAGGAAATCTATTGAAATCAGCTGATAATGTTGAAAACATTTTCTTCTTTTTCGTGAAATAAAAACTTATGTCTTCTGTTTTTTTATACACATTAAAAAAAACATGAATTTTATATGAATAGGATCATGTCGTACATCAAACCTGAGCAGATTAAACCTTATATCTCTGTTTCTTTTTTTTCAGAGTACGTTGCAGAGCACTGGAAGGAAGATGACTTTTACGGATACCAGTTTCTGAACGGAATCAACCCCACTTTGATCAAGCGCTGCTCAGAGCTTCCCCAAAACTTCCCTGTCACAGAGGAGATGGTGAAGCCGTTCCTGGCTGAGGGCAGCAGTCTGCGGAGGGAAATTGTGGTAAGAAAGAAGAGAAAATGAAATAATCTTTTCTCATCCTCAATCCTTGAATCATTGATTCAGATCTAAAACAGCAATTTAACATTTGTTATCGTGATGCAATTTCTCTTTGAGCAACATTGAGAGACAAATGCATGTTTTTGTAACAAGCAGAGACAACAAACAACATCGAACACAATTTATTAGCGACAATTAATTTAAAACTCTGCCTCACCAGTGGTGACAAAGCCCAAAAGGGCAGTACACATCACATCTTTTTTAAGTCTTTACACTGGCTACCTGTTAGTATTGAAAAAGACTATAGAATGTGTGAATGTGTAATACTGTTACTGGTACAGATAGTTTAAAGTTGACTGGGTCACAGACTTACTGGGGAGCACTTTCAAACACAGGGATCCAAGAACCATTTAACCATTTATCAAGGTCACAATAGGTGGATGGAAGATAAACAACTGTTATTAATTCATAGAAACAAAAATTATAAAATAAATAAAATATAAATTAAGTTGCTTACATATGTGAAACATCCACAAAACCAACAAAGCATCTGAAATGCATGTGGTTTTTGAAGCGGGGGGAAAGACCCCTCAGATTTTTTGATAATTAGTTTGGCTTTAATGTAGTGTTTTATAATTTATGGTTACATTTTATATATTTAATTTCTTAACTTTGTTTGATTGCTGTCTTTTCCAATATGGATTGCTTTGGTATGCATTAGTCTTTAAATCTTTAAGTCTTTAAAATAACATCTTTGTACTTCTTTTCAATTCATTTATACCATCCTATGTTTTGTCAATCACCTGTAAAGCACTTTGAATTTGTTTAGTTTGAAAGGTCTGATTTAAGGTTGATTGGTCCATTGATTGATTACAAATCTGTGTTGCATCTTGATTCCTTCCCATACAGAAAGGCAATATATATTTCTCTATGACCAAAAGAAGCTGGATGGAATCCCCCCTCATGTCTACAATGGAGAATCTCTGACTGTGACTTCTGGTCTCTGTTTGTTCTACTTGAACCCAGAAATTAAACTGATGCCAATTACAATACAGGTATATCTAGATGAAAATCAAGTGTGCTCATTGAATCATATTATTTTCCACATTGCATTATTATTTGTATTACATTTTTTCAGGGTTGCCACAGTTACTTTGAAAAAGTAACTTAGTTACTTTACAGACTACTTGATTTTAAAAGTAGTTTAGTTACTTTACAGACTACTTGATTTTAAAAGTAACTAAGTTAGATTACTAGTTACTTTCTTAGTTACATTTCGCAGCTGCTGACAACACCCCCGCCGGCTCAACATAAAAATGACAACCGGTTTTGCCAACAGTCACTTTATTAGTGGATTTTTAACAGTAATGTACACAACAACAATGTACAATGTAACTTAAAAACTAATTCTTGAAAAAATACATGTTTTTATAAAAACAAAAGTCTTCCTTGAATTAACTTAACTTAAATACTTCTTTTTTTTATAAAACAATAAAAAATAAAATAAAGACAGTATTTCTTGACTTCACTTGACATAAATACTTGTTTTTCTAAAATAAAATTAAGACAGTCTTTCTTGACCTGACATATTTAACTGTTAACACTGTAATGGCAAAACTTACTATTTATACATTGGTTATAAATGTAACTATTAAATTCTTTTCAACATGTTTTATGAACATTGTACCTGTTGTTCACAGCATTAGAGAAGCAAGGAGTGGTTTTACAAAACAAGAGCATAAAACCACATGTAGGCTGATATCATGTCTACATGTGTAACTTTGGACTAATCTTATGTTGTTATCGCATGTAATGAGTGAAACAGTGGAGTGGGGCGAGTGGTCTGCACCAGGTCTCAGTCAGCTGCTAGGCGCCGGCCGAGGTGCACCGCCGGGGGGGGGAACGGAGCGGGCGACGTAGCTTAGGTGATCCGCGAGAAGGGCCCGGCACGCGGCCAGAGTCGCCGCCGCCGACCGGTCCCCTCCGACGGCCCGCCTTCCGCACCGGCGACGGACACAACCCCTCGGTCCAAGAGAGAGGAAGCCCCCGCACCAGAGACACCGTGAGGCGCAGCGGACGAGGACCCCCCCCCCAAAAAATACGTCGCGGCGGGCCGCACACCGAGCCTCCGGCTGCGCGGAGCGGAGGGCGGCTGCTCCCCCATCCGCGGCACGAAATCAAATATATATTTTACTATTGACAAAATAGTAACGCACAGTGACTTGGACAAGTAACTTTAATCTGATTACTGGTTTGGAAATAGTAACGCGTTAGATTACTCGTTACTGAAAAAGTAGTCAGATTAGAGTAACGCGTTACTAAGTAGCGCGTTACCGGCATCACTGCATTTTTTCAATAGTCTGTTTCACTTTTCAAGAATTTAAAAGTCAATATTTTGTCATCACATTCCAGCTGCATCAACAGCCCTCAGAGAAGAATCCCATCTTTCTGCCCAGTGACCTGGAGACCGACTGCTGGCCAAGATGTTTATCAAAAACGCAGATTCACTTGATCATGAAGCCGTCCATCACCTCATGAATACTCACTTCATGGGAGAGGTCTACAGTGTTGCCAATCTGCGCTGCTTCCCTGTGATTCATCCCCTCTACAAGGTTTGACGACACAGCTGAGATCACTCTGCTCCTCAGTGTGTTTTTCTTTTGGATCTGAACTGATGTTTGACTGGTATTTAAGGTTTTTGTTCATGAGTTGAGGGAAACCTGTTTTGTTATGGTTTTGTCTTCTCTTTGCTGATCAACACAGCCAGGGCGTGTTGCTGTTTATTTCCTTGTTTGTTATAAATATATATCACAAAAACTACAGAACAGATTAAGTTGGTGAGAAGGATATAGTATGGGTAAGGGAAGAACCCATTAGTTGTTGTAGATTCTGTGCCATTCTGGCTGAAATTAGCATCTTAACTTGACGTTTAAAATTTTCCCCTCTTTCTCTTTAGCTGTTGATTCCACACTTCAAGTCTACTTTCGACATAAACGTTGGAGCCCGTACAAGTCTGATTGGACCTAATGGGAAGCTTGAAATAGTAAGGCTCTTTCACACATGTAAAACAAAGCCGGACAATTCTATTCATCTTGATCTGTTGAAAAACTGAATTTCTATGAGATTCACAACAAAGGTATATTTGTCTAATCGTACATATTTCTGAATAATTTATTATTAGAGTACAACTGGAATTGAAGGGATGATAGAGATCATGAGGAGGTCCCTCCGTGAAATGACCTACAGCTCCGTCTGTCTGCCAGAGAACATCGCTGCACGAGGACTGGAGTCAATCCCCAACTACTACTACAGAGATGATGGATTGAAGCTGTGGTCCATCATCAACAGGTAACTTCAAATTTAGGTAATAAATATTGCAGATAAGTTCACTGATCTGTTTTACAATCAGCAGCTTGAGTTCAGTAAAGAAGTGGTGCAGCATGTATGAGACAGGAATACATGTATTTACATACTGCTGAATTTGTTTTGTTTTTATTTTTGTATTAGAAATATCATCAAAGCAGCCACTAGCTGGTGGTGAATCCTGTGGAAGAATTTTACATACTTTTCACTAGGTGGCTGGTTGGAGAAACTCCAGGTGTCGATTGAGATGCCTTGGCTTCACTTTTGGGGAGCTGTCATGATGTCCATGTTTAAATTCAGTCTGTGGGTTTTGATAGGGACTTCTTTTTTCCACATTCTTCCACATAATAACTCAGAATTCTATTGTTTTGTGTTAACCAGCTTTGTGAGGGCAGCAGTGGAGTACTACTATCCCTCAGACGCTGACGTCTGTAAAGACACAGAGCTGCAGGATTGGATCTGTGAGATATTCACCTACGGCCACTTGGGAAACTATGCCTCAGGTTTTTAACCCGTGTTCTGTATACAACATATAGTCCAATGTCCAATGCAAATTCTGAATGCCAAACATTAACTAATGATGGTGGTGCCGCCGACAGGATTCCCACACTGCTTTCATTCCATTGAGGAATTGATAAGATTCATCACCATGGTCATCTTCACAGTGTCGGCTCAACACGCAGCAGTCAATAATGGACAGGTGAGGCAAGAGTGAAAAAGTTAGGACACTGGAATATGTACTGAGGTTTGTTTTCACATTTAAAGTATATGGGACGTGGGGCAGATGTGTAATCTGCTTCTTCCACCATGAGGTTTAATTTCCCACATTTACATCACTTTCATGTATTTTTTTAATGAGATTCATCCGATTCAATTATTTTGACATCAAATTTGCCACAACCTAACTACATGAAATAAAATAATGCATCAATACAAAAATGTTTAATCATACATTACATGCATGTTGAAACTTCTCTCATCATCTAGTTTGACTACTACTTCTGGACGCCGAATGCCACATTGCTATTGAACAAACCTCCTCCGACCACCAAGGGGCAGTCAAGCATGGAGACAATAATGGAGACCCTCCCGAATGTTGGAGAGACTGTTGCCATATCAGTGTTGATAAATATACTTTCAGGCAAATACAGTGGTGCTGTAAGTTTTATTTAAATATTAATGCATTTGTTAATCCATACTTGTATAATTGAATAAGAATTTGTCATTTTTTCCACCATGATAAACTTAATGATAAGCCGCTTTAATATTTCTGTCTCGACTTTGTCATTGGCAGATTCCTTTGGGTCAATATCCTGAGAAAAGATTTGACGAGCCTGAGCTAACACAGGTGATTCTGGAGTTTCAAGCGGACTTGTCAAAACTCGGTGAAGAAATCGCAAAGAGAAACTCGCAGCTTGAATTTTCCTATGACTACCTGCTCCCTTCTCGCATTGAGAACAGCGTGTCTATTTGAGAAAGTCAGAGAGATCAATTCTGTATCATTAACCAACTGTATTTCATCCTGGGAGGTGTTTTTGTTGTGGGTAGGTGTTGCATGATTTGATAAAATATTTGTGTTATGTAGGTCTGTGGTGTGGTTGTTCAGCAACAACTTAATTGATGGTTTCATGTCATTTTTTCATGTTATGTTTTCTGAAACGCCTCTGTGTATAAGTACTGGCTTTTTAGGACTTTGAGGCAGTTCAACTTTGAGCACCCTAGCTTGTTGTGTAACCTCTGCAGAGCTTCCTATTAAAAAGACTCAAAGGCAACTCCAGTCTGAGAATCTCATTATTTCAAATCTCAAGATGAATTTCCATCACACGGTCATATTTGCAACGTCCCTTCAGTTTTATAACATGATAACATCATGTGTGATTTATCAATTCAAGTGCATGACTGATGCACATGTTGAAACCATTATGTTAGGGCTCTTTATAATAAATACAACTGGACAGAGATGCATCTGACATTTTGGGATGGTGAGGACACTTTGGGACAGTGGGGACATATTGGGGAAAGTTAGGAAACATTGGGACAGTGCAGACATGCTGGGCAAAGTGACGACATGTTGGGGGAAGTAAAGACATGTTGGGGAGCAAGGGACACTTTGGGGAAAGTTAGGAAACATTGGGACACTGCAGACATGTTGGATAAAGCTGAGACATGTTGGGCAAAGTGACGACATGTTGGGGGAAATTAAGACATGTTGTAGAAACTGAAGACATGTTGGGGAAGATGACATTTTGGATAAAGTGATGTCACTTTGGGTACAAGAGGACATTTTGGTTAGGATAAGGGGCCAGGAAATGCACTATACCAATCTGTGTCCTCACTAAGATAGAATTACAAACATTTGTGTGTTATATTTAGACGACACCAAACACTATGGACTACACTGAATACTAACCGCGCTATAATCTAACAGGGGCTAAAATAACCGTGCCGTGTTAAACACCCGTGAGCATGTTGTTCAGATTTGGGGTCATTCTGGCTCTGGACAGTGCGGACGTGCAGCTCTTGGTCCTGGGCTCTCGGGAGGAGATGGGTCGGTGGGACCCGGACAGAGCAGTGCACATGAAGCCCGCACACGACCTTCAATTCGCCAACCTGGCTCTTTGATTTCACTGCACATCTACTTTTAAATATCAGTGGAGTTTTGTAGTAACTCTTTGATGTATCAAATATTTCATTCCATGTAAATATTTCTACATTGTGATACTGTATATACTCTTCTATTATATTATTCATATACTGTGTATTCAATTTCTTTCTAACTTTTAATGGCGTGTACAGAACATGGTGTACATGGTGTATGACTGCTGTGAGTCCAAAATGAAAATGTGAATCGATGAATCAACATGTGTTGCAGAGATATTAGAGGAGTTGAAGTCAATATGAATTGGGCTCAAGGAAAAAATATCTATTCAGTCAAACCACTATTATGTTAAGTTCATTGTGAATTCACAAGCAAATCGTATTTTTCCATTATTCAAAGCTAAAATGGATACAGGTCTGTATTTATATACCACTCAAAGGGCTTTACAATATAGTCTAACCACGCGCAGAAACACTCATACAGTGCATATATGTGCATCCTACATCACTCATACAGCGGCATTAACTCTTAACTCTCCACAGGCCAGTTAGAATTCATTGATACTTTATTGCTATGTGTATTTCAATGCAAGAAAGAATGTGAATGATAATAATACCAGGTTAGCCACCTGAAAATTAACATTGACAAGTCTGAACTACTTTTCCTTCCAAGGAATGGCTCTCCCGCCCACAACCTGAAAATTACCTTGGACAACTCCGTGGTAGCCCCCACCAAGACTGCTTGGAACCTGGGTGGGACACTCGATAGTTAACTCTCCCTTACTGCCAACATTACTGCAACAACACGTCCCCCCCCCCCCAACAAAATTGGCACAGTTCAACATGTGTATTTACATAACATTCACATGAACATTCAATTCACTTTCAGGAATTTCTGAGGTGCAATAAAAAAACTTTTTCAATCTACTTTTTGTGACATTTTTTCAAAATTCAATTCAACATAATTTCCGCCTCACATTTCCTCCCCCTGGTCGCGCGCCCCACCTGTTATGCCTCCGGCACAGTTTGAGAATCAGTGCTGTAGATAGATGCTGCACAACATCAGGAGACTTAACCCCTTCTCACACAGAAGTTGGCGCAGATTCTTGTTGTTCTGGGTTTGTGCCCTCATGGTTGAATGCACTAATTGTAAGTCACTTTTGTAAAAGCATCAGTTGAATGAAAATGTGACATTAGGTTAGTGTGCCAGTTCCCAGCATGACCAAACCTGTTATTATCAGTACCAGGCAGGAATGTTGCAGCTCCAAAGGCAAATCAGGTCATTACCTGAGGCCCTGACCTGATTCCATCCCGAGAATGGCTGATTACATATTAAATAACGGTTGTGTAGGGTCCCCATGCAGGTCTCTTAAAGTCTATAAAGTTTCTGGAAACACCCCTGTTGAAAGGTCACATCTCACCCTATCAGAGGAGTTCGGTCTTTGAGTACAAAGTCAGTACTTTAGATCTAAATTAAAACATGTAAACAGATGTGAACTATTGCAGACAAAGCAACAGGACAAACCTGAGCAAATAAGTGTCATATCCTGGTGTGAAGGACTCCAAGCTGAATCCCCCCCCCCCACAAACACAGGTTCAACCACCTTTGGAGCGTCGCCTGCGAGCTAGTTCAGGCTTCCAGCTCGAGCTGCGCTGCTCCAATCATGTGACATACATCATTTGACATACCCCACTCTCCACAACCATCTATAATACACACCCACCTTATCGGGTGGTCTATTTAAGAAGATAGACATTTTTCATCATCCCCTTTGCTCGCACTGCTGGTGCAGTATCGCTACCAGTTGCTTCAGCCCCTCCACCACCCTAGCATCCACCTGTAGGCTCCAACTGGGGGGTTACAAGTATTAGAAATGTCATCAAAGACGCCACTAGCTGGCGGTGAATCCTGTGGAAGAAATGTTACATACTTTGCACTAGGTGGCTGGTTGGAGAAACTCCAGGTGTCGATTGAGATGCTTTGGCCTCACTTTTGGGGAGCTGTCATGATGTCAATGTTTAAATTCAGTCTGTGGGTTTTGATAGGTACTTATTTTTTCCACATTCTTCCACATAATTACTCAGAATCCCATTGTTTTGTGTTAACCAGCTTTGTGAGGGCAGCAGTAAGGTACTACTATCCCTCAGACGCTGACGTCTGTAAAGACAGAGAGCTGCAGGATTGGATCTGTGAGATATTCATCTACGGCCTGTTGAGAAACTCTGCCTCAGGTATTTAACCAATGTTCTGTATTCAACATAAAGTCCAATGTCCAATGCAAATTGTGAATGCCAAACATTAACTAATGATGGTGGCGCCGCCGACAGTATTTCCATACTCCCTTCATTCCATTGAGGAATTGATAAGATTCATCAACATGGTCATCTTCACAGTGTCGGCTCAACATGCAGCAGTCAATAATGGACAGGTGAGGCAAGAGTGAAAAAGTTAGGACACTGGAATCTGTACTGAGGTTTGTTTTCACATTTCAAATATATGGGTCGTATGGCAGATGTGTAATCTGCTTCTTCCACCATGAGGTTTAATTTCCCACATTTATATCACTTCTTTGTATTTTTTAATGAGATTCATTCTATTCAATTATTTTAACATCAAATTTGCCACAACATAACTACATAAAAATAAAATAATGCATAAATACAAAAATGTTTAATCATACATTACATGCATGTTGAAATTTCTCTCATCATTTAGTTTGACTACTACTTCTGGATGCTGAATGCCGCATTGATATTGCACAAACCTCCTCCGACCACCAAGGGACAGTCAAGCATGGAGACAATTATGGAGACCCTCCCGAATGTTGGAGGGACTGTCGCCATATCAGTGTTGATAAATCGACTTTCAAGCCAATACAGTGATGTTGTAAGTTTTGTTTAAATATTAATGCATTTGTTAATTCAGACTTGTATAATTGAATAAGAATTTGACATTTTTTCCACCATGATAAACACTGCTGCTGTAATATTTCTGTCTCGACTTTGTCATTGGCAGATTCCTTTGGGTCAATATCCTGAGACAAGATTTGACGAGCCTGAGATTACACAGATGATTCTGGAGTTTCAATCGGAGCTGTCATATCTCTGGTGAAGAAATCGCAAAGAGAAACTCGCAGCTTGAAGTTCCCTATGACTACCTGCTCCCTTCTCGCATTGAGAAAAGCGTGTCTATTTGAGAAAGTCAGAGAGATAATTTCTATATCATTAACCAACTGTATTTCATCCTGGGAGGTGTTTTTGTTGTGGGTAGGTGTTTCATTATTTGATAAAATATTTGTGTTATGTGGGCCTGTGGTGTAGTTGTTCAGCAACAACTTAATTGATGGACGTAGGAAATAATTTCTTATTTGACAGTGTCTCACTGCTGTGACCTTGACAAACAGTGTGTATGCCCTTATTCGGTCAAGTTCCCAACTGCAACAGCGACGGGACACAGCAGATAGACAGATGACGATTCCATGTCATTTTTTCTTCATGTTATGTTTTCTGAAACGCCTCTGTGTATAAGTACTGGCTTTTTTGGACATTGGGGCAGTTCAACTTTGAGCACCCTTGCTAGTTGGTTAACCTCTGCAGAGCTTCCTATTAAAAAGACTCAAAGGCAACTCCAGTCTGAGAAACTCATTATTTCAAATCTCAAGATGAATTTCCATCACACGCTTATATTTGCAACCTCCCTTTAGTTTTCTAACATCTTGCGCGATTTATCAATTAATGTCCATCAGACGTGAAGTGCATGACTGATGCACATGTTGAAACCATTATGTTACCATACACTTTGGGAATTCATTGATTCTTTATTGCTATGTGTATTTCAATGCAAGAAAGAATGTGAATGATAATAATACCAGGTTAGCCACCTGAAAATTAACATTGACAAGTCTGAACTAGTTTTCCTTCCAAGGAATGGCTCTCCCGCCCACGACCTGACTATTACCTTTGAAAACTCTGTGGTAGCCCCCACCAAGACTGCTTGGAACCTGGGTGTGACACTCGATAGCCAACTCTCCCTTACTGCCAACATTACTGCAACAACACGTCACGTCCCCGTCCCCCCCCCTCCAACAAAATGGGCAGAGTTCAACATGTGTAG
Source organism: Limanda limanda (assembly GCF_963576545.1). NCBI lineage: Eukaryota > Metazoa > Chordata > Actinopteri > Pleuronectiformes > Pleuronectidae > Limanda > Limanda limanda. Next base: position 9,174,207 of record NC_083653.1, on the reverse strand, counting down.
TTACACAACATACACATGAAAATTCAATTCACAATTCTTTCAGGAATTTCTGATGTGCAATAAAAAACGTTTTTCAAACAACTTTTTGTGACATTTTTAAAAAATTCAATTCAACATAATTTCCGCCTCACATTTCCTCTCCCTGGTCGCGCGCCCCACCTGTTATTCCTCCGACACAGTTTGAGAATCAGTGCTGTAGATAGATGCTGCACAACATCAGGAGACTACGCCCACTTCTCACACAGAAGTTTGCGCAGATTCTTGTTGTTCTGGGTTTGTACCCTCATGGTTGAATGCACTTATTGTAAGTCACTGGGGTAAAAGCATCAGTTGAATGAAATGTGATATTAGGTTGGTGTGCAAGTTCCCAGCATGACCAACCCTGTACCAGGCAGGAATGTTGCAACGCTGAAGGCAAATCAGGTCATTACCTGAGGCCCTGACCTGATTCCACCCCGAGAATGGCTGATTACATAATAAATAACGGTTGTGTAGGGTCCCCATGCAGGTCTCTTAAAGTCCCTAAAGTTTCTGGAAACACCCCTGTTGAAAGGTCACATCTAACCCTATCAGAGGAGTTGGTCTTTGAGTACAAAGTCAGTACTTTAGATCAAAATTAAAACATGTAAACAGATGTGAACTAGTGCAGACAAAGCAACAGGACAAACCTGAGCAAATAAGTGTCATATCCTGGTGTGAAGGACTCCAAGATGAATACCCCCCCCACAAACACAGGTTCAACCACCTTTGGATCGTCGCCTGCGAGCTAGTTCAGGCTTCCAACTCGAGCTGCGCTGCTCCAATCATGTGACATACATAATTTGATATACCCCTCTCTCCACAACCATCTATAATACACACCCACCTTTTCGGGTGGTCTATTTAAGCAGATAGACATTTTCCATCACCCCCCTCCAGCTCGCACTGCTGGTGCAGTATCGCTACCAGTTGCTTCAGCCCCTCCACCACCCTAGCATCCACCTGTAGGCTCCAACTGGGGGGTTACAAGTATTACAAATGTCATCAAAGCAGCCACTAGCTGCGGTGAATCCTGTGGAAGAAATGTTACATACTTTGCACTAGGTGGCTGGTTGGAGAAACTCCAGGTGTCGATTGAGATGCTTTGGCCTCGTTTTGGGGAGCTGTCATGATGTCAATGTTTAAATTCAGTCTGTGGGTTTTGATAGGTACTTCTTTTTTCCACATTCTTCCACATAATTACTCAGAATCCCATTGTTTTTTGTTAACCAGCTTTGTGAGGGCAGCAGTGGAGTACTACTATCCCTCAGACGCTGAGGTCTGTAAAGACAGAGAGCTGCAGGATTGGATCTGTGAGATATTCATCTACGGCCTGTTGAGAAACTCTGCCTCAGGTATTTAACCAATGTTCTGTATTCAACATAAAGTCCAATGTCCAATGCAAATTGTGAATGCCAAACATTAACTAATGATGGTGGTGCCGCCGACAGTATTTCCATACTCCGTTCATTCCATTGAGGAATTGATAAGAATCATCACCATGGTCATCTTCACAGTGTCGGCTCAACATGCAGCAGTCAATAATGGACAGGTGAGGCAAGAGTGAAAAAGTTAGGACACTGGAATATGTATTGAGGTTTGTTTTCACATTTCAAATATATGGGTCGTATGGCAGATGTGTAATCTGCTTCTTCCATCATGAGGTTTAATTTCCCACATTTACATCACTTTTTTTGTATTTTTTAATGAGATTCATTCGATTCAATTATTTTAACATCAAATTTGCCACAACATAACTACATAAAAATAAAATAATGCATAAATACAAAAATGTTTAATCATACATTAAATGCATGTTGAAATTTCTCTCATCATTTAGTTTGACTACTACTTCTGGATGCTGAATGCCGCATTGATATTGCACAAACCTCCTCCGACCACCAAGGGACAGTCAAGCATGGAGACAATTATGGAGACCCTCCTGAATGTTGGAGGGACTGTCGCCATATCAGTGTTGATAAATCGACTTTCAAGCCAATACAGTGATGTTGTAAGTTTTGTTTAAATATTAATGCATTTGTTAATTCAGACTTGTATAATTGAATAAGAATTTGACATTTTTTCCACCATGATAAACTCTGCTGCTGTAAAATTTCTGTCTCGACTTTGTCATTGGCAGATTCCTTTGGGTCAATATCCTGAGACAAGATTTGACGAGCCTGAGATTACACAGGTGATTCTGGAGTTTCAATCGGAGCTGTCATATCTCGGTGAAGAAATCGCAAAGAGAAACTCGCAGCTTGAAGTTCTCTATGACTACCTGCTCCCTTCTCGCACCGAGAAAAGCGTGTCTATTTGAAAAAGTCAGAGAGATCTATTCTGTATCATTAACCAACTGTATTTCACCCTGGGAGGTGTTTTTGTTGTGGGTAGGTGTTTCATTATTTGATAAAATATTTGTGTTATGTGGGCCTGTGGTGTAGTTGTTCAGCAACAACTTAATTGATGAACGTAGGAAATAATTTCTTATTTGACGGTGTCTCACTGCTGTGACCTTGACAAACAGTGTGTATGCCCTTATTCGGTCAAGTTCCCAACTGCAACAGCGGCGGGACACAGCAGATAGACAGATGACGATTTCATGTCATTTTTTCTTCATGTTATGTTTTCGGAAACGCCTCTGTGTATAAGTACTGGGATTTTTTGGACATTGGGGCAGTTCAACTTTGAGCACCCTTTCTAGTTAATTAACCTCTGCAGAGCTTCCTATTAAAAAGACTCAAAGGCAACTCCAGTCTGAGAAACTCATTATTTCAAATCTCAAGATGAATTTCCATCACACGCTCATATTTTCAACCTCCCTTTAGTTTTCTAACATCTTGCGCGATTAATCAATTAATGTCCATCAGAAGTGAAGTGCATGACTGATGCACATGTTGAAACCATTATGTTACCATACACTTTGGGAATTCATTGATTATTTATTGCTATGTGTATTTCAATGCAAGCAAGAATGTGAATGATAATAAAACCAGGGTAGCCACCTGAAAATTAACATTGACAAGTCTGAACTACTTTTCCTTCCAAGGAATGGCTCTCCCGCCCACGACCTGACTATTACCTTTGACAACTCCGTGGTAGCCCCCACCAAGACTGCTTGGAACCTGGGTGTGACACTAGATAGTCAACTCTCCCTTACTGCCAACATTACGGCAACAACACGTGAACATTCAATAATGTTGATGTGCAATAAAAAACCTTTTTCAAACAATTTTTTGTGACATTTTGAAAAATTCAATTCAACATAATTTCCGCCTCACATTTCCTCCCCCTGGTCGCGCGCCCCACCTGTTATGCCTCCGACACAGTTTGAGAATCAGTGCTGTAGATAGATGCTGCACAACATCAGGAGACTACGCCCCCTTCTCACACAGAAGTTGGCGCAGATTTTGTTGTTCTGGGTTTTTACCCTCATGGTTGAATGCACTTATTGTAAGTCACTTTGGTAAAAGCATCAGTTGAATGAAATGTGATTAGGTTAGTGTGACAGTTCTTGGCATTACCAACCCTGTTATTATCAGTACCAGGCAGGAATGTTGCAGAGCTGAAGGCAAATCAGGTCATTACCTGAGGCCCTGACCTGATTCCACCCCGAGAATGGCTGATTACATAATGAATAATGGTTGTGCAGGGTCCCCATGCAGGTCACTTTAAGTCCCTTAAGTTTCTGGAAACACCCCTGTTAAAAGGTCACATCTCACCCTATCAGAGGAGTTTGGTCTTTGAGTACAAAGTCAGTACTTTAGATCAAAATTAAAACATGTAAACAGGTGTGAACTTGTGCAGACAAAGCAACAGGACAAACCTGAGCAAATAAGTATCATATCTTGGTGTAAAGGAGTTCAAGCTGAACCCCCCCACAAACACAGGTTCCACCACCTATGGAGCGTCGCCTGTGAGCTAGTTTAGGCTGCCAGCTCAAGCTGTGCTGCTCCAATCATGTGACATGATTTGACTCTCCACAACCATCGATAATACACACTCATCTTATAGGGTGGGCTCTTTAAGGAGAGAGAAATCATCATCATCCCCTTTGCTCGCTCTGCTGCTGCAGTATTGCTACCAGTTGCTTCAGCCCCTCCACCATCCCAGCATCCACCTGTTGGCTCCAACAGGGTTACAAGTATTTTCTCATCACTCCCATCCTTCCTGTGTAACCACATGGTTGAGTGATTAAGTTGGAGCCTAGATGCCAAACACTAAACCTGTTCTGTTGCAATAAACGTTAGATTGTGAGTTGTCTGACTGAACTTATTTTAATGACCAAAAGAGGTGTGGTCTTGTAAATATCTTAAATAGGGTGCAGGGTTGTGAGGAGAAGAGGCAGAGATCAAGAAAACAGAGCACAGAGAGGGAAAATCTGGACCCCGTATTTTGTTAGTTCTTCTGGACCGGATCCACTGAGTGACCATGGCTGAGTACAAGCTTCAGGTGTCAACAGGTGACATGCCAAGTGCAGGAACATGGGATCACGTTTCTGTCACTCTAATTGGAAGTGACGGAGAGAGTGAGAAAAATGAACTGGACAACTGGGGTAGAGACTTCTGCACCGGTAAAGTAAGTTAAATCCACCTGCACGACACTCTAAAATGTATTAACATACTAAAGGATAGTACATCCACAGGCCTTTCCTGTCAGGGCTTCCTTCCACTCTCTGGATCAATATCCTTGAGGTGGTCAGTCCAACAAACTCCTTATACTCATTTAAATCTCTCATAAAGGCCCATTTGTACTGGTTCGCTTTCTCCCTGGTTCAGATTTTTCTGTCTATTTGAATCGTTCCATATTTTATTTTACATAGTTTCTACCTAATCAAAGTGTGATCAACACCAATTTTTCAGTTAAGATGAGCAGATTTCTGCCAGAACAAATTTATTACATTTTTGTGGATCACATCTATCATCTGAAAAAATCCACCATGTTTCAGCAAATTTCATTCACTCGTTTTGTTTTGAGGTTTATTCAAGGTGTGGTGTTTGTCAGACTTTCACCAGCCAGCTGCTATGTTTGTCTATCTCTGTGTACTGGGAAACGCTTGTGAGACTGATAACATCAAACCCAACCCTTTTCAACAGATGTCGCACTTATTTTACTGTTTATATTTACATTAACTCTTACTTCCAGACCGGGACCTACACGGTGAAAACCAGTTCGTCTCTTGGGAAACTTCTGCTGGTCAAAGTGGATAAGGATCCCTTTCTCAATTTCCAAGAAGAGGAGTGGTACTGCTCCACCATCGAGGTGACGACTCCAGAGGGAGATGCCATGCTCTTCCCCTGTCACAGATGGATTTCCAGAGGAGAGTATGTGGAGCTGAGAGGAGGGAGAGGTCTGATATTGTATTATTATTCATTGGATAGATGTTTTTTATTAAACATTATATCTTTTTTTAGGGATATTAAATCTTCACTTTTTGGAAAGTTGAAATATGACTGCCGTAACGTTCTTTTCACTTCTCAGCCATGAAGTATTTTGATGACGACCATCTCCTGTTGATTGAACATCGTAAGAAAGAGCTGAAGCTTAAAAAGAGCTTGTACCAGTAAGTGTGTAGCACAGTAGGTCCTGTACCTAAAGATCCAGGCAGGTCCGCTTTGAGACAATTTACTTTTATGTAACGTTGTTCCTTTTTTTTTTCAGGTGGAAGCCTCTAGCTGAAGGATTACTCCACATTAGCAGTTTTGAACATGAGTCTGAGCTCCCAGCTGAAATCCGCTTCTCTAAGGCCAAAGTGGACGAAATTCAAGACACAACCAAACAACTGTGGGTCGACTTTAGAAAAAGATTTTCAACACAAACTGGTTTCAATATACTCACGCTTTTTTTTCTCTTTCCCTTTTCCCTTGTCTTAAATAAGTGGAATGAAATTCAAATTTAAGGGAATGGTCGGATCCATCGAAAAATGGAAAAATCTCGACGACCTGAAAAGACTCTTTAACTTCCAAAAGACACCAATGTCAGGTATTTCTTATTGTCCAGTACTTCAGATTAGATCATAGACTTCCTCGACAGAAATATGTTGTCCTCTCTGGTTTCACAAATCAAAGGTGGCTGTGGCTCAGCAGGTTGAGGTTGTCTTACTAACCAGATGTTCGGTGGTCTGATACCTGGCGTCTGGTGGCTGTGAATGTGACTGGAGAACCGCTGTAGAAATACAGTAACAAGTGGCTACATGTTAGGATGTGGGAGACACAGAATTATCAGTTCACAAGTGATTTTACAGAAATTGGCAGATTGGTAATCATTTCAATCTCCAAAGCTGATTATTATACAGCTTATGGACTCATTGCTGTAAACCACACATGTGAATTGACTAAGCTTACCTCCAAAGTTAAACCAATCATTCATATCTTATAATATATGGGCAAATGTTTCCTACATACTGCTCGATATCATGAAAAACAATGCACCTACAATGTGACCAACCTTTATTCTATGAACAGTTCTAGTTAGCTTTTTACAAAACTTTACAATGCACTGAAAAAAGAAAATTGGATACAGTATATATAATATTGTAATAGTTATCAAGCATTTCATAATTTAAATTGTTAAGTTCATCATGGTTTCTATACAAATTAAAAAAAAAAAAAAAAATGTATGACTAGGATCATGTTGTACATCAAACCTGAGCAGATAAAACCTTATATATCTCTTTCTTTTTTCTTCAGAGTACGTTGCAGAGCACTGGAAGGAGGATGACTTTTACGGATCCCAGTTTCTGAACGGAATCAACCCCACTTTGATCAAGCGCTGCTCAGAGCTTCCCCAAAACTTCCCTGTCACAGAGGAGATGGTGAAGCCGTTCCTGGATGAGGGCAACAGTCTGAGGAGGGAAATTGCGGTAAGAAAGAAGAAAAAAATAAATAATCTTTTCTCATCCTCAATCCTTGAATCATTGATTCAGATCGAAAACAGCAATTTAACATTTGAAGCTTATTGTCATAGTGATGCCATTTCTTTTTGAGCAACACTGACAGACAAATGCATGTTTTTGTAACAAGCAGAGAAAACAAACAACATTCTACACAATTTATTAGCGACAATTAATTTAAAACCCTGCCTCACCAGTGGTGACGAAGCCGAAAAGGACAGCACACATCACACCTTTTCAAAATCATTACACTGGCTACTGGTATTGAAAAAGACTTTAAAAACGATTATAGAACGTGTTGATGTGTAATACTGTTACTGGTACAGAGAGTTTAAAGTTGACTGGGTCACAGACCTCCTGGTGAGCACATTCAAACACAGGGATCCAAGAACCATTTAACCATTTATCAAGGTCACAATAGGTGGATGGATAAATGGATGATTTTTCTCTACGACAAACATGAATTAATTTATACTAACAAAATTTAGTTGCTTACATATGTGAAACAGCCACAAAACCAACAAAGCATCTGAAATACATGTTGATTTTGAAGCTGGGGGGAAGGACCCCTCAGATTTGTTAATATTTAGTTTGGCTTCAATGTAGTGTTTTATAATTTATGGTTTAATTATACATATATTTAATTTCCTAATTTTGTTTGATTGGTGTCTTTTCCATTATTGATTGCTTTGGTATGAGTTAGTCTTTAAATCTTAAAATGTATTTATCTATTTTCAATTCCTTTTTACCATCTTATGTTTTGTCTATCAACTGTAAAGCACTTTGAACTGCACTAGTTTAGTTTGAAAGGTCTGATTTAAGGTTGATTGATCCACTGATTAATTACAAATCTGTGTTTCATCTTGATTCTTTCCCATACAGAAAGGCAATATATTCCTCTATGACCAAAAGAAGCTGGATGGAATCCCCCCTTATGTCTACAATGGAGAATCTCTGACTGTGACTTCTGGTCTCTGTTTGTTCTACTTGAACCCACAATACAAACTGATGCCAATTGCGATACAGGTATATTTATATGAAAATCCAGTGTGGTCATTGAATCATATTACTTTCCACATTGCATTATTATTTTTGTTAAAGTCTTGTTTCACATTTCAAACATTTTTATAGTCAATATTTGTTTATTACATTCCAGCTGCATCAACAGCCCTCAGAGAAGAATCCCATCTTTCTGCCCAGTGACCTGGAGACCGACTGGCTGCTGGCCAAGATGTTTATCAAAAACGCAGATATGCTGGATCATGAAGCCGTCCATCACCTCATGAATACTCACTTCATGGGAGAGGTCTACACTGTCGCCACTCTGCGCTGCTTCCCTGTGATTCATCCCCTCTACAAGGTACGACGACACAGCAGAGATCACTCTGCTCGTACCTGTGTTTGTCTTTTGGATCTGGACTGATGTTTGACTGGTATTTAAGGTTTTTGTTCATGAGTTGAGGGAAACCTATTTTGTTATGGTTGTGTCTTCTCTTTGCTGATCAACACAGCCAGGATATGCTGTCTGCTGTTTATTTCCTTGTTTGTTATATATATACCACACAAAAACTACACAACAGATTAAGTTAGTGGGAAGGATATGGTATGGGTCAGGGAAGAACCCATTTTTGTTTCGATTCTGTGCTATTCTGGCTGAAATTAGCATTTTAACTTGCAGTTTAACATTTTCCCCTCTTTCTCTTCAGCTGTTGATTCCACACTTCAAGTCCACTCTCGACATAAACGTTAGAGGCCGTGTTGATCTAATAGGACCTGATGGGTTCTTTAAAATAGTAAGGCTCTTTCACATATATATACTACAAAGCCGGACTATTGTATTAATCTTGAACTGTTGAAAAATTTAATTTCTATAAGATTTACAACAAAGTTATATTGGTCTTATGGTAAATATTTCTGTATAATTTATTATTAGAGTACAGCTGGAATTGAAGGGATGATAGAGATCATGAGGAGGTCCCTCCGTGAAATGACCTACAGCTCCGTCTGTCTGCCAGAGAACATCGCTGCACGAGGACTGGAGTCAATCCCCAACTACTACTACAGAGATGATGGATTGAAGCTGTGGTCCATCATCAACAGGTAACTTCAAATTTAGGTAATAAATATTGCAGATATCCTCACTGATCTGTTTTATAATCAGCAGCTTGTGTTCAGTAAAGAAGTGATGAAGCATGTAGGAGACAGGAATTAATGTATTTACATACTGCTGAGCTTTGTTTTTTTTTCATTTTTGCGCCTGTCGCATATTAGAAATGTCATCGAAGCAGCCACCAGCTGGCGGTGAATCCTGTGGAAGAAATATTACATACTTTTCACTAGGTGGCTGGTTGGAGAAACTCCAGGTGTCGATTGAGATGCTTTGGCCTCACTTTTGGGGAGCTGTCATGATGTCCATGTTTAAATTCAGTCTGTGGGTTTTGATAAGGACTTCTTTTTTCTACATTCTTCCACATAATTACTCAGAATCCCATTGTTTTGTGTAAACCAGCTTCGTGAGGGCAGCAGTGGAGTACTTCTATCCCTTAGACGCTGACGTCTATAAAGACACAGAGCTGCAGGATTGGATCTGTGAGATATTCACCCACGGCCTCTTGGGAAACAAAGCCTCAGGTATTTAACCCATGTTCTGTATTCAACATAAAGTCCAATGTCCAATGCAAATTGTGAATTGCCAAACATTAACTTATGATGGTGGTGCTGCCGACAGGATTCCCAGACTGCTTTCATTCCACTGAGGAATTGATCAAATTCATCACCATGGTCATCTTCACAGTGTCGGCACAACACTCAGCAGTCAATAATGGACAGGTGAGGCAAGAGTGAAAAGTTAGGACACTGGAATATGTATTGAGGTTTGTTTTCACATTTCAAATATATGGGACGTGGGGCAGATGTGTAATCTGCTTCAGGTTTCATTTCCTACATTTACATCACTTTTTTGTAACTTTTTATGAGATTCAGTCGATTCAATTATTTTGACATCAAATTTGCAACAACATAACTACATAAAATAAAATACAAAAATGTTTAATCATATACTACATGCATGTTGAAACTTCTCTCATCATCTAGTTTGACTACTACTTCTGGACGCCGAATGCCACATTCATATTGCACAAACCTCCTCCGACCACCAAGGGGCAGTCAAGCATGGAGACAATTATGGAGACCCTCCCGAATGTTGGAGAGACTGTCACCATATCAATGTTGATGAATCAACTTTCAGGCGACTACAGTAGTGCTGTAAGTTGTATTAAAGTATAAATGCATTTGTTAATTCATACTTGCATAATTCAATAAGAATTTGTTGTTTTTCCACCATGATAAACTCTGTCGCTTTAATATTTCTGTCTCACCTTTGTCATTGGCAGATTCATTTGGGTCAATATCCTGAGAAAAGATTTGACGAGCCTGAGCTTACGCAGGTGATTCTGGAGTTTCAAGCGGAGTTGTCAAAACTCGGTGAAGAAATCGCAAAGAGAAACTCGCACCTTGAAGTGCCCTATGATTACCTGCTCCCTTCTCGCATTGAGAACGGCGTGTCTATTTGAGAAAGTCAGAGAGATCTATTCTGTATCATTAACCAACTGTATTTCATCCTGGGAGGTGTTTTTGTTGTGGGTAGGTGTTGCATGATCTGATTAAATATTTGTGTTATGTGGGCCTGTGGTGTAGTTGCTCAGCAACAACTGAATTGATGGACGTAGGAAATAATAGCTTAAACATTACTCTGACCTTATTAAACAAAAAGGCGAAAAATATTTAATGTTACTTTTTACTCTTTTCTAACATTGAGTTTTATCTTTTTCCATTCCTGTAACCGACATGATGGCAGAGATGAATTAGCTGTAAGAAAACACACTGATGTTGTGTTTTGGGGAAATACATGAATTATTTGCTTAAACAATAAAGATAAAGATGTACTGTGTATAATTGCTTCCTGTCACCGGTGTTCGACTTCGAATCCATTAAACTTGTAGTCGCTCATATTTGCAACCTCCCTTTATTTTTATAACATCATGCATAATTTATCAAATAATTTCCATCAAAAATAAAGTGCATTACTGATGCACATGTTGAAACCATTATGTTAGGGTTCTTGATAATAAATATGGACAGAGATGCATCAGACATTTTGGGAAGGTGATAGATAGATAGATAGAGTACTTTATTCATCCCCGAAGGGAAATTAAGTTGTCATAGCAGCCGGTATATTTGAATACAATAAAATACAATAGAATAAAATAAAAAATATTGAGGTAGAAAGAATAAAAAACAGAAGCACAAGATAAAATAAAATAGGTAGATAAGGTGCAGTGGCAAGATGATGGTAATAGTACTGATGATATGATGGTAATGTTATTGTTAGACAGTATATAAAAATAGTACAGTATATATAGTACATAATATAACAATCTATATTTATATATGATAGTAATTATACCAATATAAAAGCAGTATATAGTAATAATGGCAGCAACAGTATATATAATAATAATAGTAATAGTGATATAATAATAATAATTATAACATGTACACATGTATATAAATGTAAATATGTGTATATAGACTTATGTATAAAAAGAATATACAGAGAGTATGATATAATATATGATATATAGTAGAGGTATGAATATAAGTATTTGTCTATACAATAGGTTATATAATATACTATGAGTGTAAGAATATGTAGACAGAGTGTGCAAAAGACAATATTATTGTATAAAATGATATATAATATCAATATGGTTTATATGAACACATATCACATATGATGTGAAGTAAGTGTATATGGAGCGAAGTGTTGTACAGGTACACAGTGCAAGGAGACAGGTATATTTAGTGCAGTTCTGTGATGGTGGCTCTGACAGAGGTAGATGAGTTGTACAGTTGTACGGTGGGTACACTTTGGGGGAAGTGATGACATATTGGGTCAAGTTGAGACATGTTGGGGAGCAAGGGACATGTTGGATAAAGTGAGGACATGTTGTGGAAAGTGAGGACATTTTGGTTAGGATAAGGGGCTCGGAAATGCACTTTGCCAAGCTGTGTCCTCACTCAGATAGAATTACAAACTTGTGTGTGTGTGTGTGTGTTATATTTAGACGACACCAAACACTGTATCGACTTCACTGAATACTAACCGCGCTATAATCTAACAGGGGCTATAATAACCGTGCCGTGCCGTGTTAGACACCCGTGACCATGTTGTTCAGATTCGGGGTCATTCTGGCTCCGGACAGTGCGGACATGCAGCTCTTGGTCCTGGGCTCTCGGGAGGAGATGGGTCGGTGGGACCCGGACAGAGCGGTGCACATGAAGCCCGCACAGGAGCTCCTGTCGCCGGACGAACCGAACCTGTGGCTCGGCGACGTGCACCTGGAGGAGCCGGTGAAAGACCCGCTGTGGTTCAAGTTCTTGCAAAGGGCCAGAGGCTGCTACACGTGGGAAGGTAACACAGCAGCACTGAGCTCCTGTATGATTCAGGTGAATAGCACCACAACAACTCCGCCATGTTTTGTTTGTACTGTGTAATGTGCCCCTGTCGCCTCATGGTGGCGGTACAGCGACATTTAATTCAGCAACCTTGCTCTTTGACTTCACTTTTAAATATCATTTGAGTTTTGGAGTAAAAGTAACTGTTCGATGATTTAAATATTTCATTGCATGAAATAAAGTCTACATGCAAAATTTAAAATACATTATTCTGCAAATATTACTAAATTGTTATTGATTCTATAGAGGAAATTAGATCTAGACACTGCTGTACAAACTAATTTGCAGAGTAGTAGGAAATGTGGTGAGAGATATGTGATACTGTGTATACTCTGCTCACTGTGTTTATATTATTTATGTTCTATTCATATTTTTATATTTCACTGCATTTATATTGCATGTTTACTTGTTATGACTTCGACAGGTGTCTGTTTTTGCAGCTGCAACACAGCACGTTTCCTAGTATAGTAAGAAATAAACTATTGCCTCATCGTATGTTTAATACAATAGGAATAGAAAAAGAATCCTAAATTATATAAGACATTAAAAAAAACACGTCGTACAGAGACGTTTTCTATGAATGAATAATATGTCGGTGCAATAAACTAAATACAATATTGACTAGTACTATTATAACAACTATTATTGACCACTACTTGCAATATGTGTAGTTAGTAAGGACTAAATGAGCAAGTTATGACCGTGATGTTATTTGTATTATATTACTGGATCCTTGTTATTTATTTTAGACACCTTTCCAATAATTTAATGCTGGATGACTGTGGTGGAGGCATTGGTTGTGTATAACACTGCAACATATTTTTTAATCTGATAATATATTTTCTGTTTAAGTCAATGCTCTGTATTTGTATCCATAGTAACTAGATAAGTTACTTGTTACTGTACCTGCTAGGTGAATATGGAGGATTTAAGAGTACAATATTTCACAACCATCTTTTTTGGAATTAAGCTTGTTTAAGAAAGATTTTGTCCGTCTGTTCCTGATGCCTACAAAGATGCTTTTCCTGTTTAATGCAAAATAATACATTGTATTATGTCCCTAGCACATCGGTGACATGTGACTGTATTTGTTCAGAAGAGACATCTTTTAAACAAGAATCATCCACATTTGGTCACTAACTTACACAAGTGCTGTCTTCTTTGTCACCAGGTAGCGGCCCCAGCCATGACAGGTTCTGTTCATATGATGAGCGGAACGTGGTGGACGGAGTGTACTGCCACCCGATTTGCCACTGGATAGAGGAAACTGGACACACAGACGAGATGAGACACACCACCCGCTTTTATTTGGGTGTGGCGGGTAAGGCGGCCATGCATTTCTCCAGGTAAAACTAAAGAAACCCTCCCTGCATGAGCGTTTAAGACGGGTGCCAACTGCTGAGGTGTCATTTATAAGGATGTTTACCAGCCTTCAGGGTGTTTCGTTGTTGTTATTGTTGTAGAGCTTTATCTCTGATCTTGTCAAGGGAGTCAATCAAGTATTATACCAGAGACAATGCACTGATAGACTTTGATGATATATTTATGTTTTTCACATTCCAAGATCTGGATTGTTGAATGCTGCACAGCTTCTGTACCTGTATCTCATTCTTTATCCATCTGGATATATCATAGATTTAACAACCATGATATCATTTTTGTATTATTGGAGATTAGGAGGTGTTAATAGATTGATTCCCCGATGAAAAAAAATTCCAATGGTACTTAGAATGCATATGTCCGACATGACCCAACATTCCCCTTATGAATCCACATTTCAAGTCCCAAGATCCAGATTTTAATTTTGATCTGTACCAAATTTCAACCAAACAATCTTCTGGTCTGTAGCAAAAGCAAACAAACACCCAAAGAAATATGACATTTGTTGAAAGTTTTCTGCCTTGCTGATGTGAGATCTGATACCTAAGTTAATAATAACCAAAATTAATCTGGTCCCCTGGGGGCCATGGAGTGAATTTATCCATGCTGGAAGTGTGTGGATTAAATCAGCTCCTCTACCCTTATCTTATTTTACAGTTTCCACACCTAACTGATCTTCTATAGTAAGGCTCTTGTGTTAATATGTGTTCTTAGAGAAAGCTTGAATTAAACTTCATTCAGATATTAAATCTGTCCGAGCAAATACTTCTGTTGTGCTTCAGTGTGCTGCAATGAGCACAGGGCAGTCATGTTGTGCTTTTACAGAACAGACACCATAACTCTTAACCAGCTGAGATTAGATTTGCTAGATCACTAACTGCTTTCAAATCAATTCTTAAAAATGAGCTTTCATCAACAGGGGTATTAAAAATATTAAGAATTTACTTTTATTTTTATGCCTCTGTGAAGCCCTTTGTAACTGTTAAAAACAGCTTTACCTTTTTGTTGCAGGGCAGGCAATGCTCTCTGTTCGCTCACTTGTTTTTTAACCTTGCTCTCTGCCATTTAGTTCTAATCACTGTCTGTCATGTTGAAAGCGATCACTATTTAAATAAGTCGACCACGAGCAGTGAGATTATTAGCTCATCCACCTTGTTGGCCATGTCAGTGGAGAGGGCAGGTATGGTAATCAGAAAATTCATTTTCAACTTCAAGGCAACTCATTCAGTAACTGTCTCTTTTAGTATGAGTGACTGATAGTGTCTTCTTTGTAGTTCTTGTTTTTTTTCTATTATACAGTAAGTCGTTTGTCAGCTCATAACATCTCAATGACTTTGACTCTATTCAGCCATTTACAGCTTCCACCTTGAATAGTTGAATTAATCCTCAGTTACTCAGTCAAAATAAAGCTAAACTTTTCATAATATTTACTGTGGAATCTTTATCAGATAGTGTTTCATCATCAGCAGAGGATTCATGTTTACAATCCCGGAATTAAATCTTTAATTTAGGAAAATAAATGGTCATATACTCAACCAGGGCTGAAACCTCAAAACATCCATCATGCAATGGCTCCACCTACCCCATGCACGCCTTCCTTTCACAATGTTATACACAGAGAGCATCCCAGGTACATCCCAAAGTAACCCGTGACTCCTGAAGCAGTGAGCTAATAAAATTGCATGGGAATAAACAGTGTTGGCTGCTGCCATCAGGTTCTAATTTGTGCCCCAAGACCTTACAAGGCTTATGTCAAGGACCCCTGTTCAGTAGGAAGCACTGTGCCCTTTTATCTGGCCTATAAATAGCTTTTCAAATGAGTCTCGCTGACCTTGCATCCGTGTTGCCCCGAGTATGATTCAGACTCACCTCTGTAGTAAAACATTATACGATTCAAAGGGAATTTAACTCAACTTTAATCTGGTGCCTCGTCTCTAATGTTCAAAGGAGGGCCTCAGAGTTATCCAGCCTTTTTTAAAAACTGAACAAGTGGCATATTTCAACAAACAGAGACCGAACAGGCATCCTTTTCATTTAGATTAAGTTATGCAGTCATAAAATGACAACGTTAAACAAGAGGCCTTATTTGATTCTGCTTTAACAGACTGTATAAATAACAGTTTCACTATTTCAAAGAAAAATATAAAAAATAGCTTCTACATAAATATGGGTTATATTTTATGACATATTTAAACTCAGAGTAAGAAAATAAATGTATAATTCTTCAGTGGTGAGGAAAGGAGATTTGATTAATCTAAATGCTGTTTTGAAGGTATTTTTTTCATGTTTAAAACACACACACAGATCATCTGGTAACAAGTCAGGACCACAGGCTCTCATCGCAGTGCCACTCTGAAGCATCACAGTTTAACAGCCGCCGTTTCATCGTTTTATGTGTCACCTCCTCTGGCTGTTGACTTTGTGCATGCTAATGAGGGCTAAATGGAGTCTGCCACCGACCACAGTGGTCAGGAAGAAGATGAGAGGGACAGGAGGTCAATAAAACCTCATTGCCTTGAGGGAGGAAGGTAGGATAGAAGAGAGAGGTGAGACCGATTGAGACCGATTGGAGACCTTTTGAAACTAGTTGATCAGTGTAGATTCAAGATCGGGATTCAAGACATTCAGATTCACTTTACCGTCAGTCAGAACAAGACAACTGCACAGTAGAATTAAATAACATTGCATCCAGCTCAAATCTAAAGGAAGTGGAGACGCAACGTCGATCTTTTTATACAGTCTATAAAACATACACGTATATGATTGATGCATACATGTTTATTTGTCCGCAGGGTGCTTCCACGTGTTTGGCTTGGCAGCTGCCCTCGACAGGTAGAGCATGTGACGATTAAGATGAAGCATGACTTGGGCATCACTGCGGTCATGAACTTCCAGACCGAGGGTGATGTGGTGAACAACTCCCACGGCTGCAGACGCGACCCTGGGGAAGCGATGACGCCGGAGACCATGATGCATTTGTACAAAGACTGTGGCATGGTGTACCTGTGGATGCCCACACCTGACATGAGCACGGAGGGTAAGTTACAAGAGGTCTTTCCATGGGATATATTGAGATGTAATTACCAGCCTTCTCCTTTACAAGTATTGTACGTTACTCTCTTCTTGTGCAGGTCGTATCAGGATGCTTCCCCAGGCGGTATTCCTGCTTAAAGGTCTCTTGGAGAATGGCCACACCGTCTATGTTCACTGCAACGCTGGAGTGGGCAGGTCGACGGCTGCCGTGTGTGGCCTGCTCATGTACGTCCTCGGCTGGAGCCTGAGGAAGGTGCAGTACTTTGTCGCAGTCCGGAGGCCGGTGGTGTACATCGATGAGGAAGCTTTGGTCCAGGCTCAGGCAGACTTCATCCAGAAGTTTGGACAACTGAGACCCTCCCTCTCTTACCTGGAGCCATGAGAGTTAAGAGTCTTTGCACTTTGAAGTTTTCACATTTAAGGAAGACTGGAACTAAAAAAAGAAAGACTTCAGCTGTTTAAGTAATAATCAACGAAGAGCGTTGACATTTTGAAAAGGCGACTTCTATTTTAAGTGTTGAACAGCAATGATTGAGTGGGACACACTGCAAAACAAACCAAATATCAATACCCTTAAACAAAACCAGCTGTCTCCCTTTCCGCATTCTATATATTTCCCAATTCTGTACCAAAAATCTTTTTAATCTTATCAGGAAATTATTTTGGAGAGAAGTCTTGATGCTGCCTGAAAATGGCAGCCCCATGCCAAAGCAACAAATCAATTCTCCAATGACAATGCCTCTCCATATCTGTCAAGCAGGTATTCTTTTCCCAGACATCGAAAAACACAGCTCCGCCCCGTCTTTCTCGGAGAGCCTGATCGCATTTCATCTTTATTTATTTATCCGACAGATGCTATTCCGACCCTTCTCCTAAATAACAAAAAACAACAACCCTGCCAGACCCTTTTAATGCATACATAATAAAGCATTATCGGAATACTGTTCTTCTGCTCTGACTCCTAATGAGGATCTATTGCTTTTCCTTTTTTTAAGATGCAGTGTTTTTGTTACCTTTCCCTGATTTAAGAAAGTTTGTGGATTAGAGAGGAGGGAGGATTCTTCTCCTCGAGTGTGTCTTACAGCCTCTCATTACTTTTAGTGAGTACCTGCGGAAGACAGCAACTTAAAAGAGCCTCAGTGGGGACGGGTGGGTGGATTGAGCCATGTAAAAAAAAAAAAGCAAAGTTGTGGATTTCCAAACGCTCTAAATATATGAATAAAACCCAGATTTGAAATGAGTGACACGCTTTTCCTTTCCTTGAAGAAGAAGCAGAATGCGTTGAGGTTTGAAAACAAAAGCGTCTATACCTTACTATGTGTGTGTGGCTGCTGGTGTTTTTTCACTGGATTAATGCAAATGTAATTGGAAAACATGTTGCTTTTGTTCCACTGGGTAGTCGTCAGTGAATGATGTTATAAAGTTTTTGTAGTCCACATGATTTCCAGGATATGTCAATCACCTCTGCTTGTTCCCTGAGATCCTTGCATTTGAATTGGAGAAGGTATTAAAAAGCATTTGCAACTGTCACAGAAGACAGATTTATATGGTGCAGTGTTCCACAATTATACACTTCCATCTCTAAAACAATGTGTCATGAGAGGGCTGCACGTACCTTTGTTGTTTCCCAAATGTTTTGTCCCTGCAGGCCTCGGACTAGTGTTTATTACTTATGTTCCAACATCTATATGCATTCATTTATCTGATTTGAATAATAATAATAAAATGAACTATACTCACCAGATTATAGTTACTTTAATACAACAATGTTTAAGATGACTTTATTCTTGTGTTGGTCCACAGACTGCAGATCTGAATTTAACTTCACACAGTGAAATGGTTTTAATTTACAGTAAACTAAATATTAGGGAGCCACACAGAAGTGAGATTATAATAATAACCGATGAACTGATTTCAGCCATTAAACTGCTTGAATCATGTTGGGATGTTTATCAAAAGGAATCTTGAATTCTTGCCGTGCAATTACTGCCAAAGGTTGGTGGAAGGGTTTTATAATCAAAACTAAATGTATGTATGTATTTTAACAGGCAGAAATCTGGACTATATTGTTTATGCTGTTATCTGTCCTCAGTGCAACTTGACTGGTCACTCAGTTTTACATTTCCAAAATGCCTCCCCCTCCCTCAGGTTCCCCGACTATTTACAGTTTTTTTGGATTGCTTACACACTAAAATTAAAAGTAGTACACTATTAGCAAAACCTTACACTCAAGAAGCAAAACATCAGCCCATATTTGCACAACTATAAGCACATTGTCAACCTCACACTTGTTGCAAAACTCTACACACAGTGATTTGCAAAACACTAAACACACTTAACATACATTACACACAAATCTATCATGAATTCACGTCCTTGCAATACCAAAGCACTGACTGTCAAATTACCACACCGTCCAACCAATTGGTTCAACACAGTCATCAGGTGTGCAAACACTTGTTTGCTTAATTGTAGACACAACAATCAGGTGTGTAAGCACTATAAAAAGCAGTAGGTGAGTTCATCGTTCTCCAAGCACAATGGAAAGAGTCAGAGAAAGAGTAAGACGAGGAGGAGGAAGTGGACAAGGAGAACGAGGAGGACGAGGAATATCATCATATCAAAAACATCTGCACGGTTTCAGTCACTGCTTACAGTACTGTATTCTATGCACTATCAGCACTTCTGTTACCTTTTCCTGTGAAATTATTGTACTATTGTATACTGTTTTTTTTTCTACATAGGATTGAGGGTCAGGGGCGACAAGGGGGAAGGCCTCCTATGTTCACAGAACAGCAAGAGAGGGAGATAGTAAACATGGTTTTGGCCAACAATGCTATAACACTCAAGCAGCTCCAAGCTAACATTGTCAATAACCACGCCATTTTCAACGATATCCATCAGGTCTCAACATCAACACTGGCACGCATCCTAAAAAATAAACATATTCAAATGAAGCAAATTTATCGAGCGCCTTTCGAGGGCAATTCCGAAAGGGTGAAACGACTGCGGCATGATTATGCAGAGGTATGTATTCACTTTAGCAGTGTGATCTTGCATACTGTCTCAGTTTTTTACTGTACTGTAGTATGTATACTAGATCTACACTGAACTACACAATTTTGCCGGACACTGTTTTTCAGAGAGTTTTACGAGTGGATGGAGAGGAGATCCAGCATGAGTTCATTTACCTAGATGAGGCTGGGTTCAACCTGACGAGAACACGAAGGAGGGGAAGAAACATCATTGGCCACAGGGCTATAGTCAATGTCCCAGGGCAACGTGGGGGTAATATAACACTCTGTGCAGCCATTACACAGAATGGGGTCCTCCACCGCCATGCCCATATGGGCGCTTACAACACAGCACTCATACTTACATTCTTGGACCAATTGCACAACATAACAGCAGCAAATCAAATCAATCATATGCAATACATTGTTGTCTGGGACAATGTGTCTTTCCACCGCTCTGCTCTGGTTCAGAACTGGTTTCAGCAACATCCACATTTCACCGTCCTATATCTTCCACCATACTCTCCATTCCTCAACCCTATAGAAGAGTTTTTCTCGGCATGGCGGTGGAAGGTATATGATCTCCGTCTCCAGGCTGAGGTACCCCTCATCCAAGCCATGGAGGAGGCCTGTGACCAGATGGAGGTAGCAGCAATGCAAGGATGGATTCAAGACGTTTCTTTCCAAGGTGACTTGCTAATGACAACATTGCCTGCTTTGCCATGTTGATGAAATTCTCTGGCCAGATCCAGCTAGGCGAAGAGACAATGTCCAGTTTTTTTTTGTTGTTTTTTTTTTTAACTTACAATATGTAATATATTACAATATGTAAAGTGACGTTTGGTATTATGAATCTCTATGTCAACATTTAGGGCGTGTTGAGAAATAAATGAGTTTCTTCAGTCTGCAACATTGGTCTTGTGTAGTGTTTGGTGAATTTACATTATATTTGTACTTTGTTGATAGTAGCCTACTCTAATCATAGGGAAGTAGAAGTGCTAAAAGTGTTTTAGGCTTATCACAGCAGAGTGTAACTCGTGCAAACAGAGTATAGTAATGTGAAACGTGTGTGTTTCATATAGTAACAAAGTGTGGTTTTTAAAAAGAAGTGTATAGTTTTTACAAGAGTTTAATTTTGCAAAGGATCTGTAGTGTTTTGCTAATTGGGTGTGTGGTTGTGCTAATTGTGTGTAGTGTTTTGAAAACACGGGCCCTTTTTTGAAAATCGTGCTTAAGCAATCGAGAAAAACTGTAAGCTGTCTCCCTCTGTGTGTGACTCAATGTGCATTGCTGCCAAACAAACTCAGCTTAATTAAAGCACATAAACATGCACAGTTAAACTCAGATTGCAAAAGCAATGTCCACATATTTATAAAAGGGCATAAAAGAAGCTGAATAATGTTCATATGTGAATAATGATTTGCACAAATAGAAAGTTGCTCCAGATTCACAAACTTCTGATTTTGTCATATCGTGAAGTTGGTGTCTAAATTTAATACAGTGAAACAGGCACACGTGCACTATACAGATACCTGACAAACACAGTCAAACTATACATTAAATCACTCTGTATTGCCTCATTTCATCCAACCAGAGTGGTTATCTGAAACAAGACTCATTAAAAGCCTCATTGAATGTTCTTCTGCTTACTTTGCATATCTCTGAGATGGATGAGCAGAGCCTTTTAAAGTCAATAAGACTCAAAAAAGACCAGATTTGAGTACTTCCTGTATCACTTCACGGGCAGTCAGTCTATTTAAGCTTTGAGGCGTGAATTGTATTTTGTCCAATGAGCCTTTTGTTTTCATAATACTCTGAACATGAACTTTGCCCCTTTTCAAACACTTACTATTCATCTTCCCTGCAGTTCTATTAGCTTGACCAGTCTGCACTATAGCCATTCGTTCATCATAGACAGAGAGGGAAAGCGCTTTACATAGAAAGAGCCTCCAATGATTTGATGCATCACCTCAGTCAGGACACCATCGGCCAATTAACTTAATAGATTCCAGGTTCAGTCAAATGATTTGCATTGTCTGGGCTCTCTATATCTACTTAAGAAAAAATCCAACAATGAAGACACTGCACTTGACTACACGCAGTCAGGTAAATGACTCACTATAGCTCCAGATTCACGGAGACGTATTCCACCACGTACGTATGTTTCAGCAGGTGCAGCAGCCGCCCATCAAGAACATCTGACTGCGAGGCATTCACCGCAAAATGAACAGTGAACAGAGTGATATCAGGCAGTTGGAAAATAGATAAAAAATCTGGGAGGCTCTAGGGTAACCCTGTTGAATAGTAGATAAATCTGAAATTGCAATATATAGATGGACTCACTGCATGAGACTGTGCTGTGCCAAAATGTGGCATGTGTTCGTCGAGATAAAGAACCACGCAAGATTTGACGGGCGTGAATTCTGTATCGACTCTGACTGATAAGTCTGGAGAATGGTCTGCATTTTCCAAAAAGCTGGACTTGTTGGCACACGCTGACTGTTCTCTGCATTTCACCTCCACTTAAACTGTGGAGAGAATTATATCTGAATGGAAGGCCCAAATTTGATGCAACAAAGATGCAGCGAAGTTTGTTATCATTAGGGTTGGGTATAGTTTGGGCTTTTTCCGAAAGTGATGCTAAATTTGTATTTTTATGTTGTCTGGAAGCAGAGCAAATATTTCATTTCATTGCTCAGGTAGCGAAAAACTGCAATAGGCACCGGTGCCCGACCCTGCTTATGACATACCTGAATCAAATGTCTTGCAGTTCTCCAGCCCAACTTTCAAGCATTCTGCAGTCAGGTTGGAAAGTGGTAAGTGAAGGAGATGGAGCCATCAAAACATCCACCAGAGCCAATTGGAGGGATTATCCAAGCAGCAAACATCCGCTGAACTGAACTTTAATGCATTATTTGCAGCCTGAGTCATTCCACAAGGAGCTGGTGGCAGTGCCCAACTAATATTCAATAATACCCGGCCTTTGTCTCCGGGGAACCATAACAATGACTGGGCTGATATATGCAGGCTCGACATTTTTGTGTGAATGCAATCTGAAAATCATTTATTGCTGCAACACATAGACCATGCACCCAATTAATTTCCAAATCAGTTGGTGAGCTTCTGCCTGTTCTTTTCTTTGCCTGTACCCTGAGTGCACTTTTGGTTTTATTAAGAACATTACTGAGATTTTGAATTATTCATTTCCTGGTGGTTTTTTTGCAGATACAAAACTGCAAATCTCTGTTTTGCAGAAGTGGAGTATTCTGTTTGTTGAAATCTACCAATTTATATATTTTCAAATAAGGACATTTTATATAACTGACACTATAAAAGACTACTGACTTATTATTCCTTAATTGAAAAGCGGAACTAAAACCATCCTGATCAAATGTAAAACATTTAACCCTGGTTTCGGATTTTCAGATGTGAAAAGGCTCTTACAGTGGTATCATCGATGAATGATCGACTATAGATCTTATTGTTGCTAATAAACCTACCTGATAATTAATTTACTGAGTTTGCGTGAGTAGTGTCTTCGAGATTTCTTTTAAAATTAATCAACATCCAAAGTGGTGCACAGGGCTCATATCTCAAAAGCAATTCATCATCTATGTACCCTGATATTAGCCCACATTGTATCAAATGTGGTTTTGCTGAAGCTTCACTCATCCACATGTACTGGTCCTGTTCGAGCCTTACCAACTACTGGAGAGAAATTTTCCATACACTCTCTCAGATTGGAACCAAGCCAGTTGATTGCTCTTTTTGGGCTCATGGAGGAGGAGGTTGAGTTGTCCATAGAAAAACGACGTACTATATCCCTGCTAGCTAGGCGACTGATCCTGCTCAGGTGGAGGGATGCCTCCTCCCCCACTAACGCACAATGGCTAGAAGAAATCATGTCCTGCTTAAAATTGGAGAAGGTTAGATACTCGCTTAAGCAATCAAGTGGGAGATTTCAGAAGGCCTGGGGTCCTTTTCTTAATGCATTCCAGACTTTGTGAAAACCTGGCCATTAGGTGCAGCTTACAGTTTTTCTCGATTGCTTAAGCACGATTTTCAAACCAGGGCCCGGTGTTTCAAAACACTACACACAATTAGCACAACCACACACCCAATCAGCAGAACACCTCAGATCCTTTGCAAAATGAAACACTCTTTACTCTATATTAAAAACTATACACTAAGTTATCAAAACCATATTTTTTTACCATATGAAACACACATGCTTCATATGACTTAATTCTGTTTGAGCCAGTTACACACTGCCGTTGCTAACCTAAAACACTTTTAGCAATTCCAGTTCTCAGTGATTAGAGTCCTGTAAGTGAAGTACACAGAGAAAGTGCAAATAGACAATAAATTCACCAGACTCTACACAACACCAATGCTGCAGACTCATGAAAATAGAATTTATTTCTCTCCATATACCCAAATCAGTCAACATGTCAACATGGAGAATCACAACAAAACATGTCCCAGTTTTTATGCTACTACAGTAGTGTGCATAACACTGTAAGCTCAGCAAATATCAGACAAACAGAAAATTCTGTATCCAGTTCAGGTTTCAATGAGGACTACCTGAGCCTGGGGTCTGAGATCGTAAAACTTCCACCCCCATGCCAAGAAAAACTCTTTGATTGGGTTTAGAAACGGAGAGTATGGTAGAAGGTATAGTACTGTAAACTGTGGATGGTGGTGAAACCAGTTTTGGACCAGAGCAGAGCTGTGGAATGACCCATTGTCCCAGACGCCAGTGTATTGCATCTGGAGCATGTGGATTTACTGCTGTGACGATGTTGTGCAATCGCTCCAAAACTGTGAGAATGTGAGGTGTGTTGTAAGGACCCCTACTGGCGTGACGGAGGAGGACCCCATTCTGTGTAATGGCAGCGCAAAGGGTGATGTTACCCCCAGGTTGCCCTGGGACACTGATTATAGCCCCGTGGCCAATGATATTTCTGCGTCTCCTTCTTACGTTTGTCAGGTTGAACCCTGCCTCATCTATAATTATGAATTCATGCGGGATTTCCTCAGCATCCATCTGTAAAACTCTCTGAAATACAGTGAAAGACAAGATTGTGTAGTTCAGCATAGGTCTGGTATACAGTACATTTACATGATAAAGGTAACGTGTGCAGTATGCAACATCACAGTGCTAAAGTGAACAATGCATCCCTCCACATACTAATGCTGCAGCCTTCTCCTCCTCCGTGGATTCCCACTTTCACCCTCACTCTTCTTCTTTTTTTGTGCACAAGCTCCATTCTTGTTGAAGTCAGGTGACCTCAGCTGCTGCGTTTGTATAGTGCTTAAACCTGATTGGTGTGTCTTCAATTAAGCAGTCATGTGTTTGTGCACCTGGAGGTTGTGTTTAACCAATCGGCTCATAGGGTGGTCATTTGACAGTCAGTGCTTAGGAATTGCAAGGAAGTGACATCTTGTGTGTGTTTAGTGTTTTGCAAATCACTGTGTGTATTGTTTTGCAAAAAGTGTGAAGCTGACATTGTGCTTATAGTGGTGCAGATCTGGGCCCATGTTTTGCTCCTTGAGTGTAAGGTTTTGATAATTGTGTAATACTTTTGATTTTAGTGTTTAAGCAATTGAAAAAAACTGTAACAACACTTTGTACTCTTTGCTTATGCTTATTTTTAGCGCAGGCTCTAGATGTGACAATGTGCTCATATTATTGTAGTGTATTGGCAGTGACTGGGAAGGGATTATTTTTCATTTAGAGATTTTATTTGATATATTCTCTTTCTTTTCTGTATAACGTTACATTTGTTTTTTTTCTGTTTTTCTTTTTCTGAAGTTATATTGCCCAATTCATGTCTGTCTGGACACATTGGTGTTGATTGTTGTACTCATGTTTACCTCCTGTCTCTGTAATGTCCATTCAGCATTGCACTTATATATATTGAAAATCCTTCAATAAACAGATTTTGATTTAAAAATGTATCAACGTCAAAAATGTTCTCCATGGATGAATTGAATTGTTAAATTAGAAATAATTTTTCTGTTTCTGTGGTTGGAGGTTTTCTTATCCGAGTGTGGGAGTTTTGACACATCTTGATCAAGCGCAGATCACTTCTGCTCTCATTACATGCATGTCTGATGTTATTCAATTTCCTGACATGAGATAATTGCTGCTGGTTGGGATGATTGCCTCAATTAACGATACTCGAGCACTTCAGTCAATTTCAGCGCAGTGCTGTTCATCACGAGAAAAGGACGAGTGGAACGGCTGATGCGGCGAAAAATGAGAAATGGACGAAGCAAGTCATTTGCTTTGACAGGACCCACTAGAGTCTGTCACCCGGCAACTGTACTGACCGGCTTCCTTGTGAAATCCATCTCTTGCTGTCAATACCTTTGTTGTTCCCTCCATCTTCTACATCGCCTCTGCCATTGATCAGTGTCAGCGGGACGGATTCTGATATGAACCAGTGGGAGGGGAGGGGGGTGGGGGGGACGTGTCACTGGGTAAAGCATGACAGTTAAAGGATTGCGCATTGTGCACCAGACCTGATTTCAACTGTGGTGTCTTTATCTCTACTGTGTCATGACATCTTACTGTGATATATATACAGTTCTGCAGGTCATTATGGTCAGAATGTCATGATTCATGTTGGGCGCAGACTGATGACACCTCACAGGGAGACGCTAGGGTCAATGACCTTGGAAAATAGAGATATATCCCAAATCAATAAATTCCATCTGCTACCTGGAGCTCTGTTCTGGGTCTATGCACACAGTCCTGACTGGTCTCTGTATTTCACTCTCCCTCCTCATCTCATTCCTCACACAAGAAACTGCTTCACACAAAGGACTGAGGAACCTTATGAGGAACTGCCATTCAACTGGTAAGTTAAGATCTGCCACTATGATTATAACCACATTGATTTAATCTGGATTTCAAATCAAATCAAAGTTTATTGTCACATGTTCACCCTAATAGGTCTTTGTCTGTTACTAACACAGACTGTATGTAAAAATGGAAAATATGACAACATTTCAATCGCCCCCTTGTGGCTGGCTGCAGTACAGCTCATCGAACCTGCCTCCTCCATGTTAGTGGATGAGACATGGACCAAACTAAGCACATTTTTTGGATACGGTCGTTAGCAGTACGTTAAAGCCAATGCAGTGATAAATAAATTATGTTGTCAAATTGAGCAGCTTTTAATTTGTTAAATCAACATCATACCTGGAAAGTTGTTTTTATATTCCAATCAAGCTAAAAGGGTTTTGATTGGAATATATAAATCAAAATCTGAACCCCTGAAACTATATTTGGCAAAATGAGTTACACTGAAAGCTCTTTGTGTGCGAGAAGGAAAGATGCTGCACTTTTCTTTTCAATGCCACAATGCAGATTTACTACATCATAAATCAGAGTCTCAGATGAACTAAAATAGTATCGTTAAATCTTTATTGATGGTAAAATTCAAAACAGTTTCTCTCTGATCCTGAAGGTGGATAAGGCCTTTTGACAATTTGACAAAACAAATCACTCAGATGTCTGCGCTCCTCCAATCTTATCTGATGCTTTTCTTTCCTTTCAGTTAAATTTAGCAAATCGTCTCCTGATCCCTTAATACAGGGGTGTCAAACTCAAATACACAGAGGGCCGAAATCAAAAAATTGCTTCAAGTCGAGGGCCACATGGGTTCAACGTTTATTGAAAACTTATTGAAAGAACCTTAGTGCACATATTGAACCTGGAACTAACAAGGCCTATAGAGTTTTGCCGATAAAACAACATTAATTATGAAATAAATGAAATACAAATAATAAATAATACATAAATAAATATAAAAGTAATAAAATCAGTTTCATTAATTGCTTTCTGGCTTTATCTGCAGTATTTCCAGAGTAATTTCCAGTGAAAACATTTTCTACAGACAAAAATAATTGACTTCAAAGAAAAATCAAATGTCCTGTAGTACCAAGAGAAAAAACTGTTTTCCTGCAGCATCTGCGTCTCCCACAGGCGCAGCTTGGTTTTAAGAGCCCTCACTGTAGTGATGACACGCCCCCCCCCCCAAGCTGCAGGTTGAGCGCATT
Organism: Limanda limanda; assembly: GCF_963576545.1. Classification (NCBI taxonomy): domain Eukaryota; kingdom Metazoa; phylum Chordata; class Actinopteri; order Pleuronectiformes; family Pleuronectidae; genus Limanda; species Limanda limanda. The sequence goes on along the minus strand of NC_083653.1, from coordinate 9,146,283 downwards.
CGGGTGGCTCGTGATGTCACACAGAAACGTTTTACTTCGCAGTTCTGTTGTGCCTTTCCCTTTGCTTTCAGAAAATACTTGAAATGGCGGTGATTTAAACCTTTGGCTCTGATAAAGTTAACCGCTAATGTTATGATGCTCATCACATGTTCATTTTCAAGGCTTTGTAACACAACAACTCCTGGTGTATGATGCAGTGATAAGCTGTCAACTCACTTTTTCCTCACTTTTTTCCTCCTTCATCTTTTCTCGGATCCACCCTTTACATCCGGGAACCTATACTCTGCCTCCTACCTGTCTTGAAAGCTCCTGTATTCAAATGCCACCTTTCGTTTAGCCATGTTTGGGAGCGGGATAGTTGAAAGTTGTCACAAGTGATATGTGATACAGACTGTGAGGCGCGCGTTCGCGGGACCGTGATTGACATGCCGACACACGGGCAGTGCATTGTGGGATCTGTCATTCACCATTGACCCGCCCACTCGTCAGCCAATGAGAGCCTGCCATTGGTATAGAACTGTCACGTGCCCCATCCCGATGTGTTCACTGACCCTCAGGAATTCTCAGTACTTATTTTGTATTGCGAACTTGCAAAACACTGCCGGCGGGCCAGCTCTAATAGTAAATAGATTTTATCATGCTGGCCACATATAATTCATTCAAGGCCAAATGTGGCCCGCGGGCCTTGTGTTTGACACATGTGCCTTAATACATCATATGATTGTGCAGTAAACCACAGCGGCGCCATAGTTTAGTCTGTTTGTGTTCATATCTGTCATCCAGCTTGAGCTAAACCGGAGCGGACAGGTACACGTCACTTTGTGGAAGGAGCTCGTTTGAAGACGTTTTTTAGCGCGTAATTAAGTTGGCTAGCCTAAAGAGAAAGAGAGGAGAGAGTGTGTGGCCATGCATGACAAGTGGGGCGGCCTCCCCAGTTTCTTTCCCCCTGTCTGAGTGTGTGATGCCAGATGCCAGGGCTGACAGCTCAGTTAACATGGTAATCAACAGATCAATGAGCACTAACTGATCCAATCGAAGACAGGTCTATAATTTTAGCATGATTCTGCAGGGAACATGTGATCAGTGGTTTGAACGTGAACTTTAGTTTGGTTATAAGTATCGTCGTCTGTCTGATAATCTTGAAACACCTCCGCATGAAGATGAATTCAGCTTTTACATTACGAATCCTCATCAGAATGATTGAACCTGCTTATTTCAATTACTTCACATGCTCCCTGACTTGATTGTTGTGTAGTCAATAGTTTAATGCAACAGTACCTACTGGCATTTGGTTCCAGAACAATATGATCATTACCTTTGATTTCAGTTGCAACTCTATTAACTCTGGAATGAAAATCGGCTTAATCTCTGTGCACACATCTGACATTTTAACTGTGAGTGTTTACAGAGTTTTCCCAGGTGACAGCTCTGAGGAAACTAGGTCTAAAATGCCTGTATACGATGACTAGTCCAACATGGCTGCTCCAATGCCCTCTGTAGAGCAGCGTTGCCGATCAGAGGCTGATCAGAGCACAATTATCTGAGCCAATGAACATGTAGTGCGGAGTGGTTTAGATGTATAATCTTAATGTCACTGACTGAATTTTAAATCGCAAATATCAAACATTCGATGACTCACATGGTATGAAAGGAACAGCGATTAGATGAGTGAGCTGAGACGCCCAATAGCCAATGAGAGTGAGCTGTCAACTGAAACTGCCGATAGCGTAAATAAGACTTTTCTCTCCTATGTCATTTGGAATCAGTGTGAGTGGTGTTTTTCAGGGCAAAACATTGTGACACCAGCTGTCCGCCTCCATGTTTACTTTATTTTTTTTAATCACATTTGATCGCGCAACTTTTTGTGAGTCCCGAAGTGTGCGGCAGACCTAATCCCATCTGATGCACTGCTCGAGTTGTCCCTGATCACAGCGTCACAGACACCCAGCAGGCCACTAGGGGCAGCAGGGTGACCTGACGTGGGCTGACAGGGGACAGAGCGTGACTATAACCTGCTTCGTCACCCTCGCACCATTTGACATGGAGTCGCTGCCAGAACGGATGACATTTACAACAGAGCGGCTCAGACGTCGACCGCACACAAGGGCCCGCTGAGCTCCACGGCCCTGAATATATTCACAGTCTGTGTTCACAGGAAGAACATGGCGGTGAAACAGCCTCGGCTAAATTAGTCTAATTATATAAAGAAGGTCTCTGAACTGACCGGACCATCAAGGGGACATTGGTTAGAAACATTTTTATGCAAATTATATTACACACAGTTTGGGGTATTCACTGTCCTGAAAATTGATGATGCTCATCTTATCATTTACATGGTTTTAGGGGGGGGGGGGGGGGGTAATGACTTACTCAACACAATGGGAAAAATTTAGATTACCCACCAGCTAATTGACATCTTTGGACCTGATGTGATTTGCTCCATTTCAGCCTTATACCACAGTGTTTGATGAACTGGATTGGACGGAGCTTTTTCTCCCCCCTGATCGAAGCCTTTTCTGTTCTGCTTGTTTCGCAGAGCCGGGCCTGAAAGGAGGAAAGAGCCCGGCCGCTGTCGATACCATTAAAAGTTTATTCGGGGTGTTTATTGTGTCTGTGGACGATGAATCCGAGCATCATTAACAGGACGGTGCCGCATGTGTGTATAGGAATGAGGAGACATATGGTCGCCTGTACCCGGGACCACCAGACTCATAAATCACTAGCGACAGCAGATAATGAATGCTAGCCTATCAGAGAAGATTGGTTTGCTCATGTCTGTATCTGCTCTGTGAAATGATGGCAGAATAAGAAAATTTGTGTCCAACATGAAATACATGCATCAATATTTACGAATAAATAAGTCAGACGCAGATGAAAAAATGATTGAGCTACTGAATACGACATGTGGCCCCAGAATACTTCAGAATTTTACTAATTTGCTTTTTTTTTTCATGTATTTAAATATAAAAGGCTGCCAATTCTAAAAAAAAAAATACAAATATAAACATAGATTTTAGAGGTTTTTTGAACACTCTGCGCATTTGGCTCATTCCTGTCCAGAATTTCTATCTTCCCTTGATTATTGTTCCTCATCAGCACATCTGGACCCCACAGCCAGACAGATGGGAAGTAGATGAGGCCTGTCTTTAGTCTGGGGACTGAGCCAGGTGGTCTGTGCTTACTTCGGGAATATATTGGTAACATCCAGTCCCAGAAGGTGCTCAGTAGAGGTCTTTGGCAGAACCTTAGAGGCGTCAGTGTCTGGTTGCTGAGCCTGAATATGACTGCAAGGCCTCGGGATAATAGTCAAAGGCAAATTTGTCTTTCAAAGTGGACTATCATTCACACCAAGTTGTCGTACTCTGTTCAGACAGCTGATGTATTAAAGGAGAATATGTTGGTGAAGCTCATAAAGAAGTTCTTCAGAGTTTATCTTCACTGTCAAATCACACACTTACACCAAGTCGGACTAAGACGGCGCTAAAGTGACTTTGCAAATAAAGAAGTTGGCACCGCTGGACTCCACCTACCGGTCTTTATCTTCAGAAATAAACCTCCATTCTATTCAATGTTAATCTTTCAACCTCACTATTCCAGTTATCTCCCTCTCTTGTTCTTTCACCGTCACACACACACACATGCAGATGAGTGCCTGCGCACACACACACCACACACACACACACACACGCTTTCACTTGAAATCCCCCACCTAAATTATCCTGCAACTCTGAGGGACTGTGAAACTGCCAAGCTGATGGGAGGGCAGAGGGGGATTGTGGGTAATTTCATGTCACATTTCCAGCAGACTGATGTTTCTTTGGACAGATAACAGCCTACAGCACACAATGGCAGAAAAGTCACAGTGAACTCTCTCTTCAGAAAAACCTTTTACGAAATGGTTCTATATATTTTTTTATTTGGAAAGTATTTGCTATTTTTCCACATCTATAAATTTGCATAGGCAAATGAAAATAGCTTGTTTCGCTGTATGTTGACATTATTGGCTGCCATGTCTCATTGCCTCCATGAATAATACGCTTCCATTACCGAGCGCAGAGCGTGGAAAACTTAGACGACGCACCGATTCTCAGACTTGTTTCCACCCCATTAAAAGGGCAGAATGGAGTGAACCTCCATCAACCTCTGTGATGAAGTCAAACATGTGCACTCAATATTGTTCCACTTTTTCCAGGCAACCCACATTCACATTAATATTTCAGTGTACAGCTGGAGCAACACCAAGGTTTAGCCGAGCATGAATCATCAGGACAAAAGATGAACAACTGATTGGAAAAAGTTTTTTGATTTGACTTTTTAGAAAGATACTAATGTAGTCTACATTGTAACCCAATAAGACCAGAAACACCAACATAGGCCTTCAGTATATATCCTTATAAGACTGGGTGTGATGTCTGCATGCTTTTTAAAGCAGGTGAGGCGGAAGTTTTATATGATGCTGTTGTTTTTAAGAAACGTGAACGATGAAATTAATCAATTCGAGATTAATTGTTCATGTTGAGATGATGAAATGCATGCTGGTACAAGTATGTGTTTGGTTTTCTAGTCCAGACGAAGGCTGAGGAGTAGAGAGAGGAGGAGAGAGAGGAGGTGAAGATTGGCCTGATGGAACGTAATTACACTATCATCCAGATCATTACACTTCTCAACTTGTGAAAAAGATGAAAACACAAAAATAAAACTAACACAGAGCTTAAAACTTTCACTGCAAATCATTGCATTGCAAAAGTCGATAAACCACAAGGACCTAAAAATGTAAAATAAGTTGTAAATGTGCTTGTAAAAAGCTTTTTTTAAAAGAGCGCCTCAGGTCTTAACTGATTAAATAAATGTACTTTTAGAGTTTGAGAAACTGGTGACAATTGGCTGCGTTTTGTTCTCATTTGCAACAATTAAGTGTTGAAGTTAATTCTGGACGCGCCTCCGATTCTCTCTCCTGACTGACTCCTTCTCTTCCGGCAGAGATAAACTCACCGCTGGTTTTCACCCAAACTAAACCTGTAAATACAGTAACAACACCGACGCCAGCTCATTTGAAATCAACTCTTCAACATGGCAGGGAGCAGGAAGGATCCACACAAGGTCTGTAGTTGCAGCAGTGTTGTTCAGCTCTGGCAGAAACAGCAGCAGCATTAGAGGCAACGAGACTGAAAAGTTCGGGCTAATTAAAAATAATGAGCTCCGTTTGTTTTCCCTCGTTCTCGTGACTGGTTCGAGCCTTGTCCCAGTTTAACACAATATTATTTGAGATATTGAAAAAAAAAAAGTCTGTTTACCAGCAAGATCCACCTGAATCGCATTCACCTGCAGCTCCTGGACGGCAATCTAAGGAGAAAACACTAAGTGTGTCAGGCTGAAAATAAGAAAGTGTCCAATGGAGATGTTCTGATACTATTCATCCCTTTCTGATTCCAATACCTGGAACAAAAATGTTTAGTATTGTTCTCCTAACCCTGTATGGATGTAATGATTGCTCTAAAAACAGTACTTCCCAGTGGCAGTACAACACACCTGCTGATTTGGAACAGTTAAGAAAGAATGACTGAAAGGTTTAAACATTTTTGCTGACCTGCATCTATGCGACAATGCTTCCTGCATCTCCACAGCCACTTATCACTGACTGTCAATCAGCTGCATATAAATGGGAATCGTAGAAAACAGGGTTACATCATTTTCGCCCTTTGGTCTTTGTACAAAACTTTTATTATTTTTACCTCACCTCCCTATTCACTCCTCCCTGTCTCATTGTCTTGTGTCTGCTGTTAATTTAGTTTGGCATCTTCACGGGTAGGAAATTGGAAAATATTTGAGGCTGTGCTTCAGTGGACACAGTAAATGGTGCATCGTCACACGCAAGCAAGTGCAGTGAAACATTAACTTCCCCAACCTTTCCTTCATAACCCCCAAATATTATCACACAGACACACACACACGTGATGTTGTCAGCACACGATATTAAAGTGTTTCACTTCGGGATGAAGGTCGTCACGGCAGGTATTCACAATATCTCCTGCCAAAAAACAATCAGGAATGTTTTTTTCCTTGCTCTCTGGTGTGGAGGGCAACAAAAAGATTGAGGTGGGCCAAAATCAATGGAGAGTAAGAACTTGGGTAAATGCCGCGGCTTCACGTGCCAACCCCCATGTGAAAAACTCAAAGTTAAACGCAGAGGTCTACAGTTTATTTCCTTGGGTATAAAAACTAAGCCTTAACATATCATTGTGTGTTGAAATGTCGCCGCGTCAGAAAAACATTATTAAACATCAGGTGATGCTCAGTGAACACCAGATCTTTGGGTGTGTTTTATTTTCTCCTAGCAAACGCCTCGTATAATTTACGGAACCCAACGGCATCATTTGGAAACTCCCTGCCAAGTAAAAGCAAATATGACAGTATTCATTCTACGCATTTTACAGGTTGCATTTTTCTGGGGATTTGTCATACATCCAGGTTTTTATGCCGTACTATTTGGAACTTTTGAGACATAAAATAAAGCCTCCTCCCAACGCTCTTGTCTGTCAACGATTATTCTCCCTGTACATTTGCATACAACAGATGAAAACATCTACCGGCTTATTTTTTATTACGTATTCCATGCAGGAGTGAATTCTAACTGCTAGTGATGATGAAATCCAACTGGCTGCTCAGCATCTATCAATGCAAAGACTCCAGAGTATCATGTCGGGTGGGTTCGACTATAGAGGACCACTACAGCTCGAACTCACTCTTATTAACAGCCATCTCCTTTCTGCTGCTCTGACATGTCCACCACTCTGTGTGCTGGTTGCCCAAATACTGCCCCAGTTCAAGAGCCGCCCTGTCAGCACGAGGACACAAGCGGTTTAGCTGAAAAAACGAGACAGAGATAGGAAGTGGAAAAAAAGCTGAAGTTACATAAGGTCCTTAGACTCAAGTCACGCTGCTATGTCTTGTGGTTACAGCAGTGACCGTGTGTCTGTCCTTCTTTGGCCATTTTATGTTACATCCGAGAGCAATTGGTTCCAATTCACTGGCGTCAGTTGCAGGAACAAAGGAAGCAGCACAAGCGAAATTTATTTGCAGGACTTTGTCCCGATCTCACCACTTTGAGATGCTTTAGTTTGTATCAACCTTGCCACGTAAACAACAGACACAGAGCTATGTGCTCTTACGTAACAACTCTCCACAGCCTTCTGCTCCATTTAATAAACAGCCTGCTGACGTGTGGCGGTGCTGGAAACATCCCGCAGGCAACGAACAAGCAAGTTGAATGAATTTCCCTAAGCAGTTGGAAGTTCTCGTATTCTCAATGAGCAACACAGAGCTGTTTTGGGGGAATAAGGGAGGTGAGTAATCAGAGCTCAATATCCTTTTGTGCTTGAGTAAAATAGAAACAATATTTAGTATCAATTATTTTGGAGTGGATTAAGATGGCAATTCAAGTTGAGCATGAATTTAAATAAATGTATACCATCATTTTCAGGATTTGCAGGGTGAAGTTGCTTTTTACTTTTGTTGTTGGTCCAACAATTCACTTGTTTTTTCTGTGAACATTTTTCACTGAGAAAAATATATGATTTTTTTTTAAATTAGGTTTTTACATATTTCCCCGTAGACAACTGTGTGTTTCAGTTGCATTGGCCCTTAAAGAACAATAATTATTTTAGGACTATTTTGAGTGTCTACTGCAGGGTCTCACTTGAAAGATGTGATTAATTGATGCTAATTATTATAAAGGTAGGATTGATGGAAAAAAATAATTGCCGCAATGCACCACACACTCACTCCTAGCTAACAAAGGTATTCACTTGAATTCAAACTTTGGACGAATTCAAGAAAATCACGACTACATAAAGCAAGGAAACCGGTATACAAGAGGGCAGTTTAGGATCTGGTTAGGTCATCTCTCTGCACAGGTAACAGGAAAACAAAATCGATTCTGAAATCAAGAGTAAAACATTAAACTCAAGTGTGGTCCAAACATCTCCTGGACTGGGCCCAGATGCGGGACGTCAGAAGACAAAGAGAAAGCAGAGAGCGTGTTATCTGTGAGACACAACAATACACTTCACAAGAGGGATTGGGAAATAACCATCACTACATCGATGAAATTGAGAATCATCAGTGATGTACATGATGATGAGTATGAGATTGGTTTTATCCATTTGCGCTGTGCAGGAAAACAGAGATCCACTCAGGAGTCGACCTGAAAAGTGCTTCTGATTGAGTTCTGTAATTTGGAGGCAGAGACAATAGACGGCTCTGATTGCCGGGATGCAGGGAGACAAAAGGGAGACGGATGGGAACGAAGAGACGCATAGAGTGAGAAGAGAGGGCTGATTTTGTACAAGTGATTGGGCCACGTCCTGAGGTTGTCTGCCACTTTCATCTAAAGGAAGCCACTGATGGCTAATGATGGGCATAAATTCGAAAATGGAAAGTAGAAAAAAAAGAGAGAGATAACCGAGAGTGCGGACACAATGACAGAGGAAGTTAGAAAAACCTCTCAATAATATTCAGAAGACAAAAAAAACCCCACTGAGGTGTAATGGCAGTGGTACTTAATGTAATTAAATCAATATAGTTAAGTAGCTGCTTAACATTTAGAATGAAAATGACCAAAGAGTATTTTCCAAGTGGGCTACTGGAAAGGTGGGCCATCAAAAAAAATCCATTAGGTTTATACTGAGGCCGTATTCTGTGTGTCTGTCCCAGTGGACATGTCCAGGCAGGGGCGTTGAGACAGGCTATGGAGAGCAGGCTGTTGACTAGAATCCTTTTTATTGTCACTGCACAGTGTATGAAGAAATTTAGCATCAATCCTCAAGATGCAGTATATACATAACAAAAATTTAAAAATAGTAGTAAAGAAAAGAAAAAAGTGTATGTATTAGACAGAAAAATAAGGGAAATTTAAATATAAACAAAGAACAGAGGGCCCCCATGGGAACGGCTAATTACAACCACCCAGAACCTGGCTTTTTACAGGAGTCAGCTTCAACTCTGTGGTCAGAAACTCACCAACAAGGCCCAATGCAACATGTAACCCACACAGAAAGACTCGGATTCCAAAAACCTCTTCCTGTTCCTTTTGCGGTCTTCCCAATTCAATTATAGGGCCATTTTCCATCCAGAGAAAGTGGACTTTTAAAGACTGAAATAATCCCAATAGATAGGAGCAGAAATACAAAGATCCCTGATTAATCACCCGAAAGACAATCTCCCCCCTCCACCCCCACCCATGTTTAGGAGAAAATGCAAAAACACTATTCAACAGACGCAACAAGAATATGAGAGAAGCTACTGTAATCTCATTACAAACACCGTGATACAATGCTCCGAGAGAGGCGGCCTATTTTAATGAGTCTCTAATTGACAAGCTCCCCAGTCCCACAGAGCGTCCTCAGTGACACGTGCACAGCTTTCATGTTGCTCTTTTCTTGCTGGTGTTTTATTATCCTTCCCATCTGTGTCTCTCTGTGTCTCGGCTCTCTGGAGGTGGGACAGCCGCGGCTGCTGGTGATTGCATCAGGTTTTAATATCTGTCTGCTGGATGTTTTCACGGACAGAACACAATGGGCGAGAGTGGAGGATATTGAGTGTGTCGAGAAGGGAAGCATCTGTCCCATTTCCACCCACATATCAGCACCCAGTTCCCGTAACGAACACAGAACACTGGATGCACACACTCACATAACTCCCTTGTTGAATGTGAGACTGTGTGTGTGTTTGTGTGTCTGTCTGAACAGAAGGATTTTTATGATCTGGGCAGGCACCAGAGCTGATCAGAAAAACAAAATGGCACAGTCATACTGGTGATACATCACAGTCGGCCTGTGTAGCAGAGCAGCTGGTGACTAACGTTGTATCATAATGCCAATGACTTTTCCCATAATGCTCACATTGCCGCATGCCAAAGTATTAAGATGTCTAGACAAACTGAGAATGGGGCCTTCACCAGGACACAGACAAATGATAACCTTCTTGCACAGGAGGTACATATTGTATCTGCAGTTGCATTATGGCTGCTCTGATTCCACCCATCAAAAACGCTGCAAGTAAGACTAATAGTACTGTAAATAATGAGTCTACTATTTATACAGCTGTGTATAAGTAGAAGGCAGTGCATGTTGGGATGATGCATTCAGACCAAATGATGTAATTACATACAAAGTCAATGTGAAAAGTCTACAAGTGTGAATTATAATACAGGCGAAGTTCAAATCCCTAATAGTGGGCGATGAAAACATGTGAATTCATCCGCTCTTTCCTCAACCAATTTTCTTTTGTGCTTCACATCTAAAAGTTTTAAAGTTACAAATGTATTATAAATCGTGAGAGTAAACTCTGTATAACTTTAATACTGCCGTGTTTTCAAGTTACACTGAGTTACTGACTGCAGGTACACACCACTGATAAATTAGGAAATAGCTACAATACAGACTCAAGTTGTTCCATCAGTGCAACCCGGAGTCAATTTTCAATCCTCCTGCTATGGTTGAACAATTCTGTTGTATCTTGCTACTGCTAAGGCTGTGGTACCTGGATTGTCTTCACAGCCTGTGTGTATGTGTGTGTGTGTGTGTGTGTGTGTGTGTGTGTGTGTGTGTGTGTGTGTGTGTGTGTGTGTGTGTGTGTGTGTGTGTGTGTGTATGCAGGCGAGCAACATCGGTATTACCTCTTGCTTCATCCTCTCAATTTCATCAACAGGTTTGTATAATTAAACTTTCCAAAAGAAGCAATACAATAAAAATAGCTTTTTTGGGGGGTGCCCCACATGTTCTTTAAGCTCATTATTCTAAGTGACATGTTTTTTATAACACACCTGTGTGTCTAAAAGGAGAAATAGAGCTCCATATAATCTATGATCCCTCAACTTATGATTTCCTTTGAGGAGCAGCCTTGGATGTATTTATACTTTAATGCAAGTTTCTGCAATAACTAAATAACCAAGGTTAGCATTAACAGACTTTTACCAATCAAGCTAAATTTGATGATATTGGTGCAAATAATATGAAAATGTATATTTCCACACTGCAAACTGGCCAAAGCCTTCCTCTAAAAAAAGCCACACAGCACCTAAGCATCACAAAAGATCACCTGACCCCTAAAACCATCAGCTTTTGAGAGCAAATAATCTAGTCCAGAAAGATATTAAAATAATTTCATCTTGACATGTGTTGTCCGATGAAAAGCAAACATTAGGAACGTAGATGCATCGATTCATTTATTCACCCAAGTTTTTTTCCAGTCTTTTTCCATTCTGCTAAAAAACTGTCCAGATCTTGGCTTCCAAGACAAATCACCCACTGGTGCATCCCATCAGTCAGAGCTGTGCAGCAATGCCTATTACTGATATCTGTGTGAAGCCTGTTGTTTAGTCCCAAGCTCCTTAAAACCCTCAATCATGTTCTGTAGCGCTGTGAGAAAACCCAGATATGGAGAAATCATTTTTATGGTTTCTGGGGAGGAAATCAGCCACAATATGGAAAAGAAATCTCAGTGCTTGATGTTGGATGCTGTTGAATAATAGACAGTCCAACTGGCAGCAGACACGCCACTCTGTCCACATGTCTCCTTTTAGTGAGGACACCAGCTTGTGCCCTGAATGCAGTTCAGGAATTAGATACCAAATCCCCAGTGATCTGGCAGTGGTGGAGCTTAGATAATGGTCAATGATTGCTGCTGTCAACTGGGAGGATATGAGGATATGAGAGTTTAGCTCATATCAGCCCCCAAACGTTGGTATAACTCTCAGTTGTACATTTTGTAGTGTAGAAGCTCCTCAGCCATTTATTCATATTTTTCATTGTGGACATGTAAGAAATAATTTAGGGAACATGACTGCATCACGATAAAGACACAGGATGTTATCAGGACGTCCTGTAACATGGACATGAGTGCAAAACAATGTTGCAGAGAGGGCGACTCAGCGAGATACAAGATTGAAAACTGAGCTTCTTTTGAAAATCGTCCAAACAGCCGGAAACCCGTGCCAGCAGGAGGAGTTGGAAAGCAGTGGTGCAGATGTAATTACCACCCTGCAACAAGGGGTAATCCTACGGAGATTAGATGTTGCTCATTTGGAAAAAAAGAACAAGGACTCAGGAGTGAGGTCTCAATGTAATGAGCTCATTACCAACCTGATTACACCCAAAAGGTCACAACCCAGCGGGCTAAGTTCGAAGAGGTGCTAGGGATACTGGGAAATTCTCAGATTGTTCTACTCGTCAGGGTTGAGGATTTACGGTAAAAGATGGACTGAAGAGTTTCAAGGATTCTTAACTTGCCAACAAGTTTTGGGGAGAAGAACTGGAAACTGCAGAGTCAAAGATAAAATAAAACCCAATTTCCAGGAAACTGGATTTAGCTATTTAGGAGGAGACGGGCAGACATTAGGTCGACGGAGAAGTTTAATTGGAAGAGAAAAGGTTAATCTGGTTCCCTCTAAAAGAAATGCTATGGACCAGAATCCCTCTCTGACTGACCTGTACACAAACAGAGGTGGACACTAGCTACAGAATCAGAGGAGTATTAATATGAAGGCCGAGGTGGTAAATGACCATCTGCTGAATCAGCTCATAGCATAATCACTGATCAACACTGTGGGTGCTTTCATTGACTCCATCAACTTGGATTGAACATATGTTAAGAACAGGGATTACTCTGGTTAATCCTAGGCCATGATTCTTCTTTGTACATCAAGAAAGAAAAATCCGTGTTTAATGAACTGCACTGTATATTCAGTTAAGTGAAAAGCTCATCAGAGCTTATACCTGCTCCAATTCTCACACCTACTGTCAAGACTAAAATAACAAATGCAAGAAAGACTGCTGCACCTATTGTACATTGACTATAATAGAGAATTTGGACAAATTGTTCAGTTACAACAACATACATTTTTATATTGCAAATGTATAAAACAGCCTGATATTGTATAATTTATGTCATGGTTTAAAATGTTAGTAACTTTAACATTTAGTTGTTCACAAAGATATTGGATAAATATCGTGCAACATTCTAAATCTGAAAAAGGCTTCAAAAAGTTAAAACTCTGTTTAAAAGCTTGAAGTCCACAAAAAAAATAGGTGAGAAATGTTTTTAAAAAAGAACCAGAGTTCTACTCAGTATTTTAAGTGTCAAACATTCATATGATTGGAAAGACTGCTCCCAAAATGATGCCCATACTTTAGAAATCAGTTCAAAGTTACTGCTGAAGTTCTGCGATTCTGGCCTGCAGGAGAAGAGACATGTGGGGGTGCAGAGTGCACGCCTGTGGAGACCAATATTAAAAGCAGAGTGAAGGATGCTCTTAATCTTCCCATTGGTATCTTGGAGTCTGTGAGCATCGACCCCTCTCTGCACGCATGGGGTAATGAAAGCAGGAGTCAGTGTGTCAGCATCCCGATACAACCCTTCAGTTCCAGGACGGTGGCTGTGCTCTCGCCCTCGGGTCCCAGAGCAGGATCTCTTTATTCCGCTTGGATCCTCGGCTCTTTGTAGCCAGCTGCTGCCCTACTTGGGTCCCTCACTTTCGCCCCACTGCTTACAGCTCGTGCCACTTTCAGCAGACGGCCCATTTGAATCCATCCCACCTTGAATAATCGTGCAGGTCAAGGCTCTGTGTGGTTTGGAAAATTGTTCGACATGCAAGTTTTACTGCCGTTTTCAGCATGTGGGTAAATAGGTTCATTTGGAAAAAGCGGCATATGGCGCATGGGTCTTGGTTTGGCTATAAGTGACACATTGATTTGATTTCTTTCTTGTAAAGTATTTCTCACCCAGCTTGTGAATAAGCCGTCTGTTTGGTATTCAGTCTGAGCCACTCACGCAGTAATCGAGCCCGTATTTCCCCGTTACATCAGCACGGGCCATTTAACATTACTCAAGCAGGATCGCAGCTCATTATAAGAGGCATGGGAGAGAATGTCTAAAAACGAAAGAGGTGCATTGTATTTATCATAAATACAGTCAGAAGGTGTGCAGGTGAAACATGAGCATGGTTAAGAATTTTGCAGCAGGCAGCAAATTCAGAACCTTCTTTATGACGATATGACGTCAAGACCACATTTATTAAAGCTTCTCTCCTGTTATCATTAGCTCAGCTGGTAATAGATGTGGTTCCGTGCTCGTTCGGAGACCCCGTGTCCGTTTGTCAGGGATTAACGAGAAGCTGTGTTCATTAAGAGCAGATAAGCTACGGGAAGAAGGTGAACCAAGGTTGTCTCCTTCTCACATCCATTCCAGGTGAGTGTCTCATTTATTTTCCGTTTCATTTGTAGTTCATATTTGTTGTGTGATTACGAGCATTTGCTGAGATAAACACTGGGATTAATGGTGATGGCACAAGCGGTGAGTCAGATCTGAGGTTGGACAGAGAGCGAGGACAGACGGGGACAAACAGGAAGTGCAGTCGTGAACCAACAGTCGCCCTTTGCGTTCCCTTCGGTTCGTTACGGTTCAACTCTTGAGAGATGGATCTCCTCTCTCCCGGAAAATCAGCCTCTCCAGCCAGCCACTTACTGCCTCAAACATTTCCCCCTGTGCTTGTGTGAGTTTACACGTTCAACTCTACCTGCCCTCATCCTGTCTTAGGCTCTTGGCTTCTATACTCATCAGCAGAAGGGCGAAAATAACCCTTTCCCTTTTGTACGCTCTAAAACTGACAATTTCCTCACATGATTCAATGCGGACACGTTCCAGATGTGACTGGCAGTGAACAGGATGTGTCAGTGCTCTTCAGGTCTGAGGTGTGTGTATGTGTCAGTGTGTGTTTTGTTGCATTGTGGGAGTGGAGGAGGAAAAGGGCAAGGTTCAGTGAAATTCAACAGCTAGAGTACATGACCTTTACAATAAATGTATTCCCCGTTTTTTTTCAGGCCAGAGAGGGATACGCAATTCATCCAGTCAGTCGCAAGTAAGCAAAGTAAAACTTTAACTGAAACTTTAGTCTACTTTTACCTGCAAGATAAATGTGAACTCAGGGCACTGGAAACAATTTACACAGCTGCTATATTCATATTTAAAATCACAAACATTCAATCTTTAAATTGTATAGATAATTATCAACAAATTACCGAAACCCCATGATTTCAAAGATCTCTCTGGTAGGCTATTAGTTTCACTTCACATATTTCTCCAGACACAATTATCTGCTGATGACACCGTTTGTTGCAATGTACTGAGCATTGAGTAGCACTCCTTCTAATCATATAACGTTAAACACTTAATAAGCAAACAGTAAAAATGTAATCCATACACAGGACACTTAATACCTTATCCTGGTGCTGTAGCCAAAGTGAACTTGTGCCCAAAATCCATAGGCTCCGACCCCTGGAGGAGAGAAATTGTGGCCAAATAACTGTCATTCACTAAAATTTACCTTCCAAGATTATGTCTGATGTTCTCTGCCACAAATTACCAAGGAAAGAGATATTCCACGTCACAGGCAGCAGCTCAGTTCATCATCGACTCTCTGGTGAACTGCACCTGCAGCTCGCTGGCACTCGAAGTTTCCCTCGCATCGTTTCTCAGAGGACTGCTTCAGCACGCCATGGATCAGTGAGTATGAAAGTGCTCCTACAATGATTCACAGACTGGCTGGAACCGACTTTATTTAGAGGGGGGAGTTAAAGGAAATTCTTAGTGGATGAGAGCCTGGTTTGGCATCGCAATCGAGTCATGCACTCGCCAGTAGCTGCAGTTTTCTGTGAAAAAGTTTCATTCCATTTGTGATAGCTTTACCACCTATAATTTCCCTCTCTCGCGTCATCTCTGAAGTGGGTGGACTTGTCCACAAGTGGCATTAAGAACCTAACCTTCTAGGTGTTAACAGGGCGGATGCTGGCTGGTTCCTGCATTCATCAGAACCATCTGTTGGCGGTTTGAGAAATGCAATTACTGGTCATAATCATTTCTGACGTGAATAAACTAAAGAAGAAATACAAAGACCAATAACATCATATCATCCACTAGTCTGACATGGCTGAGGAGCATTTTGATGATTCAGACACAATAGGTTCAATTAAGTATCGTGTGTGTGTGTGTGTGTGTGTGTGTGTGTGTGTGCTTTTATGGATTATATTTCCTCATCAGAGACTAGAATGACTTGTTCATGACATTTAATAAAAGCTATCTATTGATCCCTAACGTGGGTAGAAATGGGAGTTGGGGATTCTTACAGTGATGAATCAAAACAGACCAGACCAAGCTTTTCATATTGTCACTAGACCAAACTTACTATGATTACTTAAAGGTCTAATGTGTGTTTTTCAATGTTTCACATTCAAAAAGCTTCAGGCAGCTTGCTTGAGTGTATTCAATTCCGTGTGGCTTTTCTGTGCACAATCACCCACAAACCGTTTGAATGGACCTTATTACAAACAGGCAGTGGCATTTTCAACAAAATGACAAGAAAACAACCACTGCAGCTATTTTGGTTGGAAAACTGCCTCCCATGTTGAATGATCACATCAAATAAATGGACAGAAAAACGTTTAAGAAGGATTTAAATGTCACAAAAGGAAGTGAATGTGCACTGTACAAATTGCACATGGGCAAATTGGACCTGCAATAAAATGCAGTACTTTTGTCCTATTAACAGTTAAGAGTTTGTGCAGTGTGGCCTGTGCCCACTTTATTCTGTGAGGGAGCCACGGAACCTGATATTGCCAGAATCAATTTCAGGTAATATACAGAGGGAGTCTTTAAGAGCGGGGGCTGGCTGGCAGCAATATCAGTCCCTGGTAAAGTGACTGCTTTTACAGCATTGCACCCTCACTAACACCAACAGGACACTTTAACATTAAAAGGTGACAAGCAGCAGAGCAGAGGCAACAGATAAAGAAACGGGTGTTAAGTGATCAATGACTTTAATCGACTAGGTCAGCAAAGTGCAAGAAGCAACCTCAGGAGATTGGGTAAATGCAGCCACTCGACCTGGACACGACCTGGGTGCATGTGCTGCTGGTAGTGAGAGGTCAGAGAGACACGGGCTGTACAAGTCTGCAGAGGAAGTACATGCAGACTGTGGCAGGCATAATGGGCTCCACTGTGTTTGGCTACAAGTTTTTATAAATTCAATATCAAAAATGAAATCGCCATTTATTCTAATAAGCATTTCATCTACTGATTCACCCTTTGATGCACTGTTATTGATGCACCTTCACTCTGACAAATAAAATGACGAGTAAAATTACATTTTTCTAGAGGCATCTCAGGGGTTTCTCCTCTTATTAAAATGTTGACAGCCTCTCATTGATGGCATGTGTGGAGGTTTATTAACATCACCAGCTAACGACCCAAACTAAATTAGTTTAAAACCAGAGGGTTTTCTGGCCAGTGCTCAGAGCCACTTGTCTCGATAATTGGCAGGAAGAAAAGACACTCAAACTGAAACAATATTATTACCACAAGAAACTAAACCTGATCTCAATAATTTGTTTGGGGCAATAATTTGCCCCAAACAGGTGGCGCAGTGCTGTGATTCCCGTCCGTCCAAGCATCTAAAATGAACGATGTTTGTTGCCTTCAATGAGTAAGAAACAGTTTACTGCTCATGGCATGTTTCTTGGTGAAATTATTCTTTGTATCATTGGTATTGAAACATCGTCCCCCAGCTGCCACAGATATCACCAGGTGTTTGAAACAGCTTTTCCAGTTGAGGGTATTACTTTGAATGATACTGTGATCAAAACCAATTTTCTCTTGGCCTCCTGTTATTGGCCACGAAATAATTAAATATCTAATAAGAAAATAAAGGGAGCATTGCTATCATGCCTGCTGAAGATGAATGCAATTTGAATTGATCCTGTTCAAATAAATGAAATAGCGGCCCGGCATCGACAGAGTCTGAACCAGCTTCCTCGAAGATAAACTGTTCATTAAGGGAAAGCTGGGGGAATTCAAAAAAGTTTCACGTACGCGGAGAACTGGTCGCAAGTGGCAATGGTTTATTTTGGCCTTTCTCCAACGGAAGTAATTGGATTGTTAAGGTAAATTATTGCCTTGGGCTGAGGCTCAAATCAACATGGCTGCCACTGACTTCCACACTTATACCGAGGTCCTTGAGAAATGGATGATTTGAAATAGTGGATACCAGCTCTTTTACAGGGGTCGGACCCTACGGCTCGGTTCCGAGAGCCTTTCAAAGGAACAGCACATTGTTCACACACAAATCCTCTCACTGCTCACGTGAAGGGGAACAGCCCCGAGAAGCTGAAGTCTCGGCTCCATTCATTCTTGCCAAAAGAAGCAGATCTTTCAAGAACGTCATTTCATAAATCTGAGATATTGTTGCCATCTATACATCAGATTGGAAAAGTCTCAGCTTAACATTTAAATTTCTTGTTTTCGGTGACACTGGTGTGAAACTGAACTTTCCTCCCGAGGCCGAGTAGAGAAAATATGTTTACTTTACTTGTTTGCTTCTCAGGGCTACAGACTCACATTTCCACTGTTCAAACTGTTGATAGCAACTGTCTCAGTAAAATGCAGCCACTGTGAATGAGAGTTCCTCTTTGTTAGAGACAGTGATGAACTTTCCCATGAGCCTTTTATTCTCCTCCACTGAGCAACTACTCTCATCTGGAAAGGGGTGGCGAGGGTCAGTCCCTGCAGGATCTGTGTTTATCACTGTTGTTGTTGTCACCCTTAAAGTTTTAAACTGTGTTGTCAAGATTAAACTCTGTTGACATGGTAACCAGCCTGAAATGAACAGGCCACATTTCCTACGATACACTCGCCCTCATACTGCAGCCATGCAACCATCCTCAGTCTTCTCTCTGAGTCGGGGCTTCTCATTGGCTTTCCCTCAATTTCCCCCAGCCTCCTCCTCTCTATCCTCACTTAGGTTTCTTAAATAATTAGCGACAGACTGGTTCAGGCTGGGTGAGACCAACTCGGACAATTGGCGGGAAAAAAGTGCTATTTTTAACCACAATTGTTAACAGACAACTTGCGCCACTGGGAGACCAAACAATCATCATGCATCCAGACAAAAGCGATGCTTGAAATTTTAATTTGCACACTGTCAGAAAATGGCCCCATTTTTGCTGCAACCCAGTTAATTATCCTGTCCTTTGTTTCATCATCGCATTAATTCAATGGAAATGCAAAACCAGGGCAAAGTCAAATCCTCCCATCTTTACCCTCCCCACTGCTGGGTTTCGTCTTGAGAGATGAAGCTCAGGAAACTGAAACTGGTATTTGCCAGTAAAGCTGTACATTTTTTCCTATGCAGAATATTCAACCCTCCTCTGTCTGGGAGGATCTGCTTGTGGAATTAATAGCAACAAAATAATGCCTTTTGGTCAGACCTATTCATGCGCTGTAACCACAGCAGCTCTGAGGTACTTGTCTGAAGATGTAGATAAGGAATGTCACCTGGTCATGATTGCCAGAGAAAATGCACACAAGTACACACACAAATACACACAGGAGTACACTCTCACAGACAAACACACACCAAATTCAAAGAAAGAATTGAAACTATGACCACCTCAGCCAACCATGACGAGCCTGACAGGTAATCTTGGGAAAGCAAAGAAAAGGGCATTCAATATGTATCTGCCTCAAGTCTTTTTGTGTCTGTGTGTCTTTTTGTGTGTTTGTGTGTGTGTGTGTGTGTGTGTGTGTCTGTGTGTGTGTGTTTGTGTGTGTAAATGTGAAGATGGGAAATTGATTTGGTCACGTCGGCGTGTGGAAAGCCCAAATGTCTCGGACTCTTCAAACCTCACAATAACCTGCACGTCCCACACCAGCAGTTGTGTGAGAATCAATGTGTGATAGGGTTTATCTCACTTGTTTATGTAAATCTAACTTTCTCTCACATTCTTTTTATCTCCTCTCTCTCCTGCCTTGAGCTGCAGCTACAGTCACTTCTTCACCTTGGTAGTGTTGCAACATGACTCTACTTCTGTAATTGTGACTTATGACACTGCAGCGGCGATGATTTTGCAGCAGCGGGTTCACCACTGCATTATGTATATAGTGGAAACACAAAATTTCATTTAGCTTATCTCTATGCTGGATGGATGCAACAGCCTCACACATTCACCAATGGGAGAATTCATAAAAGCTTTTTAATGCTCTCCTGAAAAAATATAAAAAATTGAAGCTATGCAATTCTACAACAGTTAAAGGAGTCATTATACTCATATCGTGGCTCCCAATTTTAATCTAAGTTATTACTTGATTAAGTTTACATGCACTTATGTTTAGAAATCACATCACTTTCCTCAGACTGTCACCTGCTGCAGCTCCTCTCGTCAGCCTCTGTCTCTTTAAGCCCCCGTCCTGTTCTGTTCTCTGTTCTGATTGGTCAATCCAGTTTGTACAGGAAATGTTAGCCTATGCTTTTGCTTTACCTGGCATTGTTAGGGGGTGGGCCGGACTAGCCGTGTGTAATACAAATGCGGTGAATAATGGTATTGAAGTATCAGACAACTGAAGAAATTAGAAAATCCTTTTACTTAGGGCTTTCTAACTTGCAAACCATTTACATTTATTTAACACGCATATAAAATGAGACCGTAAAAAGAAAAACATCAACTACACATGGTCACCTGAAAAAACAAAAAAACAAACACATGGCATCCAATACATCTCAAGACAAACACTGTGGGCTTATATCTGTATTACTAGAAACCAAAAATAGCAGCATCAGGTCACAAGAAGTAAACCCAGTGAGGGGGCGGCTAATTACACTGGCTCACATCCCAATCTCAATGCCAAAATTTGCCAAGACATTGGATCAATGTTCTCGTCCAAATCACAAAACAAACCAACAGAAAAAAATCGATTCCTTTCCTGTGCAAACAGAGGACGTGCTAATTCAGCTGAAGCTCATCTTCAACATGATTAGAGCAAAGCAATGTGGTGTTATTACGACAAAATGGACCTCGGTGTTCAGCACACAAACAAGACAACAGAATTATTCAGTAAGGAAATTAAGCTGCAGGGGGAAAAACATCAAGTATTTTCCAAGGCCCTCAGCACTCCATACACACAAACACACACACACACACACACACACACACACACACACACACACACACACACACACACACACACATATGCACATGTGGAATACATCCACACCCACAGAGAAAGTAACACTAGCAACTAATTAGCTGGCAGACATCCTTGTGTGTCGGAGGAATGAGCCACGTGAGAGGAGCAGAGGTGTCTAACATCAATTCATCTCGTCCTGCTGAAAACCTCATCACATTAGCATGAGACAGTTTTTGATACAAACAGCGAGCTCCCAGCCTCCCAGTACAGCGCCTCGCACTGGGCTTAGTCCCGTGTGACTCCACAACCTGTCTGGAAAACAAAAACAGCACAGTTGCACAGTGGGGGGGTGCAAGTTTTCACATACACAAACACAAACCGTGCATCAGGTACACACGTGGGGGAAAAGTCCCCAAAGTTTATATCACTTGGAGGAAGATCAGGCAATTTGGCATCAAGTAGTGGCTGTCGAGAGAGCTACTACACAAGCCAAAAGTATGTGTGACGTATGTGTCTGTGTGCGACCTATGTGTGTGTGTGTGTGTGTGTGTGTGTGTGTGTGTGTGTGTGTTATCAGTGAGGTTTCTTACTCTTTATTTCTTTTGCGCACTTCAGGGCCAGAAAGTGATCAGTAGAATATTGGAACAAGTGTAACAAGGCCTGAAATCATTATCTGCACTCAGCAGGTCGCCTCCTTCAACACCATCGATCCCCTCAATCCTGAAACGTGAGGTGTCACCATGGCAACCTGCTCCGGCAGACCCCGTCATCGGCGAGATTAGCACAGATTAGTGTAAAGCTGCTGCTCCGATGCTGATGGATTCTACCGGGCTTTTCCGACGCATTGTCTTGTCTCTGGTAAACAGTGGTTTGTACAGTGTCCGACAGAGATAATCCTGTACAAAGGGAGGGATAAGCCTGAATCAATAATGGCTGCACACCGCGAGCCTGTCACGGAAACTGGCGTCCGCCTCACCGAGGGGTACAGGTGTGTTTGTCCAGGGTTTGTTTTGAAATCAAGGGGAAGAATTAGCTTGAAGGATTTAGAGGTAAATCTGTGGATTATAATGTAACACATGGGTGTGGTCCGGCATACAATGAAACTAACTATTCCTCATTTACTCAACAATGAACCTTTCTCTGCAAAGATCTGATCCAGGTTCTAAACATCATTAGTTAACCTTTCAATACAAGGAACAGTTTTCCATACATGGAGGCTTTTACCCGTGTGGACATAAAACAAAGCTCGGCAAGGAAATCAGAACAAATAACAGCTACAGTAAAGACCTGCACATCCAAGTCTCACCATTGGGTTGTGTTTGTATTATCTAAAGACAAAGCATGATTCAGAAGCTTAGTCTTTGTAGATTCGTTTTTCATTGTGTGATGCACATTCAAATGGCTTTTGGCTACAGGTCTCGGTTTATAGTGGCGAACTGGATCCTCATTTTAGGAAACCAGAAAGCCTCTCAGTGGGGTGTAGATCACTGCCAGGTCCAAACAATCGTGAATGTCTCATTCTTATATCGGACATAAAATAAAACGACTGCCCTGCTGTTGTAAACCTCGCCAACCACTGCAGCTCTACATAAAATAAGTTGCCAGACTCACATGAGGTCACTGTGACCTTTAACTTTAACCTCTGCCATCTAAACAGTTCACCTTTGAGTCCAAGTGAGTGTTTGTACTGAAGTTTAAGAAATTCCCTCAAGGTGTTCTCGCAGTCACAAGATCGAAATTGTGTTTTGTAAGATCAACGTGACCTTTGACCTTCAACCATGAATATCAATGTGGACATTTGTACAAACAATCGCCTGGAGGTTTTTCATGAGCTCCTTAGTCCGCATAAAACATTATATGGGTTTTTCTGCAGCCCCTTCACTCACTTATGTTTTCATATATATTTGGTGTTTATAAAAAGTTGCATATGGATAAAATGTAAAGTAATTAATACTGTAAACATCGACAGGGCACACATAATAGTAAAGTGTGATCATGGATTTGTTTTCCTGAATCAAAGTGTGAAAGTCTGGACTACTGAATAAATATTGGTTATAGAGCACATCCACCATCCGTATAACATAAAGTTCTTTCTTTACATGTACTTTAACTGTGACTTTAAACCATTACGTCCCTTCATTGTTTTTATTCAACCACAGAAGATAAAAATGAAGACATGCAGGACAGAGCAGGAGAGACAGTGAGGGAGAGAGAGGACGTGGAGCAATGACAGAAAAAGATGAGGGAAGTGAAGGAATCAGTGCGAGACAGTGGGAGAAACGTGGGAGAGGGATTAACAGAATTGCTGCAGCAGAGATGCGAGCTGGAGGGTGGCGGAGGAAGGAGAAAAGGGAGAAGAGGAGGAGAGAGATTCATTAAAGCAGGGGATTGATATGGCCCATTACGTGATTCCCAATAAGACTCTCTGGGCCGAGTAATTCACCTGCAATCATTTACCCTCCACTAGGTTTGATCACAGGCACAAAGGCTGCAGGGTAATCATCATGCAGGAGAATTAAGACCGTGCTGTATGCATGTGTGCACGTAGATCACAGCTCGTGCACTTTCTCTCCGTCTCAACACAAGGTCGCTCTCACAACATCTCAAGGTCAAAACCCATTTTGTTTCCTTCCTGCTCCTTTATTGCCATTTCTTCCAGGAGCTGCGATAATTAACAATTAACCTTAAATCGACAAAGCTTGTCAGTGCTCACACTTAACTCGTCCGTTGGTTTCATGTCAGCGCACGGCCGACATTAGCAGCATTCACACACTTGATATCTCACACAGGGCGAAGTACGTGAAGTCCGACCTTCCAGCTATTGAACAGATGATTAACCTTAATGCTCGTTTAGTCTCTGGTTTGCTTCATTACTCTATGAAATTTTAATTACAAAGCTGAAATCACGTTCTGAAAGCCCTCCCCAGGAATCCATTTCCAAACTCTCGCTTGAAGACTATCAGCTAATTTGTTAAATTGAATCTAACCCCTTGTTTTTTTATAGCTCATTACAAGTCAAAAAAAAAGCTTCCACCGGAATTTGGGTTGAGGAAATTGTCGGCTCAGACTTGGAAATGTCTTTTGTCATCAGTTTTTGTCATTTGTTAAAAATTCCATGTGCCAGATTAGCTGCAGCAGGAGACGCTTCTTCAAACCTCTTTGCTGATTCGAGTTCCAAAGCCTGACAAGGAATTCTCCAAAGCAGATGTTGCTTTCAATAGTTAATGGAAAGATGTCTCCCAGAGTAGAACTTGCAGAACTCCAAAGCTATAGACATGTGATACATCTGAAACAATACCCATGCCCACAAGAGCACACAGCTAAACAAAGCCCTGTGTCAAAGTACACAACATGTATAAGCCAAAGCAACTGCATCCCTGTTCGTATTACCTGAGCAAAAACACAAATGAGCACCAGCTCAACCAGACATATGGTAGATGCGCACACTCTGAGGCACCACTGATCATTGGGCAGTAAACAGGTTTATGTTATATTTAGCTGTTTGCTCCACTTTTGCACTTTGGCTTGTCCCTTGTCAGCAGGAAACAGAGTGTGCACACAAGACAGGGCTTACCGCTCCGCTTCGGCTGCTGCCAGTGCACAGCCTCTATTGTTCACCTGAGGATTTGGCAACACAGACAAGCTGTTGTGTTGTGCCGTGTCATCCCGAGCCGCCTCCTGTGAATAGAACGACCTGCTTCTCCGACCGCAATCCACGGGTTCGGAGCCCGATTCCCAGTTAATTCTCATTAACACTGCACCGCAGCGGGAAGGCCCCACCTGATTGGATTCTGCTTTTTGACAACATGTTTGCAGACGGGAGGAACGGAGAAAAAGTGGGGCAACACTTTCTCTGGCATCTCTAGTCACGCATGAATAATGGAATAGAGACATGTAGGGGGGGGGGGGTGGGGAGGAAATGAAATAGGGACTGAGATTACAGACAGATTCTGATTTTATCACGAGAATGAGAAAACAAAATAAACATACAGTATCCTCCCTCCCACATCTCAGGGTAAGAAGTTTGGCTGTACAATTGTGGTTTGCTGCAGTCGATAACAAATTCATTGATGATCCTAACTCTCAATTTAAGTATCGGCACATCTTCCAAATTTCTGCCATGTCTCACACGCTGTGTCATGATTGTAAAAGGGAAGTGATTTGATTTTACAGTGCACCGTCACTGGTTTTCTGTGAAGGACTAATGAAATAGTGAAATGAGAATAATATTATAGTAGTATAGTAGTCATTAAACTATTCAAGGTTAAGGTAACTAGGGAACAGAGGGCAACAGTGGATGGAGGTGAGACACAATACAGATTGAAAGAAAGAACAAATACGTAAATGAAAAATTGAAGATGGACGGTGGTTAGAATGTTGTTCTAACTCAACTATCATCCAACATGGAGGCTTGAGAATTTCTCCCAGAAGGTTCCTTTAGAAAAAAGAAAAGAAAAAAGTTGTATAAACCTAACTAAAATCAAACTGAATCTAGATATTAACAAAAACTATAATTACCATCCCCACCAACCACAGCAGTTTGAGTCTACATACAGTGCTCATTACTTCCACAATCATATGAGGTCACAGTGACGTTGACACCAAAATCTAAACAGTTATCCCTCGAGTCCAAGCCAATGTTTTAGCGGATGCATGTACAGACAATCCAAACACACGATATAACATAATTCAAACAATAATATTGAGGTAGATTCAAATCCTCCTGAATGAATGAATGCTTCTGTAGTAAAAATATTTATTTCTAGACTTACTGTCATGCAATTCATCTATATCTTACTTTCACTTTAGGTCTTTTCTGTTCTTTTTTACCATTTCTATTCTTATACCATCATTGTTCAACAGAGCTTTGCTGCCATGTCCTACGTCGGGTCAGAACCAGATAAGAAAGCCTGAGCTGCTTCACCACTGCCAAAGAAACTTTTTAGAAATCTCTGATGCTCCTCTTCACTTTGCTCATTCTCACATCTCATGTTGCTGATGTGGTGCGAGTCCGTCTGCAGACGCTGGATTAACCAACAGAAAGTTATCAACTGAAACTGCCACCATGACACCTCACTACCTCCCCTGACCTCCAAGCTCTCTGGCAGAAAGTCTCGAGGGGAAAACGTCTCCCATGTTTCATCGCCTCTGAATGCACAGGATCACAGGATCCCTTCTTATCCGCAGCTCCTGGAAACGCCAATTTAGAAGAAATGCAAATAACGCCAGCGGTGGATATCTCGTGCACTCCTCACCTGGCGGATTATTGGAACAATTAGTTATTCAGGTATGATCAGAAGAGGGAGCAAACAAGCGTCTGGGTCTGAGCTCTCATACTTTATCACGGAGCAGGGAGATGAATGACAGGTGATTCAATATTCAGTTATTCACAGCAGAACTCATAAAGATGGACTGAATCTGAAGTGGCTGCCACCAGCTGACAGCTTGATACTCCACGTACTTCTTCTCTTTGCTTTGTCTACTTTATTATTTCTGCTCATATATGTCATTGCTTCTTTAGCTCAGCGAGAAGCTTTGAGTCCATCAGTTGAAATAAACAATATTGTTGCTTTGAGGTTTTAAATCTCTGTCACACACACTCACACACACACACACACACAGACACACACACACACACACACACACACACCCACACACAACAAGTCAAATGAGCCCTTCAAACCTCTCTCATACCAAACTCCAGCTAACATTAGTCGCTGACATCTTCTCCCTTGTTTCTCAGGTGGTAGCGTATAGTTACCTGCTCTTTTTATTCAGGGTGGGAATCTCTGAACACCTCACGATTTGGGATTCGCTAACAAAAAATGATAACCACATGCATTTAAATCAGCATGATCGAGGATTGAAACTGTGCTGCCGTACGTCTAAAATCCTCCTGTCACATGTCAAAATATTTGTGAAAAGGGCCTAACGCTCTTACTGCATCTATACATCCTGTTCTCCACTCACTCTCTCTCTCTCTCTCTATTGCAGCTGAGGTGTGGCTGCTGTGCTGCTTAGACGTCAGGTGAACCCCCCCCCCCGGCTCAATCGACTCAAAATAATGGAAATCAAACACTATGACGACGGAACCACAGAAATATAAATAATCGCTCCGGCAAAACCTTTATCTCCCGTCGGTTTGTATTATCTGCATTTCTCATCTGTTTTCCTGCTCATTTTCTCTGCAGCACTTGTGATAAAGCTGCAGCACGTTCAGATGCTTCATTAACACACTCGACAACGTGGGTTTACTACAAAGAACCATTAAGGAGACAGACGTCATTTCAAATACACAACCTCGGGCTAATTCAGAGCGTGTAACCGAACCTGCCTGGCACAGAAGTGTAATCATCGCTGGGTTTGCTGCCAGCAAGTGTGTGTTTAGTTTGTATACACATGAAGCAGATTGTGTAAAGCCGGAGTTTCAAGTGCTCTTGTTTCGGGGCATTTTTACGAAATTGACAATGAGCAAAACACCTGCGAGCACATTTGCATGTCAGGAGTTCAGCCGCATTCGAACATCAGAAAATCATCTGCATAGCATACTGATTATCATTATGCTACAGTGATCAGAGCCCCCTACAGTTCCAGAAGCTTTTTGTTGTAATTTCCCTGCACCCTCTCAACCTTTACTTTCAGAACATGGAACACAGAGCTCACGGTGACATTTTCCCTTTTCAGCACTGCTCTCAGATTCCGACAATTGTTATGTATCGTGGATTTTGCATTTCAGTATCGGAGTCTCATCAACATGCTGGTGATGTGGCAAACGACCAGCACCATGACCGAGGGCGATCTTTACATTTTTCATCGCTTCTCATTCTCCACCTCCACCTGCAGGATTCTGGCAAAGTGTTGTGGTGCGTCGAGATCAACCACAACCTGTCAGCCAGGAAGGTGAGAGGATTCGCCTCCGGATGATGGTTTGTTGGGAAGAGGGTTGAGAAAAACAAACCTGGGATACTTCGCCAACTCTCACAAACTGTACAGGGTAATGTGTAAATCAAACTGCTATCGATTAGACAAAATGGATTTGGGCAATGATTAGTAATTCCTTTTAAACAATAAAAGTCCATTTTCTATTTCCCACATATATATTTCACCAAATCTCTCCAAAGCTGAGACAAAACTCCCGTCAAACTCTGTTGGAAGCTAATCTGCTGTGTTTACATCTGTGTTCTGATTGGTTGGTGCCGGCGTCGCGGCACCAGGCCTCTAAATACTGAGAGCAGGAATGCCAACGACCTGCCTGAAGCTAATGGTCCATGTTGTAATGAAACTGGGAAGAGACTGAATGATTACCTGCACACCTCCCACTGCTCCCATCTCAAACACACCCATTTCACTTTGTCTCACTTCATTAGTCCTTGGCCCTGACCAGGCAACCTGGCGGAGGCTGTTACACACATCTATCAAGTGTGCCATATTCAATAGTGTTAAAAAGCTTGTTAAAATAATTTGGGCTTCAGAGGGAAAGAGAGTTGAACTCCACACACGTGCATCTGTTCGAGGGGAGAATCAGAAAGAGTTCAGACCTCTTCACGGTCTTCACACTCGGGCAGTGTTAACCTGGGCTGTGATAACATTGGTTGCAGATTTCTTTCTGAAACGGTTAAAGTGACCTACACTAATGGAGCTGAGGCCAATAAAGAGCTTCAACACTGCTGCTGCACAAAGAGCAGTTCACCTGTTGATTGAAGTTTAGTGAAGTTCGACTCCCTGAACTAGAGACGTTTGAGATATGCGAGCCACAGACACAAAGACATTTCTGGAATAACAAGAAAGAAAAGTTTGCTTAAATCATTTATCAATTTTCCCTCATCCACCTTAACTCAATATCCCATAATGACTAATCTGAAAACAGAGTTTTTTTAATATATATTTTTTGGAAAATGAATAAAAAATAGAAAAACTGAAACGTCAAAATGAAATAATAATTTAGACCCTTCACTCAGAACTTGGGCAGCGACTGTATGATGCAACGAGCTGCACATAGCGGTCATTCTTCTCTGCAGAAGCTGTGTCAGGTCAAATGGAAACAGACGTTGTCAGGTCTCTGCAGTCGTTTTCAACTGGGTTCAAGTCCGGGCCACTCTCAGTTTCCCCTGCGTCGTCTTGGCTGTTTTCTGAGACTCACCATCCTGTTGGAAGATGAACATTCGGCTCAGTCCGAGGTCCTGTACGCTGTGGGGGAGATTTTAATTAACATCATCTCTGCACGTAGCTCTGTTCTGCTTCCCTCCACCATGACCAGTCTTTCTCTCCCAGTACAACATTTTCTCCATTTGATTCTGCTACACATGCTTCACTGGTGGTATTAGGCAGACGATTAGCAGTTCCCAAATTCCTTCGGAAATGAGGCTTAGAATTGAAGCCAAACAGATCAATATTGGTTTAATAAGACCAGAAAATTCAGACCCCTCATGGTTTTCAGAACAGGACTTTTTACCTCATGTAATGGGGAGGGGCTTGTTGCTTCCACTGGGAAGATAAAGGGTCTGAATAAGCTTTGATAGAAAACTGTGTCAAAATTGAACGAAGGCCAGAGGAGGCGCTGCCGGTCCCCGACCTGGAGAGATGGACGTTTTGATCTGATAGTACAATCAATGGCAGGACATGAACTCTTTATCGGACATGTGGTCATCTAGTTGTGAAAAAACAGATAAGGTGCCGCCGAGCAAAGACTTATATTCTAATCAACGAACTGTAAAAAAAATCTAAGGAAACTCATCACTAATTAAAACACAACGAATTTTACTCAGCAAATATTTTTTTATGAAGATTAGCCCAAGTCTCATGTTTGTACGATACAAAATGACCAAGTTACAATGTGAAGTAAACGTTCGCTGAGGGCAAAGCGCCCCCTAATGACCATGGATGGGTACGTCTCTGCTGCACTCATATAAATTTCAAAGTACGTATGTAATTATGAACATGAATGTTTATTATACTAAACTATAGGACTGTACTTTAGGGTATTGTTAATCATGAACATCGTTCAACTAACAGTTCTGGTCCTAAATGCGATAAAGCTCACATGCTTTTCTTCATATTTCATATAATAGGCTCTGAGGTATTGTTTATGCTTGGGATCGTTGTTTACTGATCGTGGTTAAAAGCCAATATGTGCGATCTCCGAATTTCAAATCGATCCCATCGCTTCCCCGTCCACACGAAGGTGAGGATGTCAGCTGACCTGACTCGTCTTCACCCCATGACCTTGGGTTCAGCTGCGAGGGGCCGGCTCGGAGTCGACCCTGCGAGAGAAGGCGAAACGTGACCTCAGCCGCTTGTGGTGAGTCGATGTTGGGTTCTGCTATGAATTCTTAACATGGAACCCTGGAGTTCGCCCTGTCCTCTAATAACTCTAGATTCTACATTTCAAGCATCTGTTTGATTAAGTCCTTTCTGTTGTGTGCCCATTATGAAAGTGTAACTAATGCAGTTATTCATAGAGACTGAGCTGTAATTATCCTCCACTCATCGCCCTGATGTCGGGTCGGAGCAGAAACAGGAGATGGCTGAACAGGGAGCTGAACTCTGATTATACACAGGGTTCCCACACCTTCATAAATATCAAGGTCTGAGTCACAGATTAAAGCTAATTACTGTTAGACCAGCAACAACATCATTCAGCAGGACTTTACGGAAGCTCACAGACCACAATTAAAAGTGGAGAGGATTTAATGTGTGAACTCCTGTGAACTGAGTGTTGGTGAAGTGATGGTCAATCAGTGCTTTTTGCTCATTTAAAAATAAAAGGAAACATATGAACTTCAATTTCTAATATCGGACAGAATACAAACTGTTTCCAATTTAATTTCTATTTTCAATAACTTTTCTAAAATTCACAAACTTTGAAGGGTATTAAAAAGTTATTTAAGCAATTTTAGCAAAAGGCTGCAACAAAACAAAATGTATAAAGATTAAAGAGGTCTAGATACTTTCTGAATAGCTATAATAATAATAGTAAACATATGACCTAGTGAAAATGTAGAAGAATGAGACATTTTACAAAATATCAATAAAAACTAATTGTCTAAAGTAAAAGGAGCAACAATTTGAAAAGTCCTTGTTGCTCTGTGCCGACTAAGTCCAACAGCACATAAAAGTGATATAAGAACATCCACTTGACACATCTCCTCTGTTTGTTTTTCTTTAAAAGCTCACAAGACAAAATGCTGATATCGGACAAACGCCCAGAAAAATTCCCTGAAGCATCCAAAGTGAAAAACCTGAGGTCGATGCCTTGCCACGAGAAGGTCCGGTGCAATTAGCTGCTTGAAATTAATCGTCAAAGAGAGAGCTAATACGGTGCTAATGCTAACTCAACATGTGCACTCAGCACATTCTTGAGATGTTAAGTGCATCGAGGACAATAAATTTCAGCAGGAAAGTACAGCGCAGGAGCTGTTAAAGCCGGACGCTTCCGCAGGACACGACTCTGACTGGAGCTTGTGTTAAATTGGGACATTTACATAGACGACTACTGTGTCAGCAGCGCAGAGATTCAACTGCTGACATGACACAATTAATGAAGGGAAAACTGGCTCTCCTTCTGATCCGTTTCAGCTTGTCCCCTCCAGGCCAGCTTGCCTTGTACTTATCCCCTCTTCCCTTTCCCTGACTCCATCTCTCTGGGGTCCGGCCTGCAGCCCATATCCCAAATATGTCCTACAGTGTCCTGCCTCCGCCCTCGTCAACATCTGTTCCCCATCCCCGCCCGGTGCCAGGGACAGCTTCCCGCCAAGTCGCCCTGCCACTGCCGCCTGCCAAGCCTCCGATCAAAGGGGGCAGCTGTCGAACGGATCTGCATCGTGGCCGCAAGTTTAGCTGCATGAATAAGGAATATGCACAGAAAGAAAAATAAACGTTCAATATCACCACCGTCCCATGAGAAAAGTGGTTTGATAGGTCGTGGACAGCTGAAGCCATACGGCCAAAGCCTGGAGGAATCATCGGAGTCTGTCCTCACACCAAAGAGAATAATTAGCCGATCCCAGATGGTGATGCTCAGAGGAGAACAGGGGAAAACAGGACAAGGAAATTGAATTGATTAGATATTATCTGTTCTCCTGTGAGAGGCCTGTGCACAACAACAATGTTTTTGCACCGTATCTAATCCTCTGGGGGGGGGGGCAGCTATCGTATATAAGGTGCCACACTGGGAGTATTTTAATGGCCGAGTTCTTCGGGACAAATGAATTACTGAAAAGAAATACACATCACTTTATTGACGTTTGCCGTGTATCTCACCTGCAGCTCACTGGCTGTCCCACAGCATCATGTCGGAGAGGAGGGGGGGGGGGGGGGGGGGGTTTTAACAGACATCTCCATTATCCATGTGTTTGTGTTTGAGAGAAAGAGAAGTACATGAAGCTGAGTGGATCAATGCTTCATACACAGCTCCACAGTGAAATAAGATACATATTATAAATATTAAAATAACAGATTGAAATGATTAAAGAGAACTTGTTGTGTAGTTTACCTCAAGTCAGAGCAAGAACTCGGAGAGGGAGATAGAGTTTTGATCCACGAGTTGCTGACGTCATCACTTACAAACCAATGAATCAACATTATTTTACCATCTGCTCTCATTAGCAGCTTCTGATGTCAACTTGTCAAAAGCTACTTTTGTCACTTGCAAGTTGCACGTTCATGTCCCACAGGCACCGAAAACCAGACTTCAGATGTTTTTTGATGAAAATAAAGAGAAAGTAGCACTTTATAGTATAATCTGCTTTAGGTTAAATCAAACCCCTTTTGAGGTGACAAATATATTTCCCCTCACTCTTGTTCATGTTGAAATGTCTGTGTGTCGAGCTTCAGAAGAGTTTACTGTAGAATTTTTGAGAAATTGAAAAGAGGAATGTTTGAACATGAAGTGGGGGAGGATGACTGGCATCTATTTAAGGTGAAGAATAAAGTTTCAGAGTCAGAATCTGAACCTCAGAGACGCCCTGGGGAACAGACATGATAACCTCACAGCTCCGTCAGCTGAGGAAGGTCACGTGATACAGTTAAAGCTCCAGAATAGTCACCAACTGACCTTGTGATAACATAATTTTATACTTTTCCCTTTGCTAAATAGCCAAATGCACTGCAAAGCTCAATTAAAGTCAATTATTTTGCCTCAATGAAAATGTCCCACTGTATCCATCCATTTAAATCATGTAAGTAATGACCATCGCAGCCCCCTGGTGGCTGCTTTGGCAGTCGGCCTTTAGTCCTGCGGTCTGATGAAGTCTGGCAGGATTTTGTCGGTTAATGTTCCCCGAGGATCAGTTTTTCACATCGAAACGAGCATCAACCAGCTCCAAGCACTGTTCTGCAGCCAGGCCCGACCTCTGACCTCCATTAGGAAGGACCAGAGGATTCCACTGACGCTGTTATCATATCGTTAACAAAACATCCATTATACGAGCAGAGTTCTGAGTTGTGCTGCAGAATGCTAATGGCTGCTCAGCGTAGCAGGCGGCTCGAGGAGAGGAGCTTCACCGGAGCCTGACCGGCTGATGTGCTGAATCAAAGACAGCAGAGCAGGACCGGGACTGAAAGGCTTTGGGACTCGAGCAATCGGGTTTGGACCAAGTTTCACATGAGCAAGTTACAATAATTAACCCAAATCCGACTTTACATGCAGCCTAATTGCCATATAAATATTAATAACAAAGCCAGTTTTTGCAGCGGGAGCCAGTTAAGACCAGCTCCCCTGTGTGTGCTACTTTGTTACTTACAATCTTCTTTACTTTTCACAAACAAGCTGAGACCTGCTGTGCATCACAGACGTTGTGGTAATTGGCAGTGAGTGGTAAACTAATTAAAACACCTCTGGGATCCCGAGCACACCGACTTTAAAGAGTTAAGAGAACATGCAGTGGCCCCGGATTCAATTATGGTGCAGCACCGTTTGGCCACTGTTGCATTATTGAAGCGTGTTATGAAACGGCTGGAGCCTGGACCAGAGATGATGGGCAGTGCTATTAGGAGAAAACTCATCCTGCGTGGAGAAGTCGTCTCCTTGAATTACTCTGTGAGCTACTTTGCCACAACACGAGACGATGGTAATGGATCTGGGGATTGATACGTCAGGGATCCCGTTCCCTATGAGCCGTGGTAAAGAGGAGAAAGTCGTACAACTCGGACTTTCTCCTAAACATTTTGTGATGAAACTACTACTACTTTCTTATTCCAGACTCATCTTTTAGTGACATCTAGTCAAAATAGGAAGAAATTCCCTTCGGCAGAGTTGAGATATTCAAGAGGACAAAAAGGTGTTTTGTGATGCCACCCTGACCTTGACCGGCTAAATGTAATCAGTTAATCAGTGAGTCAAAGTGATTTGTGTCCAAATTTGAAGGAATGTTGTTAAGTTAACATGAGCACAAGGCTAAAAGGAGTTTGTGAGGTACAGCTGATCTCAATCTTTGACTTCCAAATTCTAATCATGTCATTGTTTAGTCCAAGTGAATATTTGTAACAGATATAATGAAATTCCCTATTGTTGTCACCTTGGCCTTGATCTTTGACCATCAAAATCTAATCAGTTCATCTGTGAGTCCAAGCAAATGTTTGTGCACATTTTTTAAATATTCCCTGGAGGTGTTCCTGAGATATTGCATTCACAAGGGAAGGAGGAAACACCGACCTTGACCTTTGACCAAGAGAAAATCAAATGAGTCCATCCTAAAAAAAATATTTTTTAGAGTAAAAAATAAAGGTTTGGACGAAGTTTGAAGAAATTCCCTCTAGGAGTTCTTGAAATATCACTTTCAAAAGAATGGGACGGATCGAAAACCTTTAAAGTCTGGAGGCATGAAAAAAGAATGGAAGTAAAAACTTGGGAAGGAGAAATTAAACGGAAGGAAACAAACAATGTTATATTGGTGTGATCTATCAACTGGAGTCTTAAGACATGTTAATCTGAGTGGTTGTTATAATGAGCAGATTTTACACTGTGAAGAACCGCACGCTGTCAGATTTGATCTAAAACCTCCAGCAGGCGACGCAGCCACGACCGAGGTAAATACCTTTAATCTTTGAGAATAATGAAGGCGACGTCACTGCGAGTGATGCTGCTTGAATGAAAGCAGGTATTTGTTATGGTTTGGAGGAGAGTTGAGTGAAAAGAGAAGAGGATAATTACCCTTCATCATTCATTTGGGTTTTCAGGTGCAGCTCAGCGCGCTCATAGCAAACATGTAATAATGATCCGACCTCTCACTGCACGAGCTCTTTTGATAAATAATAATGTTCCGCTCCTGGCCGGGCGACGCTGAGGAGTTGGCACTAATGGAGTTTACATTCCTCAAACCAAGGGGGGGGTGTATACACCGCTTCTAAATTCAGGAGGCGAGAAGCTCTGCTCAGTGTGTGTATGTGTGTGTGTGTTTGTGTGTGTACGAGTCAAATAAATAAATAACCGCTAAGGGGGGAAAACGCACTTGTTATAAAAATTTTATTTAGAATAAAACAACATAGCCATATTACATGTAGTGTGGTCAATCTATTTTACATACCTCAGGAGAAACGACACAGTTCTGGGTTCATCATGATTGTAATCCTCATTAAAAACTACCACCACCACCATCATCATCATCATCATCATCATAATCATCATCATCAGTCTACAGCCAGAGGAGATTAAAGTAGTGTTGTTCAGTCTCACAAGTTTTACAGGATAGCATATAGCACAACAACACGCCGCGGTGAGGGACCAGTGCTAGAAGGCCAGTGGAAAAACCAACAACAGGTAGAGTGGGCGGCTTCGCTTCAGCAGGCCACAGACTCATGGTGATACAGTAAGAACTTCAAACTTGGTACCTCCTCGTTGCAGTGTACACAGATACAGTGAGCTAAAAGCGTAGGGCGCTAAACCAGGTTGTCCATGTTTCTGTAAATGATCGCGACTGTTTTTAAAAACAACGAACCACAAAAACAAAACTGTGTCTATGAGTCTGAGGTAGCAAGGCAATCATGGCTTTCCTCTGATTTCTCAACATATATCTTTATTTAAAAAAACAAACTATTCTACAGAATGACGACGGCCCTCGGAACGAACCCGGATTCAGAACGGCTTTAGATTTAAATCTACATTTTCCAAAAAAGGTCTCTCTCTCTTTGTACACAGTCCCACTTTAAATTCCTCAACTCTCATCTCGTCTTCCGCACGTGGAACGGACAAACTGTATAGGCACAGAAGGGATCAACTTTACATTAACAAATCGCAGTCAACACAAAGTCTGTCGGCATCTCAACGCTTTAAAGGGGAACTCGATATCAAGCATGCTACGAGATGGATCTTTAAAATAAAGCAGACACGTGTGACAGCCTTAAAAATCCTCCTCTCAGCCACTGAACGTTATGACTCAGTGACTGTGTGTGTGCTCCCAAATATGGAATAAAATCTGTGGTTAATGGCGACTCGGGGCTGGAGGGATCCAAGCGGTGGAATGACATAAAAACATGTAACAGTTGGATTCCCGGTGAAGGCAAAACTTAACAAGAACAAAACACAAACCCCCCAAACCACCCTCTGAAAAACAAGAAGCAGGTTTCACTGTACAAAGCCCTGTGCCATATACTCTTCTGCTTATCTAAACAAATCACTGACAAATGTGGAACCTAATGCAGGTACAATCTAAAGTTCATAAAATGTACAATTTGCATAGTACAAGACAATGTGGTAAAAGTAGTTAAGTTGTCCGGTCCTGTGCGTCTTTGGGATTCAGGGTCTTGGGTGGGGGGGTGGTTGTTTGTTTGGGAATGTTCCCGTCTCCTCCAGCACTCAATACAAACACACACACAGACACACACTCACAGACACACACTCTCACGCACACACACATACACACACACTCGTGTGCATTCACAAACGCACGTCATCCTGTGTGGTCCTCACATCACCTGTAAAACAGAACATGAAGACACAATCGTCATATTGGATCAAAATAAAGTTACACAGTTTAAAAGCAAAGTCTCCAGGATTTAGTGGCATCTAGTGGTGAAGTCGCATATTGCAACCAATGTCTTCTTCCTCTTCCAAGCATTTAAGAGAACCACAGTGTATAAAGATGGACGACGCCTCTCTACTTCCTCCTACTGTACAAAAAGGAAGGTCAAATATCTCAGGTACTGATGCTGGTATATCGTCATATCGAGATTCATCCGACAAATCGACGAGTGAGTCTCAGCTGTCAATCATGACATTTCACTTAGCACCGGACAACTTATTTAAACAGAACTTACTTGAAACACAAACACTTAAACCTAAAGAGATGAAAAATGTACTTGTGTGTATGTACTTTGACTTTATTGTATGGCCCAAATCCCATCATTAACATGGAAGAGGCAGGATTTATGCCCTGTACTGCAGCCAGCCACCAGGGGGTGATCAAGACAATCTGCCTTCACTTTTGTTATGTCATCCATCTTTATATACAGAGAAGCTGAAGGGCTCATTCTAAAGTAATGGAGATACATCGACTCTTGGTTTGAGGTGATTTTAAAGTAATGAAAAGAAAATAATAAATATTTTGTTGCATTTCTGCCGATTAATTTTCCTAAATCGTACACACACTGAAGTACAATAGTGTGTTTGGGTTCAAGAGGATACACAGAACATTGGTACAC
Source organism: Limanda limanda (assembly GCF_963576545.1). NCBI lineage: Eukaryota > Metazoa > Chordata > Actinopteri > Pleuronectiformes > Pleuronectidae > Limanda > Limanda limanda. Next base: position 9,108,639 of record NC_083653.1, on the reverse strand, counting down.
AAAGAGCAAAAGGTAAACCTGCCTCACTGTCTGTTAACATCACAAACTCAGACAGAATAATGGCTTCTGAGAGGTGTTGAATACACGTCTGTTACAGTCCATTAGGAGCTTGGTGAGGGTGAGGAGGAGGAGGAGGAGGAGGGGGTGAGTGCGATGAGGAAGAAAACATAACTGGCTTCTCGGAAATGGAAACACGCATTAAAGCTATTCAGCCACAACCTAACTTGCTCTGACTGAGATTAAGTTCAGAGGTGTAAACTACTGGAAGCAGTAAACTGGAGCATAATGGTCATCGAAGGAGAAGGAAGTGAAAAATCAAAGGGGGAAATATGAGCAGCAGTCAATAGGTATTGATTCCTGGGACAGATCCACTTTACTGGGTTATGCAGAAGAGCTGGCTCTCACCTGTGGTCTTGAGGGGAGACTTGAGGCTGAGGGAGATGAAACAAAGAGACAATGGAGCAGTTAAACACTTGAACCCAGCTCATCTCTGTTTTCATGAGTCAGAGCTAAATGATGATTCAAATGGATTTTCAACTAAAGCCCTCATAGGAGTTTTAACTTAAACCAAAACAAACGAAAGGCTCTGAGTCACTTTCTCGAATCATTTTATTTATTTTACTCAACATCCCCAGAGGAGGATATTCCATCAAACTCTGCTATGAAGAGTAATGAGGGTCTGAGGTTTTTTTTTCCTGATCATATAGAAACTATAAATTAATAAAAGAAAAACCTCAGGGCTCTATTTGAAATCTGTGGTTGAGAAAATGAATTATCGGAGAATCAAAAACACAAAGTGCCGATGCAGAGGAGCCTGAACACAGCACACAGGTTCGTAAAGAGCAGCCTGAATATCAGAGAAGAGCAGACCTGCTCAATTCATGACTACAGATGAGAGAGAGAGAGCTCAGATGTTCAAGATGCCATTTATTTATACATATCACGCACACGCACACGCACACACACACACACACACACACACACACAAAATCTACAAACAAAGCTGACTGACAGTGGGAGGCAGAGCAGGCGAGTGCGTGAGACTGGGAAAGAGAAGAGAGAGGGATTGACACGAGGAGCGAGAGGAAGCGAAGGAGACACTCAAAAGACGGAGGACGAGTCTAGTTGAAATGTAAATGATGATGATTGCATCGGGAACGTTTCTCCGTTTCCCTGTTTTCATTTCATCTATCGCTGCCACATCGTTCTCATCGCGGCCTGATGAGCGTCAGAGATGAAAAATAGCGACGAGGATAAAAACAAAGTAGACAACTGATGAACTGAATTCATTTAAACACAAAAGGAATAAAACAAACATCTGTAAAATGATCTATGTAGATAAGAAATGAAATGTGAAGTCTTTCATTTGATATGTGACGGGCTGTTCACAAACATTGGACTCAATGACTGTAGACTATAGTGGATCCCATCTTGATGCTGAATCGTGATCTTGATGGCTGCTGACCAGAGACTATGATAGCAGCAGGACTGCTGGACATATAGTATTGAAGTTATCCTTCAAAAATGTTTACCCTCATCGATGCTGCTAAAAAACTTTCATCCCGATGATGTTTTCCTACACTTGACATCTATTGCACTTCTGTCCGTCCTGGGAGAGGGATCCCTCACATGTGGCTCTCTCTGAGGTTTCTACATATTTTTACCTGTTAAAAGGGTTTTTAGTAGTTTTTCCTTGCTCTTGTTGAGGGTTAAGGAAAGAGGATGTCACACCATGTTAAAGCCCTATGAGACTTATTGTTATTTGTGAATGTGGGCTATACACATAAAATTTATTTGATTGATTGATTGATTGAAGACTTTCATGCAGTAGATGCATTGTTCACAAGCTACTTCTACAAATTCCTGTTTATTATTATGAACTATAATATGCGAAGTGTAAGATTAAAGCTTTAAACTTTAATTTGTTCTAAAAATGTTTGTTATTTTATCAATTATAATCCTAAATTGACAGGAAACGAATAGACTTTGATTACTGATCAATCAGCTTTGTGTACGTTTCAAGCAAAAATGCTAAAACTTTTTATTGTTCTTGTTTTTCAAGTGAAGATTTCCTGCTGGTCTTCGTCATATTAGGACGTGAACTAAATATATCCGGGTGTTTCGGTCTCTTGCTTCAGATCAACACAGTGTCACTTTTGTATTTTCAGGAATCTCTGTGTAATAAATTAGCTTTTAAAGGTTTGTATCTATTTTAGAGTCCCAAAGATTAATTAGAGACGGCCATTGTTGATCTAAACAATCAGTGGAGCCTTCAATATTTTTTCTAACTGAAATAAAGTCTACTGAATTACATTTGGTGGAAACTAAACAATTTCTTATATCGCTGTTTAAAGAGGATACAAACTTAAATCACACATCTTACGCGCCACTTGTGAAGTTACGCTGTGAGGGAGGAGTTATTAACAGTCGAACGGAGCGACGTGCACAAGTTTTCTGCTGACAAGCGACCTTGTGGCGAAACACAAATCTGCCCTCAGAGGATGGGGAGACACGGTGGGAGAGAGGAGGAGGAGGAGGAGGAGGAGGAGGAGGAGGAGGAGGAAGAGGAGGAGCGGGAGCGGGAAAACTTACGACTGCATGCAGGGAAGGAGTTGTTAATCTGCTCCATTACATCTGCCAGTTCAGAGCTGCTGTTGTGGGAGTCCAGCAGCTCATCTGAACGCACACACACAGACACACACAGGGTTAAGGTGACAGGGAGTTTAAGTTACCACAGTGAGCAACAAGTTTCCATTTGCAGAGAAACAGTGCGAGAGTCAAACTGTCAGTGCACCTGCTTAATGCTTTAAGATTCTGAATTCAAAGCCCAGAGCTTCTTCTGTCAAGATCAATGATGAGTGTTTGTGTGGCTCTGAGGTTTGAGTGTCTCACCTGAGTTCTCAGTCAGGGGCCCTCGGTCTTGTCCTGCGGGAGAGGACACTCCGTTTACCCTTGTGTCCACTTCCGGCTGAAAGACAGAGGGAGAAACAAGAGAAAATCCATCAGCTCAACATAATTATTCCGCCTGGCGTCCGCTTGACAACTTCAAAATCAGCCGTGCGTCACCCTGTGGCAGGCAGAGACGGGGAAATACCAGGGGGCGCTACCACGAGGCTGTCGTGTCAACAGCAACATTTCTCATAAACATGTCTCTGCCAATGTCCCTCGCTGAGGTTCACCTGCTACAGCATGAATCACACTCAAACAACCATTTCCATGGATTTATAGTGTTGTGGAGGAAACGCTGAGGTATTTTTTAGTGAGTGCCGCAGTGGATAAAACAAACAAACAGGACTGATGACTTGAAAAATAAAAATTAAGACTGGCTGAAGGAGGAACAAATATTATTATGTCCGTATTCAAGTATGAAAGATGTAGATTTGTCTTTCTATCCAAAAGTTTCTGCACAAAAACCTGCCGCAACTTTTATTTGCACCTGAGGCTGATCTGTGCAGCGAGCACTAATGTTGCAGAGAGTGAAACCAGACGATCTTCAATTATCTGAAGTATAATATTGATAATCAGGGTTTGTTCAAGGGGTCGGATTGTATCACTGTTCATTTGGTTCAAAGTGCTTTCCAGTGTTCTCCCTGTGCCGTCCCTGCTCTGCAGCCTCACACTGACCTCAGCTCAGACCTCAAAATAAACTGATGACAAAAACATATAAGAAAGTTCTGATAAAACAAGGCGTAAAAACCCCACAATTTTAAAACAATCAATTTTACATGAGAGGGTATTTTTTTCTTGTAGCTTAAACCTTGCAGACAGCTGATCAATGTTTGAAAACACGCTCTGCTGCCCTGATGCACAGAAGCAAACACTTGAGATCCGCTGACATTTACGGCAGAATCCCATGTTCCCTCTTCCCTTTTTCCACTGCAAGAAACCAAATCAATGCGGCCCCCCCCTCCTCCAACCCTGTCCTCCTCCTCCTCCTCCTCCTCCTCCTCCTCCTCCTCCTCCTCCTCCTCCTCCTCCTCCTCCTCCTCCTCCTCCTCCTCCTCCTCCTCCTCCTCCATTTTAGAAATAGTCTTGAGAGTCAAAAGTCCTCAAGCTTAAACCTTTTTCAGGCATGAACTCCTGAAAGCGTCTGAACTACTGAGGGAGGAACATTTTTCAGACTTTGCCTTTAACGTATGAAGAACACAGCAGGAGATTCTCAAAGTATGAAGTGATCACAACAGCAGGAGATTCAGGTGAAGGAGGCAGGAGACGTGACGTATACATTCTGCTACTGGAATCAAATGTTTCGGCAAATCGACAAATCGTTTTTCCAAGTTGACATTTTCGTCAGCGTGTAAGATATTTGATATTCATATTCTTTTTGTTTTTATTATTTAGGCATCCATTGCATGATAAAAACATCTACAATCATCCTGCTGTTTTCTCACATGGGCTCCCTCAGGTGTTCAGAGTCTCCACTCGGTCGACTGGCACGAAAATGTGACTCAGACATTTGCCTTCTCGCACTCAGCCCCTCTGGATATTATCAGGAGATTACCTGGAGTTCAGTGCAGATCTGAAAGCAGCTGCACTGGGAGACTATTGAGAAGCTTAGCAGCTTTAGACTGGAAAGCACCGTGTTGATCTGCAGTAACTGGGCCGACCTGATGGCTGACTGGACAGGGTGCAGCATGCTTTATGGGTGCAAACACCCCGAGCAGCAGGTCCACTGTTTTACTGCTGGCTGCTCGGACTGTTTACTGCCACCTCCCCCCCACTCTGTCTCTCTCATTTCCTGTCTGTCCGATTGCCGCTATCAAATAAAGATATAAAAAATGCAACCCCCTCCAAAAGAAAAAAAAGGAAACACAATGACAATAAAAGAAAGTTGCTCTTCATCCATTAAAAATCTGCCGAGTCACTTCAGCCGCCTTCCTCGGGCCCTAGTTGTGGTGAGTTACGACCTGTGCCTCCAGCCCCACGTCTACCAGAGAGAGGCAGCACCGGCTCCGGTGTTTGCTCAGGCTGATTCGTCAGGATCGCCGGTTGTTTGGTTTTGGGAGGTTTGTGCAATTTTCTACCGTGCACGAGCAAATCCACCCTCAGTGAGCAATTAGGCTGCACACAAACACGCAGCTGAGAGCTATCGATGGAGGAGCCGGAGATGGATGCCGCGCTCCTCGGTGGAATGTTAATGATTTGATTAGGATCTAATCTGAGAGTTGATGAGCACGTTTTGTTATTCGAAAGGCACAAAAAGCTGAGGATGAAAACGGATGGGTTATCACGTTTGGGCTGAGGGAAAGTCTGTGTTAATGAGGGGACAAGTTTATGTTGATGACTGAATGAATCCCTTTAATTTATTGCTATTCTGCATTTGCGATATATTTTACGAGTTGTAATGAAACAGCGCTGCCAGCTGCTGAGTGTGTGTGTGTGCGTGTGTGTGTGTGTGAGAGAACTGGGATCATTGGCCTGATGCTATTCAAGAACAAGTCTATTGAGGACAAAGCAACTTATGGCAGAGATACATTTTAAATCACTGTTGTGTATCTGCAAAGCCAGTGGGCTGCAAAAACGTCATCATTAATTAAAAATCATTAATTATAGGTATTTATCTTAAACTGCATGTAGCTAAGACACAAGGATGGGTTCGGTGGTGTAAGTTTGCCAATAAATAATAATCATCAATTCCATTTTTGCTGCTAATTTGCTGTTCATGTCAACTTTTTAATTTTGACCCACATTGGTGCGATTTCAAGACCGAATATCAGCTCCCTCCCTCCATGTTGCTTTGAAAGCTCCCTCCTGACGCCCTCCTTCTACAGCTGATCACTATCCTTTATGTCTCTGTGATCGCTCCCCTCGAGGTTTGAAGTCCTTGTCTGGGTTGTTTTCTGTCACCGCTGCACTTTTGAGTCCAATTTCAGCCACTCTCCATTCCACAGCTGTCAAGGAGAAACCCACAACAGCCAGAGAAACCCGGGTGCTCATTTTTTTTTCAGTCCGAGGAATGACAACGTACGAGTCTATGAAAATCCATCCGTGGCCCCTCTCTGCCACTCACTGTCCAACAGATCAGTGGAAGTGTCATGTCACCTGGTGCAGTAGCTGTCGGAGGCGGTGGAGCTGAGACTCCAGCTGCTTGTTGTGTTCCTCCAGGATGTGCATGCGGGCCTCCAGGCGGCCCTTGTGTTGTCGCAGCAGCTTGGCCTCGGCGAGCAGGTCGGCCTCCTCGGGATGGGCAGAGGAGCCGTCCGACTCCCAGGGGCTGCCGGGGGGGGCCCCTCGCTGGCCATGCTGCTCCTTCAGCTGCTCGTACTCCCTCTGCAGGGTCCTGGGAGGGAGGATAAAGAAAAGAGAGTATGTACACACACCACATCTGGATTCAAACATGTTTCCTGAAAGCTGGACATGTTGCAGCCACCAGCACAAGAGGGGCTTGTGTGAGCTCATGGTGGCAAACATGTGGTTGAACATCATTTTTAGCATGTTTTCACCCGTCTGTCTATTTGTTGGTTTCCTTGTTTGTTAGCAGGATTATGCTACACATAATGGAGAAATGAGATAGAAGTGTTACAGTGTAAGATAGAACTTTTTTCAACATTTTCAATGATTTCCCAGGGAGTCAATGATGGATCTTGATTTAAAACGGTAGATATCTCTAAGTGTGTGAATTCCGGTGCAGCTTGATGGAATACATGGTGGCTGTTGTGCTTTTTACCAAGTACCACCCAAGTTTGTAAGATGGATTACACAAAAAGTATTGAACCCGTTTGCACCTAAATTGGTGGAGGGATGGAGCGTGAGCCGGAGAATAACTCATTAAATTTGAGTGCTGATCCAGGAATAGTTTTTTAATCACTTCTCTTAAGGTTTTGTGAAAAGTCACATTTTCAACATCTTAGTCAATTCTATAAAATACTGTTTGGATCTTGATGAAAGATTGCGATCAGCAGTAGAGCATCCCAACACGAAGGTTCCCAGTTCAAATCCCAGCCCGCTTGTGGAGTTTGCATGTTCTCCCCGTGTTTATGTGAGTGTTCTCCCACAGTTAAATGAAGACATGCAGGTGGGATTGGCTCCAGCTCCACCTGTGACCCTCAAAGGATTAATGGAGTAGATAATGGATGCATGGAGCTTGATGAAAACCAATCAGCTGCATCTATGTTGTTGATACGTAAGAGAAAAATTGGCCTTTGAGGAAGTAGTTTTGTAGTTTGTATTTCCCTTTAATTCCTGAAGGTGTCACGTAAAAAAATATCACAGTCTCCTCTCCTTTCTCAGTTCAAAATAGAAAGACAGACCCCCCGCTGAATCGCTCGCCTCTCTCCGTGCCTCCCCCCCCCCCATCTCGGTGCAGAACCATAAGCTGCAGTGCTTTACTTAAGTTGGCATTTATGAGGCTGGCAGTAAAGCTCTCTCTCTCCCTCCTCCCTCTGCTCTCCTGCAGCGCCCGCGTTCGTGGATAATCAGTGTTAAATCAGCCAGTCGAGCCACCGTCTGAGCATCTCCCCGACAACACATCGTACACTGACTCTGAGCCATCGCCATCGACTAATCAAACACAGGAAGGCGTTGGCGTGGGAGACAGGCGGGGGGGTACGGGAAGTGTGTGTATGTTTACGTATTGTGCACTGGAGAGTGGCATGTGTACTCGAATGGCACCAGGAAGCAGAGTAAACAGTACATGGGAATAAGGAAAGAAAAGATGAACACAGATTTCTAAGTATTTGAAACATTCCGGTTCCATACAGGGGACTTTTCTCAACTTCATATTGATATTGAAGAAATCTGAGATTATCCACGGACATAAGTGATACTTATTATTCTCCGGGTGTGGAACAACCTCCTGTCACTCTGAGTTATCTCACGTCACTTGCGTGATAGAATGCCGTACCTCTGCTCCTCCTCCAGCCGAGCGATGATCCGCTCCAGCTCCCCCCGCTCCTCCCTCTCCACGGCCTGGAGGATCTGGGCAGGACTCTGGGGCTGACTGCAGGGGGAGCCCTCCCCCCCCAGCGTCTGGCAGTACTGCAGGATCAGGGCATGCTCGTCGTCCCTGTGGAGAAGAGTCATTTTGTCCCGGTTAGACCATAGCAGCTCACTTTCTGTACAGTTGCTTCGGAGGATGTCAGTGTCTTCTTTCATGAACCAGTTCCATTGTGCAGCTAATAACACAAGGTTTTAACAAAAGCGCGTGTGAGGAAAATGCCACCTTTCTTTAAATACAGAGCTTCAATGCACCTAATCTAAACAAAGACTGTGGTGCAGCTGCCACCACGAGATGCCAGATCCTAGCAACTGTAGGTCTGTGACACGGTAAGCTCCGTCCCTGTGGAACGCAGACATGTCAGTCTCTACTGATCTGATAAGTGGAATGAGGGAGAGCCGAGAGGAGACGGGGGGGAGCAGAGAGGAGAGAGAGAGCCTGGCAGACAGATGGAAAGATACAGAGGAGGGGAGAGAAATGGCTGCTGGTGTGTATCTGTACATGTGTGTGTCCGTTTCTTTATGTGTGATCTCAGTGATCGGGGCACAGCTGTCGACTTCACTCTGAAGAACGACCTCATCCTTGAAGTCTAAAACCTGACAACAAGAAACACACACACAGTAAAAAAGATGGCAGACTGTTATTAAAAAGCCCTTTTCGTTTCGTTGCTAAATCGTCATTTCTCAGACACACTTTGACAACTTGAGTTTGGCTGAGAAGGTTTAGTGGCAGGGCAGCTCCACCTGTGACTTTCCATTCACCACTGAACATATCTGGATAGTTTTCATGAATCCAGCTCCAGTTAAAGTGTCTGCTCGTGTTAAAGCACCTGTTTATAACCTTTGCTGAGGGACAGCGCCCTCTGCAGCCACTTGTGGTGATTCATTCTGTTGGCCGCACTGTGCCAGTGATAAAGTGGTTTTCACCGAGAGAAAACAAAGCCTATAAATCTGACTGTGTAGCCCCACTCACTGAAGTGAAACATAACTGAATGGTGGATAGAACCCATGATCCCCGGCTTCCTGAGCCCAAAGAGCTGCTGCTGTAACAAATGCACCAAACTCGGTTTAGAATTCTTACATTTTCTCGCAGGATATTGCAGATAAATGCAGTTAAAAATGTTTTACTTCTACATCTTTTTAACTGATCCATGGTTCAGCATTACTCTTGAACTTGCCGGGCCTGATTCTGACGGTTTAAGTGTGTTCTCACTGGAGATCGTACCCACTCACCAAAATTACATAGAAGAGATGTTATGGGTGAGGAGTGGGAGGGACAATTCTCCATATAACAAGTCAGTGAACCTTCATACTTTTATTGAGTTGCCTTAACATCTTGCTGTGGCATTGCATAAAAACAAATATATATGAATATTAAAAGGGATTATAGAAATACAAAAACAACACTCTTATAGTTATCTGGGAAACAATGAGTTCTCAGATAATCAGACATTTGTTTATATTTTATACACCAATAAATGAAAAGTTGTAACTCACTGGAACACAAGAGAAATGGCCGTTTCAAGAAGGCCAAACAAGAAAATTAAGAATTAGCACTAATTCCTGTTCTCTGAGCTGCATGTTTTTGATTTATTCCTTTTTATGGTTTAAACATACGCCTTTTAAAACATTTACTGAGTTTACACAAACACACTTATCTGGGCGCCGCCATAAGTGAGTGTTTAATCCTTGGCTATAATGAGCACGTTAATCAAACACGCTCCGGAGGGCAGGCAGACAAGCTGAAATGTCTAAAGTTTTTCATGAGACAGCCTTGAATCGCACCATGGGAGACAATCAATGAGTGAGCGGCAAAGATATTCAGTATGCCATTATCACCACATGAATAACAAGAGAGGTTACAAATATTAAGTATTTATAACATTCGTGATTGGGGCGAGTGGAGCCGGTGAGAGGTGCAGAGAACGAGGCTTTCACTTGTTCAGATAAAAGAGACCAGTACGCCGAGCCAGTAGACCTCAGAATAAAACCATTAACCAGCCTCAGCTCCTTCTGTGTTTTCAAAACTGAAGTTTAAGAATTGGATTTGCGTCAAACTTGGGTTCAACCAATTCATGTTTTTTTTTTCATTGCGAAATGAAAGCTACAACCGATGAAAGAGACATGAAACTATGGAGAGAACACAATGTTTTGAACCTTTCTCGGTTAAAGAAGAAAACACTAGGCAGCTTTTGTTATCTGCCGCATCTTGTATATCTACAGTTCCTTCCAGACGTTCTTTCTTTAAACATAACTTTTCGAACTTTGGCGATACAGTATGTATTGCACAGTATTCTTGTAGTTAACATGACGACTGACGCCAGGCAGAGACTGCCGATCGACGACACAAAGAAAGCTGGCAGACACAGAAAGATGACTTTCTGATGATGCTGAGAAAAGGCTTGTTTACTGGGGAGAGTGTTGAAAATAGGTGGCAGCGAGGCCTGCTGGGGGGGGGGGGCTGGCGGATGAGCTCTTGTGCAAGCGAGTGACCAATTAGGCAGGTCCCTGACCACTGGGAAGAGGCAGCAGGACAATGCGGCGGGCAAGAGGAGCCCAGAGGACGGCAGGAAGGGGGGGGGGGGGGGAATTATTACGTGTGAAGACGGTCACTGTACAGAGGCTGGCGCCGGCTCACAAATCAACGGCTGAGGAATACTGGGACAAAGAGGAAGCGCAGAAGAAAGGACTGCGGAAAAAGACGAAGAACAAGAAAGACGATGATAGAGGAGGAGAGCTTCATTGTGGTGGGGGGGGAGGAATCAAATGTGAATAATGGTGATGAATGGCGAGGCTATTAGCTGTGATGCATTGTGGGTATGGGTGATGTTGGGTGAGGGTGAGCAGAGGACACAGCGGAGGGAACATCTACAGTCTCTGTCTGTTGATCGTCTCCGGGCCTGAATACCTCGGCCAAGGAGGTTATGTTTTCACCCCCTTTGTTTGTTTGTTTGTTAGTAAGCAGGATTACACAAAAACAACAAACAGATTTTCACAAAACCTGGTGGAAGGAAGCGGTATGGGTCAGGGAAGAAACCATAACATGCGGGTGCAGATGTGGGACAGGGGGCGGATCCTGGAGTTGTATTATTCATGCTTTCTCTTACATTTCTAGCTGTTTTTCTACAATTTCTCAGTTTTCCCAATAATTTATGAATAAAAAAAAAAAAAAAAAATCAGCCTGTAGGGAACTGATATATCTGTTAGTGTGTGCAGCCTGATTGAATTTAGGGAGACTGTTGGCCCTTCTGGTTTCCAGCCATTATATCGCAAAGCAAGCAGCTCCTCCAAAGCTGAATATCAGCTGAGTAGACAGAGCGAGATAAAGAAAGAGAAACAAGGAAATAGGGGATATGAGAGAAAAAGCAGGGACCTCTCCCTCGGGCGGAGGCTGCATGTCTTTCATTCCCCCCCTATGGTGCGATATTAAAAAACCTCTCTCTCTCTGCGGACCTCCACATTTGGGGACTGCTCATTGTGGAGTGTATTGTTTATGACGCAGGGCTTCAAAGAAAAGTATCTCAATGTTTACCTCTGTGCTCAGCGTTCAGTCTGAAGGTTGCCTGGGCCCAAAGGTAAAACATGATTAGACTACATCTAAAAATGATGAAAGGAGACGAGAGAGAGAGAGAAGGAGGGGTGGTGGTGGAAAGAGAAAGGGGTGGGGAAATTAAAGAGAGAGCAACGAGCGTAAAGGGCAAAAATATGAAAGACAAGGAAAAGGGGACAGCGCTGGGGAGAGACTGGAAAGCGAGAGATAACCAAACAAAAAAAGGCCGGGCGCGAGAAAAAAAAAGGGGGAAGCTGAGAGTCTCTGCCCTCAGATTGTGTCCTGAGGCGCTGATGACAACATTGTGCTGTAGCTGGAGGTCAGAGGAGGCAGGCAACACTGACTTCCTAATTAAGGATTCTCTTTTAGATAAAAGCTGCACAGGACTGAAATGAAACAAGCAGTGAGGCCACACACAAACGCACACACAGGCTCTGAAAGATCAGAAAACACAATCACTGAGACCTCAGTGTGCAAATTGGACAACGCAGTCATCCGTGTTGTATCTGTGTCGCAGAGACACGGCCAGGGAGACTCCTCCCCCTGTACAGTCCTGCAGTTTGGGGATCGTTTCTGAGAGCGTGCGTCCTCAAAAAACAACCACGCGCAGTGACAGACAAAGAGGCCGGCGTGGAATCAGCTGGAGGCAGGAAAGAATAAATCTCACAATAGAAGAGAGGAGAGACAATCAAACACTCACAAACCAAAGGCATTAAAAGAAGGAAGGGGGAGGAGAGTTATTTCTCAGCTGAGAAGTGTGACAGCACAATGGCTCCATCTTTAGTGAAGAGATACGGGTGAGGGGAACGTTTCACTGTCGTATCTACGAAACCACAGGGCTGCCATTTCAACACAGGATTTCAAAGTGACTTCTAATTAAAAGTGGGACACATTGGTGAGTTAAAAAACAAGGATCCTCCCCCGATTCTGTCCTTTTCAAATGAATGCAAATGGCATTTTATCACAGCACAGTAACATTTCCCTGCAAAGACAAGTAGTTTTTCACAAGTGGCCATTTTCATCTTAGACGATTCAACATTAATTAGCTCATAGAGTCAACGTGTAGGGAGTCAATTAGGATAAGTATCCTCCGTATAAGAATACATTATTTTCGTGCAAAAACAGCAATAACAATCCATAAGAGGATAAAAAGTTGTATAGATGTGCTTCATTTTCATTTCCAATTAGTGCTACTGTTTCGAGTGCAATACACACAAATTTACATCATCTCTCAGAACCCAAGGTTCTCCAGTGAGAGACTGGTCATTATATAATGCACAGAAAAAAACACATTTAGCTTTGAATACAAAAAAGTACGATAGGATGAAGTACTAGTATACGTTCCAGACACTTAAAGACCTTTTGAATGGGCTGTGGTGATGCTCTGCAGAATCATATCTATCTTTTCTACTTCAGAATTATTCCTCATCGTCATTAGTGAGTTCTCCTCAAGCAGCTTTATAATATACTGTCACTTTTTAGTTTTTACAAACATATATGCTGCAGAGTGAAGATAGAAAAACTTGTGTCTATCCTACCTGGTTTATCTGCAGCAAAGATTTTATAGTACAGATTTGAGAATTATAGTTAAAGATTATATAGAATTTGCTTAAATAATGTTCAGGTGTGTGGTTTTTAAGTCTCAATGATTAACAATTGACTTAACTGGTCGTATCTTATTATACATTCCATGTCGGATATGTCAGCTTTCTACGAGATCTGCGTTCCACAGACAGACAGACAGACAGACAGACAGACAGACAGACAGACAGACAGACAGACAGACAGACAGACAGACAGACAGACAGACAGACAGACAGACAGACAGACAGACAGACAGACAGACAGACAGACAGACAGACAGACAGACAGACAGACAGACAGACAGACAGACAGACAGACAGACAGACAGACAGACAGACAGACAGACAGACAGACAAACAGACAAACAGACAGACAGACAGACAGACATTTGTGGAAGAAGTCTGTAGATACAGTACATACGCACACAGGTGCTATATTGTGCTTCATGCCGATAAGTACAAAGCCGTTCTTGTCAAACGTGTTCTGGAAAAAAAATGACAGAATTTAAATTTCCTTTTTTCTCGGGCTATTGTTCTCTTTTCTTCATCCCAGCTACATTATAGCTGCTGTTGTTTTGCACAAAAGCACAGAATGAAACTCTAAGAGAAATGACACTGACGTATAAGTGAGTGAAAGTGGTTGTTTTTTTCTCCCTCTGCTTTTAAAACCATTAGCCTTCATCCAGCCCTCATCTTCCTCACCTCATTAGTGCTTCACACACTTCAGTGTTGGAGCCTCTGTGTTGTTTCAGAGCTGGCAGGGAAACATAATGGCCTGTTCTTTTAAGTAAAGCCTCAGTACAAAGCAGAAAAGCGAGAGCGAGGAGGAGGAGGAGTGGAGATAATCTGTTGGTCCCTGCATTAAGAGAACTTTGAGAAGAAAATAAATCCACCTCTGCCTCAACCTTCCCCTGATTTTCACTTTTCTATTATACTTTTCTACTATTCTTCTTTCCATTCTATTGATCAGCTGAAAAAGAGAGAGATCGGAGAAACGCAGCTTTTTGGGACTCTTCCATCGAAAACACCTTCTGTTCCTGAAGAGCCCTATTCTGAGAAGCAAGGTCGGAAGGAGGTGAGGAGTGGGAGCAGCGGTCTGCACAATGCACGCAACCACAGCGAGGAATTCAACCCACAACAGACAGATGATAACGCATCACTTCATCTCCACTGAAGACTCTCAAAGGGTCTGAACATCTTCCCATGTGAATCCACTGTTGTGCTGTAACACTTTATTTTGGAAGAATTTCTTTTTAAAAGCCTGAAAACTTCATACAAGCAGTCGTTTTGCCCTCAGTCTCTCTTTTGTTGCTTTGTGCTACTTTCTTACTTTTCTAAAAAATAATCTGCTCACTCAATGTCGTACATTCTCATACACAAAAGATTGATTGCAATGATTTTCACACACACATCCAGCAACTGCTGATTTCCAAATCTGTGAAGAAGATCTAGGATCAGGGAAATCTTGAGATCTACAAGACAAGTGACAAGTACTTTTGTTTCCACACCCGTTTCCCTCCTTCTCTCTTCTGTTGCTTTTGCACACTTATCTATTCTAAATTTTCCGACTCTGTCAAGACGATCTGGGAAAACTCGAGATCTACAAGACAACAGCAAAGTGACAAGAGCTTGTGTCCGTTGGCCCAGAGGGCGTTTGAACCTTTAGAGCTCATTCCCTTGATTAGGATCTGGGTTGGGAAGACAGACTAACGCCCCCCCTTCAACCTGAATGGTCTGCAGGAGACATGCACTTGATCACAGCAGAGACTGACGCTCCCTATCAGCCCCCCCCCCCTTCCGATTTCTTCTCCTCTTCCATGTTCTCATCTCCTGTCATCAGAGATAACTGGTCGTTATCAGAGATCCTGAAACCAATCACTCCCACTGCTCATTGTTGGCACTCTCATCCATTACATTTGTCCCACAGCCCACTCACCTTCCTGTCTTACTCATCCACATCCCATTGTCTTTTTTTTCCCTGACTCAACATTTCTTTTGCTCTTCCACTTCTCTCACACTCTTTTCAGGAATTTGGAGGCCAACCTGTTTTTTGTGTTTGGCTGCTTTTGATAAGATGAAGCCAGGAAAGTGTACGTGGATCTGTCACAGCAATATGATGAAGCTAAATATCAACAAATATGTAGATAGAAAAGCAAAATCGGTGAGAATCTTCAGCTTCCAAAGTGTAAATATGAAAATAAAGAGGTTTCCATATATGTTTGTAGACACGTGGTAGTTTAAAGCCAGAAAATAATTTATATGTGAAATGTTTTTTGTGTCCCCTGTTGTAAGAAATGTCCAAACGTGTAAAATGTAATATTGGAAATGACAAACACTTACATGCTTCCTGTGGCTGAGCTGCTGTCTGTGGGCAGGGAGCCGTTGGAGCGTTCCATCTGGGCCAACCTGAGGTAGAAAAAAGAAAAAAAACATCAGGGGACTAACTCGCACACATTTAAAATCTGTCATCATCTCATTAAATTTCTGAACGTCATTGTAAACAAAGGGGGGTCTCAGAGGCACAGCGGCACACCAATGAAGGTTTGTCGTCCCAGAACAGGATAAATGACAAAGGCGAGAACCGACTATAATTCTGTGTAGAGACATATTTTGAGACCGTGTCTGCAGGAGCATTTTCTCTGGTCATAGATCCACACAGAGAAGTGATGCTAATGAAGCTGGTTCCCCGATTAGAGCCTGTGCTCAGTCGAACTGTGATACAGCAGCAGTGTCGTCCAGCAGGTTAATAATATGATCCCCACACTGTACTGTGGGATGAAAGTGCACATAACCAGGATAAAGGTCCGATATGTTGGTTAGATATACTTTATGCTGGAATTGCATGAATCAAATCATTTTAAAATGCAAATCTACAAGCCACAGTATAATCTCCAACGTCAGCATCCACAGTTCGGTTCAAATTGTAATTCACACGCCTCGTGTCTGTGTCGGCGCTGATAAAACAGCGCCGTCAGAAGCACTGAGCGAAGGTTAATGGTGCGTGACCGACGGAAGGTTACAGGCCGAACACAGCAGCGCCGCATCAGAGGACCACCGATGATTAAAGCCTCGTGTGGAGGGACACGCTGGGGTCTCTTTTGACGTAGCTGTCCGTTTTGAGAAGATGAGATCGGAGAGATTCCTTCAAAGGGCTCGATGGGATTCATTTGACGTGGGATATTTGAGCATCTTAACATTCAGACCTTCTCTCAAAATCAGACATGACAGGCCTTCAGTGTCGGTGCTGCGGAACATGAGTTTGGGGATGTTGCCGATGATTTACTGCAGCACACACGCTGTGCACATGGGTGTGTGGATGTTCGCTGCAGCATCGTTTGAAGTGGGTGTAGGGAAAAAGGAAAAAAAGCCACCGGGCCAATCTGTTGCTACTCGGATCGCAGCGGTAAATCTATAATGTCAGCAGCTATAGTGGGAGGTAGCTGCAGGTTTTCTAGGTTCACTAAGCGAGCGTGTTGACAGTTATCTGACATTTAATGTATGCAGGGTTTTTCTTTACCATTATAAGGTTTTAGGCAGAACGCCTACGCACTTTTACACAGCACCTAAATCAATTGGCACCAATATTAGAAAATATATTTTTCTTTAAACTTACTTTAAAAGCTAGAATAAACGCCCTGTGGTTGTTTTATGCTTCTGTCAACCACTGCAGCTTCAGTCTACATACATGAGATCCATGTGACCTTTGACCTTTAAACACCAAAATCGAAATAGTACATTTTGGATCCAAGTAAACGTTTAAACTAAATTTGAAGACATTGCCTCAAGCTGTTTCTAAGCTGTGGCTTTCACAAACCAAATGAATGATTTGTAAGGTCATAGTAACCTTGGACTTTGACCTTTGACCAGCAACTTCTAATAAGTTCATCTTTAATTCCAACTGCATGTTTTTACACCTAATCTGAATTGGACTCAAGAGTCCAACGAATGGACAACTCCAAAAGACTTTTCTTCTGGCCACTGGCTGTCGAGGACGAGGAGGCATAAATATGAAGGTTGATTATTTCACTAGACCTTTCTTTTAAAATGCAATGACTACCAGTGCAACTACATACTTTTCTTGTTTAGATAATGAGAGTTACCGTTCTTTACAGAGTCTCTCAGAGTAAATCTGCATTACGTGTGCTTAATAAGTCCGGTTTAACTTGCAGGAGATTCTGAAGGCTGCTGTGAAGCGTTCGTCTCCCACAGAGGAGATAAATTCATGACAAGGGAAATCGAGTTCTTAACATCTCCCGACGTCTTTACAAAAATGAGGAAAATCTGTCAAACGGACGAGAATCACGCCTGTCACTGACGATGAGCTCAAAAAGACTGAGCCAGATAAAAAAGACTCATGTGAGAAGAAAGACGTGAGCGATGAATCCACTGGCTACAGTGGTCAGCTGACCAGCAGCCACTGGGACAGTGAGCTGTCTGCAGACGCTCAAGCAAACAGAAAGTTTGGTCGGCAGCCAAACGCTGTTACATTGTCAGATGGTTGTGAGAGCTTGAGAAAGTTGCAGCTCAAACCATTCATTACGAGCCTTGCTGTAGCAGTGCTATTTTGTTTGGCGCACAGTGCGATCACTCACAAAGACTGTGAAGGATTTCTTCAGCACATAGAGCTCGCTCCATCACTGAGCATATTTGTTTCTAATGGAAAAACAACACTGGGAGTTGTGTTTGTATAGATACTGTAATAAGATTGGATTTCTGCTTCGTTTCAAACATATTCCGATGGGTTTTATTCAAAATATCTACACTACCAGCTGCTTATAATACCGAATCAAGTTTTTGGTTTTCATTTAATTTAAATCCATCTATTGCAAATCAAATTTATACATTTATATTTCTGCGGTTCCTATAATATAATAATATGGTGCTTTTTAACTTTGTTTTCGATTGGTAAATGTAATTTCTGCTTCTTCCAGGCTGCTGCTGGTTTATACTTAATTCATGCTTTTAAAATCAGTGTACAGAAATTTGATTTGTTTTTTCTTATTGTTGTCAATATTAGATTATTGTTGCATAGTCATGCATTTTAAATGCAAGGCAACAGCGAGTTGGAGTAAGGGAATTTCACTCTAATTTCTTGGAAAAAGGTTTGAAACAATAGAAAGTATTTATTTATTATTTTTATATATATCCTCTAAAACAAAGAAAAACATTGGGTATGGTCCCTTAAAAGTTGGTTTCTTGTTCCATAATGAAGCTCTTGAGATTATTTTCATGTGCAACACAGTTATCAACTCTTTGGATGTGTGTTTGTGGCGTCTGACATGACGAGAGGATGGCAGTTGAATGGGCCTACCTGCTGGCATACTGCTCTATCCTGGAATGGGTGTCATCATGAGAGAACTGAGGTGACGGGGACAGCCTGGAAATGAAGGGGGTAGGGGGGGGGTAATGGAGATGAATCA
Organism: Limanda limanda; assembly: GCF_963576545.1. NCBI lineage: Eukaryota > Metazoa > Chordata > Actinopteri > Pleuronectiformes > Pleuronectidae > Limanda > Limanda limanda. The sequence goes on along the minus strand of NC_083653.1, from coordinate 9,090,151 downwards.
GATTGGGCATGCTCACACAACCTCTTTAACACACACACACACACACACAGGCACATGCACGGGAGACCTGTTTGCACACAGCCTAATGGCCCCTCACAACATCACCTAGAAAAAAAAACCAATCGGATGATCGTCGAGAGAGAAATAGGAGAGAGGGATGATCTACGGAGCGGTTGGATGGATTCTGACAGCCTCTGCTGGGGTGAGCGACTGAATTCTAGTCGGGTGCTCTAGAGAGGAGCAGGAGGTGGTGGGAAGGAGACAGTGGGGAGAGTTTTGTTTTTGGTTGCATGTTCAGCCAGTGTATGGGGAGGGCAGTCAGGCAGGCGGGCAACATGCAGTGCAGTCATGGCTAAGTTGGTGTGAGGACGTAGGAGGGGGGGTGAGCGAGAAGAGGAGGGAGTGAAAAGGGTGGTGCATTCCAGTCGGGACGAAGAGGGTGCAGTTTCTGCTGGACGTAGATACTCACTCGTACTGCTCCGGACACATGCTGATGAGGGTGACGGGACTGTAAGAGAATCGGAGGAGGGAGAGGAGGGAGGGAAAGGTACCACAAAAACAGTTGAGGGTCAAATAAACACAGCAGGTGGAGGCAGGGTCTGTGACTCAACACACAGGGAAGTCATGTAAAACACACGTCAAACAGTCACAGGTACACGACACCACATGTTGCACCATTTTGTGGCGTGTGGTAAAAACCTGCTTCACAATAGACCCTGGACAGATTCGATGGAGGTTGAGGGATTAAAAAGCGGTCACAATGTGCCAGTGGGCGCCTCTGCACTAATGGACCCTGGTTGTGTGGGTGAAAGCTTTTACAGAGCAGGGTTGAGTACGTCAGCTGCTGTTACACATGTTAAATTATACGATATGGTCTTAATACACTTATTTTTCCCATTTATTCCCTGCAGGACTTAATCAAATGGCACGCCAGGAATACATATACAGCAGAATGGATTTTCGGGTTTATCTATTATTGACCACAAATATCAATATAATGATTCCAGAATGCCCTTCATCTTGTCTTCTTCACACTTGACATTGGAGTATTATGGGCCAGAAGAAGTGTAGTGTTGAATTTGGTATGATGTATTAGATATTTACTTTGTGTGACCTTGCCCTCAGGGTTCTAGGGACTGAGTCTTGGAGTTGGCCTTTAGTTTCTGCAGCTCAGTTACTGCGGGTCACTTTTACAGTTTCAGAGAAAAAGTCCTAACAGGCAGACAGCTAATGAAGCTACTGCTCTTCAGTGGTTTTGGATCTAAAGCATGAACAAGCGAGGATAGATTGTTTATGTGTGTATGTGTCACACATTTCACAGTTTCTTGTTTCTAGTTTGTGGGAACTGCTGCAATGCTTAGAGACAAACAGAATAAACTGTTATCTGTAAGCCAGACTTGACGACTTCTAATGTCATAAACACAAAGAATCGTGTTGTTTTCATGCATAGAAATCGGTGAGATAACAGTTGAGGTTGACGTTGTTTCGCCTTGCTCTTTTTGTTCTCACATTGAAGCAGGGAAACTCAGTGTGGCATGGTGGTTAGGATTCTTATGGCTGGGCGGCCAATGCAGTCACACTTCTGCAGCTGTGAGGAGAATTCAAAATGTAGCCGGGGATTTGTGACAGAATAGAAGTTAAATAAAAGGAAGCGGCGAGAGAAAAGGAGAAATCGGGGTCGGCAGGGCAGACTGAGCTAACTACTGCGAGCGGGAGCTGGAGCGGTTTACGTGCCCCTGACCACATCTTCCCCAGAAAGAACAGTCACTGTGTTCTTTTTTGTTTTTAACAAGAGCGGTGACAGTTTTCATCTGCTTCAAAAAGTAATAGGGCATTGTGAAGTGTAGATGGTTTTCCTGTCAGCGGAATTTGTCCGATACCAGAATCCAATGACATTACTTTAACCTTCAGATGGGCACAATTGAGCACTAGTAGAGGGAGGAACACGCGAAACAGAGAGAGAGAGAGAGAGAAAATTGGACGTGAAGAGAGAGAGAGAGAGAGAGAGAGAGAGAGAGAGAGAGAGAGAGAGAGAGAGAGAGAGAGAGAGAGAGAGAGAGAGAGAGGAGGAAATCACGACAGACCTTGAGAGTATTTGGGGTTTGACAAATGGAGCTGCATGTTGTGCCTGCTGAAGTATAATAACAGGATGCGGTGCAGAGCTCTGTTCACATTTCACTTCATTTCATTCCACTGGTGTTGCGCTAGAAGTCTGAACAGACGGAGCTGCAGTCAAAATCTGAGGCAACGAGGAACCAAGAATATATAATACAGTATTCATGAGAGATCACCGCCAGTTGAAATATTATGAGCAATTTATGTTAACCACCTTGATTATAAAAAGAAAAACGTACTTTAAGCAGTAATTTGGCCTTTTTCTAGTCAATCTGAGAGCAAATGAAGAAAAGTGAGTTTTCAAAATAACAAAAATTATCCGCTTCTGCTCCTCCGCCCTTTTATGTGCCGCTGATCAGACTGAGCTCGCAGAGAGTGAGCGAAACTCAGTCGGGCAGAAAATTCTTCAAATACCATCAGTTAAAAGATGGAGAGAATTTATCAAAGTCTTTAAAAAGAGAAGGTAATGTCTTGATTTTTGAGCTTGTGGTTAGCAAATGTTAATGGGCCTTGGTAAAGCAATAAACACCTTCACACAGGCTGTAAATCCCTAGCTGGTGCAAACACTAGGAGCTCTGTGTTTTCCACCTGCTTCTGTCAGAAAAGTTGGAATGGACTCAGAAAGAAGCTGAAGCCAAAAGATCTGATGTATTCTCTCATCGGTTTGTGTACTCGACACATCACACAGTGGGTTTCGTGTAGTTTAGCCCATCGTGGTGCGGTGTTCTCTCTGTCACTGTGAGTGCTGCCTCTCTCTGCTTCGCTCGCTCCTCTGTTCTCTCTCTGTCAGAGGTGAAAAAGCATCTGAGCCTGTTGACTCCTCCCCCTCCTCCACTAGTGACTGAGAAAGTGAGTCAGTGACACAGTTAAAGATATATAGAGATACTCCCGTTATAATCATTTTGCTTATATTGTATTATGGATGAATTATGGATATATGTTTGTACAAAATTAATCAGAGAGTCTAGTGAACCTGTTTTTGTGTTTGCATATGAGCATATACTGTATGTACAATTTATATAAAGGTTTTAATCTATATACAGTGGGTATGATTGGAAGCAGATCATTATACGAGCCGTTTGGATGCTAAATTAATAAATTCTGTATAAATTCCGCTGCGTCTGCCTTCATCTCCAAATCGTCCAACCATAACTTTGTCTGTGGCTTCTTAGGAGTATGAAACAGACTCGGATATTAATAATTAGTTTCTAAGGGAAAGTCTGGAGCAACGGACTGGGACATTTGCCTTCTCACATACAGAAACCCTAGCCCTACTTACAGCACCCTTATCTATATATAGTGCACACGTACCAAAGCAAAGGGGATGTTTCCCTAATGTAAAAAACTATAAATTAAAAAACTACTTTGCTGTCATATGCCGATAAAAAGTTAACAAATTTTTTTTGGGCTTGATTCTGAAGAGTATAAAGCAAAAAAACTTTACAGTCACTAAATTCCAAATCCAGGTTCAAAGCCGTTTACCTCTCAACTAATGCAGCAGAGACCCATCCTCTATCTGGTGATGTCGGGTGAAAGACAAAAACCAACAGTGAGTGGGAAAAACCATTAGAATTAAGCTCTTTCACATCAAATATAGCTGCGACAAATCAGAAATCCTATCTGGCGTGAAATTAAGTAAAGATTTAAGTGGGAGGTGAGAGTGGGCGCTGGTTCTGCTCTCTCAAGGTGGAGGGGAAACGGAGTGGGTGGAATAAAAAAATGATGACAATACAAGTGCAGAGAGACAGAGAGTGAGTGCATTAGAAAGGGCCGTTACACAGCAGTCAGTCTAATATTCTCAGCTGCCGCTCCAGCACTTGAAAAATTATAACTTCTTAGAAGTTCCCTTTGTTAAGATGACCAATGGAGCCTGACAGCGCATTAGAAAGGATTTAAGGGGACATTAAAGAGAAAATCAAATTTCCTATTATTAAAAGTACACAGCAGAAGGAAAGTGGAAAACTTCTACGGCGTTCAGTCCATTACTCAGCACGCCATCAACGAAGCTGAGGAATTGGGAGCAATCACTTTCTTATTACAGGCAAAATGGCAGCAAACGATATGATGTTTACCTAATCTGTGTAAATCCTCTTTATGAGCAGGGACTAGACCTCGCTCCAATTACAGAGGAATCCATTTCAATTTAGGTCAGAGTTTTCATTTTCAGTGATATGAAGATGACAAGAGCCAGAAAACGGTGATGCTACACCACAGGCCTGTGAGGGAATGAGCATTATAACAACTTTTACGCTGCTTTAAAGCTAGAAATCACACACACAGAGGCTTCTCACTGCGCATTATGCTGTCTCTAGAGAACACATGCCTGTGGTAACATGTGGATAGCTCACGGCTCGCAGAACAGACTCAATGCAGTAAAAAGAGATGGGGGAAATGATGGCCGTGAAACAGAACTAAATTTCCTCTAAGTCTCCATTCCCTCCTGCCATATTTCGAAAAGATCTCCACGTTCTCACCCGCTATTCCTCTATCTTTCTGAGGCATTTATCAGACAGGCAGCTCTGCAGGAGTCATTTTTCAGAGGAAGGGAAGTGAGAAGGGAGCGAGGTGGGAGGCGTGGGGGAGGACAGGCGAGGACGGGAGGGATGAAAGAGGGAGTGCAATCCATCTGGGGGGCGACTGCGTGTAACTGGATGTCGGAGGGGGGAAATGTATCGTAAGTGAACAGGTGAGTCACTGTGTGTGTGTGTCTGTGCGCGTGGACTTCTTTGAGAGTTTCCTGAGCACAAAAGATGCAAAAGTAATTTGTGCAAAAGTAAAAAAGTGAGCAAGGGTGAGAAATGGCCGGGTCTACCGTGAGGAGTGAGCGAGTGACAGATATAAAACAGCTGATGGATAAAACACAGAGAAAAACTGTGTGACAGTCTCCGAGTACACAGGGCACAGTAATTAAGGCTTTGTCAGGTTGAAGAAAATGAATATCACGAGTCCTGTCACTTGAGTAATCTTGCCTCGGAGGCTAAAGTGTTGTAAATGAGAGTCTGTGTTGCAAACCGGCCACATGACGTTTTTGAGATATGGGGCGAGCAGGGAGGTTAAATTAAAAGAAGCCATCAAGTTGCATTTTGGCAGGTGGAGGATCCAAAGTGTTCAGGGCTTGAAGCAAAATCCACACTGACGTATTTTAGTGCATGTGCCTAGATCATTGTCTCTAGTTTCTTCTCCTGCATAAAACACAAAGTTTTCAAACTTAATCGGAGCCATTGTTACCAAACTTCTCCATTTTTAATCAAGGGTTGGTAATCCTAGAAAAGCAAGAGAGCGCCACACCTGAAAAAAATAAAACCAATGCATCCTACACCTACGCCCCCCCTAAGAAAAGACCCTTTTTCGTGACTTCCTGGCTATCATCTCTGCTTCAGGAGTTAGGATCTGTCTCTCCGGCTGAAGACTCCAGGTATAGGCAGGTAGGTCAGTTAGGATCAGACCGGTACACCAGCGAATAATCTGGTCCAAATGAAACTATTACAGTCCTACAAGGGGCCACTTTTTCCCTGACCGCTTTATTTATTGATGGCTGTCCGGTCCTGAAGAGGATTTCAAAAAGTACTATAAAAAGCGATCCGGGAACAAACGATTCTCCTCCTCTAAGGGATCTAAACCTCCAGGTAAGTGTGAGAGCTCGATGTAAACGTAGAAAAGATGATGTTTTAAATCTAAACCATAAAAGTGTGGATGCAGCCAGTGTCACAATATTTCTTGACCTCTGCAGCATCTATGTTGATTATTCATATTTTGATCTGTATCTTACGAGTTCCAAACGTGCAAAACTAAAAATGTGTCTCAGTGTCCAGAGCGAGGACGTAGGACACAATCCCACGTGGTCTCAGGAGACACGTTTATACTCTGAACAGGAACTCAGCATACTGTGGACCGAGCAGACATAAAACTAAATGTGGTCTCTGGTTCATTCATCAATCAATAAAGAGTTTTTATTGTCCCTCCGCTCATCAGACTTTAGCACTGCCCCGATTCACAAAGACACTTAGATGTTACTCACGTTTCCATGTTGTCTCCTTCCAGGACCGTCTGGACCGGCAGGTAACCGAGCCGAGGATGTTTGGCAAAGTACTTCTTCGACCGGAATTTGTTCTTCAGCACTTTGGTGAAATCGCGCATGTCCTCACCTGATGTCGTCTGTGAGATGCACAGAGAGAAAGATGGTTTAATTCAGTGAGAGTGTGTGTGTAAGTGTGTGTGTGTGTGTCGAGTGCATACATAGGCAGCATATGCATTCGAGTAGAGGAGAGCGTGTGTTGTTAATTAGACACTTAGCAGAGGTGTGCCTCCTGCAAAGTGCTTTCTGCCGCGCAAGCAAACAACAAATTACCACAACAGTCCAAGCAGAGGGTGAGAAAATCCTTTCACAGAGGATTCAGGCAACTAAAACTAAACAAACACACACACAAACAGATAAAAAGCGCAACTCCCTCAGTTGAAAGCTACAGTGTATGTGTGAATTAACATATTGACTTCGCTTGGCTTATTGACTAACGCACACTATTTGAGACGGTAGCATGAACAAACCATTAGCAAATAAAATACAATTACACCCTGAAGCTGGAGACGGATTTGTTCAAGTCAAATGTGTGTTTTTGTGTGAGCTCCTTCCTTATTGTTGGGGAGATATTCTCATTTTAACAATGTTTTCTTGCCTTTAATAGATAGTGACAATATAGAAACTGACAGGAAACAATGAAGCGAAAGAGAAAAGCAGCGGTGTGACGTGCGACAAAGGTCATAACCAAAGCAGCATCTCCTCTTAGGAAAGGTATAAACATTGAAATTACAAGCAATCGATAAAACACAGCAGCAAATTTGTCTTCATCAATATCCCTGACAAAAGCCCAGTGGGAACGATATAGATGCCACTCCTATAAAAATCTCAACGCAATAAAAAAAAAGCAATACTGCGGCCGTAAAGTAAACAGCACAACGAAGATGAAAAATCCCATTAAATGACCAGAGAGTTTCACAAAGGCCACAATCCATCTGCAACTATGATTCAATATGGACTCAAGTTTCCAAAGACATAAAGTTGAAAGGCAATTTGATTTGAGCACAGTGACATGGGTAAACATAATTATATATAACGCTCCCATTTTCTCTCCCAAAACAAAGCCAAACAATAAAAAAAAACTTCACACTCTCAGGTGTCGAATAAAGTTGGGTTTAACTGCAGGATTTAAAATGACACAGGAAGTTGGTTCAGATACGTTTTTCTTCGATTCACCCCCTGAGCACTAGCTACGTGTTTTGGTCTTGGACTCTTGGAACAGCTTAGAACTGCTGGACTTTTTCGAACTAACTCCAGTGTCTTGTGGTTAAATCAATGTTTGTAAAGTTGGATAATACAGTATTTACTAAGAGCTCGACCCACACTGTGTTCTACCATATCTTGAAAGTAGTGATGGTGATCAATCTGGCAGTTTACTGATGGACAAAGAGCCTGAATTTGAGGTAAATCAAATATTAACTGCATATAATCTTGTCATCATATCAGACCTCTTGTTAATTTACAGGCTTCTTTGCAACAGGCTGCTGACATTAAAATTGTTTCTACAGCCTCCTTCACCAATTATTTGATCTGTATGATGGGATTTTGCATGTGAATGAAAAAGGATCTGTGTAGGTGAGGGAGTTTGAGCAGGCTGTTGTTGCCCCACAGGTAAATCTGCATTCAAATGCAAATAGCCTTTAATGCAGATTAGCCAAAATGTCCTCTGGACCTTAAACACCTAGGTGATAAAAGAAACTAGTCAGGCTGTTGAGCTGGATTTTCACTGTCTACAGCCGAAGCCCCAAAGTATTGGCAGTTGCCCCCAGAGGCTAATTCGTCCTCAGATGGAACACAGTGGGCTCATAGACTGCTGATTATTATGCTTCTGATGTGTCATCATAGCAGTATTATCAGTGTGGTCCGTAAATTCACGATCTCATTATATAAACAGTCCAGCCAGGCTGCTCAGATCAGATTGATGACCCGCTGTAGAGAGGGGGGGTGGACAGTGTGAGGAAGCAATTACTGGGCAGGTCAGAGATACACTGCTAAACATGGATGTAAACAAATCGTTTGAAATCACGTCTGATGACACGCGGCAGTGAGGGTCACGCGGTAAACAAATCTCATCACCATTAACACGACTCATAGGAAGAACCTCAATTGTTAGTTTGAGGTTGATTTGGAAGCAAAAAGCATGGGAGTACATTTTTTACTGCTTGTATGAATTTGAAAATACATTATTTTTATACGCCGGGGTTGATTTGAATAAATCAATAAATAAACCCGACATTAAATCACTTTGATTTTGAGATGTAACAGTAAAAGTAAAAATGTGGAAAAGTCAGGAGGAACTGCTGATCCTCCCCTCTGAGGTCATTGTGTGTTTCTTCTTATCCTATTAAAGTTGTCGATCAGTAATAACTTGAGTGAGTAACACAGTTCCCTGTAGCTGAATAATAATCTCGCGCAAACCTTTTTAAGAGCTTGTTGCTGCAGTAAAGTTAAACACGGTATAATGTTTTTATTTCAAAGTTGCAGCAGGCGGCTGCCGGGCATCTGCACTGAGGGAAGAATGATCGCTGCTCCCTGCAGCTGCTCCTCCGAAGTCAATATCCATCCCATTTGCAAAATTGAAAAAGCAAATTAAAAGACCAAAAAAATAAAACGAGAGGCATCAGTCAATCAGAGTTAGATGTGAAGCGATACTGGAAAGAGTTGGCTCGCAAGTGAGCGATTAGAATTGAGGAGAAGAGAGCAAATGTTCAATTTCCCCAAAGCCCCCCCCCCCCCCTTTTCTCATATTCTTGTCTCTGCGCAGTCGTAAAAGTGAAATATGGCTTTCTGGCAAAAAGTTATAAAAAGACCTCAGAGAGCCATGACCATTTTAGCGTTTCTTCATGTAAATCCAAATAAGCCGGAGGTCTGTCGGGGGGGGGGTTGATAGTGGAACAAGTCGGAGGAATCAAATTGGGAAGTGAGACAGTGGGGGGGATGCAAATTGGATCAGGTGCACATAAAAGGTAAGCTCACATTTTAATTGTGATCCACCCCCTGTCCATCATGCACAGTGACTTGCAAATTCTCGAATTACCAGACATTTGGAAATTAACACGACGGAACATTTTCAAAATAAAAGCCCGGTGGTTTATGTGAGAATATGAGAGGATAGAAAGTAACCAGAGTCTGACAGCGTCTTGTGAATTTGTGTGCTTTCATTAAATGGACGGACACGTGGAGAAGAGATAGAAGAAGACGGGCTGAACGTGTGTCCATGTGTGTGTTTGTGTGTGTGTGTGTTTGTGTGTGTGTGTGTGTGTGCGTGTGTGTCCCTCACCGGCGTGCAGTACTCCACCATGGGGTAGTTGAGCTTGTGGCCCTTGGCGGTGCGCCCGGAAAAGAAGCAGCTCTGACAAACGTCGTAGTTGAAATGCTTCAGACTGCGATACCTGGGGAGAGAGGGAGGCAAAAAGTGAGATAACTTGAGTTGAGAAGTTGTGTAAGTGTGTGTGTGTGTGTGTGTGTGTGTCAACATGTGCATGAAGAGGAAAGTGTGACTGCGTGACAAAGTAAATCGAAAGCTGTCAAGGAGGCACCGGTGTAGCCTGGAGATGAGTCAAGTTGGAATACTGCATATGAGCACACACGCACCCACACACACACACACACACACAGGCACCCACACACCTCACAATTCTGACAGTGTGACCGACAGTTGGATTTCTATCAAAAACACAACGACGTGACAACTGCCGTCCCGATGTTCTCCCCTGCAGCGGCTGTAGCCAGGAAGCCATTTAACAGCTAAATTGAGACAGGAGCCTTTCAGACATAATAGCTTAAGTCTTTTATCTGTCTCTCGTCTGCAGCTCTCACAAGGTTAGCAGAGTGCTGAGCACAGCGAGAGAGGGACATATATCAAAGGATGCAACGTCGCACATGACGCCGCCAAGTCAAATGCGCCATTACGTGCTGACATTGGCGTCGTTAGGCCAGAGCGTCGCGGGCTACAGCCGCCAATGTTTCACGAGTAGCCCCCAGTGTATAAATCTAGCTATATAAATCTATAAACATACATGTACTTATGCATATTCATCGGCCGTTCCGGTAACGCACTAAAACCCTCGAAATAATATATTGTTTGCGAGTATTCAAGGCGGCGAATCTACTTCATCTGCTTCTTGGCACGGTACATTTTTGTGAGAGAGATGGACAAAGAGAGAGAGAGAGAGATGAACAGAGAGGGGGAGAGAGAGACTTATTGTTATTCTGGTTGCAGCTAGCGAGCTTATTTGCTGAGACAATACTTAACGACAACGAAGATTATAAGCTTTTTCAATAATCATATCAATAACGGTTGATTATTGCTATTCTTTAAATAGTGCGTCTACAAAAGCCAGAACCATTCCTGTAAAATGCTGAATAGCTTTAAATAGCAAACCTAACACAATAAAAGTAAGTGAGATGGTCGTAAAAAACAAAGTTTAAAACAAAAGAAGAGAAATGAAAGTGCATCAAAATTATAGGTCAGCAATTTTATTATCATTATCAATGGCACAAATTATATTGAAACTCCCGCAAAGGCCGTTTTGTATCACTGGCATTTTCGTAGCAGAGGCCAGTTTTAATTATCACTGAGAATGTAAAACATGCACTGGAAATACGTTTGCATGAGCGCACAGGAAATGGTGCATGTAGCCTGCGGTTGGGTTGCTTGTTAACTATCCAGCTGATTTGTGACAGTCGAGTTGACAAAGGAATATCCTCTGACATTTAACTGCTGTTTGAATTTCCGGATGATCTCTTGTGCCTCGCCTGTTGGAAAGAAAAGACAACGGCTACGAGAAGAGAGCACATCTCCCGATATTACACGACCGGTGTCATGTCTCACGACCGCACAAAATGCTGCGGTGCATTTTTCCTCGCTCTCTCGCCGTTCCCTCCCTCCGTCGCTGCCGCCCATCGATCACTGACAGAACCTGGGAGACATGTGCTTCATCAAGTGTCCGACTGTATTTCTCTTTCTGCTGGCAAAGCAGGGGGACGGTTCGGCCTCCCGGCGTCACTTAGCCTGGTGCTGCACCTCTCTACGGGCGCCGAAAAAAACACTTTCCCCTGCCAGAGTCGTCCCTGAAAACCGGAGATTTGTGATAAACTGATTGAAACTGCCGAGCCGCCGCACACGTCCTTTACCTGTTGTTACTGTGTGAGTCTAAGTGAGCGGGGACCAAATGAAACTAAGGCACTTAAGTGTGTGTTTTTATTGTCAGTATCAGAGGGGGGTCTGTTATGGATTGCTTGCCAAGCGATCAGCTCGCTGTGAACTTTGTGAATGTGGTGCTGTGGAATATGTTTGTGTGTGTTGTTGCTTGCGAGTGTGTGTGTGTGTGTGTGTGTGTGTGTGTGTGTGTGTGTGTGTGTGTGTGTGTGTGTGTGGGTCGCAAACCTCCGGATGGTATTTAGTCAGTGGTGTATCAGCTGCTGACATTTAGATAAATGCCTGCCCTCCAGAGCAGATCTGCCCTTTATGCTCAACTAGGAGAGAACAATACAGAGTGTGTGTTTGTGTGTGTGTGTGTACGTGTACGTGTGTGAGATCGGCCTGTAACATGTTGCAGACTTGTCACATCTATTTATTACGTTTTATCTACTAATACTTAATTAAATGCTAAATATTAGCGTGTGTGTGTCTGTGTGTGTGCTTGTCTGTTTACCTGAAGCCAACAATGGGACACTCCTTGCAGATGTTACACTTTGCCTGATGTTTTGCCGTCTCTGCGGCGGCGACTCTGTGCAGCACTGGAAGCCAAACCATGGACTGAGGCTCCAGACGCATCCAATCAACAAACTGCCTGGGCTCCAGCTCCACCTTATTGGTCACCTGGATATAAAAGAGGCGGGGCAAAAAGTTAGACACTTCATTCCAAAGTTCGGGAAAACAGGTGAAGTTTAGAGTTTGCAGCGAGCTGATGAAATCTAAAGGCATAAGCGAGAAAGAGAAACATGAGCGACACCATGCCAAGAAATGTATACGAGGCTCTAACTCTTTTGCTTGTTACCCAAAGTCTAATAAAGATGCAGACAAATTTAAGATTACCATAGATATTAAAGTGACGTCTCCCTCGGGCGCATTATGGCCTTGAATTGTGGACGTGACGAAATAACTTTTACAAGCCTCTTATTCATGTTTATTGGCTAAAATATCTTAGAGTAAACACTGATTTACTCCAACATCCTCCCTGACCTTGTCCTACACTTCCCTCGCTGCCATGCAACAGCCACACAGCTCCGTGCGAGTGTAAAACACGCAAACCTCCAAACTCCTGCTTTAAAGGATCTGGAGGAGTTCAGGATGAATTCAACTCTGTCCGAGTTGTTAAAAGTGTCCAACAGTCCAACTTTTGTCCCTTTTTACGATGAACTAACTCAGAAACTTGATACAGCAGAGTTCACGATGTTCTGTATATTTAAGCAGAACCTTTCTTCCACTGCAGGTTCTAATGAGCCCTTTGAAACGTCAGCTCGGGGGAGAAGCTTTGACATGGCTGCTGGTACGGCTGAGCAAATCAAAGACGACCTTTCCATCGTCCCTGACAGGCAAAAAGGGCAACAAATGCAGCGAAGGGCTGAATACATATGAAATTGGAGGAGAGAATAATCAAAGGGAATAAAGCACATATCTCTGTCTGAGTGTGTGTCTGTGTGTGTGTGTTTGTGTGGGTGCGCTCCCACGATCCCATCCCAGGGCTCATGGTGTGTACCCGTGTCTCAGTTTTATTAGCATATCCTTCTGAAAATAAATTCACGCTACAAATCAAACTAAAAGGAAGCACATTCCAACCTGAAATTGGAAACAGGGATTGGCTTATTAAATTAAAATTCACGGTTGGTTATCAGAGACAACATTCATCAGTCAGCTAGAGTGTGTGTGTGTGTGTGTGTGTGTGTGTGTGTGTGTGTCTGTGTGTGTGTGTGTGCGTGTGTGTGTGTCTGTGTGAGTGTGGGAGAAAGAGATAGGGGGAATTTTTATGGTGTTGACCCAAATGTATTCATAGCACCAAATATTGAAAAAGTCAAGTGCTCAAATATTTACGAAGATTTCTCCTCTTCTGTCCTCCTGAAAAGTTTCTTAATTAAGTTTTGCCAACTACAGTTCAGATGTCTACATTTGTGCAGACACAACATTCGGGATGTTCTGGGTAATTATATATAAAAACATGTTTCTGCTCATAAAATGGAAGAAAAAGAAAATTGCCTTTGGTATTAAATCTGAAACGTTCAAATGACTCCCGGCCTTTAAGATTATGTAAAAGGTTAAGTTTCATTTTAAGTGAGGTTTATAATCAATATGTGGTTGTTTCAGTTGGGTTTGAGATCGTGCAAAGTTAAATTCCATGAGAAGTGATGACGCTGCCAAGGAAACTTTTTCGCCTGCAGTCATCTTTAAATCCTCAACCCTTCAATTTGACCTTCCTCAGCATCTCTCCTCTACGTCAGACTCATCCTCACCTTCCTCTCCTCCTACTTGTCACCTCACCGCAGAATTATGGCGCTTACAGAATAATTACCGCTGGGCAGAGATGGCTGAAGGGATATCAATGCATAGAGACGGACGGAGGGATGGATGGATGGATGGATGGAGGAGAGGGACAAAGGAAGAGTGAAAGGTGGCATATTTATAGCAGGCACAACCTGTTCATCACAGGCCCATTAAAGCAAATGGTCTGGGTGACTGCACTGTCACTGGCAGGGCAGACTGAAACACAGATGGGACAGTGTGTGTGTGTGTGTGTGTGTGTGTGTGTGTGTGTGTGTGTGTGTGTGTTTCTACCTGCCAACTTGGTTTTATGACGAGTGATTAATGAGCACCTGGACTACAGCCGGCCCAGCAACTTATGATCATGTCTGTAAACAGTTTGTGCTCATGCATGCTAGTGTGTGTGCATGTGTGTATCAATGTGTCATCAACGCAGTGAACTGTAGCCATTGCGACCAAGGAGTTTGCCCCCTTACCTTTTGCATTATTTTGAGAAAGAAGAGGTTTTAAAGTGCCTCACTCGGCTATTTTGGGAGCCGCAGCACAGGGAATCAGTGGAATTTACAGCTTCCTAATTTTAATGTTTGGCATTTATGACTGCCGAAGCATGAGCCAGGGGAGAAAGAGGGAGAAAAAAGAAACGGTGATCCCGGGGGATGAAGACATCATTAAACGCCAGTAATGTCTCGAGATAAACCCGGTGGAAAGTGGTTCGCTGGCCGCAGTAAAACACCAGAGGACAGCCAGCAGAAGCCTGGGGGCCATTTTCAGGCTTCAAGATTGGTCAGCACAGTTTAAATATTAAAACCCTTTTATAGACGTGAGAGTGACAGGAGGTGGATGGCCGGGAAATGCGGAGACGACTGCAGTTATCTGATGACAAACTGATTTGAGGGAAGATGCAGCACAGAGCTGAATACTTTGTTTTACATATTGCAGTATTGATTACTGTCCAATTTTTGTTTACATAAATTCATAAAAGCTATGTTGTGTGCATCCAACAATCATTGTGTATAACCCACGCATGAACTCGGCAAAACCCAGCAGCATTTCAAGAAGCTGAGGCTCCTTGAGAAGCAGTTGAATACCTGCAGAGTCCCACTGAGCTGCACATCTTACCAATAGATGGTTTGCACGACTATCCATTATCTGTAGCACTTGTCCTTGCAAGGGGGCTGAGGCTCGACAGGTCTCACGCAGGACTAACCTCGGGACATTGAGATATTCCATAGTCCAGGCAGATCACTCAATATCACGGAGGCCTTATGTACTTAGATTTAATAAGTGGATTTTCTTTTTGTATTCGATCACATTTTTAAGGTGAATTTGGTGATTTAATCTGTTCATCTGTTTTTTTTTACTTCATTGCCATTTTCAACCCATAACTGGCAATTGACATTAAAGGACAAACCTTCTCCAGACCTTCACCTCACTCAAGTGCACCTATAGAATAGATGGAGTGTAGAGTCTTACAGGAGCACTCAAATACCCTATACAGACAGGCAAACATATCCATACACCCACATACATTATACATGTACACATGCATCTACACATGCATTGGGTTTTTATATCCAAGGGAGCAGAATTCCTAACAAAACTAATTGGTGGCAAATCTCCTACAATATAATATAATACATTTGTATCTGTGTTCTAATTGATAATATGCTAAGATTGACAAGACTTTATATGATGGAAAAAACATGATTTATGTGGGTTGTTGTGCATTTGTCCTTTTTAACACAACTGGCAACAACAACACCAAAATACAAAACTAAAAATATATTCCCCTCCCCTGCCAGTAGAGCGTACAGTATTAAGAACGATATGTGATTACTAAAACCTAATCCCCAGCTGCTGTGCTTATTTATTCCGGATGTGTGTTTGAGCACAGGGATGCTTTCTGCGTGTTGCATGTGAACGTACGTGCTGGAAGCAGCTGCGGACGCTCGGCTCGATGTTGGAGCCTCCGAAGGCGGCCACCTCCCCCAGCTGCCTCGGAATCTGGATGGCTTCGTGCAGGAGAAGTCCGAGCTGCCGCTGGTCACACGTGTCGCCTGCCGACGCCACCTGGCTGAAGAGGTCTGGAGGGGGGGGAAGGAGAGGAGGAGGCGAAGAAAACACAGGAGAGAGAGGCTGTGAGGGAAACAGTCATAGCGTGTGGGTGATATTTAAAGGAAAATATACAGTGTGGGTATAAATACACTCGATGTAGAGGGAGAACAATAAAAGTATAGAAGGGAGAGGGAGGGAACGTGTTAGTGCGTGTATGTGGGTGAAGCGTGGCACGGAGGACACGTGGAAATGATGCATTTTTTATCTTTCTGTCTCACTTCTTGCACACCGGGCTCTCTTCCTCTCTAATCTCCCGCTCCCTGCCTCCAACTCGCCAACACATTCTCCTACAGACTGATAGAACTGTACTGGACGTGGACACCTGCCCATTGACACGTGCTGTAGGCTCAGCCGGTGTTGGCGTGCTTACGGCGGCTGTATTTCAGATAGAAGTTACGAAACGTCTCCGGAGCTCGTGCACAAACTGAGCAAAGAGAGGAGAGAGGGTAATGCGGAGGAGCAGGCGAGGGAGAAGAAGGAGAAACGGAGGGCATGACAGGTCTTTCTGCTCCGCTTGCAGCTGACTTTGATCTCTGTGTGAGACCGGGCCCTGATGCTAGCTTCTGTCGTGTGTGTGGGTGTGAATGTGTGTGTGTGTGTGTGTGTGACATGCAAAGACAAGGCGCCTGTTTCATGACCCCTTTCCTCCACACACACTTTGTGGCATCTGACGGTTCAACCCCCTCATCTCCAACTCACGACTTTCTGCCAAGAAATTACATTTGACATACGCAAATGGCACCTTGCCTGGTTACGTGTGCATGTGTGTGGGGTTGCCGTGCAGCTCTATGCACGGGACTGAAAGACAATGAGACTTTAAGAGAGTAAAAGGAGGCGGGATGCAATCAACCGTGCGTGATACCCTTCTCAGGCTAATAGAAACTGCCAGTGGAACGAATAGGCTCAAGGAGTCCATGCCATGGCAGGGGAGAGGGAGGAGGCGGAGGGGTGTAATGAGGATGGGGGAAAGAAGGGAGGAAGGAGTAAGACAGGACAGAAGACAAAGTGGCACCGTTAGATGGATGAACAATGGTGCGAGCAGTGACAGCGGAGGAAGAGAGAGATAAAGCAGTCGAGCCACAGCGCAGGAAACAGAATGAGTCTCGTCCCTGTGCAGGGAGACGACGTTCACGCTCCCTAATCCTCAAAATAAATCAGAATAGAAAATTAAATAAAAAAAACAGGAGAAGCGCGTAGGAGGTCTCTCATCCAATTAGACGACTCGCTCTCCGGCCCTCTCTCCCTCGCTCTCGGCGAGCCTGATTAATACTGCTGGGATTACAGCTGTACCGGAGAAGTATGGGATGGACTCGCCGCAGACTGGGTCCGTATTGTTTGGAGGAGGAGGAGGGGGGGGGTGTTTATATTCCCACCCGCTGATACCTTCTCACCGTACACTTACATTTGTATTTCTCCTCCAGGTGACCCTTAGACAGAGAGAGCACGCCGATCTTCATGGACAGGACGCGGATCTTCCCACTGCGGCCACTGCAGAGCACACAAACACTGGCAATTAGGCCTGTTAATGTTTTTATTGTGGGATTATACGTTTGTGTCCAGTAGCGAGAAGAAAAGGATGTGAACCCTTCTCTCTTCATTTCATTAATTGGCCTTTGGTGCATTTCTTTCTTGAAAAGAACAGCAATAAACCGTTCAAAAGTGCTGGTGAAAAGTCAGCGAGCCCTTGGATTTAATAACAGCGCAAACCTGTTCTGGCAGCAGTGAACTCAAATAGGCAGCTGTGGTAGCAGTGGATGAAACCTCCATGTATAGAGTGTGTCTGTGGACTGAAGTCTGAGGCGACAGACTGACCATTTCCAGCTTTACGCTCTAGCTTTATAAACCCACAATACTTTATCAAGTGTCTGCTGAGATCTTCTCTTCTCTACTTCTATGGATACATCCAGTGAATAACTAGCTCATAAGGTTTGAGTATCTTTTATAAATGAATGTAGCTCTAATGAACACTTTAAATGATTGAATTGATTGGACTCTAGATTTAGTACTTCCTGCTTCTTTGTAGTGTTGACTTTATTAGCCTAAGAGTTAACATACTATTTCCAGCTAAAGTTATGCTATTATTTGAATACATTTCTTCATAATTATAACTATGAGGCTCTAACCATATTCGGCAGTATTGGTCGGGAAACTAAATCAATTTTAACAAAAAAAATATTAAAAACCTGGATCTGGTGAATTTAAATGTAGTTACAAAAGGGGACAGTTGGGCCTCGGTGATGAAATGGTTTCAGAGTGTCCATTTTTAGCTCTTAGTATCGAAATACGGATAATTCCGAAGGGTTCACTTATATTTTTCTTACCACTATATATCCAGTGTAATTATGTGATTATTTCAGTGCAGTTCTGAACTATATGCGACAGGAAATCATTATGTGCTTGGAAAAAAACTTAATTGTGTGCATGTTCCCTTTGTTCCATCTTTGTGAAAGAGCCAGCGAGATTCTAATTGCATCGTCAGTACAGCCACAGAAAAATGTTCAGACCAGTAAATAAGATGTTTACAGCCTGAATAGACTTTTGTGTTTCTGCTGTTCAGACCAGTGCAGAGCATATTTGCCCATTTGTACGTGAATTTCCAAACAAACACAGAGTGTGCAACAGCGATTTGAATGCCAACCGCTCATGTCGATGCATATAGCATGTTGACAATGTCAGAATATGACGCTCGTGAGTCTATAAATATGTACAAAACAATTATTATGCAACATCATCATTATGCACAGATGGCACCGACAATAAGGGAATTTGAAAATTCAAAGCCTCGGCACTGCCACTTTCATCCAATCAGATTCAGGAAATTGTATACTATATACTATACTATATTTAAAGATGTAGATGGCAGTACACAACTTGGAACAAATTCCTGCCTGATGCATAATCCTCAGCGCTGAACGCAGAGCAGTGGGTATACGTACGTGTCGTAAACGTTGAGCAGCCAGTTGAGACACATGTCGACGCACAGAGGCACGTTGACCAGGTCCTTGTGCTCCTGCTCCAGGCCGTCGTAGATGGACGTCAGGCAGTTGATGACGTCGGGGACGGAGAGCAGCTGATTGTTGTTGGTGAGTTTGTGCTGCTCGAAGGTGTTCTGTGCCACGCTGAGGTCCAACAGGTCCACTGTAGGTGAGGAGGAGGAGGAGGAGGAGGAGGAGGAGGAGGAAGGGTGAGAGGGGGTAGATGGAAAAGATAATAGGGGACACCACAGGGCAGAAACAATGAGGAGACAGAAATGACAATTATTAGGAGAAGTGAAAGGGAAGAAGGGAGGAGAGCAGGAGGAGGTTAACGAGAACAGACGGAAGGAACAAAGGAAAAATGTAAAAGAGAAAAAACCCCATGAGGAGTGATGGGACAGAGAGACAAAAAAAAGGCAAATTAGAACCATCAGTAACCTTCTCTTCTTGCTCATTGGGCTTTCAGCAGCAGACTATTTTTAGAGGCACTTTCAAACCCCAGACTTGACTGATATTTTGTCCTAAATAGTTCATAACAACAAAGCACGGAAGTCTGCGGGGAGCACAGACGGATCATTGCTGTGAAATATTAACACGAGAACGAAAATCTGAACAAGAAAAGACAAACGAGACAAAAACCTGCAAGACAAAGGACTCTCGTTTCCTCTAATTTAATTTTTGGTTACGTCTATGACAAAAGGAAGGATTGTTAGAAATCAATGTCTGAAGCAGATTTCGGTTATCTTCTATTCTTCAGCTTTGACTTATCTTAAGAGCAAAGTGAAATATTTAATAAAACTGGCTAATCAAGTCCTCTGGGACAACACTATTAAACTTCTGCATAGACAGACACAGACACAGAGAGATAACCACGAGTAATAGTAACATTGATCAAGTAAATTACACTTTCTGCAGCTGCGATGCAGCCGATTGTGCCAGAGACAAACACACACCAATAGAAAAGCTGTGGAATATATATGCTGAGAACTGCTCCAGTCTGACTCCTGAAATATTATTTTTCTGAAAATAAGCAGCAGATCTGCCTGTGGGCTGAGATTATTTCACCTTTTCTAGGTCAGTGATCTGCCTTAATCTGTCTCCCATCAAGATACTGATGCTCCTCGACGTGTTAAAGAAGATCTGAGACGAATTAAAAGTGAATGTTCTGTGCTCTCAAAACACAGAGTCACATTAATAGATCATATGCTTTCAGGACACAGTGGTTTTAATATGAGTTTACAGACCCATCAAGGGCGAGCTCAGATCCTGATTAGAATCTTAATCAGTGTTTTATTCAAGGTCCAGTGGAAAGGTCAGCACCTCATCTCTGTTCAAAACATGACTCCAGGTGGTAAAGCACAAGCACAGTGTGCAGTCGGCTATATTGGATGAAGAAATTTGACCAAAATCACAACAATTACAGTGTAACATGGAATATAACCATGTTTGTTTATCACTAGGAGTACACAAAAACGACGTTTCTTTTCAATTTTGTGGAGGACTAAGACACAGCCCAAGAAAGCACCCATTCAATTATGGTGGAGCATTTCCCAAAGAATTAATCTAATCTATGGAAGACATATGAACTCCCCCCCCCCAATGTGCTATAGATTCTGAGTGACAGATTCACCGACTACAGCGTGAAGAGAAGTTCTGTATTGAATGCTACCTGCACCGCTGCAGCTGAAACGAGGAGGTCTGGCCGTCTGCGTGGAAAGTGAAAACTTTATGGACGACAGGGCGAGTCGAAAATCTCTAATGTTATTAGGAGAGTGTCAATTTGTTTGGTTCATTATGAATCTGCGGCAGGATATATTAGAATATATTGGCCTGCCACAGTTTAGATAATAAATGGGAAACACTGCTTTGACATGGTGAGAAAGGACATCGGTCCTGGCAGGGCTGTGTGTTTTCAGAGAGCCCTTCTCGTTACCACTAAAATAAATTGCACTAGCATATTTTGACAAACTCCTGCATTAGCTAATTTCAGGGCTAAATCTAACCATATTACCTCAGATTTACCCCGAAAAATACTAAAACTCACCACTTTTGAATGGCCATGTTTTCACCTCTTTCTCCTCAGTTAATTCTCTTCATTTGCTCCTGTCACTCTCACCTCCTCTGCGGCTCCTTGCCTTAAGTTACCCACCGTTCCCCCAGACAGGACTAATTACTGGAGTGTGTCCACGTGGAGGGAGCTCAGCGGGGCAGCCATGCTGTCAGAAAGCAAAACTTCTCTCACTACACACGCAGGGACGGAGCTCAGAGGCTGGCACATTAGCGGGATGCCACGCAAGCTCATTTGTGCTCCTCCAGCCCCCTGGCACAGACTTAACCCAATTAGCCGTTTTATAGTATCCCTGTTTGTTAGTGTGTGTGTGTGTGTGTGTATCATTCTCTGACATACACAATAAAATACACACACTTTCATACAGCCCACTCAGGTCTCCAAGCAAAGATTCCACATGAATCCAGGCTAATAACTAATAACTACTGATCCTTCTGTGTGTACGTGCGTATGGAATCAGACACAAGCACACGCGCACACACACACACACACACACGCACGCACAGAGAGAACAGTTTTGGGACTCTTCTAATCTAATGGATGAAATTGAATTGCAGCGCCCCAAGTCGAAATCACTCAGGCTAATGCATTCCCGCCACAAACGCATGCATGCAATCAGAGAGAGGCAATATGAGATAGGAAACCAAAACTCCTAAATCACTCAAGCTCATTAACAAACATAAAAAACACAACAACGCACTTTGGTTCCCACGAACATCCAGGTGCACATTTGGAAAAGCTGCACACGCCCACTTGAGACCGGGATATATTTTATCCGTTTGTTTCACACACGCACACAGAGCAAATTACCTGCAAACAGCGGGATGTAAATGAGCAGTGTGGGCTCGCAGTGTGTGTTGCTGTATCGGTGTCAACAGCTGGTTAATGGTTAACATTTGTCACCATTATTACACTGTACGGGGCCCAAGTAGCTGCTGCCGTGCTGGTTGAAACCTCATGAGAGGGGAGTCAGCATACACCTGCAGTCTCTGAGTGGGTGTGTGTGTGTGTGTGTGTGTGTGTACAGGTGGGGTTGATAGCCGCACAAGACTGAAATAAGTAGCTTCCTTCATCAAAGCTTCCATTATAACCAATAAAAAAGCAGCTCTCGCTTTGAAAAATGTTGTAAATGAAAAAAAAACAGCCAAAATCAAATATCCCACCTGTGCCCATCCAGTGAGTCTCTGATCAACAGGCTTAAAACAAGCACCTGCTGTGACTGTGCATGGACAACACACACACACACACACACACACAGACACACAGACACACAAAACAACACCCCACACTGTGCTTGCAATTTTAAAACTGAAATATCCCTGGCTCCTGTTCTCTTCTGAAAAGCGTCTGGCAAAGATCCAAATCATCGCCTCATCCCCTTGTTCCACCCAGACTTCAAAAGAAGTGGACTACAACTGTCAGATATAAGGTGTGCGTGCACGTGTGTGTGCCTGTGTGTGTGTATTACTCACAACACAGTGCTTTCTGTAGTCGGCGGATCTTCATTGCTGTTCGGTATGCTGAGAATCTCACATTGTTCAAGTCCGCTACAGGCAGGGAAAGAGACAGAGACATGAACAGATGAAGGACAAAAAAAACAAAACAGAGGCAGAACATCAGGAAATATAATGCAACAAAACAAATCTTCCAACTGGGCATCAACAAGCAGAACCTCTGTTCTCAGTGGAAGCCGAGTCTCTGTTAGTTATTGTCCACAGGGGCAGCGGCTGCTAATGTGATCTGTATAATTAGGTTAGTGATTCGGGTCTCGGTGGGGTGCGGTGCTATTTGTTGAGCCGCTGGCCTACAGCGAATGCTCCCAAAGTTTCACAGCTTATTACTTATCCGGCTGCTCGTTTATGAACAGTCATACGGGCCCCCCCCCCGCAGGGACGCGGACATACATACGGATATTAGCAGGAAGCGGGAGAGAGGGAAACGATCAGGCTGCGATTTTAAAGAAGTTAAATGTAAAGACTAAACTAACCGGACAAGCGAGAATTAGATCTGTGGGATGCGTGTTGATCCCCGACCCAGAAACCAGCTCTCATAGGACCGGAGGATTACATTGGATAGTTTCCTCTCATGTTGGTTTTGCGTGACGATCATTTGTGATCTGTGTGCGTGTGGTGCTCAGAAAATGCTTTTGTGAAACAGGCCCATTGTCCTTTTAAAGATCAGTGCACTGACATTACTTTACTTGTTTATTAAAATAATTTATTTTACTTTGAACAGTATTCTGATATAGTACGAACTCCATGCATGAATATATCATCAGTGAAAAGGTGAAGAAAATTATGTCTGCTCTGTAAATAGTTTGATTTATTGGCCCATGGTCTGAAAAATCAATCTTTGGAAATGTTGGCTCCATCCCAACACGCCGGAAGAGAGACGCTTTTATTTGTGGTGCTCAGAGCACTGACGCATTACATTTAGAAAATTAAAGATGAAAACATCTGTTTTCAGAATCAGCTTCCTAGATTGCATTGTGGTGGCGGCACAAATCCAAAAGACATTTAGAGTATTCCAAAGATCCTTAGATGTTTGGAAATAAAATCCACACCACGAGGGACTGAGTGTGTTTCTCACCTAGTGACTGGTAGAGTTCTGTCATCTTTGGATGGTCCCAGCAGGTCGTCTGCGTCTGGTGACTGAAAAACACAACAAGAGAAAACCGTGAGACAAGACTACACACACACAAAAAGAGAGAGAGAGAGAGAGACAGAGAGAGACAAACACTTTCAAGAATCACTGCAAAGGCCAACAAAAAACAAACAGTGACAGACAAAAGCGTTTTGAAAGCAAAGCTACACAATGTCAGGATGAATACACATGCGTCGCTATCATCATCATTATCTTTGACAAACTTTGTTGAAAACTATATTCAATGCGACTCTTTTGATACCGCATCCGAAATGAGGACAGAGGCTACAGAATTCTCCCACAAGTCAAAATAAATCACACGCAGAAATTGACGTCCTCTGACAGAAACAACAAGAAAAATCACACACACTCACACTCACACACACACACACACACAGAAGCACAAATAGACACATCGCTCTCATCATCACAGCGTCTGTCTTTTCACATAAAGGGACAGAGTCTCAACTCCCTGTTTACATTTCTACTACAGAGAGAAGCCGCACACACACACAAACACACACTCAAAACAACAACAACAATCACAATCGACTATAAACCAACACTACCAAAAAAGTACATTAAATAAAACTTGTTCCAGTAATGATCTAACATGGCCTTCTTCACACACAGGGCCACAAAAACATCTTTCTCTCAAGCAGCTGCCAATCAACGGGACTATTTGAGCTCTGCTGTTCGTGGTGTGACTCTGTGTGTATTTTAAGAAGCCACCTTAGCTGTCAGAAGCTGCACTCAGATCTGTGCGCCACGTTTGAGGAGGAGATGCGTTTTCTTTTTTTCTGGAATTCAGAGGCTCCCCTGTGGTTGCTGCGGCGGCTCGCTCTCTCCGCTGGCAGCCAACAGCAGGGGAAGTCAAGTGCTGACAGTAAACCGAGGTGGCAAAGTGGACGAGGACGGCCGTCCCGCTCGTCCCGTCCGCAGATGTTCATGACTATTTAAAGGCCTCGTGACCCTTGTTCACACCCGCTGAGGAACCTGCCCGGACCTCCCTGTGCAGTGGACGGGTTGTTGGTTTATTTAAACGAACAAGAGCTCTCCTGAAAACCTGAAAAGGTTAGAGTGAATCCGAGTCAGGGGATTTGCTGCTATTTGCTGCACACACACGCAGAGTTGGCTGACAGCTACCACCACAAAACGCCGCTGTCACTCAAGTGTAGAAGTGTACATCACAGATGAGATAAAGCGAGTTCAAAGATGGGACACACAATCAACTCCCATCGCAACAACAATCTGTATCATATCTTTGTACACACAGCACAAAGCAGGTAGCATTTCCAGCAAAAGGATTAGACAGCTTGTGCTTATATCAGTAGCTCATGAATGCCATAATGAGGACAACTGTGTTGTCAGGTTCAACTGTCCTCAACGCTTTTCCCTCGACGTGTTCCCTTTGTAATGCCAAAGCAATTCTTTTGTTGTCCCGGAGGAGCAACAAAAACCCAAACAAACTGATAACGCATATAATACAAAGCTGAACACAGCTCAGATAACGCAATGCAAACGTCCATCAGCAAGGGGAGAGACGTCAGAGACTATGAAAGGGCAGAAGGAAACTTTTTGGCATCTCAGTGAACCTCAGCACAGCGTGAGGGATCTCACATCTAAGACTGATGTGGACTTTTTGCGCCGATGTAACAGCTGATATTAGGGAATAAAACATTTTGGATTACAGAGCCCCCTGGTGACATTGGTGGAAAAATATTGTGTGGCCACAAGAAAACTCACTCCTAGTAAAGTCCTCCCTTATGATAAAGAAATGAAAATGAGGTTTGATATTTTACTGTTTAACTTTTTTTTTACATAACATGTAAACATACATGTTTTCATATATATATTTATATTTATGTTGTTTGCATTGCTTGTTCTGTGAAGTAAAATATTTCATGATGGTGCATATCAACAAACGTAAACTCTGATACCGTCTGTGAAAGGCTCATATCCGATAAATCAGTCGGGCTCCAGTTGCTTTCACGTCTAATCAGATTTGTGTGCACACCGGTATTCATGTCTGATATATATCAGATTAAGCTAATCAAATAAAGCATGGAAGGTATTAAAGCCTTGGAAGTTTTCTAAAGTTAGGAGTCCAAACTTTAGTTGATGTCTCACAAACACAGTGTTGGAAAACACAGGGTTACTCAACCCTCTGACGCCTCATTAGGACAATACTGTAGTGCAGGTAGAATGCCTGTATGTTGCTATCAGGACAAGCAACAAAGGAAAACAGACTGGTTGGTCAGAGGTTCATCCAAGAGCAACATCCCGACCCACAACATGAGAAGAACAGAACCAGAGAGAGGACTCTAACTCTTGATCTGTGCTTTAATTTCAGAAACAATGAGATGATGAATTATGTAAATCACTCATTTAATCATTTAACATCACAACCACATTCATTCAAAGATAGTTTAGCTTTTAAATTCACGTGGAAATCACACATCTACTCAAAATCCAAACACAACCATTTTCAAAGCGAATTGAATTGACAGCTGTAACACCAGCCTATATTGTTTATGTTCCATATTAACATCAGGAACTGGACCAAACAGGTCAGATGTTCAAGTCCCCCATCAAACCTTCTCAGTCATGGACACAAGGGGTGGTGAAATAAATGTTATTAATCGACCAACAGAATATGTATTGCATCTAGGTTAAAGGCATTTTCACAATTGACTGTATATATCCATGTTTTTATCCTAAGCATAGTTGTTTTCCCGTCTTGTATCATTGTTATTGAATATCTTTTGGATTGTACAGTGATGTCAGACAAAGTAAGGAGGAGATGATCTGGGTTCTGGGATCTTGTGATGGGCAGCAAATAACTTAATTTCCTGGGATAAACATGAAACCACTTCTGTATCCATAACAACCCCTGTACCCGTCTTCTAATCTCATAACTTACAAACAGGTCAAAAATAAACACATGGTAATTAAAATACCTTGTAAAAGAATCAGTTTCCTGGTAATTCATGAGGTCGCTAACTGTGAGCGAGAGCTACTGGGGAAGAAGCCGCTCATGGTCTTTTAAAAGACATGTGACATTTTCCTTCATAAACATCATTTAATGACATCGAGAGTGAGAATCAACACAGGAAATGGGGTCACAGGAGGAAATACTGCACCAGACGGGAAAGGACGAAATTTATGTAGCCGCTGAGGAGCCGTGAGGGAGAAAATAACCTTTTTACAAGATGTTTTTATGAGAATTTCTTTCTGTGCAAGCGTTGGACGAGAGGATGCGAGCCATCTCACCTGACACTTAACCAGCGCACATAACTCACCATGATAGAAATTAAGCATATCAAAAATATTTACTATTTTGGGTGACTTTGCTTTGTCGCAGTCCAACTGAAGTTTTTTTTTTACCAATTTCCTTCTTCATCTCTGCTGCATCCTATTTGAGCAAATACAGATTCTCCCTCTACGAGTGGCTGTATCTGTCTTTCTGTCACTCCAACAAAAGGCAGTGACAAAATTCCTCTTGGATACATCCATCCCATCCCGGGCAAAGGGGGGTGATTTTATCCCATCTAACGGTTGGTCTGCAGCCAACACAACACGTCTCTTTCCTGCTGGGAGTTTGTCACTGTCAAACACTCGGAGGCAGCCATGAATGATAACGAGTGTGCAGAAGGATGATTACGAACATATCTGGATATAAAAAGAAGATGGTAAAATCATTATGGATGGCCCCCGATCAGCAGCCTCCATCCAGCGATCTGGGTAGGATTGGACTGTGACAGAAGGATGTTCTTTTCGCTGCCATTCCGTTTCACTATACTGCAGAACCTGTGCTTTAGTTTGAAGCACTAACTATAGGATTTTTACCTGCACATAAATTCTCTATCTGCACATGTAGCTCTCTCTCTTACAAGGGATCTGTGATTGACAGGTTGAATAAAGGGGATGTTTCTTTAGTCGTTCTAGTTTAAAGGGGATGGCATTCACCCACAGCCCATTAAAAGACGCCTATCGAGTGTTCTGCTTTTGAAAGACAGTTCAAACAGCTTGCAATACTTTTTCAAACCTGACATGTTGAAGAAGGTATACACATTGTGCATGGGTGTATATAAAGGCTGTCAACTCCGCTATACACATGAATTACCAGCACCATCCTGGCGAAAACATGGCAACCCAGAAAAGCCTTGGAATGAAGGCTGATCCTGGCAGAGATGCAGTCTTGCTTTATTTCCGCTCAGAAGGCCCTCAAGACCCGCTCAATTTCCAGAATGGGGCGAAATGGGACAGCATGCGAGGCAGCCAGCGTGAGGCTGCTGCCGCGACTCGTGTGGCGCCTGAACTCCTCACCGCAGGGGCTGGATAAGGTGCAGGTTTAATCAGGGGCCTTTTGTCAGCCTGAAGAAAAGCCGGAGAACTCGAGAGGAGATGGAAAAAAGAGACGAGGAGGAGGGGGCTTGTGGAAATGAATGTGTCAAAGAGTGATGTGGGTGTTCCAGGGCTGTCAGAGTGCTGAATGTGACCTGCGATTAGAGATGGATTTAGAGTTCAGTTTTCAGGCTGCAAATTAAGTGGGTTTGTGTGTATGTGTGTGAGGGGGGGGGGGAAGAGCAGAGAGGCCAGGGTACAGCAAAGTACATCCATTTCAAAACGAAAGAAACACCACACACTGGGGTTGAGGTTGAAAGAAAATTGATTCTTCCTGTTTTGGAGAGGCAGCACCCAGATGATGTGAGAGCCACCATGGGGAGGAAAGGCCCTGGTCCAACCATCCTAAAGGCATCAACACAACATATGGCATGTGCCCAGAACGAGTTTGTGTAAATAAGTTTGTATGCTTCTTTGAGTGTGTGTAAGCATTTCCCTGCCAGCGTGAGGGTGATTTAGTTCTTGCCTGGTGATCAGATCTCACTTCCATGCACGATATGCAAACAATGACGTCCGTGGTCAACAATGGTCGGATGTAACAAAGCACAATTACCTGTAATTTAAATTAAGTAGATTGATTTTCTGTTACTTTTCACATTAACTCACATTTACATATATCAGCAAACAACTGTACTTTATACTTATACTCCTGTAAATGTTTTAAAATAAATCAATAACGAGAGCAGCACTCTTTGGTGTGGAAGAAACACTTAGGCTCAGACATTAGGACGTAGTAGATTGCTGCATTAGGAAATAGGCTATACTCTGCAAATGCTTTTACTTTTTATTTAGTATATTTAAAAGCACATACTTACTTACTTTTACTTATGTAAAAATCCTAATGTGGCACTTTTATTTGAGTTTATTTTTGTACTTTTAATTAAGTAAATAAAATGTCTCTATGTTCTCCACCACTGGTTGTATATGTGTTGGTCTGTGAGGGAGGAAGAAATAGAGAAAAAGCGCAGAGCAGGTGGGGCTGAAATAATCAATACATTGTGTGCAGCTCGACAAAATAAGATTAACTTATTTGAAATCATAAAAAATGGAAAATCCATATGCGGAGGTCAGTGTTAATATTGTAGCAGTGGCCAAATGATTTTATATGTTGAGATTTTTAAGTTCATGATTCATAAAATGTTAAACACCATACTACTATACAAAAAAATTGTATCGCACATCTTGAAGAGGGTCAACCCATCACGGAGACGAGACTTGTAAATCTTCAATGCTGAAACTATAATTGTGGATTGCTCTGTGGAGGCTGGCCTCATTTATAAAAAATGACCATTTCACAATTTAACCGACCCACTGACATTTCAACTCAGGGCGAAGGGCCATTTAAAGGGATCAGCCTTAAGAATAGACACACTTTACCGCCGTCAATCACAAAGTTAAGGCTGTAACACTGTCCCAGCAGGAATGATAGAGAGAGACAAAGAAAGCGAGACTGACAAATGATCGCTGAAACTGCCTTTCAAAGATTTCTCTAACCACAAGGGTGAAGTCAGGTCTGGTTAGTCAGCAGTTCGCTGACAGAAGTTACATGATTTCTGGATAATGAGGTGAACCTTTCAAAAGTTTTCAAAAACTGACACATCCTGAGGAGCAGAGAAGGTGTCCTAGTTGCTACCATCATCTCATTGCTGGTTTAAATAAAAAACCTGCTGTTTGGCCTGGTTTGGTAAATCAGGAAGCCACCTCATGTCAAGCTAAAGTTGCTATAGTGACTGTTAGAACAGCGTGGGCAGATGTCCACAGAGGATTCAGACTGGTACTAGTATATTCAATATCAAAAGAAGGGGCTGACGTCGGACTGAATGAGAAATGTGCAGGTGGAAAAGCTGGAATTTGAATATACACTGAGAAGAAGATCAGTAGAAAGAGTCGAGGTGGGAGTTAAATATTTGATGTGTGCACGAGGAATATTCTTGAAACCACAGCTTCTATTTAAACATTAGAGGGGAATGTATATGAGAGGTCACTGGAGGTCAGAGCTATGATGTGGAAAGGTTAAAAATAAGTGAAGTGTTACCCACAGAAAAATGCTTGAGATAAAAAGCAACTAGAGTCAACTAGAAACACAACTAAAATCAAAAATCCGACTTCATTCGCACCATACCTCCCACATGTTGGTTTACTATACGCTGAGGATGATTAAAACAAATGGAAATGCAAATGCAAAGTTTCACAATCTGACAACACAGGGAATTTTGATTTGGTTAAATTTCTTTCCTGACCTGATAGGTACAGTTCATGGCCCATAAATGACTCATGAGGCAGCTGCATATAATTTATAAATTGTATGCATATTATTCACTTTTTAAACTCCTTTGCCTTCTTTAAGTTTTAAATAATTTGACCTTGTCAGACCCTCTACATTTTCATCGAAAGACAATTTGTCTGAAATAAGAGATGCAGCTTGTGATGAATGGCCACAGGCAGAATGTATTGTAGTAAAGTATCAGATGAAAAACAAACCTGAAACCATTAATATCAGAGATGGAGATAAATACCCAAAAGAAAAGTTCAACACAGGACCATTTGAGGACAATGTGAGAATAACTGCATTACAGTAATAGATGCATAATGTCATTCCGCCAAATTTGCATTCTATGAGGTGTCAGCCAACTTCAACTGATCCCGACATTTGTGTTTGATCCGAGCCCCATTTGGCAAGAACAGGTATGGACGAAAATTTCGGAATCACAATCGGGTTCAGATCTGGTCCGTCACCTTGGCTGGGCGGATGTTTTACAGTGCAAATGTCAAATTTAATCGGAGACACACAGACCCGGTGCAGCTTTAGTCTGGTTCGGGTTGGCCTTGGTTTTTCTTTTGGGCTCTGACAGGTCGGGACAGAAAGATGCATCCGAGCCTCACTCCGGTTCACAGTTTCACAGAGTTATGTGTAGAAAAGCAGCTTTTATCCATCACGCAGTGCACAGCCACTGTCTGGACAACAAATGGCTGCTTTGCCTCTCTGACCCTCACTAGGCAGAGTCCAGCCCAAAACCCCCCCCAAAAAATAATAAAAATCATTGACAAACACTCACACACAGACGAAAGCAATTTCCACAGGCACAGACAGGGGTCTTGAAGCCGTTTCTTGCCACTTACTTGATGTAATATGGAACCTTATTCTGGGAAACTGCTCGTTGCCAGGGGAGCTGTACGGAGGCTGCAAACAATAGGAGAAAAACACCATCTTAATTATGCACAGTTTAACCATGAAGTTTAGAATTCAAGCCTGACAAGAAATAATTCTCACATCCAACACATCCATAATAACTTTACCATTAACAACTGGGGGGAACATAATTAAAGGGGCATTGTTTTCTCAGATGATAGAGGGAGGAGGAATACGCTGAGGCAGGAAAGGAAAAAGATCTGTTGACAAAAGGCTCCATGTGCATGGATTTAAAATAAAAAATAAATGCCGACACATCCAAGGCAATCTTAAAAAATAACTGACACATGGTTAAAAGCAGCGGAATCTAAGACTTCAGAAGCACTCAAGAGCAATACGGAGCAGAAATGTTTCCTGATTTATCGCCCTCCCACTTCCCCTCCTCCTTGACACAGCTCTACGCTCAGATCGAGAGATGAAAAGACAGTAAGAGAAAGATTAAGCAAGATTGGAAGATATACCAGATGGATAGGACAAGATAAGAGCACAGTACTTTATTGATCCCTGAGGGAATATTAAGCTACTAGTGTAATGAGAGCGAACGGGTGATGGAGTAGATAGTGTCATATGGAGCCAGGAAGATGAAAGAAGAGACGGAGAGGTGTTTTGTCTGCAGCCGCTGCCGAGCACTCAGCAGGGCTCACTTAGTAAATTCACGTCTGGTGGTGACACAGCACGGCGACGGAGCTCACCACCTGCTCAGGTCATCGCACGCCGTCCATCTTATCTCCGCGTGTGACAGTCGGGAAATATAGAATTATTGCCAAGCAGTGCAGTTTCTGCTGTGCATATTTCTCTTTTTCTCTTCTCTTCTCTTTTGACCACTGAAATCTAATCTGTGAGTCCAAGTGAATTGTACCAAATGTAATGAAAATTTTTCCTGGCAGTCTTTATATATCCCAATCACAGGGACGTGAGTGCACTGTGACCTTGAACCTTGACCTCCACGCACCCAAAATCAAATCAGGTGAACCTTTAATCCAAGTGGACGTTTTTTTTACAAAATTTGAAGACATTCCCTGAAGCTGATCTTAAGATATCACCAAAACAAGAGATTTCATTCTTGAGTCAAAGTGAATGTTTGTGGCAAATGTGAACGGATCCTTGACGGGAGAGAGAGAGAGAGAGAGAAATAGAAAGAGAGAGAGAGAGAAAGAGGGAAAAGGAGTGAGAGACTGGCTTCTTTGTTTAATGTTCACACTCGTGCATTTGTCTTTTCTCTCGATCTTTGTGTCTAACCCACTCTCTGCTAATGACCACTCCAAAGAGGGAGAGAGAGGAGAGAGCCAATGGAGAGCTGTAATTAAGCCTTTCATTATTCAAGAGTAAAGTGCCTCGTCTGCAAACTCTGTCCGCAGGCACCCACATATCCAGTGAGCATGGCAGTGAAGCGTATAACATCTGAAGATGAGACGATAGGACATGAAAACACTCAGCGATCTGAAATAGTGGGAATGAGTAGAAACAAATCAGGTCCTTTCCAAAAAAGAGAGGATGATTGGCGCTGTACTTACTGGAGAGGAAATGTTGGGAGGAGGGGCCAAAGTCTCGGTGGGCTTCCTGAAGTAGCTTCAGCCTTTCGTCAACCGCCACCTAGACGAAAACCAAACAGAGAGGAGAGGAGACAGTCGGCTGTGAGAGGACTTCATTATCAATGGTAAGGGTTACATATCCATCCATCCAACCATCCATTTTATTATCCAACATTGGATGAGCAGGACATTCCAGACACCCCTCTCCCCGGTGACACCTTTCGGTACCTCAAGGGCAATCCAGAGGCATCTCCAGGCCAGATGGGATTTGTTTCCCTCCAGCAAGTTCTGGGTCGACCCCTGGGTCTCCTCTTAGATGGAAGTGCCAAGTTCAACCTCTAAAGGAAGAGCGTATACCTTTCCTTACAAAGGTACCTCAAGCAAAGGTGAATTGATTCAGTTGACAGAAACGACACATTGAAACTGTGGAGAAAGATAATTTCAGATAAGACTTTTTTGCTGTGAAGAACTGTATCTGGAGAATATAGGTGAGACCCCAACTCTCCAGAAGACCAACTCGCCTCACGCTGCCCAAGTGAGACGTACCTGAGTGGCTCACGTGGGCAGAGTGGTCCCTCTAATCTGAAAACATGGGCCCGGAAAAGAAAGCAAAATGTTATGCAACGCGCTCGCTCCTGAGTGTGGCCCAGGCGTGAGAGTCTGACTTTGAGAATGCGAGGAGCTAAGTGATAAGTTGAGAGGATAAAAATCTGGTAGCCTGGTAAATCCAGCCACATCCAGCCAACCAGGCTAAGTTCATCGTCTGCTGGATTTCAGAACTGGCAGAGCGAGAGATGGAGTCAATAAAGGTTGGCACTGGCACACGGACCATGACCCTGAATAATGTTGGGATTATGTCGCGCCTCATGTCGTCTCATTCAAGCAATATGATCAAAACAATGTTTTTTCCTTGTATACTCGGCATTATCTGTATTATTATAAACCTGCAGGGTATTCATAAGGTGAAGCGTCATACAGTTTTTAGTGATCAATCTCATCCAGCACCTGTGCTCTGAACGCCTGTGGGATTGATTTGCTTCATCAGTCTGAGAAGCAGGACAATATTGGCAAGTCTGTAATACTGACACAAACAGACACACACACACACACACGCACGCTCACACCCCTAAGGGATCATGGCAGCCACACCACAGCTGCCCACACAGTGAACCTGAAGAATTGGCACAGAAAGGCCGTTAGCTTGGGCTCTTTGTGCCCACTAATGGCTGTTATGGTCACCGTCCCGCCGAGAGGAAGATGAGAGCTGAATATACATGAAAACCAAATCATCCGGCTACACAACCAGGGCTGGTTTATTAGCAGAGCTTTGTCCCTTCCTGCAAACTGAAAGTAAAAAGCGCAGACAACGGAGAGACAAAGTGTGCGTCGTCCCTTGAGACCCTGCGCTGCTCTGACTCAGTCTTTGAGTTATGGTCATTCTCCAGGCACAAAGACTATCAGAGTGTGTCTGTCCACGACATGGGAAGTTTCACAAGGCTACAAATTAGCCCCGATACCCAGTTTCACTCCGTGGCAGTGTCCTGCTTTCAAAGGGATGGTTCTTCGGTTTCTGTCTAAGATATCATTTTTCTTAACGTGCTTCTGGCCACAAGCCCTTTTTTTTCTGCCCACGTACTCGGCTCATTTATCTACAGCAGCGATGATGTGTGGTCGCATGCGAGGAACCTTCACATGAAGTCCGTCAAAATCCAAGTGTCCATGTCGCTATCTGTGAAAGCACAGTCTATTTATGGACCTGATCTGATTTACACATCTGATTGACTCCGTATCTGAAAGCACCACTGATGTTTAAATAGCCTCTTCTTTAAAGGCTCCATGGAATGAAAAACACTTGTTTGTTCATTTATCCATCGTTAACATGTCAATAATCTCTTTTCCTGCTTCAATTGTCTCATCTTGCACTCTGGGGCGTTTATTTATTTTGCATCCAATGAAAGAGCACTACGGGCTTCGCATCTTGGCTCGAACACAAACCGCCTTACTCCAATAAAAGATTTAATCATGGTTGTCGTCTCTGTTCGTTTCATCCCTGTCCGATTCATCGGTTAAATCCACAGGCGTAGGAAAACGCGGTGGCGGGAAGTCCTCGACAGTAGAGAGCCGGCTGTCGTCACGGCTTTCCATGTTGAGCTGTTAGCTTCTTACAAATCTGGCCCGGGGGCGTAAAGCCCTTAAAACGCTACAGGCTACTGCAAATGTCAATCAATACCCACAACAATTCCCTGCATAGCTTTGTGTATTTACTGGACATTTGTAAATATGTGGAGATAATTAATGCTCTAATTCATGGGAACTTTTATGAGCCGCTGAGAACACAGTGTAGAAACTGATAAAACAGGAAAGTAGGCCTTTGACAGGAATGTTTCTCCACAACTTGATGGTGTAAATGTCCACTTTGCTAAACTCTCGTACTCCCTAATTTATTGCAAACACATCTTCTCTTCTCTCTCCCTCTGGTGACTTGTAAAAATACTTTTCCACAACTTTTGCTCGAGGACCGAGACGCGCTCGGCTCTGAGAAAGTCCCTCAGCGGATCAGACCGAGACATTCGAGCACGTCGGGAGCCAAGAATGTGACTGGTGCGCTGTGAGAATAGTGTCCATTGATGTGTAGTGACAAAGTGTCGCGCCGAGCACAGAGCTGTGTTCAAATAAAACAGGTACACAAATGGGAGAACAACTCCCAGTCTCCAGTGTGTTTGGCTGACACAAAGTCAAATCAGCATGCACAAGCCGAGAGAAACCGAAGGGGACCCAGACAAAGACACAAAGAGGAGATGAAAACACACACAGGCAGACTGGGAATGAGGATTTCTACATATATTGAAGACAACAGTAATTTGACAAGTGTGGACAAAATACTGAAGGAGGGAAAAGAGGCCAGGCATACAAAAGGGTTTTGTGGGAAAATATCATGTTAGCCGCAACATCCTCAGATGATTTGGGAGGATTTTAAATACCTGCAGCAGTTTCCATCTCATGTTGAGCTGGTCCAGTTGTCTGGAGGCGGTGGAGGACAGCTGGATGTCCAGCGGGTTCAGCTCTGCAGAGAGCTCATTGACCAGTTTGACGTCCTGACGTAACGGGGCCACCTCCTCTCTGAAGGCCTGCACAGAACATTTTATATTATTGCAATGTTAATGACATATACTGTTATCATATTAAAATACAATTATAATACATATATTAGTCTAATTTCTTAATTCTGACATTTGTATTTTTACTGCCACACAGTATTAGGGAAAAATTTAAGAAACTCTGAGACTTTGAGAATAATGTGAGAATAAAGACTTAATATTACAAAATAACATTTTATTGTACCTTGAAAACCTCTTTGTATCTTGAACCCCTTCTTTCTTTAGAATTTCTTGTCCTAATACTGTAAAACTATAACTAAAGCACTGCGTGGAGTTAGGTTTTGTTGTGCTATAATTCGCATTTACAGTATAACTTCATTACTATTCTCTTTGGTTGTAATCTCCTATACTGTACGACAGTGACCTGACCTGTTTATTAAGTGATATAATTGGTCACACAGAGACGATCATTACGATGAGGTGGTGTTACAGAGAGCTACATTAACGCAACAGTTGCCTTTCCTCATGCAACCTGTGAACCATGACTAACTACAGTGAGAACGATTTCTCCATTGTCGCTCCTTCATTCATTGTTTACTGTTTATTCGGAGATGCTGTCATTCTTCTGCCTGTTGACTGAACGTGTCGCCTCTTTCTAGGTCAGATCTTCTCAAATTTAATCAAAAAGCATTTGCAAACAAACAAGAAGGAACTGTCAAACAGTGTTCATCAGCAAATTAGTGCTTTTTCGTCTTTGGAGTATTAAATCAGGACAGATTCCACATCCAAGTCTCGATCACATTAGTGCACATACTTATTTCATGAACGTGCAGTTGGAGTCTTACGTTTTACTCGATCAAACTGCAGTTAAATCAGTAGTTTAAGATGTCCAGGCCAGCAAGTCTCAGTGAATGGCCAAGATTTTTAGTTAAAGGACACCGAGGGAAAGAGGAGCGAGTTTTCTTATGCCTGTTTTACTTCGGGGACACACACACACACGCACACACACACAGAGCACTGTGACTCACCATGGTCTTGTCGATGTGGTCCTGCAGCGAGTCGATCAGCAGATCCCCCACAGGCTGCCAGGTAGCTTTGGCCTCCTCCGCCTGAGTCAGCCGCAGGTCGAGCTGGTCCATGGAGCTCTGCAGCTCCTGGAGTCGCTCCAGCGCTCGCTCCACCTGACTGTGCCAGCCGCCCACGTGTCCTTTGAGACGCTCCCACCGCTCCCTCACCTCGCCTGTCTGCTTGCGGATGGCCCGAGCCAACCCCCGGGCCTTCTCCTCTGGGGTGAGGTCTGGAGGAAGACATCAGAGTAAACAGGCAGGTTAACAGAGACGTAAGCTTACTTGTTAACAAACACAGTTGTCTTGCCCCTTTATTGGTCTATGTACTTGCTCCAGTGTCCTCATCAAATCCAGTCAAATCCTTTCCGCCGACCGGCTTATTTGATTTCATAACCCCAACTACTATATGCACCTTTTTACAGACGAGCTGCAAATGAGAGACGGGAGAAGCAAAGTTTCCTCAAAATTCAATTCTCTCCTTCACTCACTCAATTAGAAAGTCATTTATATTTCAGGAGCATGCGGACAAAGAGGAGCCAGAGGAGTCGGCAGATGAGAAAACTGCTCTCCAATCACCCATTTCAACTACAAAGAAACAGGAGCAGCTTTTCCTCATATCTCCAGGGTCATGAATGAATTAACATCTTCACCTGTTACACCTCTACAATGTCTCTTTCCCCCTATTATCTCCTACCCTGCCCCATTCATATACACACACACATAGGTCTGTGATTAACACCAGGTAGCGCCACATGCACACACACACACACACATAATAAAGAATGTTGGTTACAAATAAAACTAAATCAGAACTTTACTTTAGTAGCATTAAAAAAAGAAAATACTAAGAGAGCGAATGTGGGACAATTAAAATGGTTAAGACTTTAAACACAGTGTCAATCTAGGAAACCCCGTCTCCTCTGATTACACGACGAACGCACCCTCTGATCTCAAATCAGCTTTTTATCTATTTATACAGTGAGACGACGCTTTGATATCCGCACGAAAGATCACACACAACAAGCCGATCGGCCCGCGCTCTGAAGTCTCACCACACCTCTACACAGCCCCTTGGCTCGCTTTAATTATTTACACAGTAGGGATTCGGTTTAAAGGGAAATGCGCTGACTTAACCGAGACTTCTGCTGCCGCGTACGACAGATACCGAGAGGAAATGCAGAATGAGTCGATGCATATTTGATTCTTGGATTCCCGTTATGTGTTGGGTTGTCCACCCACTCAGATTATTAGTGGAAAGCCGAGGATCTTTGATGCGCGGCTTCGCCCTCTTTTTCTATTCTCATTTCCTGGCAGCTTTCAACTGTGTCTCATCCAATAAAAGGTGGAAAAATGTACCTGCAAACACTATCATCACAGCTTAGTCTTCTTGTAGATGTGACACCTAGTGACAGAAACCCCCCCACCATAACAAAACTGGAAAGAGGTCATCTCTCTTGTGTGGTCCTATTCAATATGTGGAACGCTATTTTTAACCACATGCCAATTTATTTCAGTGTCTGGATGTGGAGTGTGAAATTTATACTCAATATGGTGGCCTAAAAAAAAAGAATCACACCATAGAACTCAAATGAAGTGTTTGTGGTACGTAAAGAACCTCACTATAGAATTATTCACTTAATTTTATAGATGAAAAAACGTGAAATGTGCCGGTCAACATCTGTCCATGATGATATCACTGGATTTTCAACCTCGATTTCGGTCACCAACCGGATGAATGCTGCTTACAGCCAAGATAAGATTTTAGTTTTCCGTATTAGGTGGACATTAAAAAAGGTGGACAAACTAAAATTTAAGCAACAGTACTAGTGGTTTTTAAAATATTACACAAACAAGTGCAATCCTCTGACAACAGTATATGTTTGTTTTTTATGTTTTGTTTTTTAAGTTTCTGTGAATTCCCAAGTATCTGGAATCACAACTCAGAGTGTGTTGTCCTGCGTTTCGACTGGATCATCTGGTACGTGCTTTACCACTATAGTGTCCTGCGTTGATAACATTTAAAAATCCTCTAGTGTGCAGCAAGCATAACTGGTACTATGAGAGAGCAAACGTACCTGTCTTTGGCTGCGGGTTCTTGCGTGGCTCTCCAGGACCCTCAATCGGCTGGTCAGCAAGAAACATCCTGGCCTGGTCCAACGTGCTGTTCACCAATTGCTCACGCTCCTTTAGCTCGGCCCGTATCCCCTGCAGGAATGAAGCACAGAACAGTGGAATACATAAAAATCACAGATTATTCTCATTGACAGAAGTGGTTCGAATGAAACTTAATTTGAGGCAGTAAAGGTTGTCCATTGATTTTAAAAGAGACATATTAGGCCCTTTTTAAGTTTTCTTTCCTCTAGTGTGTTGTACAGGGGTTTAAAAGGTCTGGAAAGTTGGAGTCATGTCACAGAGGAGCTGCAGCAGTGGACAGTTTGAGGAGAGATATGCGTTTTCTAAACATTAGAGCATGAAAACCGTTTCAACCAATAACCCAAATTGAAACTATAAATCGAAATATGACTTTAATAAGTCTCCTTTAAAAAAGAATATGATAGTTTTTGTAAGTATTTGAGAATGGGGTTAAAAATATGTGCACATTTGATTCTTCTCTCCTGATCTTGTCTTGTTTCCATATTGCTGCTCCCCCCCATCAACGAGTTCTGCTGCTACTGTCAAAATATCCCAAAAGTCTCCCATGATTAACTCACGCACTGCGAATGTACACAAGACTAATCTACACGAGAACAACTTAGGATGTTGACACGCAGCTTATGGATGAGATAAACAACACTCTCAAGGGCTAATTAGGTGATTACTGCATAACAAAACCCTTTTCCCTGCCCAGTCTTCCCTTATTAAAAGGAAAAGCAAGAGGTGAAGCAGAAATAAGAGAGAGAGAGAGAGAGAGAGAGAGAGAGAGAGAGAGAGAGAGAGAGAGAGAGAGAGAGAGAGAGAGAGAGATAGCAGTTATCTGATGAGCTTTGGTGGAAGTGGGAGCTCTCACTACAGAGCAGCGATTGAAGGCGAGAATCGGGGGGGGGGTCAAATTGGGTTACTTCCTCGGGGTCGATGTGAAATTAGCTGAGCGACCTGCCGAATGGAAGTGAGTTGCTGGGAGTTATAACCCTGCAGAAATGATCATTACAGGGCCGGCGAGCAATACCACATATCCAGTTCCTCTTCTTGGACAACGTACCATACACACAGACACACACACAGACACACACACACACAGACACACACTTCAGGCCCTACAGTTCAGAAAAACTGATGAAAAAGTTCACAAAGTAATTTGATGGACGTCTTTTTTGTTGATGACTCAGCGTTACCACAGCTCACAGCCGGTCATAAAACTAGAAAGTGGGAGCAGGCGCGTCATGTACGAAGATAATTATTCTTGTTTTAATATAAGTGTGACCCCCGGAGGGGGGGGGGGGGACTTCGCTGCCCATCCGAGTGTGTGATTTCTTTGTGAGGAGGCAGCGTTCTGTAGTTTCGGGCCCCGTTGATGAGATGGGACGACTCACTTAGCGGACTCATTGAACAGACCTGGGGGGGGTGAAAATGAGATGCCGAAATTCCTTTTTTTTTTGGTAAAAACAAAATTGACTGGCTGAGAACCAAATGACAACATGCTGAGTTCAGAGGGATCAAATGTACAGTGTAATATGAAGGGCTGAGAGGAGATGGGGAGGATGGGGCGAGTCAACCTTGAGACGTACAAACCATTTTCTGTTCTAGCTTGGAAAGAAAATACTAAAACTCATTTCTGGGAGTAATTTCCTCTACAAGTAAAGTTGAGACCACTGCGATGAAAGTCCCACACGCCCTCGTGCCAAAAAATGAGCATCCGGCTGAACACAAATTAAATCAACCCCCCACCCACGCTAATAAATGGTTTGCTCCGTTCCAATGATTTCCCCCTCGCTCACATGGAGGAAAGATAATCGGCAGGTAGCTCCGAGAGGGGACCTTGAGAGATAGAAACTAAATGAGACGTGATTGAGGAAGAGGAGAAGAGGTGTGTCTGTGGAGAGGAGGAGGAGGGTGGGGAAATAAAGCTTTGAGCACGAGTACCAGTCAAAATTCAGCTCCTCCTTGGTTTTAGTTCTGCACAAGGGATTGAATGAGTTGGAAGAGGTTGAGTTCAGGATGTTAAATCTGATATCAGCTCTGTAACGTCACATTTAAATTCTTTCCTCCTCATCACAGACACAGGATGGAGCTCCATCATCCTGGTGGAAACGTCCCCGGTCAGATGAACCAGAGAAGCCCGTTTAGGCGTATGAAGGGAACTATGTTTACAACACAAACCAGCGAGGTGTCTACTCTACGATATGTTGTTATCCACTATGTCTTGATTTTAGAAAAAATATATATCTCTCAATGTTTTGTTATTAAAATTCACAATGTGTTAAGCTAGCTAAACACATTAATATTTAATTATACAGTAAAACAGCTTGATTATAAGCTGTCAAACAACTGGAGTGAATAAAGTATCACAACACATGGTAGAACATTGAGGTTGCCATAGAGATGAAAACATTTCTGGTCGACTACCATCAATCCCTAAGTGCTCAGAGACAAAGAAAAATTTACAATGTAATAATACAAAGGATGTGACTGAAAACTCAGTAACAGCTGCACAACAAACTATATGCTCACATATTTTTCCACATTCCCTTCAGCCCCTCTTTTAACTGCCCACCTCAGTATGTATGGATATATGTGTAGGCTGTGGTTGATGAGTGGATATGAAAGTGCATTTATTTTAGTATTTCTTAGATTTTATTTCCATCTTTGTATTCTTTTTTTTAACCTCATGCTATTTTTATCTTTATATATTTATTGACGACACCAGGTGGAAACATAGGGAAGAAATTTCACTGCATTGACAACTTGAAATGAAATCAATCCATTGAATATGGATTATTTATAAATATCATGGTAAGATTATTTAGTCGAATTCTGTTTCCAAGGTCACGATTGACCCCTGAATTTCCCTCTTATTATCGTACAAATAAAACGACCCAAACTTGGTCAGCTTTAGGTAAGTGTACCACTTGCCTTTCACAATAAATGTTGAAACTTACAACTGCAGCTCCCCCCCCAGATACCCCTCTTCAATATTAACTGCCTCCAAAGGGACAAACAAATCCTCAGCAGGTTGTAACAATGGCGAGTGCAGAGTAATACCCGGTGTAGCAGCCGCTCCTCCTGTCATCCCGCCAGCGGGTATCCTCGCAGTTCAGACAGTTAACAACACCAAAGACCTTTTCCCAACATGCAAACTATTTTTTTTTTACATTTTGTAACCTCAACACAGTCACACTATCAAAGTGCCACACAGGAGACACGGTGTTCAGACGGAGCGTGTGAGGTAAATATCAAACGCATGTACAAAGTCCAGGTTAGGAATAGAGCTTGGTTTTTGTTTCTGAGCAGGCGAATCCCAGCTCGTGCTGAGTCATACCACATGGGTTCTATGTGAAAAATGGCTTATTTTTTTTTAACAGGTTTCAGTATTGGAAAGCCAGAATTAGTTGAGGCTTCTGTGGCGTATGGAGACCAGGAGAAGAAAAAATTTTTTATTTTTTTTTATTTTAACATTGTGTTTTAATGGCGTGTAATCAAACTTTGACGCCATGCCACGGAGTAACAAGAAGACTGCTATTTTGCATTTAGTGGCCATTTTGACCATATTCCACATTTTTACTTTGAGGTACTTGTACCAGGGCTTACATCAGATCAATTTCAAATTGAGATGAGTGTCATCACAACAAGATGGAGATACAAACTAACTCAAAGATCGATTTTTCGTCACACGGTGTGGTGTGACCGTGGCGTGGCTTCAAAGTTTGATTACACGCCATTAAAACACGATGTTTGCGGACATACATGGACCATGAATCCTTTGATGCTGAGCTGTAAACAAACAACTCCACTCCTGCATTAAGGCAGAACCACAACACTTGCAGCTATGAGTGACCTTGGCTATGTGTGTGTGTGTGTGTGTATGTGTGTGTGTGTGTGTATTTTGGATTGTTTGTGTCCAGGCCTGAGTTTGTGTGTGTGTGTGTGGCCAAAACAGCCCAGCAAACTCTTATCACCGTGTACTCTGTGCTGATGAGATAACATCGCAACACAACCACTTTCGGAGCTCTGCCAAACATCCCTCTTCCTGCTCTCGACCCCCTGATGCAATGGCCTCCTCGCAGTTTGACCACAACCCCTCGTCTTCTTCAAGGATGAAAAAAAGGCCTTCGAAAGGATCACTACAACACACCAGCTCCTTTTTTATCAGGCAAATAAAATAAACTCAAAATGGCATTGTGTATTCTTCCCTCAGATATGGATATATTGGATGCCACCTCCTAAATATGCTTGAAAATAACAAAAAAGCCGAAAATGATAACAAATGTAATAAAAAATTCCCTGGATCAGTCCCTTAATCCGGATCTGCACCAAATTTTTATGGATTTTTCCTTGGCCCAAG
Organism: Limanda limanda; assembly: GCF_963576545.1. Lineage (NCBI taxonomy): Eukaryota > Metazoa > Chordata > Actinopteri > Pleuronectiformes > Pleuronectidae > Limanda > Limanda limanda. The sequence goes on along the minus strand of NC_083653.1, from coordinate 9,046,887 downwards.
TCCCATTTTCTTCCAAGTTCTGTGGAAATCCGTTTTTGTGTGTAATCTTGCTTACAAACAAACAAACTAATCAATCAACAAACAGACGGGTGAAAACTCCTCGGTGGAGTTAATAATATGGGTATTTTTTTGTACTACAGCCTGAACAAAATGATCCAGATTAGATTTTTGTTCTTGCTCACAGTTACACACTTGATGAAGGAGTCTCAGTGTGACTTTAATTACTCCTTTGCCCGTAGCATCCGCTTCTTGTAAAAGCTTTTGATAGGTGGTGCTTGTTTAAAATCATACTTTCTGACACGCTCTACTGATGCACTGCCTCCAGCCTCGGCCATTTTAAAACAAGTAAAGACGCCCACTGGCTGTATTATTCCCCCAGAAGTGTCAGAAATAAACAGGTGACTGTTTTGTCGTTAATAAAATAGGAAAGCGGAGTTAAATAATAATGTATACATGAGTTTCTTAAGAGACAAATCCTGACTTGACACGTTTTTATGATTTTTCTTTAATATTTGTATTGGATATTATGTTTATTTTACAGTGTTGTGCTGCTGCAATTATTTACAAGGATTTTAGAGAAGCTGATGCTTCTGGCAGGAATGAAAAATAAAGCATGAAATCATCTATCATTATTGAACTTGATACTATGATGATGCACTTGTGGTGATTGACAGTAAACACTGCGCTGACATATTATGTCTTTATAATTTGACATGGTGAATTTACAGCATATTCACCAGCGGGCATGGAGAAACATTAGCATTCATGTAGAGAGGCAAGTCCACTGTGTCGCTCCTTTTTTAGTCCTAATGAATTCCTGAGGGAAATATCTGGCTCTTTAGCTATGAATTTTCCAATATGGTCACCAATGCTGGTAATTGGTGTTATTATGAGTGTGGGTAAAACATTCTTAAATATAATTTGGATTCAGTCACGTTGGCTGGGGCTATCTACTTGCTTTTTTATAACAAAAAACAGAGTGCCTATTAAAGTTTGGCAATTTAACTCTCTGGGTGGGTTGGGTTCAGAAACGTGCGCCCCGAGCTGCACTCTAATTGGTGTTTTGAGAGATGTTTTGTTGAAATATTGAATGCATGCAACTATAATGAAACTGATTATAACACCGCTGTGGGCCATAAAACAATCAAAAATAATGACTTAGACGTCCAGGATTTGCAGTCAGGTTTATCTACTCATCAGAGCCATTTTCAATATGAAAAGATTAATTACAGCAACTTTAATGCTGCAATATTGCTCAGGTGAAGTCATGTTCCCCCCCGGTGGTGGATAATGATGTATTTTCTTTACGAGGTATGTACTTGACAGAATGATAAAATAATGTATTTAGTGTCACGGAAGCAGAGGAAAACGATTAGAGGTTACGCTTAGCAAGGCACTCCCAGTATTCAAGAAAGAGATATGATAGGATCCAGCGTCGCACTTTAATTTAACTCTCGTCTGGGATCTGTCCCTTCAGGTGCAAATGGCGCTAATCAATCATGCAGGTAAAGTGATATAAGACGTTTTCTAAAGTGGAATATTAGACCCTCCTCAATTTAGAGTGGGTAATCGTATACCACCTAAGACTACTAAGAAAACAAGGTCAACCAAATTTGATCCAGCTTTTGTTCTTCATACTTATTCACACTTGGATGAGTTTCAGAACAGACCTGATTGGACAGTCCTAACACTGTAGACTAAAGGCCAACTGTTGCTGAAAGATAACAGTCATTAAAAATGCCCACAGGCAGTTGGTCCCCTATTCCCACTCACTTTATCTCAAAGCTGTTAATTTAATACAGCAGATTGATGAGTTTAATCGGACGGATGCTGACGGAGGCATTTTATTGGATAAGTGAATGTGCGATTAATAAACGCTATTACTGCCAATTAAGCCGAGGAAATCAGGCGCAGATCAATACGCGGAGGAGGGAGCGGGAAGTCGGTCAAGTGAGACGGGTCAATAGTGCTCCGTTCAGAAAGGACAGAAACGAATGCAACAGTTGATGTATCATATTTGTCCTTTTCTAAATCTGCTGACCTCATTTCCTCCATCATTAAAACCTATTCTCTCTTCATTGAATTGGACCCATTTCCTGCTATTGTCCATCCCTTTTGTTCCGTGGTTGTTTAAACCACCGTTCCCTCATAATCCGTTTCCCTGCAATACTTCAGTAACAGAAAATATCTGTTTCTCTCTGTTGGACAAAGTGGCTTATGCTTCCTTTTATCTCTCAAAGCCCTGGATAAAAAAACAGGAGGAAAAAAAGACAAGGTTTATCTGTTCTATTGCTTCCCTACCTCATAGATCCAAACCAAACCATAGCAGTACACATTCCCTTCATCTCTCTGACAGAGCAGCTGCTGCATGCGTGTGACAGCAAGTGATGGAAGTGTGCGTCGACGTTTGCATGAGCTATGCAGGAAACTCTGTGTGTAGTGTGTGTGGACGTAATAGAGCACGACGTGTTCAAAGCCCCGGCTCTTTGTGCAACTCTGCCTCCTCATAACTCTCAGGGTCCTCCAGACCTCCAGGCCAATCGATTAAGAATACAGAGGAGAAGGAAGTGGAGAAAAAAACATAAAACACAGTCCAAAACGAAGAGCGAGCCTTCCTCCCATTCCGCTCCCCTGTTCCATTATTTCTTATTTCAGCTTTCTGAAAGCTGGAGGCCTGTGGATGACATGGTGGGAGGGGAGAACGAGAAGGAATAGGGTAGAGGGGGAGATTGGGCGACCAACACTGGGCTGGACACCACAGAGAAGAGATGAGAAAGAGGAGCTGAGGGAGGCTGATGAGGAGAGGAAGGTGAAAGTGGAGGTGCAGGAAGATTGTATTCTGCTGCATGTGATGTGCGCACTCAGCAACAATTCCCGAGAGCCTGTCTGATCTGGGGGGGGCGGGGGGGACCTGCCTCTGCGACAGGTGACAAGTCAGAGACAAACATCTCAGACCACAAATTGTTTGAGTAGTTTTTTTCCGAAAACCCTGCTGACTAACAAATAAACAAAAGCAAAAACATTCCACCAAAAAACAACTTGGCGGGGGTAATAACTTTTTAGCGATGATCTTGGGGGAAAATTCTTCTTCTTCTGTTTTATTTTCAATCTGTTCTCCTTTTGACTGATGATTCTTCATTGAATCATTATAGGACTACACTTAGCAGGCATTAAAGCAGCCAAGAAATTGATCATCTGCCACTGGACACGGCCCCACACTGTCTCCACCGCAGATCAGTTATCCATCTCTCTCAATGGGTTAGGATGGGCTTTAAAAGTGAAATATTTTATAGACTTTTTGGATAACTATATATTTTTCATTCGTCTTCCCTTGTCAGTATTTCTTGTTTTTTTTATTTCGTCTTCTCTTTCCTTGTTACATTACAGAGATCTAATTGAGCACACATCTCATTTCAGCGTTTCCTGAACCGGTCGTGCCTGTGTGCTTGATTGCTCGATTAGTCTTCATTGGCATCACCTCTCCCAAACGTAATGGGAAAATGTTATGTAATATATGATTACATAATCACATTACGAAACAAATTGTCCCACTCTAATAAAGTCGAAGCACTAGCACACACAGATGTGCTGTCGTCATAGGAGTGTGTGTGTTTGTGAGTGTGTGTGTGTGTGTGTGGCGTTTGCCCCTGAGGGTGTCTACTGATCTGTCTAAGTGTGTCTGGGATCCTTCGCCCACGCCTGGTTGCACATGTGTCTCCTCTCACAGCATTTTGGGGAACAAAATAATAGCGTGGTGAACGGGGGTGCCGAAAAACGCATTACAATGTCAAGAGCGACATCAACAGTAGCGGCGGCGGCCGGCGAACCGGGAGTAGCCGCCGGGCGAGTCATCTATCTGAAAGCAATTACGCACAATAACCAGTGGTTAGAATACATAATACAGCGGGGAAGACGGATGACGAATGGCAGCGGTGACAAAGATATGAATGGGTTGGCACGATGATGCTATCGATCGCTTGTTAGAATAAATGATACAGTGTGGTATAAGGCAGATAAATAACAATAATTCTGAGAATGAAATAGGTGGAACAACAGTATTGATCGTGCAGTAGTGATTTTGGTCCTTAGCTCTCTACTGAAAAAAAAAAAGAATAAAGATTGTGTATGAGCACTACTGAGCTAATATAACAACTCTGGGGATTATTAACCACGGACACATAAAAACACAAAGCTGTGACGAGTAGTTTAACTGATGCACTGGAGCCGCAGCGCTGATGAGCCTGATGCTTGATAATGTCACAGTGTCTCCTTGTGGCTTCAACTGTTCATTTGTGTAGGAACTGAATACAGTAATGGAGGGTTAATAAACATGAGACTGTGCAACAGCGTTATAAAATATCGTGAATCAGCTGTCTGGGTTATTAAAGACAGTCTGGGACATTATAGATTGGGCTGTTTTGTCTGTTGTAAGGTTCTTTGTCCTCGAAGCATTTATCTGTATATCAGCGTAAGCCAGTGCTGCTGTGATTATAAAAAGTCTGGGAGCGGACTGATGCTTAATTATGCAGATAGCAATCACCACAGTGATAAGTGTGTATTTGTCAATATATACACACACTCAGGGACAGGTATAAATAAAACAGTGATGGCTTAATTTGTTGTTCTAGCTTTTGTAAATGCCAGTGTCAGGACTTTTGGTAGAAGCATTGCAAAGTTAAAGCGATATGGCCAAAGTTATAAACATTTTCAAATTAGTCAATATCGACAATTATAAAGATAAACATCGTTTAATAACATTTTTTAGGGTTTAAGGTTGCTCTTGGGTGAAGGTTGTGGTTTTAATTTATGAGCAGAGAATGAAAAAACACTTGACAACAGGAATATGTATATTACAAATCACTGTGTTAAACCATTTTACTGTAATTGCACAATGCATAAGCAATATCAATGTATAATGGACTTCCGTTATATAGCGATTGCTGAATAGGTATATTGTGATATTAGATATTATTTTATAACACAGTGCTACTTTGATTTCTGCACACCTCATTTGGATGTTCCAGTCAATAAGTGAACGATAAACGTCTCCACCAAAACATTATGATTATAATAAAGTAAATACAAAAATGTGAAACCTTGAAAGGGCCTTAAATTCACTTACAGTGGATATAAAGGTACTTAATGTTTCAGTGGGAGAATATGGCCAAAAATGTGTAGGAAACTCAAAAACACATTTTGGATGCTGGATGAGAACAATCAGGGAAGAGGTGTGATGAATCGTTTACAGCGTGGCAGGAACATTGCCTGAGGCCGTGGTACATACCGTGCAGTGGCTCTGCTGCTGCAGTAAGATGGGCACGTCTCCTCCGATGGGCATCTGCTGGGCCAGCTCCTCGTCCTTCATGCAGATCCACCTCCACAGCTCCTCCAGGAGGCCCAGCAGACGAGACCAGCGCTCGGCACTCGCCTCCAGGTGCGCTCTGACAATGAACAGCATCGAGGGGAGATATAATTATACCTGTCACTGCAAAACCACGCATTCTATTCAAGAGTAACGTGCTTTTTAATTTTCGTAAAATGCAGATTTACATTAATATAAAAGTAACCTGGGCAACTATGCAAGGCTAATCATTTTTATACAGAAATAGGGCCACTTAAATTCTGCAGACAGTTAATGGAAATCAACCAAAAACTTTTTATCACCACCCCTTGATTAAAAGCCTCACAGTTGACCACTCCAGAGTGGCTGCTGCCCTTCAGGAGTAAATGTTATTTGTAAAAGCGAACACAGTCGGCTGCTAATTGTGTGGGTGGTACCACGCATGCAATATGTGTTGATAAGCGCTTTTGTTTTCCTGCTCTCCTCGGGGCATAATGCATCTGAACACTGTGCACAGAGACCTCCTATTGCCACTCGCCGAGTTAGCCTTAATTACACATGTAGTGCAATTAAGGCATAATGGGCTGTATACAATCAACATCCAGAGCAGCGCACCACCCACACAAACACAAAAACACACACACACACACTGATCTCTCACTGTCAATTTTCTCTCTCACTTGTCTTCCTGTGGAACAAGTCCAGCCTATTTTGCCTGCACTGTCTGACCTTGACTAACACCCATTTATTACTTTCCACTCAAGCCGTACAAGTTCCAGCACAGAATCTTTTTTGATTTTTTGATTTCCCCCCAGTCTCTCTTCACTCTCTCTAACCCATCACCTTGTCCCTGTGCCGCCGCTCTCTTACCCTCCACTTTGTCTTTGAACATCTCCATCTGGCCCTTGTCAACTTCACTTCCACCTTCATTTCCATCACCCTCCACGTTGCCAGCCATCACCAATCACATTTATTGATGCCAAGGTTGTGGCTGACGCAGCGCTGTCTGTGTCCTCAGAAGTTTATGTGAACTGTCAGGTCCGGTTTTGTTTTTTTTATCTCTCTGCAACCAACTTAGATTCATGGGAAATCGGACACATGTGGTTCTTCCATGAATCCAACACATGAAAGTCATGTTCAATCAATGTGTTCTTTTTGTGAGCGCAGAATACTGCACGGTCCAGTAAATAATAAGGAAGTATTAAGAGTTAGGCACAGGGTATTTGTGATGTGTCAGAGACTCGTGAGTAATCCTCGACTTGTCAGTTTTAAAAAATATTTCTGGTTTCCTGGAGGTCAAGTACTTGATGTTTTAATGGAATTCAGAGTTTCAGTCCTTCAGAGCTTTTCTCGTTAGAGAATCATACTTTCTCTCTTAAACTAACTTTGTTTTTGTAAAATACGAATCTGAAGCATGAGACCTACTTGAACCATTTCCACAATCACGATGTGGGTTTTTTCTTAGAGCAGCAACAGAGCAGCGAAGCAGCCTGACCCAAAACACTCGAGAGAGAAAAAATCCATTTCTATTTCTAAGTTTTGGTTTTACTGACCTAATGTTGGCTGATTTGGTCTTCAGGTCGCTCCAGCGTTGATTCATGTCATCCAGCCTGTGTTGGAGGAACACGGCTTCCTCCGAGCTGCCCAGGGCCTTGACCATCTTTGACTTGTTCCCGTCCACGCTCTTGTAGATGTCATTATGGGCATCGATCTCAGCCTGAATGTCCTGCAAACACACAGAGGGACTGTCAGAGCCAACCGTTTCTTGGGGGTAAAGTCTCTGTGCACACGGACGGGACGGCAAAAAAGTAAGTCTGCATCACAAACACCCAAAATTGGATGTCACAGTCTTCTACGCTGTCACAACTGATTATTCATGAACCGAAAATAACATTGGACTAGTCTTGGGGGAGTTCACGGTATACTGCTCGCAATATATCCAGAGGGCAGAGAAGTTTCTATTTTCATGAAACATCCTCAAGGTACTTTTTGACTTTTTTGACAAGAAAAGATTTAAACTTCTATATTTTCACTGAGTCGGAAAGGCCCGACCCCGACCTGAAGCACGTCCCAGAGCAAGTTCAACATCCCTACTAAAGCTCTTAGATTGTGCCAAGGCTACTCCAAAGCAAGCTTAGCTAATTAAATGCTGGGATACAGTATGCGATTCTAATATCATGCAGAGCTACTCTAAAATAATGTGTATGTGGCTCCAGGAGACCATCACATGCAATAATGTGACAGAGCACAATTTTTCCGTGTGTGTGAGTCTTGAACAGTCTATTACACAATCATATCTCAAAGGGTGTGTGTGAGAGTTTGTGTGTGTGTGAGGGTTGAACCACAAGGGGGGCTGACGCAAGAAGAGGATCCTGTCAAATGTGTTATTTTTAGATGTGTGAAACTGCTCCATTTTCTCCTCCATCTCTCCCTCCCTCTCCAACTCTTTACTGGGACAACCCTCAGTTTAAGCCTTTTCAACTGCACATGAAGAGACGACCCTAAGGCCGGGTGAAACAACACCTGCAGCAGATGTGCAAATGGGAAAGAATAGTGTAGATATGTGTAATGACACCTATAGGTCGCAACAGTGGTGAACAGTAATAGAAAACATTAATAGAACTGGAAGTTGTGTTAAATGACTGATGGCTGGTAACTGTAGTTGCGTATCCTTCTCAGATTGGAAATTATGCAATTAACTGGATTTCATTTTACAATTACTGCCTTATCTAGGGAAACACTAATAATGTCTCTGCATGGTTATTTTTTTGTAGCCACATTATAGAAATTAATTATCAATAATAAAAATACATTTTATAACTTTCAATTAAACCTTCCGTGTTAAAAATGTTATTTGAATAGAATATTGAATACAATATGTTCCAGTGGGAAAAAATAAAGTGTACAGCAATGGGAACTGGCACAAACACAAACACATGGTAGACACAGATAAAGTGGGAGTAAGATGCACATGACAACACATACCATGTGCACGTGACTACACATGGGCTTCTCTGGAAAACTTGTTTCAAAAAAGCAAACAAAAATAAAGTCCAGCGACAGTAGAATGGGACAACACACAAAACAACTGTCAATTGCCACAGTCATCTGAAGCAGTGTATGTAATATACTGAATGCCAATAGGTCTTTACAAAAGGCTGAGGCAAATCCCTCTGCTCTGATATTCAGGGGATTCATCTGCTGCCTTTTTGACACAAATCAAAAATCCTCTGAAAGGTGAGAGATGAGAAAGAAAGAGAGTGAAAGACAGACAGACGGAAGAGAGAAGGAAAGAAAGACGGAAAGGTAAACAAAAAGTAAATTACAGAAAAGTAAAAAAACAGAAAGTCATTCGGGCCACTGAGCCTGTTGGCTGCGTTTCAAGTCATTACCCGAGTGCTTCCTTTTTGTTTTTCTTTTAGCACTTGCACTTCCCCTGGATGTAACACTGACTGCACTCACGACATAGGAGCCACAGACTGAGCCGTCATATAGAGGCACACACTGTATAGTCAGTTACAAAAGCCCCCTTTAAATCTAATATCACCCACTGAAAGACCACTTGAAGTCAGAGGTTTATATATGTCAACTTGCATCCGGAGCAACTTCTGTGTGATCCCTTTCACTCTCTCACACACTAACAGACACACACACACAGACTAACCATAAACATTTGAATGGCACAGGTCACCATGTCAGGTACAAAATGCCACTATTCCATGCTTTAGTCATTGATTATTGTAGAAAATCTAATCAAAAGAGAGGTTAAAGAATCTCACATTCGTGTTTTTTAATTTCCCCTGCCAATGACGTTACATTTTCACTCCTCTCCATTTGTTTGATGGTTTGCATGATTGTTTGTGTGCAAGCAAGATTACACACAAAAACTGAAATCCTGTGAAACTTATTAATAAGGTATTCTCTGGGTCAGGGAAGAACCCATAAAGTTTTGGTGTGGATCAGGGAATTTTTTTATTCGCTTTCTTTAACATTGCGAGATAAATAATCCAGGGATCTTGAGTTAACAAACAGGAACTGGTATCTTCAGTGTGTGACATTTGGTGCAGGTTGATTGAATTCAAGGGGACTGTTGGGCCTTGGACTCTGCTGAGTGCCATTCTGGTTTCTATCTGCAAACACACACTCATAAAAAAAACAAGCAAGGGAGCCTTAAGCTGAACTGTGAAGATGCTGAGGTCTGTGACACATATTTATGAGCACTCATAACACAGTCGGCTGCTAAGTCATGTGAAACCCTGCCTCTCTGATCTGCTAAAACACAATCACTATACAGATGTGCACGTGTGGGTTAGTAGGTAAAAAGTAATCACATGCACATTGTAAAAAGTGTTTGTCGGATCTAGGCCTGGAAATCAAAGTTACAACAATTACTTTATAGCTTTATGGAGTACAAAACATTAAATACATGTTAAATACACACAAACCTAATGTCTTGTTTTTGATACTTTAACCCAAAGAAGGTGCTTTATATTGAAAAACAACAGTGGCCTTGAAAGGCTAATCCATATTTCTAAAAAAACACAATTACAGCAAAGGTCGACTTTGACAAATCAGGCTTAATTCAACTCTGGTTTTCATCCTATACTAATTTTCTCTCTCTGCATGGTAGCCCTTCCTGATAAGTAGCATAGCAGGACAGAACAGATTATTCCATTTTAATGAGTCCAATAATGACTCAGACCTCATAAAGCTGACGACGTTAGATCACGACTTCAAACACGACGGAGACCAGGGTGAATCTTGGCTGTATTTGCATTAATGGTACACAGCAACTCATAAGTCACCGACAGGCCAAGGCCAAGCTGGGATAGAAAGTAAGTCCTTAACTCCGAAGATATGTACCTGTTCAAACTTTCCGAGAAAATCCCGCAAGCTGAAGTTCAAGCCAATCATATTGGAGCGTGTGCTCTGACTCCTCCCACTGTCTACATATTCACTTCTGTCACACAGGTAAAAGGTTGGTGAGGAGACGGGACAGATGGGTAAGTCCTCCAGTGGTTGTGGTCAAATCCTGCGAGGTTGGGGCCAAGATCAATGGTAAATCCAAAGTTTGAAGAATCTGGAATCCAACTACGGTGAAACCCAGCTGTTGACAAATGTTCAATCACAAGACGGTCAAATCCAGGTCGCAGTCCCGAAACAGGCGATCTACACATTTCACACACCCCTTGGCAGCACCTGTGCATGCATGCCGGTGTGAGTGCTCGCCCAATCCCACCGCATGCTCGTAGCATCCTCTTTGGACAGGCAGCCAGCCGAGTGTGGGGTGAGAGCTACCCTGCAGTCATGCTTCAGAGCCGGGACCGGGATTAACAGGACGACGGGTGCCACTGGAGGTCTGACAAAGTGGAAGCCAGAGGCTGGAAACTGAGTTCCTCTGGCCCTGAGAGGGGCACTGAAGCTAGGAGGGAAATCCAGCAAATCTTGGGCGGAGGTCTGCAAATTGAAGATAACGGTTTGTGTCTTGAGGGACTGGCAGGCTGATGCAAAACGCCAAGATGAGGAGGACAGGTCAGGCTCTCTCCTTCAGCTTTGCTACGCTTCCCTTCCTCTACTTCCCCCCTCTGGGCATGAAGGAAGCTGTTTACACATCGTCCGGCAGCCCAACCCTGGGCACGGCTGGGGCGTTTGTTTTCAATTGCTCAGATAAAAAGTACCTTATCCCCGGCCGTCAGTCACACAGCCCTACACACTTCACAGAGGAGAGACGGCGCAAACAAAGAGGCACATGGTTTGCCCTCTCATTCCCCAGAGTAAGGGTAACACGGGCTCAAGGAGACAAAGTTACCTCAGTGTCTGCCTTCCTACCCGGCTCCCAAACTCCCGTCTGCTCTCGCTCTATCACACCCCCCTAATCACTGCCATGACTGGGCCACTTAAGTCAAAGAATGCCTCCTTCTTTTTCTGGAACCACGTGTCGCCAGGGAGCTGCCTCAAGGTTCGTCGTCTCGATCCTGGGCAGCAAGTCTGACTCTCCAACTTCTCTCCAGTTGGAGCGCTGATCTCTTCTCCTCTTGAGACGGAGAAAATGTTGATTTGTCATCCCATCCTTTCTTCTCTCCTGGCACGAGACAACTTCTTAAAAAGTTACATTTCTTCTTCACTTTCTGATTCCCTCTGGGGTCACTGAAAACACTCTCCCCGAACCTCTCTCTCCTTCCTATGTTGCTCCTGTTCTCTCCGGCCACTCGCCCCACTCTTTCACACAGCTGTTTATTATTTTAATCAGTATCCTCCCTTTCCCCTCCTCTCTCTCTGCCTCTCTCTCTCCCTCACTCTCTCTCTCTCCCCCCAACTAACTCAACACACTACACACCCACTTCCTGAGGCCAGTGATTGTAGAACGAGTTTCAGTGAAAAGTTTCGATCAAACAAGGATCAGTATTTCTATTACTATTCTGAATGACCTGAACAGATCTAGGATGAAAAATGGAAGTGAATAACGAAAGAATTGGGAATTGAGGAAGTGAAACAAGACAGGAAGAGAGGAATAAAAAGTAAAATCATGTTTGGGTTAAAAAAAAAAAAAAGGAAAGTGAGAGCAGGGTTCCAAACTTGCAGAGCTACACTGGTAGCATTCAACATATTTAGCTGAAGAGTGATGCAAACAGAAGAAGACAGAAGTTTGTTATGGTGTGAGAACCTTTATTCCTGAAGTTGAACCAATGACAAACCTGTTGAAGTTAATATCTCACAATTTGAACCCCATCTGTCTGCAGAGAACTTTATTAAACAGGCCCTGAAATTAATTCTATAAACTAAAGCACAACTCTTTGAACTCAATAAATGCATAGAACATGGTTTGAGGGGCTTGGGTCCCTGCTGTGGTCTATAGGGCTATGTTGCAGAGGTGCAGGCGATAAAATGCATTCCATATATTAAACCTGGATGTGTGTGAGTGTGTGTTGGCATTTGGAACAGCAGTGGAAACATGTGGTGTGCATCAAAGACGTGCAGACAGATGGCTGTCAAGAGAGAGGTAAAAAAAAAAAAAACAATGTGTTGCATATTCATAGGACAAAGACTTTGAAGTGCGCTTAGCTGATTAAAAATATTTACATACCTAAGGCCGTTAAACTGCGTTTCTGATGTATGCTGACAAATAAATGCTGTTTGAGGGCTTACCAGTGAAGGATGTAAAATTAACTGGCTGGAATTGGCACATTTGATGTGCATAACTAATTCACCAATGAGCTGAAGCTAAGATTTAAAGTAATAAAAAGTGTTAAGACATGTTTGACAACCTTAAGCTACCAAGGGTTTTGATACTTTGGCTTATTAAGGATGTAAACACACACATCTATAAATGGAGCTCATCGCAGGATACGATGGGGTTAATGTTGGGCTACAATTACTGAGCTAAGTGGATTAGGACCATTACAGGGGTAAGAATGTAAGGCTTCCAGCTCTCCAGGCAAAAAGAGGGGAGAAGAGAAAAATAAAGTTAAGTGAATACGATGAGAAAGAGAGAGTGAAAACAAGGGCAGAGGAGCAACACTAAGACCAAGAGAGGGACAAGGGAAAACAACATCCTTAAACAAACGATAAAATATTAAAATGTCAACGAGCAAAGGACGTGGAAGAAAGAAACTGGAAGAGAGTGAAGGAGAGTAAACAGAGACAGAAAGATAAAATAGTTATATTTCTGTCCTCTCCATCGATCCTTGGGATCCTCAACTTTTCCTGCTCAACATGTTTAGTCAGGCTTGTTGTGACTGACTCAGCCTTCCAATAAGTTAAGTTAAAACTTTACAGGGCCTTGAAAATCAATATTCTTAGATTAACAATGTATAATGTGGACAGCATTGCTAATGGAGCGAGGAACCCACAGAGAATACACAACAGAGAGAGTTTCAGCATGAGCTCATTGTTTGGTTCACTCTCATCAACCTTCATTTCTTTAGTGAAAAAATGTTCTTTACCAGCTAAGCACCAGACACCAGAATGCAGAGTGCAACTTGGAGAGCATTAAGCAGCTAAAGACCCAGATACAGTATTTCCCCCAGGAGCTGGTGGAGACCAAACATGGAGCCAAAACAGGGAATATGTACCAATACTTTGATTTGCTGCTCCAATAAAGATGTAACTAGAAAGTCATGAATATCTTAAACAAATAATTCAGCTCATCTTTGTGTGGCAGATAATTATGTCAACGAGGGGCCAGGAGGGCGTGTAGATTAAGATCCTTTAAAGCTAGCAAGAGCAGGCTAACGAAATGCAACCCATAAATTCCACACCATCCCATCGGCTGCCTTGTCAAAAGCACGCCCCCAATAACACTTGAAGGTGCTGACTGACAACTGTTCATGACTCGCTCCCTAACTTCTGACTATCGTGTCTGCTTCAGCGCTGTATGGCACGTTAGCTAGAGACAGACAGGTGCACCAGCCAATCATTTCCTTCGGAACAACTTTATTAATTAATGGCTATCGGGATTTCAACGAATAAGATTAAAAAACATATATACTTTTGAGTGTTGTTAAAAACGGTTTGGCCTTTTGAAACCCAAGTAGTGAGAAAACTGCCAAAAAAGGAAAAGAGTCCAGGAGCAACAGCAAACAGCGAGGAGGGAGGAAGCAGAACAGTTTTCTATCTGAGATGATGTCAAGAGGGAGCAGGGGCCATACTGTCGAAATTAAGTTGGACAAGCATATCGCAAGATCACAAAAAGTGAGCCAGCGTGAGTAAACAAAGACAAACATGGTGACAGAAGCACAGAGACACAAATACCCTCTGAGCCCAATACTAACAGCCGAGCTCTCTTACAGCACTAACGCTCAGTCGCTATTCCCCAGTCGGCTCATCAAAGATTCATCCAATTACATTTAATCCAGGTTCTCTGCCACTGCAGTGTATAGCATCTGACAAAAATCAATGTGGCTCAAGCATTCCACTGTAATTCGCAGCTCCTCAAACAGGCCACATCCGATGAGATCACTTCCTGTGCCCCCAGGTTATCAGTGACACTCCTCTTCCTGTTAGGAGGGCAGCGTCGTTTTGGGTAGATCAGGGCCCTGATATGTGTTTGCGTGTTCGTGTGAGTGTGCGTGTGTGTGTTTGTGTGTGTGTGTGTGTGTGTGGACTGCAGAACAGAGTAGCTCTTATTTGACAGCAAAACAAACGAGTCAAACTGTGGAACAAATCGTAGTGGGGGGGCGCAGAAATGAAATAAGTGTTCCTTCACGTTAAAGGTCCGGCGCTCACCATTCAGATGAAGCTTGTCAGTGGAGTTTTACTCAAACAAAACAACGTTAGCCTTTTCTTTTTCTTGCAGAATACAATCCTAGAGAGGAGAAGAGCCTTGGTCATCACATCCTGTAACCAGCTCCGCTCTTGTCAGCACAAGGATAGCGTAGCTCGCAGGATAATTGTTAGTTAGTGGGATGAAAGGAGGAAATCTAATAGATGAATAAACCCACTTTGATAAAATGTTGAAGGTCAATAGCATTTGAGTCATCTGAACTTCCGCTTCCCCTGATAAAGTATATAATGTACCTGGAACACATAGAAATAGGTTACACAAAGAATTCATGATCTTCATGTTGCGGTCTCAGAGCTCATGACGAAATACTCGTATCTGGCAAAGCCTGTCCACATGACTCTCTATCTAGTTCCCATCATTGTGTCCTTTCGAGTCCTGATCAAAACCACGATAACAGAAAGACAAAGCAAGATCAAGCTAAGTGTAATGGAAATCAACATGACACGAAGAGCAAAGTCAAAGCAATAAAGCATGTCCCTGAGTCTCTCAACTGTCGTCATGCACATTACAAAGCCGCTGTCGGACACTCGATTGACACCTGACCTTCAATAATGTGACAGAGCTGCCATTAGAGACGATAACTCGAGTCAAAGGTCACGCCGATCGACGATAACTTATTCCATGGGTCCGATAATTGAGCAGGATTCACATCCTCATAATCATACGCAAGAGAAAGGACATCCAGAAATTCATACGCAAGCCCCTAAACCGGGAAATTGAAATTGATTAGGAGCGCTGTGTGCTGCTGCCCAATAATCAGCTATTGATTCTGGAGAGGCTTTTGAGATTTTTAGTCTACAAGACACTTGGGTGCAGGATTGCATGTAATTATTTGTGAAGAATGCGTATTTAAATACAGCAGAAACAGAATGAATCAGCTCTGATTTCATGAAAATGTTTATTACCACTCTGGGTTCAACAGAAAGCCAATGAAAATGATTACTTCCTGGACCTTTTAACCAAATGGATTTCTGGTTATTGACTGTGGAGGAAACCGGAGGTCTGCGGCGGGCGCTCTTACTTCTCATCATCCTGCTCGTCACTGGCGTTCAAAGACCCCTGCCCCTCCCTTCTTCCTTTTATCACTCTTTCACTTTCGCTCTCGCCTCCTCACAACTGTCTGAAGTGCTCTGCCTCCCGGGAACTGAGAATCCGGCCCGTGGTGGGTGGTCTATCAGCATGTAGCCACAGTGCACTACTTTAGAAGTGATGTGATTGGTTCTGAAGCTGCTTGTCGGCTCCACCACGGGCCGGGATGCGAGTACAATTAGCGCATGAAGCCGCGCACCTGCTGTGTTTGATCGCGAGGAACCAGGCCTGGAAAGGTTAGGTGACTGGACCAATTAGTGCATTGCACTGATGAATGAGCTATTTCTTGCTGTAGAGGACGAGAGTGTGAACATAAATGAAGAAGGATCGTCATGTGGATTTACAGAACGGACTCATGGCAAAATAATAGGCCCTCACACATCATAACTAAGACGTCCCAGTTGGTGGGAAACTTAAAGACGGAAAAACTTTGAGAGAAAAACTAAATCACAAACAATATGTTGCACGTGTAAGAAAGTCACAGGCCCCCCCGAGAAGAAAATAGCAGGCGTCATCAACATTTTATAAAGACGGCAGATGGCCATGATCTGTGGGCTGGCCTGGAGCAGGACTCATGAAGAAACTGATGTTTGGACAAAGACAATGATGAATTAGGACATGTTTAAGTGAATGAAGAAGAAAAAGGGAATAAAGAGAAATGAAGGAAGAGACAGAGAGACAGTAATAGCCGTAAAAAAGCACAGATGGTATCATCGGAATACCCTCAAGAAAGCAGCACTACAGATAAATGTGTAGAACGTTTTTAGTTACGAAGCCATGACAAGATTACCTCAGGTTGTTTTCCAGTCATATGAATTGCTTGTTTAGGAGCCAGAGAAAACAGATCCTCCGCCCCCAACCTCAACACAATTCTGAGTCTGATAACAGCTCATAAAATCTACCTGGTGGTCATACACTTTCCATGAAATTCACAAATTCATCACCTCTACCACCCACACGTCCTCTTAAATATATTCCCTATATCAATAGGATTAAAAATAATAAGGAAAAAAAAGTGACTCATTCCGGATAAATTTGCTTCATAAATATTTATTCTACCCTGAGTTTCACCCTCAACTTCAAACATGCTCTTGGCCTTCAAGTGACAAGCTGCAGGAAAACAACAACACAATTCAGAGGAACAAAAGGATAACCTCATGGTGGTCGGGGGTCCAGCTCAGAGCTTGCAGGGATGAAATGATCTGACAGTTTCTGTGCCCCCTCAAAAAACCTGCCAAATCGATCTTGCAGGATCAGACAGCTGGGATATTCAGAGGACGACTGGATGAGAATCAGACCTTCATTACTGTTAAAAAATCTATATATGATTTGCTTCCCGTTGATTGAACCTAGTTTGGATCGATGGCTACAACCCGCATTCCCACTGCGCTCTGTCTCAATTTAATGACTATAAATACTATGTCAGTGTAATAAGCCACTCAAACGGCACACAGGGAACACACGCCACTGATTGGTGCTAGATGATGGATATCTCTAAAAACCAAAATCATTGTGGTCAGGTCTGTGTGTGTGTGCGTGTGTGTGTGGGAGTGTGTGAGTGTGTGTGTGAGCTACACACACAGTTCCTGTGCAGCCCCTCAGGGACAAACCAATGGGTGGGACTCACAACAGAGCTGCAGTTTGGGGGGGAAAGATAAGACTTTGGCGTTTCCAAACCAACCACAGATTCTGATTTATCAAACTTAAAACAATTTAACTATGGAGCTCCTTTGCTATAAAAATTACTACTTTTGGAGTGTCGTGGTCACTTTGGCCACTAGGGGTCTCTCGATCAAAACAATCACAAAAGTCCTGGTTTGATTATATTGCAAAACAATACAAACATTGGAAGGAAAAAACAACAGACTGGATAACTGGCTTTGTCCTATGTAATTTGCGTGTAAGCAGAAATGGACAAAGCCACTAGTAAGGAAGATAAGATTCAACTACAAGCCAACCAAGTTGTCGACATTTAAAGAATTGTTATATATTATATTTCTGGAAGCTGCTGTTTTTTAACCACTTGAGGAGAGAAGGACATCAATCCAAAGTTACAGCTAAATTGAACATTGATGTATTTATGGTTAAACAGCTTTTACTGGCTTATATCAGCAAATGTATTCATGATCACACATCCATCAGACACAACGTGACACATGACTCAACGCCTGAATGTAAGTCCAACCAATTTGCATTTTTGCCCACATCATATTCTATCATACTTTGGAGAGTATGACATGACGGCTTGATAGTTGGTTAAGAAACATAAAGGACATCTGAGATGGATGAGACAAGTAAACAACGTTTTCATTAAAGGAGAACAAAGGGTCACGGGGAGGAGGAGTCGGTGATGAGAGATGGTTTTTGAAGCGTTTGGCCTGACAGTGACAGCAGAGAGATGTTCATAAGAATCACCCGGCAAATCCCCGGTGAGCAAGGAGTCAATGTCTAATGAAGTGCAGCTGAAACAAGGGGTAAGATACATGAGCGTTTAATTCTCCATGCTGTATATCATGATGACAAGCCAGGTTGTTCAGCGCTTTTCGAAAAATATCATCTTTTGAACCTTTAAAGGGACAACGCTCAGACAGAGAATACCATGTTTTTCACTGCCGATCCGTTTCTGTGATCACACTAAATGGATGTTCAAACCAACAGAATTACTGGCAAAGGAGATGAAAACAAAGGTAGCTGTGCTCGGTGAGTAACACAGGAGAGGAGGTCGTGAGCAGGAGGCGATGACACTGACGTTGTGGGTGCACAAGTGTCTGATGACTTCTTTTTTGTATTGCAGAGGCAGTTTTCTGGTTATACAACCTGTGTGCTCCCTCCACACCCCTGCATCTCCATCCAGCCCCCAAACTCTTCATCCCCTCTCTTAGTCATGTTCGTCTTCCTCTGCTGCTCCCGTTAACTCCGACTCCCTCCTCCTCCCCTCCTGCCCTCCTCTATCTCTCGCTTTCACCACCTCTATTTCATCCTTCTCATCTTCTTTCTCCCCCACCTCGTCTCCACCTCCAAAGTTAGTTTATTGCTCGGGGAAGGTGAGTGAGATATCCAACCTCCACAGGTCGTCCTCCCCCTGAGCTCATCCCTCCTCCCGTCACCAAAGATGGCCGGAGGTTGGCTTATTACTTCCTGCGATGTTTACCACAGGAGTCGGGCTCTTACAGCACTGCAGCGGTTTCTGTCACGCTGTGCCAAATTACTTCACCTATCACTCACGCACGACTCTGATCGAAGTCTCCGTCTATTATTTGTTCCACTCTCCACCTGATCGACGGAACAGTAATTTTCGCTCCTGAGAGAAATTACTCATTTTATGGTGCGTGATCTACAGCGCTCCGATGTCCAGTGGAGCAACCCGATTTAAAATAGATTTCTTTCCGTATAGCCTCGGTCGGAGCACGTTTTTAACTTGGTCTAAACCGCTTTAATTCTGATGATCGTGCAGAGAGTTTAATGGTCAGTATCCAACTGGAAATCGATTACAAGCACCACTATCGTAAAATAGTCCTGTTTTATTGTGTCATTTTCTCCAGTCTCACTAACACAGACTTAGGTTGTTCCCTGTTGACTTCCACCCAGACAGACTTTAGGGAATAAAGTCAGCTTAGGTAAGGTTCCATGTCTTGATGCCTCATCAGGTGTCTCACGAGGGAGCAGATCCCAGCTCTTATAATTGGGAAACCTGGAGTCAGGACAGCAGAGTTCTCCTCGCCTGTACTACTGCTCCCTTCGGGGGAGGAATCAAGATGACTTGAATTTGTAACTTTTCCTCCCGAATCTTCAACAGAGTTTCGGCGGAGACAACCACTGAATGTTTTCCGGACAATGTGCTTGAAACTTAAGTAAGGATAAGGATCTCCAAAGCTGTTAGTTGAACATGCAGTTCAATAACTGAGCTATATCCTACATAGTAAATTTAAAATGATCACAAATCAACTTTACAGCCTTGTTTCCTTGACTGAGTCACAAGGTGATGTTATGAAATCTCCATCTCTCCGCAGTTGATTTGCTTTGCCGCTTCACACAACTCTTAACAGTAAATTCTAGCAATTGCTCATCGCACTAATTAACTTAACACTTGACCCAATACACAACCTTTTCATGCTACTAATGAGACACATTCTTCGGGACGTTCACTGAGGCGCAAATGGGAAATCTGCAGACTTATTTAGATGGAATAACTCCTCACAACATTTGGATGCACCCTGGAAATTTAACCACCTACACTCTCTAATCAAAGAGGTGATGTGGCCAATTGCAGGTCATTAAGGTGCATTGAGCTTATTTTCGGGCCTAGAGGATGTGAAAGGCTATCATTAATCTGATCACCAACCAGTTTGGTGAGCCCATTAAGTCAGTTGGCCGTACAGCAGAAACCACCAGGTGCTTTTACAACTAAATGACAGTTTAATAGTGATATACAGTGAACAGGCAACACGCATCACGCCTGTGAATCCACATACTGCCACGCTTTGTTATCTTTATACGGCTCAAATGGCCATCTCTTGGATTGGCATGTTTACGGGTACTATATGTGATTTGTGAGTCACTGACATGATAACAACCCCGACACATGCAGAGTCTCACAGACGGGACAATCGTTTTTTTTAAGATATAACATCCAACTCAAACCCATTGGAGGATGACCGATGGTACGGATACACATGTAATAAATGCCAGACCGACAAATACACATTGATGCATTCAACAGCCAAATCATTCAAATGAAGAGCTGTGATGCAAAATGCATCTTCTCCAGGAGTATATCATCCGTCATCCGTTATATGGGCGTCTTCGCGGCCATTTTTCACGGTATTTTTAGGGTTTAGGTAAATTTCCTCTGGGAGAAAAATGTTTGTGCTACAACAAATCATAACGAGGCGACTGTTCAGGAGTTGCTTCTTTAAATGTGGATTCTGGAACTATTAAATAAACAGAGAAACAGGATATGTTTTTTGGGTTTGAGACCAAAATCGTCCATTCTATGTCAATGACTATGCATAAAAATGGACCTTGAGATGTACATTAATTTTATGTCATTATTACAACAGTGCATGTCCAATCATCACAATATTTGCTCCACAGTCATTGAGGGCCATTTTGAATCACTACTGTATAAACTGTTGGAGAGCATTTGGCAGGCTGTAAATGAGATCCCCCAGGGCCACGCTTGGTTCGACAGGGCCAATTATAGGGGATTTGCCTCTTTTTTGTTTTGCCACACAAAGATTGATGGTGTTAAATGAATCTATTGTGATGTTAGATGCATTTTAATCAGAAGTCACGCCCCTCGGATCAGTAGAAAAGTTTCCTCCATCCTCAAGTTTGTGGGATCCACTCATAAGATAGGTCGAATACCCAAAGGGCGAAAGCAGGCCCACCCCTGCAACACTGTTGTTCCTCAATGCCTTTCACTAACACAACCTCACCATGGATGTCCGGGCAAATGCAATCCGCTTTCAATCAAATGTAGGAGGAGAGGACGCAGTGACAGAGCTTTGAACTTGCAATTACAAGAACACTGCAGCGTTATTCAAATGAATCCGCGGGGACAGGGGAGGTGGGGAGAGACACGTAAAGATCAGAGAGGCTGTGTGTGTGGCCTGAAAAGACTGACATTTCCTTTTTGGCTCTCATTCGCACAGAGGGAAATTGTTTTGAGCCCGGACAAAAATATAATCACCCCTCAATTTGATCTGCGTGCCTTTTCTCCTGCTAAGACTCTCTGACTTATCAAACAAAAGCCGCACTCTCGGGAGAGGAGTCGTAAGGCGAGTTAGATTCTTCACCGACAACAAAAGTCAATTAGTCTAATTAGAGGTAGAGACACAAACAATGAGTGTGCAAAAGCAAGATTGAGCGAGAGGTGTAATAAGAAGGGGAAAGAGCTGTATGTGGGTGCGAGCACTTTTCCCAGCTAATGTGTGATTGCACAAGCACGCCACTTAAACACAGTGGGATGTATGTGCAACCAAAAAGAAGTAAATGAACAAACAACAGCTGCTTCCATCACTGAGGAGCAGGAGCACGAGGAGTGGGAGGAAAATGAGAGAGATGAGGAGAAACGGAGGGGAAAGAAGCACCGCTTGTGCTCATCTGGGCCTCTGTGGCATCTGCCGTCGCTCGGTACCTCAAACGGAGATGAGAGGGGGAAGGTGGGGTGTGAACAGCGGCAAACAGACACACAGACAGGCAGACTGGGCCAGCTCCGCGGAGGCTAAGACACGCGGTGCTCCGACAGCACTGAAGACACACAAGTGTTGCATAAGTCTGCCTTGTGACTTCAAAGCCGCAGATGCATGCAAATATACATGTTAAACATACTGGTTGCACCTTTGGGAGATCTGTGTGAGAGTCATGTTGGGTGCATGATCGGCCACGTGGGGATCTGAACTGAAGGGAGAATAATATGTTAGTCAGCATAAGTGTCGCAAACGTAAAAACATAACATACTATAACGGCACTCAACAGAGGGCAAACCTCCATGAATTGCTTGCTTGGAAATTGGTGAAAATGTTGCAACTTTAACAAACCCCTCGAGCCACACAAGAATTGAATGGGTAGTTCCCAGACTCGCACCACATCCTTCAAGTTTTGTGGTTATCCATTCAATTATCTTTGAACAATCTTGTTTACAAACAATCGTAACATAAAGTCAAACCTCTTACAACCAGAGGCTTTGTCTTTTTTATCGAGAAGAGTTGCATTAACATGTTTCATATCCACACTGTCATACTCATCACTCTGAGCCAATGCATTTGGTCAGTTTCCCAGAAGCAGGGGAAAATCTGCTAATAGATGCACCGGCGAGAACCTGAAGATCATTATTGCATCCGAGCTAAATATTGATTTTGTGTATTGTTGGCCTGTCAAACAACCTCAGAGCGATGACAAAATACAATTTTACCTTACGCTACTGAAATCTGAAGGAGTGTGCATTCATGGATTAAGAGCAACAAGAAAGACAAAGTTTGAGCAGTTTTACAAAATGTCCTAAATCTCCTCTGATCATCATATATTCGTCAGCACATCAAATGTCATTACATACATTTTCAAACATTAGCACAGCCATTTCTCCTCATTAAGAAGGAACAAATTGTAAAGTTCTTTTACCAAGCAACCCTACGCACAGGGCGTGTCTAAATCTTCTTTTGCTAGTTAAATGTCAGAAAAGGTCAGGCCATGCCAGCCGCATGCTTCAAAGGGGGATGTACTTAGTCTCTTTATTAGTCATGGGTGTGCTGTGGCCCTAACAATAAATCAGAGGGTCACGGGTTGTGTGACTGCTTGCATTGTGAAAGGATTGCTTGTAGTGCCGATCTTATTGAGTATAAACATCCCATGTCTATTAAAAGGATTTATCTTTCAAAACTGGTCAATCACACTCATGCTCACAGGGTTTTCTTTGCAGCTAATAAAAAAAGCATTGAGTCAAAGTCACTGGTAAAGAGAGACGTGTGTCTGCGAAGCCAAAGCGTTTCAGGACCAAAATGCAGCAGAAGAAGTGAATCTCTCGACAAGTTTAAACAGTATATCAGGGATTGTTGCTCAGAGTTTGTGCCCTTGCAGCCAAAATCCCTCCTTTGAATACCCACCAGCTGTGTTAACAGCCGTTGGTTATTTAAAGTTTTCTATTCCAATATTAATCGAGTATTTCACATATGAAATAATTTAAACTGGTAGCTGTGTAGTAAAGTTTGATAAGGATTAGGACAAATGGATAAAAGCGATAAACGCAGAAAAGTGGGGGCTAAAAACTCTGCTCCCTCAGATGTTCTTTTTGTGATGCATGGACGCGCACACACACACTTCTACTATCTTCTTGTGAATCTGTAAGTGGTGCCTTTGATCTGCCTCGATGAGGAAACGCATATTCAAAAGCAGCAAGAGCGAGAGATGAAAGGCCAAACCAATTATAGCGAACTAAAGCGATATCTGAAATATGCTGTTGTCCGTAAATACGTGTTCACATTAGTTTTAATACGGTGAGAAAAAGTCGAAACACCAACACGTTTACATCTTTGCAAACTCTGCAAAAGATCGTAATGAATGTATGAATTCATCTTGTTGATCATTTAAATACAGAGAAGTCCGACACGTCATTAATACAGAAAATTAAAAGTGCAAAAAAAAAGATCTGAGTTGTGTTGCAGACTCAATGAAGGCACCCAGCGAGCTACTGATGTAATCTCAAGGTCTATGGATAACTTTCTATTGTTGACATGGCATCAATGTTATGCTTAATTTCAGTGGACTGCTCCTCATTTGAATGGGTCCTCTGGATTACGTATATGAGCTTGTCATCAATTTCACGGTTTGTTTCAAGGCAGAGGCCTCTGCTGTAACAGCTTTAACATGGAGATGTTTTAAAAAGAGCAAAAGCTGATTTCCCAGCACTGCCAGCATGCTCACCGTAACAATACGTGGTTATCGTGTTAGCATGCTGAGGCTAATGCGACTGTGATTTGTTTTTGCAGTAATTTCATTTTGATGGTGGGGCGAGAGATGAACAAGTGTGTGCCAAAGTCATCACACTTTATCAAAGGGGTCCATTACTGTCTTTAACACATTTCCCAACAACCCCTTTAATATTCGTGGAGCAATTTCACACAAACTCGCAGATGGTTTGCGATGGTGTATCAAGACATTAGGATTCCTCCAGGAATGATGACCATGACAAAACGTGGAGATGATGAGATGTTTCAGGGTGGGATGAAGCGGTGGGCTGGCCCGTCGACAGGCAGACTGACATATCCATTTACACAGTAATAATAATACTGGTTGATTATTGGGTTGTAGGTTACACTGAAGGCATAAGACTAATCTCCTGAGTGCTTCTCCAAATGGGAAAAAATCTGGGAATGAAATAACCTCTCATGTCATATCAGCACCTCTCATGTCGTGCATCACTTCATACAGCGATGATAAGCTCTTAAATATAGAACATACTTGAAAATGCATCCGAAGACTTAACGTTGATCCTTTTAAGTGGCAGTAAGATCCATCTGGGAGAAGAGCGAGATGACCGCTAAGATCCATTTTCACGCCGGTGATTTGCATCTATTTAGTGCTGGTGGGTATGAGTTGTGTCAGCAGCTGCTCACCTTTCGATACCCAATTAACCCGTCTCTAAACTGCTGCTCCTTCATCAGCTTTATTAAGGCGGATGAGCGGAGAAGAGCATGATTGATTTGAAATGTCTGTTGAATTGTCCGATTCAGTCGTTTGAAACTGAGTGGTAAAGAAAATAGAAACCAACCAAAGGTGAGATTGGGGCAAATAACATAATAGTGCAAAAACACAAATTGGAGCACGGCCAATATGGATTTTCGGCAAGTGATCCTGATAATGATGACAGTTAGTGATTTGGTCAAATAAAAGTTATATTATCAACTGATATTTATCCACCAATCGATACGTGGCTGGATAAATATACTGTAAGAAGGAGGAAGATGCACGATGCACTGATGCTGCAGTCGTTGCACAATGACGCATTTTAAGTTTATTTTATAACATAACACCTGCGAATGAAGGAAGAAAGAATAAGAAAGAGTCAGAAATACTGCGTAACATGAAATGATTCATCATTTGTGGGAGGTGAGGTACAATGTCTTCCCACTGTCTCCTTATGTGTTTAAATCCACTTCACATGGAATGCATTCATAACATAACTCGAGATGTAGCGGCTCTGTAGTGCCTGTCAGAGCTCTTAACTGTAAAAGCCACTAAGAGTCAGTTTGCTTAATATGGTTAGGACGGGCTGCAACAGACAACAGCACAACTCCCTGTATAACTGTGTAGTTCCTGTGTACTGATACAGTTCCTCTCTTTTAACGAAGCCTGAACTGCTGATGACACCTGCCTCTGTAACTGAGCCCAGTATGTGAGATCTTTAATTTTCCCAGCCTGAAAAATTATGAAATAATCAGAAGCTTTGAAGAATCCCGGACATCCCGGTGATAGATGTTTACCATCGCAAGTATTTCAAACAAACACTTTTTAAAAAATGTAATCCTCTGTGTGACGCCACTGGCCGAGTCAGCTTGACACGGATTTCTCCATTCAACCATCTCATTGGGGGAAATTTAAAAAACAAGAATATTTTTTTATTTTATCTTTCGTAACTAAATCCAATGTTCCCAATTGCCACTTACTTTATCCATCATTCTCCACCCCCCACCGGCTTGGCTGTCATCGAACCCACTTGGAGTCTGACGGCAGGATGTGATTTACACCTCATGCCTCCCTGTTAGTCCACTTAACCCTGACTGCAGAGTTGTGATGCAGTAATTGGCTTGACTTAAAGCCCGATCTCTAAATCATGCAGGCAAATCGCAGCAAGCTAAAACACACAAACAGACACACACGCTCACAGACTATCTGACAAACTCACACGGACCTTTTTTTCTTCATCTCAACACTTTTCCTTGCTACAGCATTCTCTAAACAACAGGTTGCTGTACTGAGAGCTCCATCTCTATCACACACACACAAGTACATTTCCCACAGGGTAAATGTACTCAACCAAATGGTCCAGAGTAATGCGTCTGGCTTACAGAGCTTTTTTTCCCCCGATGGTGGCCGCTATTGATTGCACCTCAAAATAGTTGCTCTAAAAGCTTTTGGGAAAGTGCGGTGAGACTCTTCTCTGGCTTCTTGTTTTCATAGTTTCTAGATAGATCATGTAGAGGCAAAGATTTAGCAAAACACAGTAAGAACAAATGATAAGTTTCAATTTTTCACCTGGAGATACGTGTTTTTCTTTTTTTTTGTGCGTTAGAAGCGCCACTCTCTCACGCATTAAATCCAGCGGGGTTCTTATGCTGTGTTCACACATCGCCTGCTCCTGGATTTCAACAGACATTATACTAGGAGGCCAGGGGGAATAAGTCCATGGGCACTGCAGAGCGTCTCCCTCAGACATTTGCATTCACACGAGCACATCCTCCAGAGAAAATACAGAGGATCTGATGAGTTCTGTGCATGTCTGAAAGCAGCTTTAGAGTCTCAAATTAACCTAAAGCCAATCTGCATATTTGTGGGAGGAAGCCAGAGTACCTGGAGAAAACTAATGTTAACGCCACACAGATTGTTTCCTGCATAAAATATATGAAATTGATGCTTTTCACATTCAATTTCATATTCACATGGAAACCCTTCATATTCTAAGTGGCTGCTTGAATCAAATGACCTGAGGATAAGGATATACAAGGAGGATATATGAAAACCCCTCACAGTCAGTCATCTGCCAACAGCAATATGTAGCACATATCATAATCATAAAGATCCTCCCATAAAAGTAGACTGCCTCTGTTAAACAAATTGCCACAGACAGGCAGCACGGCAATCTCACCTCGACTTAACCTTCAACATCAAAGCAAAATGCAAGATACCTGAAGGCAGGAGTGAAAAATCACATCAATTATTTTTCCCTCATTGAGACAATCCTCTGCTGAGAGAGGGAGACGATGAGGAGGGAGAGAAGAAGGAGGAGGAGGAGGAGAGGGAGATACGATACTGTAGCTGGAAGGTGAGACCTTGAGTGAGGGCAGCCAAGTTAAGAAAAGGAATTATGATTTAATCTGAGGCAGCAAAATGGGTCTTTCATGTACTGGTGTGTGTTCAATAACTAAACGTACCGTGTACAAGCTGCCGTGGGAGGGACGCAGCAACGAGCCAACACTGAGTCACTACAGTTTATTGGCAAAATTAACTACTGACACACACCAGCTCTTGTACTCGAAAATTAGCTCGAAAATAGAAACTGCTTTTTCCCAAATAGCAATTTCCTTTGACAAACAATGCTCCGAATGGGTCTGTTGTGCGAGATCGGTGCAACACCAGGCCGTGGAAAATTTAGCTTAATATACCTTTAAAAAACAGCTTTCCTCAGGCTAGGTTTCCTGTTTGCACTGGCAACGTCCCTGTGGGTGTTGCTTTCTCTCCAAATACGTTTCCATGAAATATAAAGCAATGCACACACGATGGAGGGGGGGGGGGGGGACATCAGAGATGCCGCAAATCACACTGGTGACTCAAATGTAATCACAAGATTTCCCAAAGTGCACGCTGTCTGTTGCAGAGACACAGCCATCATGCATAGAAAACGAGGATGAGATTCCATTTATATGCATGTGTTGGCTCCTCCGACACACTACAAGCATCAGTATTTTTAAAACTAAAGTTCGGGTAAATAATTAACAATGACGTGATTTACTTTGCTCATCTTGCAAGTGCATATCAAGCTTGAATTAAAACCAAAAGACAAACATTAGCCAAAGCCATTAAGCTTCTGAGGTCTAGAGTATAAATGCCGGTTTAGCGATTCTTAAATTTAGTTATTCAAGTCTGACACAACTTCACCATAATAAAGAAAGCAGCCACTTAGGGGTGTCAAGCATTAACAAGGTACTCGGTGCACTCAGTTCATTGGCAGAGATAGGGAAAGAGTGAGAGAGAGTGGTAGAGGCAGGAAGTAAAAAAAAAAAAAAAAAGTAAGGGGAAAAAGAGAGTTAGAGACAGAGCGCGTGTGACGTCTTGATCTGTGCAGCCAATCGGTGTCAGAGTCACAGACACCAGTAAGTCTGTCGACTGTCAGAGCGATTCATCAATCTGGTCGGCTCCGTGACAAAGTGGGAAGAGTAGCACAGCTGCTGTGTGCAGGCTTGTGTGTGTGTGAGTTTATGAGTGTGTGTGGTAGTTAATGAAAACAAACTAGTGAGCTTGCCAGATCGCTGATGAGTGTAGTGTCTATGGAAAGATTGGAGCCCTTAATTGATTTACCACCTGCTAAATACCCAGGTCTGTCAGTTCTCTATATACAGAAAAAGATAAGTGGCAAAGGCAGACCAAAAAGCCGCTGGACTATATCAAACCATTCATAAAAAAAAAATGAAAAAAGCAGACAGCGGAGAAAAGTAAAGAAAAAGTGCAGTCCCTCGTGTGATTGCTTCTAGCTGAAATAGGAGAATGGAAGTGAATAAAACACAATAGCCTGGAAAAAAAAACCCGAAGTAATACCACAGACACAGCCTGAGACCATCTTCCATTACACAGGCTATTTGTCCCCTCCAATTCAGTCCCTATACATGCAGTTCCCAGAGGCAATACACACCTACCTAAGCCCAACATCCACTATGGGGAAATACAGCTCTGGGATTTCATCCAATCAGTATTACAACTGTTTTATATGATGGAGCGGCATCATGGCAGCAGTACAACCTGAACCTCTCAGGAGATGTGTTGGCTGGACATTTCTATTCAGAGTGAATTCACATCCAAGTAAGTGCACTGCAGTCTGTTGTATTTTTTCTATAGTTTTTTTGCACAGCAGCATTGAATTGCCTCATTATTTCCCATCAAAGACAAACTCAGGGACGCGTTTGAGTTCTTTATTTAAATCTTGAAAATCCCACGTCAGGCTGCTCAACGACTCATCTGCTTATTGTGTTTGTGACATAACAAATGGAACAACCAGGAAGTGTTTCCTTTGGAACTTCTGAGGGACGCACGCTGCTTTGTTAAAGTAAACCTCAGATTGCAAGAATAGAGAGAACTGAACTGAACTGAAGCCAGCTACAAGGACTCTGATGCAGGCCATTCAGTGCAGGCCAGTTTTGTCATAATTCAAACCATTAAAGTATCTGAACCCGAGATTGCAGTTGCTGGGAATGAAGAATGAAAGGCTTCTTGACACCAGACTATAACTTATTACAAATCAAATGTCTTCTCTCACTTTACCGGCAATCAAGCTCTTTTTTTGCCTTACAATTATTTTAATCATAAATCACTTGACTTTAATGGATTTCATGCACTCCCTTGTTCCTGGAGCTTTCTGGTCCCAGTTTCCTGACTTGTAGGTATCTCTGATTAGCCTCTGCTACTGCCACCAGGGAGCACTTATAAATGGAAAAAGCAGCGCAAAAATATGAATATGTTGACCAAAGAAAATAGTCCAACCTGTAAAGGTGACATATAATGCTTTTTTAGTTTGTCTTTCCTCCAGTGTGTTATTGCCACAGGAGATAAGAGACAGGAGCCAAAAGCAGGAGGTTCAGGCCGAGGCAGAAAAGAGGAGCTGCAGCATTAGACACTTTGAGAAAAGTGATGTGTTTTCCAAACATTAGAGCATGAAAAGCTGTCAAGTGATAACACAAAAAAAAACAAAAATGTGAATCTGAATATAAGTACGATATGTTCGTCTTTAACCAAACCTTAAAAAGGCATAAAATCCACTCAGTTGCACTTGGCATTCAAATCAAGGATGCACAGCTCGTGGGTGATGAGTAATTGCAACAGAAATACTTTCCTTGGCCAACATTAGCCCATGTTGCCTTTTATGAAAGTGTAACCTTTACACAATGCTGCACTTCTTAAGATGTGACCAAACTGCCTCAGCCCTGTATACCTCTCCATGTGTAGGGTACGAAGACATTACATGTTCCTTCATTATTTCTCCATTTCATCTCCTCTCACCCGCCTGCTCCCTGGTGTCCGTCTTCCAAAGGGTTGCCTGTGACACTGTCATGGCAACAAGCATTTGGAGATGATAATGCTTACAAGCAGCAGCGTATAGTAACATAACCCATCATAATAAAAAAAACATATTAATGCCGTTAGTCTTTTCATATGTTTGCATTTTGCTACGGAAAAGTATTGAAAATCTATTTCATGGAGCTGCAGTTCCAAGAGGAGGAATATGGATCTTGTTGAGGTGTGAAATAGGATCAATTGTGAGGTGAAGTTGGATTTTTTTTTGTAGCAACCAAAGGAAAATTAATGTTGAACCTTATTGTCCAATAAAGAGGAAGTTGAACCCAATTGCAAAGTGCCAAGTTTTGAACTGTGATCACAAATGTGGCTCATAACTGAAGCAGAAATATCACAGATATAAGCGTGTTTTCCTTCAAGGGGGGGGTCATGGTTACTATGGTAAGAGGCTCAGATACAGTATGGTATAACTGTTACTTCTTTGGGCTGCTGATTACAATGCCGCTGAGACAGGTACTGTCAACAGAGAGAAAACCGCAGGCAGACCCAGAACTTATTGCTAGGATTACACTGAGTATCCCACCCACTGGAGAGGCTGAGTGACATTTGAGCTACTTTGTTTTCTGCAGAGATTGCTTTTTAGATAGTGTTTTTTGAAAACACACGTTTGAGAAAATTTAGAAACGCAAGGTTTTACAGAATCCTTTTTTGAAACCACTTGGGCACGTCGGTGAAAGAGCAAACAAATGTTTAAGAAAACACAGGGGAAGGGCATAAAGCTGTAGAATAGAGCTGGTGGATACGATGGAAACAGATATCTCTGTGGTGCTAACAGGAGACAGCGTGGAACGACTTATGGCGAGTAGGTAAAGCGTGGAGCTAAACTGCAGGGCAAGGATGCATCTTCCAGCCAATCAGAGGAGAGGGACAGGGACAGAGTTAATGTCATGACGACAAAGGGGCCAAAGAGAAGACTTTGAGCTATAAGTGAAAATGAACTTGAATTTAGTGCCATGTTGAGTGGTCCAATCAAACTCTGGAGTACGGATTAGAGCCTGACCCTGACCACAACAATTAACCTGGATCCCCAACCAGCTAACATAAACCCTGACCTCTAACCACAACCAATTAACCCAGACCCCCAACCAGCTAACATTAACCCAGACCCCCAACCAGCTAACATTAACCCTGACCTCTAACTACAACCAATTAACCTGGACCCCCAACCAGTTTCATATTGGTACAACATGAAAATGTCAACCCCACTTCCATGTTTAGGATTTGAAATTTTTGTAATTTTAATTAAATCATTTTTCAACACTACCTGCCAGTGCACTCACATACTTTCACGCCTTCTTTTTTGTTGTTTACTTGCACTACACTCCGCAAATTGCTGCGTGGTGTTAATCTGATAAAGGTGATGTTTATGTAAGTGGTGGCTTTTTCTGTTTATAAGAACAAATACTTCTTTGTCAAAATCTTTCATGAAGGTGACATAGCTTCACTGCTAATATGCTTAATTAAAAGGTATTAAGGCTGTTGAAAAACTAAATTAATTTCTTAGAGCATGCCAAAGCTGTTAATTATAAAAATTCCCACAGCATAAATAGTGTCCTAAATAAATACTGCCACATTTTTGAGAAAAAAAACTAGTTCAAACAAATGTGAACTTACATAGAATTAATTTGAAATCATTTGGATTCGAACCTCTTTTCTTTTCAATGTAAATCATGTACATATATTTTTACTATGTCAGCAAAAAATCCTTTCCTTCGCTGACCCAGAAGGCTTCCTCATGTTATGACTCGTAAGAAACAACCTTTTTATTCTTTAACATTTCAAACAGATGACTTCAGATCAAATACTTCATGTTTTCCACACATATAAGCCCCTGTTAAAACTTTGAATAAAACTTGTCAGCCCGGCCGACACAAAGGTCAGGGTTAAAGACAGCTTTATGAGCCACGTCCCCTCTGAGAGCTGGGCCCTCTGTGAGTGAGAGGCGACATTTAGCAGTGACTTGTAAGGCCACTCTGACTAAGCGAGTTATGATCACACACAGAAAAGAACAGAGCGAAGCGAGACAGTCAGACTGAGGTGATACCAGACGGAAGGTCAACGGAAGGAAGGAGAGAGTCAGAGGGATTGGGCGTCCTCGTCTATTGCCCTGTCACTCATTTAGCCGCATGGCGATGTCTGGCAGGGCGGGGACTCAAATGAGCTATAAATAGAGTGAGGCAGGATAGGAAGAGGACAGAGGACAATAATGATACATCAACCAGGTGGAGAGGTGGGCTCCTGTGATGTGTGTGGCAATTACTGGTCCCTCTCCGGGATGGAAAACATCAATCCCAAATTAAATCTTGATGAACTACCACAAATCAACATGGCAAATACGCACATAAACACACACACACACAGTCTATTTATAGCTCTGTCTTTGTCAGGATCGTCATTTCGACTTTGAATCTGTTTTTCTAACCACGAACCATTGAATTCACCCGACCCAAGCCAGATTGATCTGAACGTTGAGGCTTCCCTTGTTTTGACTATTACTGTGAGAAAGTAGAGAGTGAAAAACAAAACAAAACGCATCAGCACAATCTTCACCCAGACGTCCACCAAGGCTAAATTCTCAAAACCCTTATACATGAATCCTCAGTTTAACAAGGGTAGTTTGTATTCAGTGAGCTCGGTAAATGTAATTACACACAAACACACATTCTCTCACACACACACAAATAACCACATTTTTGGCTTCTCTGATGTCGGAATCGTAACAGGGTTTTTTCAAGGACACTTTCCAGCGAATCTCACAGAGATGATCTAATTAGTGTCATTAGCATTATCTAATTGTCGCTTTAAAAATGAAAAGATTAGCTCTGGTGCTAACTGTGCTAACCTATTTTAGGATTTCCAAGAGAGCGAGAGAGAGAGAGAGAGAGAGAGAGAGAGAGAGAGAGAGAGAGAGAGAGAGAGAGAGAGAGAGAGAGAGAGAGAGAGAGAGAGAGAGAGAGAGAGAGAGAGAGAGAGAGAGAGAGAGAGAGAGAGAGAGAGAGAGAGAGAGAGAGAGAGAGAGAGAGAGAGAGAGAGCATGCTTTCATCATAGGAAATTAATTTAGCTCTGGGTATATAATTTGATCCTTCAACCTCAGAAATAGACACATGGAGGCCATGAGAGGCGGAGGTGAAGGCCGGGGGGTCTGCCCCTCCTTCGCGCTCCTGCCCCCCACCCCACTTCACTAATTAACAATTGTTTTAATCCTCCTTTAATTCTGCAGACAATCGCACAATTTGTGTGAGTGTTTGCGTGTGCATGTGTGTGTGTGTGTGTGTGAGTGTTTGCGTGTGCATGTGTGTGTGTGTGTGTGTGTGTGTGTGTGTGTGTGTGTGTGTGTTGCACGGAAAGGGTCCCTCACACACCGTTCACCAGATTAGTTGAGCTACTCTCCACCAGACGTTACCCACAGCGACCCAAGGTAATTGCTTTTTAATTAAGCCCCCGGTGCTAATCCCAATGATATTTAGCAGAGACACACACCAGCGCGGACTCATGCGCACACATGCACTCGCCTGCACATACAGAGGCTGAAAAGGGGACGTGGAATGAAAAGCAGAGGAAGACATTCCACAAGATTTACCCGTCCGTACACCGGACCAATGTGTAATAGGCTTTGTTGTTATTACTCTTTTGTCCACACCGGTAGGTAAGGGCAGGAGAATATGAAGTCATTCATGTAGTGAAGCAACAAATGAATTTTCCCCTCATGCCCAATCTGAGAATATCCCTTTAGACTGAAAATGAGCACCCAGATCGATTCCGAACATTGTGTGTGTGTCCCTGTGTGTGTCAAGGTTTGTGTGTGTGTGATACTCTCTCCAGTGACCCACAATTAGGCCCTGCACACCTCAAAGATGTAAGCTTCTATCGAGCTGTTCTCCCCAGATGATCCGATAACGATACTGGCATCAGAAATGCCAAAAATGCTGAGTTGGGCATCAGCAAGTTCACAAATCTATGTCCCGATCCGATACCACGTCTTTAAGTTATATAAGTTTCACCCAAATAAAACTGCAATTTCTTTTCCTGGAAGTCATTTCTTCTCTGCTGCTACGAAACATCAATTGCGGTGTGTTGCTTCTGGCAAGTACAGTTTCTAAAGTGATGAAGAAGTAGTGATTTCCACGCTAGAAAGTCCCACAAGCAACACGGGGACATGTACTATGTGCAAAACTTCTTTTATAATGGATAAAAAGTATTTATAGTTAGTATTTATATAGGTTATATAGCCTAAGAAGTTATTTCAAATGCACTGGCATCAGATCTATACTCTGTATCCACCAATAAACAAAGTCCA
This sequence comes from Limanda limanda, assembly GCF_963576545.1. Classification (NCBI taxonomy): domain Eukaryota; kingdom Metazoa; phylum Chordata; class Actinopteri; order Pleuronectiformes; family Pleuronectidae; genus Limanda; species Limanda limanda. The sequence goes on along the minus strand of NC_083653.1, from coordinate 9,012,317 downwards.
AGAATCAAAATCAGTATTGGGAAGAGGAAAACTGGTGCAGCAACATTCTACTTTCTTCTTCTGTCATTCTATGTCTCTTTCTTTCCCTGCCCTTTCTCCGGATCCAACAATCCCTTTTTCCTGTCACAACCACTATCTCCTTCACTTCAATTCTATCCTTCCACAATGTCTCTCTATCAATTCTCACACTTGTCAGCCATTTTGTTCTCTGTTTTTCTTCCTCTTCTCCCTTCTGACTCACCCTCTTCTTTTTTTCAGAGGGACATCACATTCATCTCCCCCAGGGTCATTGGTGGAAATGTCCCTACTGTCAGACATTTGGGTGATAACTATGAAATATGCCGAACCAATGAACACCCTCACTGGCACCACAGTCGTAAATCTCCTTTCATTTCTTCTCATCCTCAACCCGCTCGGCATTTCCTTTGATGTCATTGGTCCGATGTGTGAAGGTACCACGCGAGGGAAGTTCAGGCTTATGTTGGACCGTCTTTCACAAACACTTCCATTGCTCACGCTGATCCGCTCTGATCCCTCGCTCGACTTTCTTGAACATCCCCTGTTTGATTGGGCCGTCTCGTGTCTAATCTTATAACCACGACCTTTCTAATTTAACGCCTCTTTTTGGTTTTACTAAAAAAATGCTCGGCGCAGAAGATACACGTTAAGAGCAAAAGCTCCTTTGGGTAAAGTTAAGCTTTTAAAAAAACTGCTAAGTATTTCAGAGAGAGATATTACTGACTTTACCCGTCATACTCATGACCCCCTACAATTTCTACAGTGGCATCTGACTCCGGCTACTCATTCTGGTTATTCTCTCTCCGGCAGATTACAGACTATATATAGCGTGATTTATCTTTAATCTCCCTGTGATATAACCGTACAAACCATTTTCAGTAGTTCTTTGTTTTTGCCGCACCAAAGTGGTTCCCCCTGAGGGCATCCTGAACGCACCGGCCTCCTCTTGTAGCCGAAGCACTGATAACTCCTTCTTCCCTCGACCGTCTCTTGGATATCTTTATTCCTGTTATCCATGATCATCTTTCTCGATTAACATTTCCTTCTTTACTAATTTTCAGGGCTTCTGCTTGTATTTAGAGAAACATTTTAATAAGCAACATGCATGCACACATACAGGAAGCGAAGCACACACACAAACAAACTCGCACCCAACCTTGGGCTATTAAGGCGACTCGCGCATGATGTGTGAGTGGTCGTAGCTTCAGCCTCCCAGGATCTGACCCTGCGTGATTAGATGTTGCCGTGTCAGAAAAAAAAGAGGAAGCATTTGATCAATGTTTTAGCTGCATGTAATGATCTGCTTCATAAGCGTGGCATCAAGGCAAGCTCAAGTAGCGTGTAAGCCATCTGTCTGCGACTTGAGGGAAAGATGGGCAGTTTTCGGAAGACGGGAGGAAAAGAGGGGGAGCATGAATGATTTAAGAGCGGCATGCAACGAGCAGATGACTGCATAAATAGAAAGAGGGGGGATATGAGCTAGAGCATATGCTGCGTATGGCTTACTGAGGAGTGGTATTAGGGAAATTGGTACAGAGAGGAATTATGACAGGAGAGGGAGACGACAGGTACAGTAATGGAAGGGAGTGTGGCTTTAAACTTAAAAAAGTTTGATTGGATAAAACTTTTCTTTCCCTTTAGTTTGATTGTATTAGGAGCCCTCAAGGTGGGTTAATGGATCAAAGTTTGTCTCCAAAGGGAAGGCAACCTTCAGAAACGGAAAAAATGAAGTTGTGAATAAGAGATTTGAAAGATTGACAAATCACAGGAAATGTTCCTTCCTCCTCCGCAAAACAGACAAAATCCAAAATCACACGGGCTCGGTACCACTCGCAACCACTGATGTGTAGCTGCAGCAGACGTTCTCTTTCAAGCAAACATGCCGCACCTCTTTTTTTTAAAGAATTAACTACCCTTGACGGGGGACAAGGGAAAGTGGCAAAAAGGTAGGGGAGAGACACAAAGGAGAAAGATTGAGCTGTAAAGATGCTGCAGGTAGATCGACAGGCAAAGACGGAGGAATGGAGAGAAACGTAAGAGTGAGTGACAGACAGTGTGAATGGGATGAAAATAAACACAGTTTCTAGGTTAAATCTATTGAGTAGTAATTGGATCAATTCTCGTCTGATTATTATTCTGGGCAGATGTTACAGACTGTGTGTGCGTGTGTGTGTGTGTGTTTGTTTGTGTGTGTGTGTGTGTTTGAGGCTGATGATGAGAGAATCACACACCGCCATCTCTCCTTCAATCTTAAACGTATATTCGGCAGCACCATAGAGATTGAGGCGCTAGTGTAAACAGAGAGAAAACCGTGAGCATCGATGCTGGAGCCATGCAGGGAAGAGAAGGAGGAGCAGAAAAGGAAAGTGATTGCACTTCTCATTTTATTCCTGGAAGGTCAAGCTGGCCACCAAAAATGTCACTGCCTCCCAATCAACTTGTTCCTTGTTCCCTCCATTTAGAGTTTCCTCTATTTTTGGTACTTTAAGATTTTATTTTGACAGTATTACAGATTCAATAGTCAAAAGGTTGATTGTCAGCGCGGGAGCACAAATTAAATAACGTCTCAAATCAAACTGTTTCCTGGTGTAAGGTTTAACAAAGGAAATGTAAAAATTAGGAAAATACGCAACTAAAGTAAAAGCATCGAGGTAACAAGGGTGCATACCATAGCAGTTATCATATCATTTCAGTTCTTGTATGGCTGTGTTGTATTGGTATAATCACAACGAACCTTTTGATCATATCTCACCAACACAGCGAACTGTAATCATCATTTAAGCTATATTTATCCATATGTTAATATACTATGAATACGCTTCAATGGAATTTCCCATTGACTCTTTCATGTCTGTCTCTGCCTCCGTTTCTCTCTCTTACTCCCTGGCTGTAAAGTGTTGTTTACTCTGACCGTCACATGTCTAGAGTCCCGGTGGTTGCAGAGCTTTCCAGCACCATAAAGTCCATCTGATGATAAACCGCAAAGGCATTAGCAGTTTCCAGCTTGCTGTTGGGGCCTGTCTGAAAGCCACTAATGGAAATGTGTGCACAAAATCCATCGCTATAGTGCACCGTAACACAACACACACATGCACACACACAACACACACAACTGGCTCGATGAATGCGTTTACTGTAAATGGGAGAGACAAAGAAGGATGTAGAGATTGCGAGAGAAGTAGCAGGGAGGACTTTGTCTATATTTATATATGCATCCATTTAAATCTGTTGTTATTTATTACATATTTAATTCGACCCCACAAATCACCACTACTGACAATAGGGAGTCGATCTGCAGGGATTTACGTGTAATGTGGATTCCGATTCCTGTCTTCATTTCCTTTTATTGTTTCTTCTCTCTCCCAAAACTGTCCTGACGAATTTAAATGATCTGAATTTATGAATCTGTTCCCACGTCTCCTCTGCTTGTGTATCCTCCCCCAGGCTGCGGAGTAAGTGTATGTGTGTATGCTTATGCTTGATTGAGTAAATGCGTGCGTGCATGTGTGTATCAGTGAATGTAATGGCTCTAAGCGTGCGTGAAAGGAAATATCTGCGATTTGTACGTGAGACGGGTTACTGGAGGGAAATGGGTGGGGGGTGGGTTGTGGCTGCACCTGAGGCTCCAACTGCTAATGCTAACACTTGCTAATAACCCGAGGGACCTAGGTGGAGGCTCAAGGACGGTGGAGGTCAGGCAGCTGGGCTCCGTGCCTGAGTCACCTGTCCTGGGGTATCTGTGAGCCAGGAGCAAAGGTGGAAGGATTGTTGAGCCCAGAGGCCAAAGCAGTTGCCAGACAAACAGTGGGAGAGACAAGGCACGACTCCACATGGTCACAGCTTCGGGGCTGATTGTAGACACACACACACACACACGGCAGGGGCCAAAGCCACAGAAGTGAGAGTAGCAGGACAGTCCTCAGGAGAGAAATGGGCCCTTCAGCCAATTCTCAGCTACTGATTACACACGGAGAGACGGAGCAAAAAGAGAGGAGATGAAATGAGCCGCCTGGGCCCCTCTGTATGTCTCAGTGTAATCTAACCAGTCATTCTATCCACAAGGACTCTTAACCAGTAAACTACTCAAATCACAAATAAAGTAGAAGGTCACATGGGTCGAGGGAGGTGAAACGAAACAACCGGGACTTTAAGGATTCAGTGAGATTCACATTTAAAGCATAAGTCTGATTTTCTTAATAGTCGTGATGGTTATTCTCTGTGTGGAACAAATGCCCTCGAGTAGGACAACAAACATAAAGAAAGCTTCAGGGAACACTGTATGGATATAAAATTAGTCTAATAGCGTACAAACTCATTAAACATTAATGTTTTGTATCGAGAAAGTGGGAGAAGAAAACAATTCACGCAGCAAATAATAGATGCAATTCTGGAAACACTTCAAGTTAAATGGCTTCTGCTCCAAAGGCTGCAGAGCTCAGTATTATACATCAACACAATGAGTGCTCTTAAAGGGGCCTGCAAACGAAAAAACACAGCCATTGACGAACGATTAATGCAAAAAAGATGAGTAACAGGTTATGATCAAGTAGGTTTCATAGACTTCCCAGCAATCGCAGCTCGGGAGCCGGCTCAGGGGTCACTCTGCTCTGTGCTGCCACTGTGAGACATAGTGAGGACCAATATGATGGAGGTCAATAAGTTTTAGAAGATAAGCTTGGCTTTGCAGCTTTATTGGACTGCCAGGGATGAAATACAGCCTGCGTGTAACGTAAAGCCGTTATGTCACAGGGCCTGATGTCAAGGAGAGTTGCTGACTTGGTCACTCAGATCGGTTTGAACTTACCAATATCAAATATCGGCCTTTTTTAATATCTGCTCTCAAGTTCTCAACTTGTTCATTCCAGTAGAATATTCGAAATCAGACAATGGCCAACGCTGTCCTGAAGGAGCAGGAGAAGCCGAACCCAAGAGGGTGAGCCCCGAGCAAATCCATCATGGAGGAGTCACTGTTCCAGTCTGGCGGCCGCTGAGCGCGCCCCGGGGAGGCAGGACAAGCCCGGCATTACTGATTCCCCGAAGGGAAGGCCAAACGAAGCTGGAATGACTGATGCAACCCAAGGGGAGGGTAATCGAGTGTGGAATGACTGATGTCTCCCGCTGGTAGGGACGCAATCCAGGAAAAGGTCCGGCCTCTAAACAGACCAAATGAGTGATCGTACTCCAGATGAGAGTTTACAATGAACGGAAGGACGGAGGATTCTGTGCATGTGCCGCAGAAGAGATCAGATTTCACCGGTTTTCCTTGTAAAATAAACAGGAGGCAGAATGGCACATGCATGATAAATAACTAAGGAAGAGCAAATCTGTGTGAAGCCCCCTCATGCCTTAATCTCGACCTTGTGCCGTCTCTGCTGCTCTCTGTATTTCTCCGATTTTTAGAATCAAGGTGGAAGCAAAACCTGTGCAATCTGTCTTTGGCAAAAACACAAAGAAAGACTGACAAACAACCACATGTAAGCGGTAGAGACAGGGCCGAGCACTAAAGAGAGATGGATTTACGGATTAAGGACGGATTAAGTCAAAGTTTGTTGAGGCATGATTGAGAACTAGTCCGGTGCATTAGTCCCTCACTCTCACTCTGGGCTGTAAAATCCCAGCAGCTGGTCCCCTCTGCCCTCTGACTCTCTGAGAGTCAGTCAATGTAGTGGCACAGCAAAGAAGATCAGCGATCAATAATGATCAACAGGACCAAATGACCACGAGTCCACCGCACACCACTGGTTGTTTCCTCTAAGGTGAAATCAATACGGCCGACAAACAGCAGTAACAGGTTACAGAGCAACGCGACTGGGTTTGGTTTGTCATTAACCATCCGGATCACAGTCTGTTCAGCTCCTGCTAATTCATTCAAGGCAGGAATATGCTCAGCCGTGTGTATGATTTCAGCATTTAAATGACTCCGCCATAACAAAGTCTCCTAATAACTTCAATTACTGGGTTTAATTATTTATCACGGGCATAAAAGTGCAGATTTCATGAATACTTCACACACACAAATGTATTAGTTTATGCCTGCACCACTATAAAGTCAAAAGTTTCTTCAATTATGACAGTATACAGTGAGAAAACACAAAGCCAGCACGCACGCACGCACACACACGCACACACACCAGGGATGCACAGTTGGAATCATTGCTATGCAGGAGAAGTGCCAAAAGTCCTGAAGTCAGGTGTTTATACATTCAAGTATTTTTTATATATATGTTTTTTTTTGTTCCAGCCTCAGTACGTGGAGGTGATAACTCCCCACAAAACATAGCACAGACTGTCTTGACAACCAAATGACTTATGAAGAAGAGGACTAAAGAAATAGAGGACGAAAGCTGGATGAGGGAACGACAGACAACTTGGTGACACTTAGGAAAAGAAAAGGAAAAACTCAAAGACCTTGCAAAAGCTATCACACAAACCCACAGTCAGCTCTCTCAAATCCAAAAGCCACACTCCAAAAATACAATAACAACAAAAAGTTTGCATATGCGAATATTTCCATCTGATTTCCACATTTCCATCTAAATAAAGAAACTCTGTCCTCCAGCGAACTCTCTCTCTCTCTCTCTCTATCTTGGAGTCCACGTACCTTGCAGAGTTTGTGGTAGCGCGGCGAGGAGATGGCCATCCTCTGGAGCCTGTGAAGGAAGACCACCACTTTCTGGAGGGAGGTCCGGACCATGGCCATCATCCTAAGACTGCTACAAGCCTGCAGCAGCCTGCTCCTGGTCCGCATGCTAGCACTGCCCTACCCCGCTCATATTGTTCTCCCTCTCCCTCTCCCTAGCCAGCCGACCAGACCCCAGCCAAGCTGACGTGATGCACACACACACACATGAACACACACACACAGGGGGAGGAAACCACACACACTTGCAAACGTACTCAGCTCAGCATGCCTCTGTGTTGCGTCACATATACACACACAAACTACACAGAGTGAGCGCAGCCTCGGATAGGTCTACCCCTCTCTCTCTCTCTCTCTCTCTCTCTCTCTCTCTCTCTTTATAAACAGACAGCTCCCAGCACACACACACACACACACACACACACACACACACACACACACACACACACACACACACACACACACACACACACACACACACACACACACACACACACACACACACACACACACACACACACACAGTCACACACACATGTGATGATGCAGGAGAGCGGGACGAGACAAGACACTCACTTTCTCCTCCACGCGGACATTTACACGTGCAGCACCGACCGCAAGAGGCAGAAGGGAATCAAACAAATCACTTGTGACGCTACCCCGCAGAGTCAGAGGAGGGTGATGGGGAAAAAGAAGATGATGAAGAAGAAGAAGAAGAAAAAGAAGAAGGGGGGGAAAAAATATCAACAGGGAGAAAAGAGTTGGAAGTGGCAGCAAGCAGGAGAGGAGAGGAGGGCGCGAGTTGCACCGGACGAGAAGAGAAGCTGGATACGCGGCTCACTTTTTTACTGCCACTGATCCAGAGAGAGAGGAAGAGGCAGAAAGGGAGAGAGGGATACAGTTATCCTCTTGGACCACAGAGAGAGATAGAGAAAGAAATAGAGAGAGATAAGAAATGAATCAAAAGCAGTAGTGTAAGGGACACAAAAAAAAATCCTCCGGCGTGACGGAAGAATGACACTACGCAGGCGACCTACAGATCTATGAGCGAGACAAAGAGAAAAAGAGAAAGAGAGCAACAGTGAGTGGGAGTGGGGGAGAGAGAGAGAGAGAGAGAGAGAGAGAGAGAGAGAGAGAGAGAGAGAGAGAGAGAGAGAGCACAAATGAGATGCGCACACACTCACACACACACACGCACACACACTCACGGACACACAACAGGGTTACGGAGAGGGAGGAGTCTTTTCATGCATCGAGGGTTCCTGGAAGTTAAGTCTCATTCATTTCTGCACGGCAAGTTTTAGTGACGGACAGCTGGAACGTTTCCACGGCTGCACGACACCATCCATCATGAGTGCAAGTAATTGTATTAGACTTTCTTACACTGTTCCAACCCTGTAGTTAAAATGATTTGAACCCAAACCATGATCTTTTTTTTCCTAAACCTGACAAGCAGTTTTTGCACCTCAATACGAGAGGATGAGAACGAGACGTCTCAGCTGTCATTCATGATGATCGCCTCAATTTTACAGCATCAAATATCTAATTAAAACCAAGCTTACCAGAAAAATTAACACTTGAACATCAGTGTGATTAGAACTACCTAAAATGACAAATGTATCTTAATGTGTATGTCTTAGCCTATGTCCCATCCACTAACATGGAGATGGGCATTGTCATGTCGCCCATCTGTATACTATGGTACCAACTCCTATATCTCTCTGTGGAGAGGGGACATGAGTTCTTATTGTTATGCATCATCTTTCATTCCGTCGTTGGCAAAATGAGGCTTTAAAATAATATTAACTGAGAAGAAATGAGGGAGGCCTTACTGGAGAAGAGCAGATTAAAGATGAGAAAAATAAAAAGTGCGAGGAAAGTTGGGAAGTAAGGAAAAAAGGTAGGAAGAAACGGTCGAGGCAAGATAAAACGGTTTTTAAGCATCGTTTTATCTGTGCAGAAAAAGGTGAAATCTTTGGAGGATCAATCTGTTTGAAGTGCACATAGGTACAGTAGAGATGACATCCAGAGACAACGGGGGGGAAGAAGGAACGAGAGAGGCTGGTAAAAGCAGAGATACTGGAGCTGCACAATCAGCAGCTATCATAATAAAAGTGCTGCTCAGCTCTCGCAGAGCCGCTGACCACACAGTATTACGCACAGGTGGGTATTGTACATCTATTCATGCTCTCAGTGATGCTTACTTTTATTCAAAGTGCAGCTGAAAAAAACTCTTTCTCCCAGCCGAGAGACAAGAGGCTATTATTTGAAGTGCAGGTGAAAAAACCTCTGTATCGCCCAAGAGCTGCACTCTTCACACGCATCTGTGACTCATCATTCAAACTAATGCACATACACAAATGGTTGTATTAGGCATCGCAATACGAGACGCATTATAATACTTGGTACCTGCGTGTGGTGTCAATTTATACAGATAAGGACAGGGACTTCAAGGCACTGAAGAGAAATGAGAACAACTAAATGAACACAAATCCAAAATGCCTGTAAACCAACATGGCTCTCATCGACTCAGCCAGCTAGAATAATGGCCATTTACCAACAGGGCTCATGCACACACACACACAACAATAGAGAGAAGGGATCATGGTAAGCTGAGTGAAGAGCTGTGTTTAGACAAGGTTTAACTCGATACAGCGTCCAATTCAAGTTATTCCACCGGGTATCGACTCGGCTTCACAGGGAATTACAAGGGAGACCGAGTGTTCTGTTGGCTTGGTGTTAAAGGCAGTGACAGTACTAGGTCTCAACTAAAGGGTTAGAGGATGCATGTACGTCTCCGCTGCTCACGGTGCCTTGGTCAACACACACACACACACACAGACACACTCTCTAACACACATATAAGGCAAGCCTGATAAAAGCAGCTCTTGAAGCCGTGCGCACCTTTGCACTTCTCTGCTGGATGCCATTAGTGCTACAGCTTCCAGTGTGGTGAGGTATGATTAAAGGGATTATGTTCCATATATCATGTATCACACACCAGCCTCAGTGTGAGAAATGCACAGTATTATATTCCATAAGATTAGGTTTATATATCATAATGTATCTGGTTGTATTGGACCATGACAGTGGATTTTCAGGTTTAAAATCCCAGGAACTTACCTACTCACAATGTACTATCAATAGTAAAGCAACATAAAACTAAATAGACACACAATAATGTATTTTGACAAAAGTATTGTTCAAATTGTAACTGATGTAGTCCTGTCCACCGTTAATACAAAATAAGAGCCTCATTGACTTGACATTTAAGGATGTTCCAGCACCGGTAGCATCAGAAATACCTCCAATACGGCCAGTGTCGCTCATATGTGAGTTCTCGTGATCCCTCACCCAGTGCGGGCAAATGCATAAAACAGCAGTTACTATTCAAAATGAACTGTGTCCAAAACTTCTGATGAAAGTAACTGGACACTGAGCAGCCATCGTGAGTTCAGTAAACCGTGGGGGGGATGTCGGCACTACGTCAGCACTCGTCCTCTACGGCTCGAAGTCTGCCTCCGTCTCATTAACTCACTTTCTAAACTTAAGTGTCATCCATCAATTTCTACTCCGACCGAGACTGAGAGCGGCAAATGAGGATAAAAAAAGGGATAAAAATAGACTTGGACACTAACAAATTCAGAGAAAATCAAGCTCCACTAAATGTGTTGCTGTTCCACTAATTCCTGGATTTATCAGCCTTAGACGGATTCTTAAACCACATTTACTATGCACAGGATCTTTGCCACGACTTTGACAGACTTTTTCGGAATAAAGTAAAAAAAGTATAATGTTTGTGTTCTGTAACAGCTTGAAAGGGTTCAGAATGATGGATTGTGTTTGATACAATAAACGTAGAATGTGTTCATTTCTTCCAAATGATCACAATTATATTAAACGCAAAACCAAATGCAGTCGAGCTTCAGAAATGAACTGGAAAAGTCTCAGCGTCATGTCAACACCACATTGATGAATTCTTGGAAATCTTTGAAGCCATTCATGCAGCGATTTGATTTTCTTTACTCCATAACCAAGGCCTGTTTTTTAATGATTGGACGATGCAAATGGGAGTGATAGTGCTGTGGCATTCAAGGTGATGGGAACCAACCACTTTATTTATGGAGAGAAGCTTTCAGTTCTGACAGATGAGTGACCTTGCAGCATTTTCTCAAGTTATCCGAAGATCCAAACGATCAAATCAGTGACCATTTCTGAATAAATAAAAAACGTACCAGAGTGACAGGGTCAACATTTTATTTAAACTAACACCTTTCAACTTCAGCGAGACGTCAAAAAGGGAAGATTAGCGCCCGTTGCGTCTGTTGAAAGGGTGAAGTGAAGTGATAATGGGATTACAATAATACATAAGGCATAAGATGAGAGGTGTCAACAATTCCCTGAGGGAAGGTCCGGGTAAATGACAAGCCAGTCAGAGTGGGTAGCAAACACACACACACACACACACAAAGTCACACACATACACTCCGAGTTCCTAAGCAGCACAGGACAAGACGATCAATGAGCCACACTCATTGCATACAAGCACTCACACGCCATCTGCATGCCCTCCTATTTACACACCTATAACCAGCAGGACGGACCCACACACACACACAAACACAGACACACACACACTAACACACCAAACCCAGCCTCGGTTTTGTTCGTGAAAGATACACTAATGGATGGTGACACAGATAATAGGCGAGCACCTGTGAATAGAGTCACAGTTCCTCTGTATAAAAAAAAAAAAAATTCTACCTCCAGTTGTTGCTTCAGCTCCTTCCCGTGGGCGGAGTCCTGCGTCAGGTCTTCCCTCTGGGAGGCGTCGGCCAGGACGTTAACGGTAGTCTCCGCCTCCTGGAGCCACTTGAGGAAGGACTCCAGTTCCCTGAGAGTCATCTGCAGACCCTTCAGTTCACCGTCCAGATGAGTGTAACGGTCACTGCCCCTGCCGATCAATAATGAGTCCAATATGTGACGACATATGGGAAAACACTTGATTTATAGAAATCAAACTACTGTTGCAGTCGATACACGATCCAATACTGCTGCGACATCAGCTTCATACACTGACAAAATAAGGTTTTGCCAACTAAAAAAAATTGATAATGCTTAAATGAACTAGAAAGGCACTCAGTAGAGGCCACATTTAAATTCACCAGAACCAGATTTATATTTGGATCTGCACACTCATAAATATCAGTCCCCTAAACGTGTTTTTCATCAAGATCCATGAATTATTCTCTGAGAAATCAACAACAATTTTGAAAAACACACTATCTGGCAATCTTAAAGAAAAACAATCCGGATCCACACCAAGTTTGAATGGGTTCCTCCTTGTGTCATGTCCCACCTAGTCTTTGCATCATCCTCCTGACTAACAAACAAGCGCAGACGAAAAAACAGAACTTCCTAGGAGGAGGTAATTAAGTTTTTCCAAATAACAATTAGTCCTTAAATATAACTTTTCGAAGTTGTCCAGTGGCGGGTGCATATGAACATACAGACAGGTATCCAGTCGAGTGTGTGTGTATTTGTGTGTTTGTGTGTACCTGTTGTTGAGGTTGTTCAAGGCAGCGTTGTGTTTGTCTGTGACCTCTTTGATTCGCCTGGTGTCGTCGGTGGAATACTCCCGCAGAAGATGACCGGACAACTCGTTGAAGGCTGCGACCGTGCCCTGGCCCCGGCCCAGGTCCTGGAGAAACGCCTGCGAAGCAATAAACCCGGTCGCATTAGGATCGTCAGGACGCTGGTGACAGATGTGACTTAAACCTTACGAGTCACTGTGAGGGAACCGGTTGGCAGCAGTTCATTAGACTGCACTCGTATCTGCTTTTGGTATTTACTGTGAAAGGACATTAATGACAAATTCACTGAACTCAATAAAATTAATCTAACTTCAGGGATTTAAAAACACAAAGTGATTAGTAATTCTGCAGCTCTGCCGTCTGACATTGTTTGTTTAACCTCTACTTAATCAAGCACGGTTAGATAAGATTTAACTGTTATTGATAAGGCTTGATTATTATTCTAAATTCACCATAACAAATAAATCTTCCACATATGACCCTGAGGCACATGTTATGCCAACAAAAAGGTACACTTCAACTTTTATAAATGGACAATTACTCATCATTAAAAGGGCAAATAAACCAGGAGTAGATGTGGAGCTGATGTGTTGCATTCTGTTGAACTCAGTTGCCCTCTAGTGTTTGGTCTCTGTAACGCATCACCCACACACACGCCTCCTGACTGAGGCCGACTTTTGTTTCTTCATCCTCTCGGCCAAGTCATCATCTCAAATTAAGATGATGGATGATGTGGGTGTAGGAATGTTATTAAGGTTGAGAGTGACACAGCAGAGAGGTGATTTATTCATTCCCGCCACTTGCAGACTGGTGTGGATGTAGAAATGACCTCGATACTTTATGAAGTAAAGTCTGGTTTGGTCTGAGGTTCTCCTCTGCATCAGGAAAGCGAGAAGTCAAATTCCCTGAGTTAGATTTCTCGCCATCTGTAATGACAAGGCTAGAGAATCAAAAAGGACGCGGAGAGGAGGTTTCCTGACCTTGTTGTCAGCGAGCTGTTTAGTCAGCGGCTCTCTGGACGGCTGGAGGAGGTTGTGGAAGCGTCCTTCGTGGTGCCCAATAAGAGCCTTTGTCTCCTTCCTCTGCTCCTCCCACTGGATACTGTGGACAGCCATGTTGTCCAGCTGCTGGAGTCGAGCCTCAACACCGTGCTGAGTGTTGTCCCACTGGCTGCGCACCTTCTCCACTGCAGACACAGACACGCAACATCACTTGACTGTGGGAAATTTGCACTGGTATAAATAAAAACTAGTATATCCTTGCTTTGACAAAACTTGTACATACGTTTCTCAGTTATTGATGTGCGAACGTCCAGGTTAGAAGTCTTATTTTTGATGTTCTGTGCCAGGGTGAAAATGTCCTCCAGCTGCGGGTGGCGCTGCTCCAGGTCACTCTTCGTCACCTGCGAATACACAATTACAAACATACACATTGACATCATATTTGGAGCTCTATTTGACATAAGATGCTGTATTTCTATGAAAAAACTCACCTGCAGTCGTTCCATAGTGGCCCTGATCTCCTCCGCGTCCCCCACAGTGACAATGTTCGACTTGAGCATCTGCGTGATGAGGAGCAGCCAGTCGGCCAGTTCGGTGGCCGTCTCGTTGAGGTCGGTGGGCGCCACGCTTTCCGGCGTGTGCGGGGTTTGGTGGTAGGGGTCCTCGCTCATCAGACTGGCCATCTGCACGGCTGAGGGGACAGAAGACACTGAGGCGAGGGGAGGAAATAAAAAAAAAAGGCTTCTTTAAAAGGAAATGATGCCATGAACAATAAAAGATGTTAAGATTGGGAGAGGAGGTGCTGCCAAATGGCTCTCACAGGATATTGGCATCACAATAAATCACCATGAATTAGGCACCGGGGTTTGTTTTAGTGTTACACAACCAGGACTTTGTTTGTCACCTCTTATTTATCATTTCATCAAGTATTTGTATACTTCAAATGAAGGTAAGCCAGTTAAGCCTAATACAGGTAACGGATTATATGTTTGATGATTTTGATGCAAAAGACAAACAAGCCTAATTTTAAACCTTTTTCAGCGCTTCGGCAGGTTTTAAATTCAAGACCTATATAATAATGAAGGAATATCAGAGTTGTCGAATGACTCGCACGTTTCATGTTGGTCATGTTTTTAGTTTTATCACAGCAGCCATCTATATTGTTGCAAAAGAACCACAACGCCCTGAGACCTATGCATGGTCTCAAAACAAAAACCCTATTTGAAAGCATGACAGAAGTAGGGTTAAATGAATGTTGACATCATTAAGACACCTCTAAACTTACTTAAGGATTAGTACGTAATATTTTACATTTTTTAAGGCCCAAAATTCAGATTTCTATATTTCTAACCTTTTTAGACGCTACAGAAACCCTGTCATGAAACAGAAATGAGAGACATCATGGATTTAAATAAATGCATGTATGTTTACCATGTTGCTGGTGTTGGACAAGTTGGTGTTGTGCCCATGGAGAGATGGGAGGCTGAAGAGATTCCCTGATTCGACCATCCAGGGCTTTCCAATCAGCTGCCAGCTCCTCTACCTTGGTCTGTACACACACACACACAGAGAGCAGAACAACCGTGTAATCAACTACAGAATGGAAGCGACAGAAAACAGAGTTCCGATCCCGATGTGAATAAAACAGCCAATTAAACTTTAATAAATGATGTGAAACGGAGTTAGCCCAAACCACAATATGGTATATTATATGACTGTGAAAACCGGGACCTTTTCATGAGGCAGCAGCTGCTGTCGTCGTTGTAGCTCAATGGAATGAGCCAGAAGCTCCTCCAGATCCTTCTTCCTGTCCTTCATGGAGGCCTCCAGATCCTGTGACACGTGCAAGCTCGTTTTAGACCCAACGTTTGTGTGCAAGGAAACTGAAGCTGAAGTGTTTTATCTCGTGACGTGTTCTGGACCTCACACGATCTTACCTGTGCTTGAACAGGGTTCAGGCCTCTGGTTGTGATTGTCTGGTGTGTGACGACAACCCAGTCGGTGAGTCGCTCCATCCTGTCCTGGAACTGTGCGTGACTCTGCAGGTTGTTCTCCACCTCCCCCACCTTCTCCAACAACTCATGGGTCACCTACAGGGTTAACAGGACATTAGGCTTCATCCATACTACAATGTTTCAGCTTGAAAACTGTCTAAAACGATGTCATTGCTTCTAAACATCTCAGTTTCTGCCCGTCCAGATTACTACGCAGCCCTGGAGTTTTCAAACTAAAACTGAGCCAGCAGGGTTTTTAATCTTCTCTGTTTAAATGGCTCAAAAACTCTGGATAGTGTGGACGCCAGATGTATCTGTAGCAGAGGTTGATAGACGTATAGCTGTAGCCGTAGATTAAGTTTAGGAAGTAAGGTGGTGTGGGTACACTGATAAAAAGCTGGTGTTAAAAGTTCCTGGTACAATTCTCACTTTGCTCCAGTTGAGGTTGATGGCTCTCAGTTTGCCGACATGCTGGTCCCGGCTCTGGGGGCTCACGCTGGGACTGGCCAGGATCTGAGGCGCGTGCTTGTTCAACCAACCCAGGCGCTCATTGTGTGCGTCCATTTCCTCAGCGAGGGCCTGCAGGGGAAGATGCAGTGACCCTTAAGTTAATAGAGAATCACTGATATATTGAAAAACGAGAGAAAAGAGGGAGTAAAGGAGAAATGTAGAAGTTCATTGTACTTTCTGCAGTGTGTTGACCGGTGGAAAGTCAGGTTCAGTTCGTTGTAAAGAGTGAAAGAAGACGGAAAACACAGAAAGTTTATGTCCTTCACCAAAATTGCGTTTGCTCAAAACAGATGATGAGGGCATTTAGTTTGTTCTGTGTATATTTGCTGAGTTTGACAGGTTTTGCTTATGACAAGAGCAACTAGGAAAAACAACTTGTGGAAACAAATAGGGGAAAAAAGAACAAAGTAAAACCCAACACAGTCGGAGCTGACCATAAAAATAGCTGACTCCACCAGCTCCTGGAATAATAACCTCTACGCTCGTGTGAATCTCTGGGCTTCGCTCTACCTTGAGTTCTTTGAAGCTCTCGTCCGTGGCTGTGACAGGCAGGGAGCTGACAGCGTTCTCCGCCTGCTCCAGCCACACAGCCAGCTCGTTGCGTCTTCTCACCAGGTCTGACAGGGCCGGGTCCTCGCCAGTGAGCCTGCACACACACACAGACACAAATACTGTATACCGCATATACGCAGATAAGCATCTTCATTTCCTGCAGGTTGCAGATATAATCCTAAAATTTACATTTAAATGACTGTTTTAGGCGGATTAACTGCACTGATAACGTTAAACTGCCAAATCCGGATAAAGAAACACCAGTGACAGTGATGGAGAGTGAGCGCTACCCTCTGCACTTCATTGTCCTTTAAGACCAACACGTTATATAATCAAGACACAGCAACGGTGTGTATTACACACTCGTCAGGATCCAAATTGACTTTATCTTCCCAATGTTTTCAATCCATACAGGCTCATTTACAAAACACGGCCTCCTGTGTGTTTCCGTGGATAAGTTACCGGCGCTGTCTGTCCAGGACCTGGCGCTTGACCACTCTCCAACGGTGACTGAGGCCGCCCAGCTTCTCTTCGAGCAGTGGGCCATCAGGAGAAGACAGCTGCCCAATAATCTGCTCCCCGGTGCGGGATAGTCCAGCCAGGACGGGTTGGTGACTAACCACGCCTTCTTCCAGCTCCTGAACACACATATCAATCAATCAATCAATCAACCAATCAAGCAGACTTAATTTACATTGCACGTGATCCAAAGGGTTTCACATAAAAACCACCTAGCCCAGCTGCTTCTGAAAATACGGAGGAGGAAACATTTAAATAGCGTATTAAAAAAATAAAAGTGAACAAAATAGAATTATATAGAGAGGTATATAAGAAAGAATAAAGTAATAAAATCCTAAGAAAGAACAGATCAATATCACTGTAATATCATCATAAAATCTGTGTACTCGAAATATAAAAGGAATGAAAGTGTGATAGACGGAGAAAAAGAGGAAAAAAGGAGAAACAGGGGATCAATTAGAGCCTAATCTGACGGAGGGCCAAATCCCCTGTGACGTCCATCTCTCCCAGAAAAGCTCTGATCGACATTCAGGCATGAATTGTGCCTAATCAAGATCTACTCTGAAACCATCTCCACTTCCACCACGAGGGGTTTAAATTGCCAGGACGGCCCCCTAGAGTTGTGTGACTGATTGTGACGTCCGCTGAAGGGTGAGTCAGCTAATTGATCTCTCAATCCCCATCCACTTGATCCCTCGCCGCGTTCTCAGCGACTGTGAAAACACGTGAACGAGCCGACGGAGC
Source organism: Limanda limanda (assembly GCF_963576545.1). Taxonomy (NCBI): domain Eukaryota; kingdom Metazoa; phylum Chordata; class Actinopteri; order Pleuronectiformes; family Pleuronectidae; genus Limanda; species Limanda limanda. Next base: position 8,994,745 of record NC_083653.1, on the reverse strand, counting down.
TTCTCTTATCACACTGATAAAAAGGTGCTAATGGCTGCGAGGCTGTCAGCGATAATGCCGCGGCTTCAGGGAATCTAATTCCCCCCCTTGGAAATGAAAGTGCCGCTTAAATGATCAAACAAAGCAAAATGAGATGGCCCTTCTCCTCTTACTCTTCAGTTCCTCACTTCTCCCGGATTCTGGCTCTGCATAATGAACAGCTGGGTGTGCAGCGTGTTTATCAGGTACAGTGGAGCGCCCGTCTTTGGGGGAACAAAATGCAATTATCTCCCGTCTCCTTGTCTAACATTTCCAAGCATCCGGCAACTGATACCTCAGACCCATTACTGGGAAGGTAATCATGTTGATCGCAGCTCATCAACAGATACTGTTGCCAGTGTTGTGATTCTGTATTTGACTAATTACTGTTACCGTGGAATATGTTGAGTGTTTCTTTACCATCAGAGCTTGTTTACAAATACAAAAATATCTGTATACTTAAGTTAAAGTAATACTATAAACAAAGATGTGATTTTAACTGTAAACTTAAATTATCATATATCACATTTATTACCAAAGTTATCAACAATCAGAAATGTATGGGGTGAACATGGGTCATAACGCCACCTAGTGTTTCAACTCACCTAGGACTTTGAAGGGCTCATGCTTACAGAGTCAATCAAGTCATGACCTGTATATATATATATATATATATATAGATATATATATATATATATATAAATCTGAAAAGTTGAACACCCTCTAATCAAAGTAAAATACTTCAGTATCAATGTATAACCTGGTGGTCACACCCACCTCTTGGTGTCTTCGGGCGGAGTTCAGGTCGATCTGTCCGTCCGGGCCGACGCTCTCAGACAGCAGCGTCTCGGTGTCAGTCAGCCACTGACTCAGCTCGTTCATGTCACAGTGGAACTGCCCCCACTCCTCTATGGAACGGTCAAAACTCCTGCAGCACGATAAGGACACACACACACAAAGCATGCTGTAGTTTAACTTAAACCCGAGTTCATTTCGAGGCTAAGTTAAGACGGGTGGGTGTCATATGGGTAGAAAGAAGAATTATCGAAGAGTTTCTGGTCTGTAACGATAAAACCAAGTCAATTCACTGGGGAAATTCCACAGATCTTGATAAGAGGAAATGAAACCGTTGACCTCTATCGAAACGCTAGAAAATGTCATAACAATCAGGAACCACTGACAACACTATATTGGGGTGATTATTTGAAATACAAGAATAACCTGATCTTTATCGCGCTGATGGTCTGCATGACGACTATTTCCTCTTTCACAGCAGAACAAATCAGATAAGAGCGACGAGGTGATGAAATGAGTTCTGAGCCAGTCATTTTTATGAATCCTTCTCTCTTCTTTGATTTTTAATGAGGCCTCCAGGTCATTCGCAATGACAGATGGAATACCAACCAGATCAGTTTACTGGTTTATTCTAGCATGTGCTTATAGTGTCCTCAGCAAATACAGAGTGTTTGTGCCCAAGGAACAATGTTGGTGGGAGTCAAGGTCACACAGCCTGAGTGTGTCTGTGTGTGTTTCATGTGATTGTGAGTCAGTGTCTGTGAATACTGGAGGAGCAAAGGAAAAAGACCCACTCACAGAGAGACAGACATTTCTGTGAATGCTGCCTTCTCCAAACACACTGTTGTAATATCCTGTGACAAAAATTCACACCTGATAATAGCAGCGAGAAGTGCTTTTGAAAACCTTTCTTGTTTTTAACTGACTGAATGTTTGTGCGATAAAATCTTGTGCACTGCTTGTATATGATGTTGGTGTACGCACCCCTTGCGGTGGTTGTACATGCGGTTGAGGCGGTCCCACCCGGCGTTGAGCTGCGTGAGGCCGTCTCCGATCTGAGAGACCTGAGGGGGGGAAGCGTCCTGAATGGCATCAGGCTGGCGCTCATGGATTCCTGTGACCTGCTCGCCCAGATGATCCAGATTCACTTTGATATTCTGTGAAAAGACAAATGAAGGTTTAAGAAAAAGGGAAGTTAATGCTAACACGTTAAATTGTGGAAGCGCTGGCATATACACATGTATATTACTAATCGCTTCTGAGGAAAAGAGATGTCCCACAGTCTTTTCAAATTCATATTTTTCCATCATTTAAAATAATTTCCTCTACTTCACCTACAAACCAAATGTTTTTACTTTTCTGATTTTCCAGCTTTGTGTTTCCTGTTTCACTGACCTTCAGCGTGTCCTCCTGGCTGGAGAAGTCTTCATAGCGCCCCCCGCTGAGCTCAGACGAATTCAGAAGCAACTCGTTGTCAGCCATGGAGAGGAGCAGCTTGTTGATGTCCAGCAGGTAGTCGGAGGGGCTCAGCGAGGAGGCGGTGCTACGCTCTGGTGCAGACATCTCCTACAACACAGAAGCAAGAGAAAAAATCATGAATTAAACAACAAACAAATCTTGTGGTTACACAGGAAGTCACACTAAAGGTGCTTTTCCACAGACTGTAGGTGAGAATGCAAATATCTGAGTCGATTGCCGCAATCATTTTCTGGGACTTTTTCGTAAAATGTCAGAGAGAACCCATGTGAGAAAAGGGGGCAGTTGGGAAGACTCCCAGTGGTGGAGGACGTGTTGATGACATTTCCAACATGCAACTGAAGCAAAATACGAAAGAATACAAACATCTTGGGATGAAATAGAGATGTCACACGCCTAGACAACGGCAACTTGGAAATACAACAAGAATCAAGAGATGGTAATAAGGTCCAATGTCAAAGTCGATGTGATTTTGTTGTTGTGAGTGCATCTGACCTACGCAATCTGCTGCTGCGTTGTTAAAATGTAAAAGGCAAAGTTCTGAAAACATCTCATAATAAAGAGACACTACCATCAATCCAATGAATAATATGCCATGAAGGACACAGAGCGATTTAAGTGACATCCTTGCTAGAGCGTACCACTAAATGCATGTGTGGACCCCTCACCTCTGCTGAAAACTCTTTAGTTTGCTCTGTGAAGGAGTGAGAAGACGAGGAGTCCACAGAGACTTCGACCTGCCTGATCCGCAGCACCGTCAGCTCCTGTGGCGGACGGACACATTAACACAAGTTAAGCTCCGGCTGCGTGAGTGCACTGAGGGAAAACATAAAATGACAGAGAGCTCGGTTTGCTTAGGTAATGAGCCCTGCTTAATGAAGACACAACTTTTCTTTTTTTTTCCTGCACGCGTCTCACCCTGTGAGCAGAGTATTGGCTCTGAAGCCCGAGCAGCAGGAGTCTCAGCTCCTCCCTCTGGCCCTCATCTGAAGTTTGCTGCAGCAGCTCCTCTCCTCTCCTCAGCAGCTCCTCCACGCCTGCTTTCTCCTCATCCATCTGGAGTGGAGGGAGAACGTCAAAGGTTTTTTTTCGTGGCAGAAAGTCAGTAAATTTGAACATATTTTATCTGCTGTGTATTCCATCAGTGGGAATTTAAAAAAAGGCCGGCTTACACACCAGTTACTGACTTTGCCTGCAAGTTGCTCCTTTGCTAAACAATAAACAAGTTGCTGAGAGTGGAGACGCTGCAGACACTTCTCAGTTTAAAACACAATAACAGCCTCGCAACTGGAACACTGACCTTGCTGGGGATTGGTGGGATTTGTTCAGCGGGCGTGTTTAACGTCATAAACCTTGATAACAGAGATTGAATTCCGGACTTGTTGAGCCTTGAAATGCCCAATCAAAGCTAGTTTTTATCAGGCTGCAGGTTTATACAAATATTGTAGCCTGTTGCCTGCCATATTCTTTATGGAACTTTTCATAAAACCTCAGGTTCACGGACACAGAGAGAGAGTAATAGGACACCTGCGGCATTGTTCTCGGTGTGAGTGTGTTTTCCTCCTGAAAATTGCAAGAGATGGAAACATTCGACCATGAAATAGGCAAAGTGCCAATTCCACTTCCCACTATTCCACAGTATTTACAGCTCAATTATAATGAAGCAATTAATTCCTTGCTGCTCATTTATCTGATAATCATCCGTCTGTTAAAAACTGAATGAAAATGCTACAAAAGAAATGGAAGGGTGACCTTATTTACCTTGTCATCATCCAGGATGTTTACTGCGTCCTGTTGTTGTTGTTGTTGTTGTTGTTGTTGCTGCTGCTGCTGCTGCAGGGCCCTCAGGGTGTCCTGGAGCTCCACCTGAAGGTCCTTCACCTCACTGGAGACCTGAGTCTCAATAGGATGAGGCCGACTCTGAATCTCGGCTCGGATCTCCTGGTTGTGACGGATCTGATGAGAGAGAGTGAAAACACACCACACACCTCGGTCAGAGCCAGTTAGAGAAATGCAATTATCTGACTGCATATTACAAGAAAACGATCAGCAGGGTAGTATTTATAACACTACATGATACGCACGAAGCCAACACGTGATTCAGAGCGCAGGTCGACTGAGATTTAATTGAGAAGTGTGCATACAAGTGTGAAATCATGAGTTAATGTCGCTACCAGGTTAAACAAACAGTTGTGTGACCAAATGAACCGCACGTGTTAAAAGCAGCTGAAGGAGAAAGTCATGGCCACTGGAGATGGGGAATTGAATATATTGACTTGATATGCTTTAATTGTACCTGCTGAGGCGCCTGCTGGATAACCTCGTAACCTCCCGACTTCAAGCTGGTCATCATCTGTGGGCAAAAAGATATGCAATAAATACACTGATTGAACAGACTGAATCCGACCCTGAGCTTTGCACTAGTTCAGATCATAACGAATCCTTGTCTGCAAACAATCTGTGCTTCTGTACCTTGGCTGTCTTGATGTGCTGAGACACTTTGTCAAAGTTGCAGTTGAGCTCCTCAAGTTTGGGCTCCACCACGTCTCGGCAGGCGGGCCCCCTGCTGGTCATCAGGATGATGGCCTGCTCCCTCACGTTGTCCACACGCAGACTGACGTCCTCCAGCTCCTCCATCATGCTCTGAGGACACAGCACAGATCAGTGCTGGTCAGCTCTGTGTCAGTTTATGTTACAAGTCATTCTCTCTTAGACCAGATGGCAGAGCAGCCTTGGGTCGGACCAGCGAGCTCAGGACAGTGTGTACTCATCAAGGTCAACAGGCTCAGGCAGCGGCTGATATTTAGAAGAGACCTTCAGTTGTCAACAAACCTCTCTCTTGTCCCTAACATGACTTTCTCTCACTCTCTTTTATTCCGTCAGGTTACGACAAATGCAAAAAAACATTTAACTAGTGTCCAAATAATCTAAACCAAGCCCAAAAGCTCCTGCTGCGACAGAGAAAATCAAAAATGGTGCATTCAGAACTGATTGATCATTACCACACTTATCCTGTCATGTGACAAAGAGTTAAATTCTCCCAGAAGCAGAGGCGATATCCGTAGGTGGATTCTGGCAGGATGCATTTCTGTGCCGGAGGCAGTGATTTCCATAAAGAAGTTATATACTTCTAAGCCTGTCATGGTATAAGCTCAGCCAGTTCTTACTTATTCTTCTGACTTAAAAGTCAACTTAGAAATTACGACAAGCGCTTTTACTGCGTTACCTGCAGCACTATCTCCCTCTCGGTCGGTGCCAGCCGCTCGGCCTCGTCCAGGTGGATCTGGGTCTGATAGAGCCACGTGCTGATGTGAGCCACGTTCTCGTCAAAGATCTCCACCTCGTTCTGATGACTCTGCGATGACGGAAGAAAAACAAAGGTTCAGCGTTTTCATTCGGGGATGGAAAAAAACTTCTGTTATTGTTAGAAGGTTGATCTGTGTTTCCCTAATTTTAGACTCAATCTCAAACGAAGACCTTCTATAGATTATGTGAGTTTTCCATAAACATTTCATGATTTCCTGCAGCACATAATTACAAAAAGGAGAATTTATGAATGTTGTTTTATATTTTTGTTGGAGAGCCGATTGAATGCTACTGTTTTGTTCTTGATTTGATATATTCTTGATTCTACTGAAATCATTTGACTTACAAAGAATAATGACAACATGTATTTACCCTTGTCGTGTAAATACTGTGTAGAATAACCTTGTAACTTTGCAAATCCCAAAAATATTCTTATATTCAATTTAAACACATTTTTTTAAATTTCTGAACATACCACGTGTTCCTGAATTGTACATTTACGATGGCAAAAGCAGAAATAACTGATTTAAATAAACAGTTAAAAAGTTAAGCTGATTCAAAACACTTTTATTCACTCAAGAGCTGCCTTCGTCCACTTGGAAATGATGGCCAGTGTTGTATACACACACAGCCCTTTAAAAACATCCTACTCAGATAAACAAAAAAATGATACAAAAACAGGAGCACAGCAGCTTTTTATTTATTAAGCCTCTCTGTTCAAAATATTTGCTCTCACCAGCACAGTGCTGAGCCAGTCCTCCGTCCAGGTGCGTACTCGGCCCCAGGATTCATTCAGGCCAAAGAGCTTGTCCTCCAGCTGCGCCTCGCTGCCCTCCACCAGAGTCTGCAGCCCAGCACCGGTCTCCATCAGGCTGGACAGCTCTGCCTTACGCCGCTCCGACTCCTTCAGGAGGCCCTGGTGGAGCAACACGCACATACAACACGAGTTCATATGATGGGCATCCAGGTTTTAATAATTCACTGCCAGCTGAGATGACAGACACACACAAAATTACATGTCAAATAAAGTTGAATATTTGTTCTCGTGATACACAACCTAGAACGAACAGAAATACTCAAATATTCAACTGTGTATAAAATGAATACGCATCATATACACAAAAAGGGCATTTGAGGAAACCTACACACTTCCATGCAGCCTGTGACTCCTTACAAAGGTTTACAGTTTTAATATTGTTGCTGTATCTTTTGGGTCAAAAGGTCTCGGAGAGGAGAGAGGAGAGAGGAGAGAGGAGAGAGGAGAGAGGAGAGAGGAGAGAGGAAGATATTTATGAAACATCATAAATATTCTTCAAACTGTTTTCTATTGTAAGGTTGAATATGGCTTTAAAATACTTTATAATTCTGTCAAATGAGAAAGAGTGGTGTTCTCCCAACATCCAACAGTCCCACTGCACCACCTACTGGCCTCAGACAGTCACACCTCTTTCCTCCTGCTGACGTGATCCTGTATAATACAAGGTGAGTGCAGCTGCTCACATTAGCCCATGCAATCTCAGCATCGATGTCTGCTGGCATGTCTCCACAGCCGTTCTTCTGCTGGAGCTGAGCCTCATTTGTGCTCAGCCACTCCTGCAGGGCGGCGCTCTCCTTCTGGAACTTCTGCGTCAGAGACATGGCCTTCTCCAGGTCCTGCTTTCCCTCCGTCACCTGAAAGACAAGGAATGAACACTGGCCTCAGAGATTGAATGTGAATTCAATCCAACACAAGCCGCATTTCTATAGACAAAATAAGAATGTATTTGATTTTAACTTTCAAAAAGAATGAATCACCTGAGCCCCGAGGTCATTGTAGAGCAGTTTGAGAGCAGTAAGCTGTTCGTCCATTGCCTTGGGGTTCTCAGTCTGCTGCTTCTGCACAATCTGGCGACCGGTTTTTATCACTGTCTCCACCTCGAGCTTCACTTCACTCAGCAGTTTGTATAGTTTCTACACAGCAGAAAGAAGGGAAGTGAGTGTTTTTCAGGGCTTTATTAAACCAGTCAGTGTAAAATACAGAATGAGAGAGGTCTTGTTCTCACCATGCAACCATTGAGGTGGGACTGGATCTTTTCTGGCTCCACGTCCGTGACATCCAGGATGTGCAGCTCATCCTTGGCCCCGTCCAGGACCCTCTTACAGTCCAACATGCGCTGCTCAAAGTTAGCAGGCTTCTGGAACAGCTGATACTTGGTGGAGATCTCCCTCAGCTTCCTCTGCAGAGAGAGAAAGGAAGTGTTATTACATTCATACAACTTGTTCACAACCTGGATGAAAAACAGCTGCCTGTGATCCATGTAAACAATTTATACATGACAAACAATTTCAATGTGTGAGTTCAAGATGGTATAATTGCTCTGGCACATTTCAAATGAATGGGAGTAGGTCATTATTAAAGTTATGATGATGAAGTGGTGACATCAGTTTCTGTAGTTCCTAGTGTTCTCCAGTAGGAGTCAGTGTTACCTGAAGATGATCCAGCATGGTCCCGCTGCGGGCAGCCTTGCCATCAGCGTTGGGGGGGGGCAAGTTGGCCACGTTCCTCTTTCTCATCTCCTCTACTGTCACCTCGTGGGCTGCGACCTCTGCCCCGATGGACTGGAGGAAAAGTGGAAATCAAGACAAGTAGCATCAACAACTTCCTGTGTATTTCTATATTAATTAGGTGCTTACAAGAGAGTGTGCGTGAATATAAATACTGTATTTACAACTATTGTATCTTTAGATTTCAGAAGACAAACCAACTAATGATTTCTCACCCAAGATCTATTTAACAACCAAATAATAAATAAGAATATATTTCAATAAAAAGAAAGATATTTTCACACTGCTGTTCGCTGCTGACAACTGTTTATTGGGCTACTACCTAAAGGGCAATCATTTCAAAAAAGAGATGTTAACACTCTATGAATTAAGATCCACAAGACTCGGATGCCTCATATCCCGTCTGGTGACTTCTCTGGGTGCGAACGTGTTTGCGAGGTTGCGTGTGCCCTGTACCTGCGCCTCCTGCGGGAGCTGGAAGGCGTCTATGCGATCGGTGAGGTAGGAGGTGAGTGTGTGGTCCAGCTGGCTCAGAGACTCCTGCAGGGATTGCAGCGCCTGTTCGTTCTCCTTCAGCGTCTGCAGCTGCTGCTCCAGGCCGATCTGCCGGTTCACCGCCTGGACGAGGACACGGGGAGAAAGTCACGTTGTTTGAACTTCGGGAAGTGTTTCGATATATTTGGTTGTTCTGGTGTTTTACAAGAAAGACAACAAGAACAGGACGATGTGCAGAGAGTGGAGCTGACGTAAGCCATCACTAAGAAATATACTCAAACACCTCATCTCTAATACAGCTTATTTCTATTTGTTCTAAACTGGAGGTTTCAAAGCATTATGGCATATTCCTTAAACCTTTCACATCCTCGCATATAAACCAAGCTATACACATGTGTCAGTGTTACCAGCTGCAGTGTTTGTGGGTTTGTTGAAAGGATGATGGACAAAGTGATAAAAAAAGGATGATGGACAAAGTGATAAGAAAAAACAATGATAGAAAGGCAGAACATTCATATTGTAACAACACATAAACAAGTCAAGAACCAGATACTGCAACAAACGCATAAAAAATATTATTTAAGAATGGAAATACTGAGTTGTTGTTACCATACATACAGCTTATAGATGCTTATAGATGCTTGGACCAATAAAATGTGAAGTAAACACTTAAGTGTGAAATTTACAGAAATGTATAAATTATGTGTCTTACAACTATAAATTGAAAGATAAAGATATAAAGGGGCAGTGTTTGGTAAAATTAAATAAACAAAAACACAGAAACTGAAGATGCTGGTCAAATACAGCTCATGAATGACTTTGAGAAACATGACGCACATGTATATTTGTAAATTGTAACAGTGAAAGTAAACATTTACTGACACACAAACCCAAGGTCCTCACCTGGTTGTTGAGTTGCTCGTAGCGAGAATTGAAGGTCTCTAGTTTTTCGCTAATGAGCTCGTCCAATATGCCGCCGTCAATCAGCGTCTGACCCAGCTCTCGGATTTGCGTGCGGTTGTCCCCGGGGTGGCGAAGCACGCTCTCCAACGACTGGCGGCGAAAGGGAGAGATGGAGGGAACAGAGGGTAAGTTTGTAAGCAAAGATTTAGAGGAAAAGGGAAAGAGAGGAGCCGTTTGCTAAAACCACAACAAACATCGAGAAAGCTGAGCAGATTCACAGTTTCAAAAAATTAGAGGAAAACATTGGAGGAAAACACCAGAGAAAAGGAAGGAATCCAGTAAATGAGTAAAAAGCTCAGTTTGGATGAAAGATTGGGAAAGAACCAAAAAAGCTGAGCAAACATATGGAGCACAGATGCAGATGCTGGGTGTGTCAGATGAAGGCAAACCCCAAAAAAGATGGTGAACGACAAATGAGAGACAAGTGAGAGAGAGAGAGTGAGAGAGAGAGAGAGAGAGAGAGAGAGAGAGAGAGAGAGAGAGAGAGAGAGAGAGAGAGAGAGAGAGAGAGAGAGAGAGCGAGAGCGAGAGCGAGAGAGAGAGAGAGAGAGAGAGAGAGAGAGAGAGAGAGAGAGAGAGAAAGAGAAAGAGAGAGAGAGAGAGATAGAGGCTTGTCAGGTGACGACACATGTTTTGTTTCAACAGTCATTGTTGACGTGGGGTCATTAAATGTGCTTTTCCTTCCCCGGAGTGATGGACAGGGACAGGGAGAGGGCGACAGCACCCCTCCCCTCCCCCAGAGGGGTGAGCCCGATTAGGAAACTGGGAGAGTGGGAAGGGTAAAGGGTGAGGGAAAGTGGACAGATAGAGAGACTGGGTGGGTGGGGGAAGGAAAACAGCCCAAAACTTAAGGACAAAGCGGACAAGGGGAAACGTATTCTTCAATTGTCCTCAACATTATGCAACGTTACAGAAGCAGCACTGTGATTAAAGCGGATTTGACAGTGGGGCTGCAGGCGATCTACAGATATAGCAGCAGAGCAGAAGAAATTTAGAAGTCAAAGAGAAGGAGGTGGTGAAGATATCAACAACTTTTTAAATGGAGCATTTGGTTTGAGAAACGATTCCCAAACTAATGGTGTCTTTCCATGACTGTATGTTTAATGAGGAGGTGGCATTTCATCCCAGCTTCTTACTATTCCGGCTGTTTTTTTACCTACAAGGTAGCAGGTACAGGAAAATGCAGTGCGTGTGTGAGTATGTGTGTGCGTGTGTGTGTGTGTGTGTGCACGTGTGTCTCTGCACCTCCAGAGCTTCACTGACGGCCTCAGTACTCTCCGGCAGGTTGTCAGTGGCTTGAACCTTCTCCTCCACAGTGTTGAGCCAATTCTGCTCCATGTCCAGGTACTGAAGCAGCTCCATCCAACAGGACCACACCTCCTACACACACACACACACACAGAAATGCATTTCATTATAGTTGTGCAAAAGCAGAGAAACAAAGATGATGTTACTAAAAAGCGACAGCTCTATTAAATATTCAGTCCCTTTCAATTTAAAAAAAGAAACCGAATGAAAAACACAACAATATCGTAAAGTCTTAAACTCAAATTAAACAGCAGAACTCAAGGGACAAAGACGACGATGGTGACTAATGGGCTTCAGGCAAAGAATATACACAAGCATAAGCACAACTCGGTGACGTGTCTGATCTGTACCCGGCGGAGTCTGGAGGGATGAGCGTCAAAGCCAAAGCCCCAGACTGTGATTTTACACTCTCAGATTAGCAAAGAAAACAAAAATCACCAGTGTTTCCTTCCAGCTTTTCTTGTTCCAAGCATGGAAATTAACAAAAAGTACACAACGCATCAACCCACATGTCACTCTGATGCTGAGAGCTGCAAGGTAACAGACAATCTGGGTCATTCCTTAAAAAAAAAAAATTATTTTCATGTGAATGACGAGGAACAATAGCCTTTTTAAAAGGTGGCTGATACAGTTCATTTCTCACACAACCAGTATTTTCATCCACAAACAAAAGGAAAAATAGAAATCGTCTTTTAACCTTGTCCGAAAACAAACTCGTTACCTCCAGCGTGTGGCACTTGCTCTTGAGGCGGTCACACAGCTTGTGGTAGTTGGCCAGTACCCCCTCCAGCTCTGTCGTCAGCTCCTGACTGCCTCCACCAGGGGGCGCTGTTTTGGACACCAACATGTTGATGCTGTCTTTCAGGATCTTTACCTTCACCTCCTTCTGCAGCACATCCTCTTTAGCCCTCTGCGGGAGGTAAGGACAGGTGAGGGGACGTCAGCGGAGGAACAAGAGTTGCATGTTCACATGAAGCATCAAACAGTGGAGCACGCACCTTCATCTCCTCCAGCGATGCCTCCAGCTCCTCGGGACTCTTGTACTCGAAGTCCCGCATGAGAAACTCCTCGTCTACCTGTGTCATCCACTCCTGCATCTCCGCCAAGTCCTTCTTCAGATTCACCTGCTTCTCCTGACGCTCTGCCGCACGCTCCTGGTGGCTCAGCAGCTGCAGAGAAGCACGAGTCCGAAAATCTAAGTACGAATTCTCTTGCTGGCACTTTTAGATTGTTGGTTTGAATGACATAAAAGTAGTAATAAATGAAATCAAGCTTGAGATCTAAGAGACTTTTTTGGGTTTAACTCATGAAACTGTTCATCACCTTTTTGCTGAGCGTGTCCCACTTGCCCCGGGACTCGTCCAACTTCTCCTGCCCCCACGTGGCCAGTCCCGGGACTGCAGTGGCCTGCACGGCACTCACATTCTCTCCCATCTGCTTCAACGAACCTTCCACTGACTCCATCTCATTCACATACTCCTGTTTACCAGAGAGAAAAGAAATCAACGATCCACATATTAAAACCTTACTCGTTGATAATCAACTGAGCAAAGAATCCATGATATTTATCGTTTTAAAAACAGTAAAATTTACTTTTGAGTAGTTCAGTCATGTTTTTAAATGCTTTACCGATGCTTTACTTTTCTTTATGTCCTCTCACCTTGCACTGGTTAAGCTCTTCACGTGGTCTCTCTGTCTGGACCAACCCGGCGGCATCATGAGACAACAGCTCCTGAACCGCATCCAACCAACGTTCAACTTGCACCACACGCACCTGACACCGGCAATGAAGAACTGTATTATTACCATTCATATCTCTAACAGTAGGGACAGTTATCTTTCAAACAAATGGCAGCTTCTCTACCTGGTTGTCCTTCATGCTACCCAGGATGCACTGCAGAGTCCCCAGCTCCTCACGAGCCTTGGAGGAAAGTTGACTCCACATTTGTAGTTCGGTCGAATCAGAGGCGTTTTGCGTTTGCTCGATCTCTAAACACAGGGCCTGAGGTGAAGAAGAGGTCAGGTTTAATATAACATGTCTAAATTCTGAGGTGTGTGGACACTCCTATACTGCTGCTAAAGAAGTCTGTTAAAAATGAGATGGAAACATGAAGTAAAACTATGTTTAGAAGAGGTAGAGGACATCCCTCATTTCTTGGATTGAATAGTTATCAAACATTAGTGACTCTCAGCAATTAAATGTTTGTATTTTTGTAAAACTGGCTTTTCAGTTGGTTGCAATCTGCACCCTCACCACTAGATGTCACCGACTCCAACACATTGAAACGTTTCCTTCCTTCACAGTGTTTAAGTAGCGTGAAGTACTTGCTTTATAACCCAGGTAATCAAGGTGCTCCCTTTAAATCATGTTGCCACGTTAAAAACAATTTTCATTTGTTTAATGTAAAACAATCCCGCCATGGTTATCACCCTCTATAATTAGGCTCGATGCTAAAAGGACGCAGGTCTGCTGTCACGGGATTGAATGTTGTGGTTGTCAGGCTGAATGACTGGTTGAGCAGCTCCACACGGGGCTGTTAGGAACTCCGTGCTACAGGCATCGGCTCGCTGCCAAGAATGTGCCAAGACCAACCCCCCCCCCCCCCATCCCTCACCGGCACCATGCCCTGTTATCTGCCATGATAACTGGAGCCTGCACTGAGCTCGCATTCCACCGGAGATAGAAGAGGAGAGGAGCGCACACACACACATATATTTCCAAACTACATACCAAAACACACGCACACACACACACACACACACACTTTTCCTTCTACAGAGAGGGTTGATACAACACAGAGGGAAGTGAGTGACTGATAAAGGGCCTATTGTGTGCCTGAATAAAAATAATGACACAGAGATATACACACGAGCACAGACACACACAAAGTCACTGTTGAGAATGAAATCCTGTCGGCTTAGAGGCCAGAGGTCACGTGCTATCAGCTGCGTTCGCAATCCATCAATTCATCAGTTCATCAAAGCCTTACTTTTTAAATTGTTTGTTTCTTGCAATTCTTAACTTGATTTTGTTAATTGCTTTTTTTCTTGTATAACCAGGAATGTCTTTAATCAGACTAAATATCTTTGATGAAGTAATACAGGCAGTAACAATAAACTGCATAACAACAGATCGGATTTAAACAATGTGTAAACAAATAATTAAAACATTAAATACAAAAATGTTTATGTGAATCTCATTTATTTGCCAAATTATATTTAGAAAACTTAATAAAAATATGTTAATAATAAAATGTTTATAACGATAAATTAAATAGGATAATTCTACAATCTTCAAATCTCTTACTGAGACCGGCAGATCATATTTTGTAAAGACAACATTCACCTCAGAGTTGTGTTTTAGTCCCTGGTTATGGTAAATATAAACTGTATTTATATCAGGTTATTTTCAGTCCAAGAATCTTAAAATGCAGGTTAGAGGTTGACCCTTTCTACCTCCTGAGGCAAGCTGTCTGTATGGGAGTTATCAGGATACCTTACATATTTAAATTATGTTTGGTGCAGGGTTAAAACATCAGTTGTGGCTTTGAGAGAGAACCATGAAAAGTCATCACACATCAGGACTATGAGACGTCTCACCTGTGCCCGCTCCACTGCCGCCTCAGTGGTGGGGACGTCTGTTATTCCTTCTCTCAAAGTGGCCAGTCCGGCCTCCAGAGCCTCCACGGGACACGGTGCCATCTCCTCGGCCTCCGCGGGGGCCAAGGCTGGAATAAGACGAGGAGAGAGAATATTAACTTAAATATTAAGTTTCTTATTTTTTTTTTTTATTTGCCTTTATTTAACCAGGTCGGTCCCGTTGAGATACAATGACCTCTTTTCCAAGGGAAGCCTGGCCAAGACAGCAGCATACAAAAAAATGTCAAACAGTCACAAGACACACAGAAATCACATAACACAGATAAAATACATTTAAAAGAAAAAGATAAGGCAACAGGACTAAAGCTCCGGATTCACACCAAAACAAGAACAAGTGCGGTATGAAGCCGCTCCAATTTCTCTCACACGAGTCTTCAAAGTTTCAAGGTTTATGAGCTCCTTTAACTTTAACTCCTTTAAGCGAACTTAAAACAGTGCCTACCAAATTCAGAGTGAACTTTGGGCATAATTAATAAATAAAACTCATTTGAACGTAAGCAGTAATTGCTCTGGGATTTAAAGACATAATTACATAAGTAGTGGGGGAGCAGACCCAAGATAGCTTTATAAATAAAAATATGCCAATGTATAAGGCGGCGTGCTGCCAGAGATGGCCACTCAACTCGAGCATATAAGATGCAGCGGTGACTGAGGGCTTTACAACCAGTGACAAACCTTAAGGCACCATGATATACAGTGTCTAGAGAACGCAGACAGTTTGCTGGGGCATTCTTACAAGATGTTGGAAAATATGATCACAATACACCCATTTCTCACCTCTTAGTTTGTTTTTAAATCACTAACTTTACTGAGCAGACCTTCCTGTTACCCCCCCCTGCCCGCAAACTTCCTTCTGCTAACCAGCTGTTGCTCTGGGTACCCAGGGCGAGACTTGAGACCCAGGGCGTCAGGGCGTTCACTGTTCGGGCTTCTCAGCTGTTACAACCTCCCTTCACCAACAAGCTGCCTCAGTATCCTCTTTTGAAAATGCGTTGCCATAAAATGGCTTTTGACCTGATATGTGTTTGTTTTATTGCTTTATTATATTCATTGTCTCTTGCATTCTTAATTGCACTGCATGTGTTTTCTGTTTTGTGTCCGTGAAGCACTTTGAAAGCACTATTATTACTTCTTATCAAATTCAAGTGTCAAGACTTTTACGTCAAGTCTCGAGCATTCTGTTTTCTACCACAAGGGGGCGGTGAGCTGATTTGGGATTCCTCTCTCTCTCTCTCTCTCTGTTTCTCTCTGTGTACATGTGTGCATGTGTGTGTTTTCTGTGCTGTAGGAAGATCCCAGGCAGCGCGTTGCCTTAAAGTTAATTTAGCTGCGCTCTCTTAACCAGTCAAACCTGTCATTCATACGGCATACATTATTCAAGACACGGCTGGACTCAACTTCTCTTTACCCATAATGCAAATGTGATAAACTGAAAAACAGAACACCTTCAAAAAACAAATTTCAACCTAAATTAAACTGTCACATTTACATCCGTCCCTGCTCCTCTCTTCAGCCGTCCCCCTGCTCCTCTCCTTCTCCGCCAGTGTTTTAATTAGCAGGTGAGTTAATGCTTACATAATCCGGCTGTGTTTACACAGACAAAGAGCATAGATGGAGCGTAACTGGGAGAGCAGCGTTGGGGGGGGGTGAGGGGGGAGAGAGATAGAGATAGAAGGAGGCCCCGGCAAGAGGCAAACTCCCCTCAAGCAGAAACAAAATGGTTTGCGTTGGCTTTCATCCAAATCTTCACAGTCATAAAAGCTCAAGAGGCAAAGCAAGACACACACACACACACATACGGTCATGAGCGGAGAAGCTCAGTCAACTCGAGCCTCCGTTTACAGACTCGCTTTTTGGCGCAGAGCTGTGCGTGTAAATTCCGAGGAGGTAAAACAGTGACTGGTTTTTAAGGCTGCTCGGGGGCCGTGTCACAACCTCAGGTGGAGATGGAGCTGGCAGCAGAGACATGATCTCACACACAAACGCTGGCGGGCGCTCGCACATCTGTGGACTTTTGGAGGCCATATAAGGGCATCGTCCATTACTCGCGGCTCGCCAAGGTTTCGCACAACGCTAATGTCAAAATTTACACAGCTCTGAACTCTGCTGATCTCGACCATCACTCTCTCAGTCCCCCCCATTAAACCTGAAAGCTTTGAGCCGAGAGAAATGGATCTTTGTCTTAAAGGGGGGGGTTAAATCTCCTGTCCTGCAGCTGTCTGGAATCAGAGAATGTCCCGAGGCTGCCAGGTCCATGAAAGGCATATGGGAGTGTTAACAACAACAGGTTCCCTTGCTCCGATTTAACACGTCATTTTGATGTAGTTCCGCAGAAGTACCTTTGCTGACTTCTTCCTCTCTGCTCTGTAGCCGCTGCAGCGTGGAGGCGTGATGTGCAGAGACCACCACCATGCTGTCTTTCAGCGAGGGCAGGGCGCCCAGCGATCCTGCCTCTGCAGAGAGCTGCTCCAGTCGAGGCCTCAGTGCGGTGACCTGGACGAGTCGGGACTGAGGAGGACGACAAGAGAACAGGGACAGTTCATCGATTTGCTTGAAACAAGGCGTCATCGTCATAATTGATCATTCAGCAGAGATTGTTTTCTGTTTTCTTGCACATTCGGACAGAGGAGGACATTTTACAGAAATGCCTGATGATGGGGTTCTTCCCTTGGCATAAAAATGAGACAGCTAAATGTGAATAGTGGTTATATATGAGCTCTAAGCAGCTGAGGCTACAGTTGAGGCTCTATGATTAGTGGTAATATTCATGACATTTTTTGACGTCTTTATTGTAATGATTCAGAATGATGATAAGAAAGATGGAAAGTGTATTTCTTAGAATCTTATTGAGCTCGATCCATCAGAATTTCAGCGTTTATAATTTTTTCCTGTTAAAAAATACGAGAAACCTGCAAAACACACCCAAGTATTTGAGTCAAGTCTTTTTACTGAGTTTACCCTCATATGCTGGTCTTGACTTCGACTCTGCAGTGAAATATTAAATACTTACTGAATAAGTGCGATTGCATGAGCTGAATCTAAGAGGATTGACGAAGGGGTCAGGGGTGAAATTGAAGGATTACAGTCATACACAGGAGATCAGGGTGAATGTGGACTGAGACAATGACTCCAAACCCAAGGTCGGGTAGTAACAGTTTACATGTAATCAGGATGATGTAATCAGATTACCAAATAAATTGTTACTAAAGTCAGCTCAGAAAGAAATTTGTACTTGGATCAAGGGTTAAATTATTGTATTTTCTCCTAAAACTTTGAAAATATGGTAATTTCACAATGATAACAAATATTATCAACTAATGAAAAGGTGGGTTTGCTGTACAGTGTAGGGTTACTATTCTTTGAGGCAGAGGATAAAAAGAATTGTGTCAGGGTCAAGTTGCCTCAGTCTGTGTAAAATAGCTCATAGGCCTCCATTCATAGCAATATCACCATCATTTTTACTTCAACACAAGAGCACCTAGCTATAATAATTTAAATCAGGATATATTAAGATTAGTTTGCAATATTTTTCCACGGGAATACGTAAAAACGGCATGTAATTTGTATTATTTATCAATAATCACATTTCAAAGTTATCTGACCCTCACCTGACATTCTCCACTCAGGTTTCTCAGCTCGGCCTCGTTGCACTTTTCTACAGCCGAGGTTGAGTCCAGCCACCGGTCCTGCTCCTCCAGGACCCCGTCCAGGTTTGTGAGCTCTGCAGACACCGAGCTGACCCGGGTCTGAGTGAGAACTCGGTCCCCAGCTGCCCCCAGCTCCCTTGCACAGACGTCCCACTCGGTTTGGATCAGGCCCACATCTGCTCTCAGCGAGTCCACACACACCCCCTCTGCAAGAGACACACAGAGGCAGACAGATGTGTAAATACACTAATAATTTAGTTTAAGATTATTTATTCTGAATGTGTCAGAGCCTGTGTTGTGAGGTTTATCTCGCCAAACAGAGTAGATAAAAAAAGGGGGAGAAATGGTCACCACGGATGAGAAAACAATATAAATGAGGAGAATAAAAGAATTTGAGTATAATTGAAAGTTTAACGTGCGGTGCTGCTCCCTCACTTCACTGCCTCCAGAACAGTGTAAACTAAAAGAGAACTCCATTTCATTTCATTTAGCTCTTATATAAAGTCGGTAAACCCTGCAGGCTGACAAACTTTTTACTGCTCCACACATACAAACACTTACACATGTTGGGATTACTAGCAGCGAAAACTGAATGGCGATAAAACTTCACACATGTAAATAAAGAGAGCAGCTGTGGGAACGTAGTAAAATCATATAAGACAAACACAGTTGAACAGGGAGTAGAAGATTTCTGCAGAAGCATAATACTCTTCTCCTCCGTACCTCTCTCCAACTGGTCCATCAGGACCCGTCCCTCCTGGACCACTTGACCAACTGTGGCTTCCTTTCCCGTGAGGTCCGACTCCAAGCCCTGGAGTGATTTGGAAAAATAAAAGATTTTCAATTCATATGCTCTAAACAAAAGTAACATTTGTCTGTTTTCACGCTGCATCTTCACCTTCAGCTTCTCCTGTAGGTCTGGTGTGTGAGGTGTCGTCTCAGGGTGCGCGGACGCCAGAGCCTGAAGAGACGTCTTATACGTTTTGATCCAACTGAGCAGCTCAGAAAGCTCGTTTTCAAACCTGCAGAACAAATTTAATTTTGTCTTTTATTTTTGCACTTTTCAGGTAAGGGTGGAATATTTGGTTTGTGTCTCGGTTCCTACTTTCGCCTGACTTCGGCATCCGTCTCCACCAGGCGTTTCTTCGGGGGAGCGGGTGGAGCCAACTCCTGGTCAGGGCTGGACGCGGACGCAGCCGCAGCCGCAGCCGCAGCAGCCGTGTCCACGACGTCTTCTACCTCTTCCATCTGAGTCATCCCAGAGTCCGCCACAGCTTCCATCACCTTAGCAGTGAGTTAGAGAGTCATTAAGAAAAGGGCGAATTCAACCACTGTTACAGAATCATACACAAACGTGGAGACAAGCTTTTTCTTAGAGAACCACAGATAAACTTGTCTGATATCACCCAATGCTGGAGTGGCTTTAGTCAAATTGTTATAATTTTTAAAACAAGAAACATTTCCAACTCAAGTTGTCTGGCAAACTAGTTTCTTCTTAATCGTATTATTTAATCGTAAGTGTGGCTTGTAAAGCTGGTGTCTTTGCATTTCCATCAGCGCAGGTGTCCCAGTCATGGTGACTGTTTTAAATACAGTCAGCAGGAAGATAAACCCCCTGGACAACACACACACACACAGACAGACACACACACACACACACACACCTGGAAGGAACAATCCTCCAGCCTCTGCACCAGGTTGTCCCATCTATGAGCCAGATCCTCTGTGTCCACCTCGATCTTGGCTCCTGCCTCAGGACTCCGCAGCAGCGATATCACGTCCTGTCCTTCATCAGACAGCTGGTCCAGAGTTTTCCTCTTATTCTCCATGTCTTCCTTTAAAATCTAGAGGATTGAATTAAAAGAGATTAACGTGCAAAAGGCACAGTTATTGTTTGACTGTTGCAGCTGGTGTTGAATTATCTGTTGGTCAGTTTACGATTGACCAACATTGTATTTCAGAGTAGATTCTTACATTGCAGCATAGCAATTATACCAAGACTTGGACTCTACTTACTGCTAATCGACGCAAATTGGTATTCATTTCACCCGGGTCCTTAAAGTTGCTGGTCTGTACTTCACTCAGAGCCTCCTCTTTTTCTGCCAACCACTCTCGAAACAAACTCTGCAGAGGAGGTGGGAGAGCAGCTTTTAATGTCACAAATTAGAGCTGTCAGGTACATATTTCCAACACAGATAAAAGGGTTCATGGAGCGTTTTGTGCATGTCAGGCAGAGAGACATGTGTCATGCCTGTATGCGTTTGTGGGGCCGTCCTACCTGGTCCGACAGAAGCTGCTGCCACACCATGAAGACGTCCTGCAGCTTGTGCCACCTCTCCTCCGTCCAGCGACACACGGCTGCCCAGCGCTCACCCAATGTCTGAATGTGGGATAAACACAGAAACTAAGAAGAAGAAGAAGCAACGGTGTGGTAAAGGTTTTACACCAGAGTTGATAGACAGAAAGAAAATATCTACAAGCACAAAATCCATCCATATGGTGCCCAGAACCAGTCGTTCACTTTGTAGAAATAATATATAAATGTATATAGACTAATAGATGTATTGCTTAACAACCATGCCAACGAAAAGGAAAGTACGGAATATGGAAGCATGTGGGCAATGACTGTTGTATCGTTTGAAATGGACGTGACTCTTTTCATACATAAAGGCAGTATAATTAGTTTTTATCCTTTAAGGGTAGCGGGAAGAATTGAGCCAATCTCAGCTGACCAAAGGGGGGGTACACCCTGGATAGGTCACTAGTCCATCTCATGGTTTAGCTACAAAGAAAAACAACCTTTTGCAACAATCAAAATTAGAGTCTTTAATTGACCTTAACACAAATTATGAGCCAAACAACAGCAATCATTCTGTCAACTTACCTGTAGTTGCTCCTCCAGGGCAGCAGTGGCGCTCTCACCGCTGTTCTCATCCACCACGACCACCATGTGTGTCAGGGAGTTCACCTTCACCTGCTCGGCCTCCAGGTCGTTCTGAAGCTCCTTAAAGAGAAAATGCAAATAGTAAATTCAGCCCAAGATACAAATTGTCCATTTACCGAACATCAACATCTTTACACAATACAAGACACAAAGGTAGCCCAAAATCTGTATTGCATCAATTTGGATAAACAAGAGAAACAAACCAGGCTATTTTTCTACTTGATCCTATCCATGTTAAATCAATTACAATTTCTCCAATGACTAAATTCATCCAAAACAGAAAAGGCTTCAAGGGGAAATCTGTGTTTACTTTGTGCAGCTCTATCTGTTCTTGGTAGAGCTCCACGTCTTTGGGTGTCGCCTCTGTCTCGATCCTCCTGATTCGCTCTTCAGTCTTCGTGAGCCAATCAGAAAGCTGCTGTAACTGCTGCTGCTGAAGATCCATCAGGACCTCGTGGAGCCTGGGGACAGAGAAGGTGAGAGTTGGGACAAAGGCCGACAGCGGACTGGGTGTGTGGAGGTAGACGGAGGGGAATAAAAACATTCGGCTGAATAAACTTTGAGGTGAAATGGCCTGTTGGGCTGGTTATCTGACAGACGCACAAAGACTGAGGGAGGGACAAGGCTGTGCACGGACTCCACAGACAAAGAGTCGTGCCACACACTGGAACGTACGTTTTAAATCAGGGTCAACAAATACTCGAGTGGAGATCATAAATACACTTTACGAACAACTTTGTGAATGTGTGTGAATGTGTGTGAGTGTGTGTGTGTGTGTGTGTGTGTGTGTGTGTGTGTGTGTGTGTGTGTGTGTGTGTGTGTGAGTGGGTGTGTCTGAAGCATCATAAACCTTGATAACCCAGATTGAGCGGACGACTTGTTAGGCCTATGGAGGCTTATCAGGTGTCACCTTCACACAGCTTGCAGACTTGAACAGTCTTCACAGGAAAACTCATGAACATGTGGGATCCAACACTGAGTCAGAGGAAATTTATCTCCACTTGAATTAGTGACTCACTGCACAATGCACTGTTAAAATAATTGAATCTTTTCAAGTTTGAGGGAGAAATGACACTAAGCAAAGGTGTTTTATAACCACTGTAGGATTAAAGCTACATTTATACGACTAGGTTTTTGTTAAAAAAAACATTGTTAGCAACTAAAACGATCTCTGTCTACACCATCAGTTTTCATCAATAATGACAGCTGTTTTCTTCCAAAACAGGGGTCACGTGACAGGAGCCTGACGAATCAGTGAAGGCTACGTCATGACTGAAAAGACCCCAGCGGTTGTGAGTCCATACGTCGTAGTTTCCAAACATCTCAGTTTCTGCCCGTCCAGACTAAAATGGGGTATCGGTAGTAGAGTTGATGCCTTTTTAAAGGTGTGTGTGTATGTATGTGTGCGTGTGTGTATGTGTCTCTACCTGGCCTGTCGGTCCATGCTGGCCACTCGGAGACTCTCCCAGCGGGAGTTGAGGAGGCTCATCTGCTCCCGGATTTCATCCTCCTCCTCCTCAGTCAGGTTGCCCTGGGCGATCAGTTGGTTACCAGCTTGCAGCACATTACCCACACTGCTCTGGTGTGCTGTCAGCTCCATCATGAAGGCCTGTCGGAGGAGGAGGGGTAAAAGGTTAGGGGAAACACTGACAGCAAATCTCTGACTCTGAAAGTTTGGAGCTGTCTACTAAGAACAAAACAAAAGATGAGATAATAAACTTTAATATAAGGGTAAGTTACGTTTAGGGAGACATTGTCTAACCACATACCTTTACCCAGATTCAGTTTAACTCCCTGGCCACAAACTGGTTATATAATCCGGGGCTCCATGTTGGCACTTGGCACCAGCAGACTTACATCTGGATTGGTTTCTCTCTCTGCCCTCTCATGTCACTCGGTGTAACAGTTAAAAACACCCTGCAGAGGTGCTGGGCATCACCCTTGTATTAGTGAGTGTTGCCTGTGAGCACGCACTGAGGGGGAAACTCAAGTGGCCAACTGGGGCCAATTGCACAAGAGAAGAGGAGAGAAAAACGCCTCAAGAAGAAACAGAATAAAGAGCAAATGTGAAGGAATTTGGCTGCTTCTTAGCTCCTTAGAGGGGCTGCTATTTACTGGTTCTTGTAGTGAGCAAAACAAGGCCAATGAATTGAGTTATTGTCCTTTTCTCTGGATGAGTAAGCATTTTTGACTGCACCTCTGAGCCCATTGTTTTTAATGAGGCTTTGCTGGAGAAGCTGGAGTAAGTCTGCGAACAACCAGGCCGAAACAAACGGGATTGATTTTTTCAGACCTCTTGAAAAGCCTGGCTGTTAAAGAGGCTTTTGAGTCTTGTTGCTCTCCCGTCTCACTAGCAGCTTTCTGCTTTGACCTGGATTCCAGACGTTAGACTTCACAAATATTCACATCTCAGCCAAGGGAATCCTGCCAAAGCCCCTTTACACACATGCACAGGCACAGACCCTGCGACTGCACCTTCTCGGGCAAGTGAGTACTGGGCCGGGGCACCATGGGGTGCTACTGCGCCACCGTGCCGAGCAGAATTCCTGACATTCACGACATGTACGGAGCATGTACTGTGGGTTGTTGGAGGCCTCTATCTGTGGAATGCTATTATGCTATATGTCAGAGTCAAACGTGGAGGGTGACAGTTCTAAGACAAAAACCAGGTGTGCTAGTCAGACATAATGTATCTCAGGTATCTGTGCCATTGTTTGACACTTATATCTAAATAAAATGTGTCATTACAAACTGATACACAGTATATATTCATTAGGAGAGTTTATTGAGAATCTTGTTTTTAAGATTTTAGACTTTTCATCTATTAACCTTTGAGAACCACTGAACAACCCATCATTCTGTCCATAGGTGAAATAGCACAGTCATCGTTACCTCCGTATACATGTGCCTGCATGTTTTTTGCGCCTCTGCATCACATAAGTCGCGCCGCTCCTCTCCTCCTACCTCGTGTGTGTGAAACTGGTCCTTGACATCTTCCACGTCGTCCGACACCTCGTCCTGGATGTGCAGGGCGTCCTCGGCCGACAGCAGCCAGGTCAGAACTTCCTCCAGCGTGGTCTGGTAGCTGTCCAGGTCCACCTCCGGCCGGCTGCCCTCCATCTCGCCCTCCGTCTCCGTCAGCGTGCCGGGGGTCTCGGGCCGGGGGCTGCTGCCTGCTTCCTGCATCTTTGCACTCTGAGATACAAATAAGGCAGGTTGTGATTGGACTGGTTGGCCAGAATATTGACACCGTCTTGACATTGTGTGTGTGATCATTACTGTATTGTATTAGAGCAATATTACTAAAAATAAGCACTTTACAAATATTCACAGACAGCATTTTACTTTAACATTACACAGGGTCAAATCTATTGCTTTTAAATTTAAAAAAGTTTTTTTTGCTTCTTTAATAAGTCCCAGTCACATGGTCACATTAAAAAACACAAACCTGAACATCTAAATTACTCAGATTCCACCATTTCTATCAAACATTCAAATTCCCAAAACCTCTGTTTGACTATTTTACTGGGAATTTCATTTGTCAACATCAGATGACGAGTTTTAAAATAGAAGCAGACATCTAGGAGGGGCCAGTGCAGCTCTGGAGCATGCAGAGTGGCCTGTCCTCTCTCAGTTAAGAAGAAAAAACAACTGCGGCCCTATTATGGCATGCTGGGAGGTGGTCCTGGCACGCCGGGAAGGTCAATCCTCATTCTAGGAACAGCAGTGAGCTTGAAACAAAGTAATATCAACAAGTAGAGTTGGGTGTACGGTCAGGGAGAAGGAAATGATTGTTCTAAAGAGAAAGGGGGAAGAGTGTGTTTATCTCTTCATCTCATCAGGAACACAAGGAAAGCGAACAGGCCGGAGTAGAAGCAGTTATTGTAGTGTCCTTCAACAAGAACTTCCCAAAACAGCAATTATCTGAACTAGAGAGCAGCTCGGGCCCCAATTTTCTGTCCGAACCCGACCCAGCCGGACAGAAAACCAACCCAACCCATCAGGCATGCTGCTTTCGTGTCCGAACCCGACCCAAGCTCAAGGTTTTCCCAGATTACAGACAAATACATCAAGGTGATACAGAAACAGACAGTGGAGGGCACATGTAGAAGAGGTTCTCTGCATCGAACCACTATCGAATTCAGCTTCAACAATATCTAATTTAGCACCACGTGGACGGCAGCACTGAACTGTCCCATGTTTCCATTTAGAACAAGGCTCGACAGAGCTCGACAAATCTGTCTGGAGCTGAAACGAAGAGGAGATAGAAATCTGTGCAGCGGCAGCCGGGACGAGTCAAAGATGACAGAATTGCTAATGGGAGGGAAGGGACCAGTACAGTTACAAGTCAAACGGACCTTTGTTTAACAGGGCTGAAGTTACAAAGCTCTAATGTCTGAGCGGCAAACTCAAGGAAAAGGTCACCTGCTGAAAATATTCGATGACCTTTTGAATATTTTGGAGTAAGTTGCAGAAATGCTGCGAGTGAATCCCCCGTGTCGGAGCAGAGACAGAGCGACACAGAGAGAGCGAAAGTGGCATTGGAGAGAGGGAGAGAGAGGAAGAAAACTGCAGCCTTGGTCTATTTATTGACTTGAATGGCTGTAAAATAGCTGTGGCCGCGCTCAACAGAACCATTTATTATCACCAGATGATTTGCTCAACTCAATCCCTGCATTCATCACTTCTGCAGCTGGGATTCTGAGGCTTGTCATATAATACCGTGCATATGCCAGTGCACTAATCATCAGGGATGTTACAACTCTGAGAGATTGGCAATGCAATAACATTACATCACATCTAAAACACACAAATTTCCGGAAGGCCAAAGCATGGAAGAAATTACCAAATTACTAAAATCCACACATACCACATCATGGAGCTTTTGTTATGAATCTCAAACTTCAGGAGGGGAACCAAACACGAGCATCTAATACAAAGAGCCTTTATTTCTTCTCCTCCCGGTTTCAGCATCTCGTCCTTTGAGGAAAGAGAGAGCGCTCCAGGAAAGTAAACCCTGCGTTGGACCAATCAGAGCGCTACTTAGAAAGACTTTCCAGCACTCGTTCCATGGCGTGTGAAATATGTGCCCACGGACAATAAAGAGTTGGGGAGGTGGTTCCTGGATTCTCTGACTAGAAACAATTAAAAAGAGATGCCCCAGGGGTCGTATGGGATGGAAAGGGAGTGAGCACAATTAGGCTGGGAGGGGCTGCAACTTTATTTAATATCTAATCAATGTGATGAAATAAAATGTACTGTGTTTGGTTACAATTAAACTGGATGTAAAGAAAAGGGGAAGGACAAAGCATAGATTATGATCACAACTTAATGAAACAGCAGAGAAGTCCATATAAATCACGCGTCCCATACCAAAGCCCCTCGTTCGCCCGCACAAAGACATGTTTAATGCCCAAGTAACTTTCCTTGTCAACTCTCGGCACACACTCCCTCTCTCACCAATTCATTCCCACATTTCCTTCCATCCCCTTTTCAGCTCTGTGTTTCCAGCAGCACGCAGCTCGCTCTGTTGGCTAATGTCAGAGTGGTGAGTCACGGCCTCGCTCCCCATTTGCCTGCGCCTGCTGTGTTTTTCATGAGCGGCGCTGGAGAGAAGGAAGGAGATGGCTTTTTCAGAATGGGAGTGACTCATAGGATCTGGCAACTCACAATGAGACACTTTGCAATTTTTTCCTTGCGCTCGCACAGAACCGTGTTGTGTGGCCTTCACGCTGAACGTTATCAGGAACAGAACCCAGAAGCAAAGGTTGAAGCACTCACGGGTTCAGGTTTTTGTTTTTTTTGTTCGGCAAACCACAACTTTACAGCTGTTTTAAAATGAGCTGATGTGATTTTATTTTTGCCAGGGTTAATACCACCGCATACAAATATATAGCTTAAAATAATCAAGGAAAACCATATGTAAAAACCTTGGATCATCCCCCTGATCAGGATCAATACCCACATTTGATGGATTTTTGGATGGGAGAGAGCTCCAGAAAGTGGGGTCGGCCACTATGAATGCCCAGTGACCTTGTGGTCACAGGTAAATACGGGTGATGACGATGCGTAGACCTGTATCTGAGAACCACAGGGGTGGAGGAGGTCAGACAGGAACTGGAGGGACTTATAGGTGAGGAGGGAGGAGGCCTGGACCTTGAATTTGTTTTAATCTTTTAAAAACAGACGCAGCAGTGGACTGTATGAGTAGTTTTAAAGGTTGTGAGAGTAGTACAGTGATTCTCCCTTTGGTCTAGTGTGCAACCAACTTGTTCCTAAAATTAGAACCTACTCTAGTACCCTGGTGTTTCTTATCAAATGAGGGCAACGACTGTAGCACACTGTATATTTTACCTGAGCGCTGAGGCCCGGACCCGAGTCCTCCGATTTGAATCTGCGTGGCAGCGTCTCCACTTCCCTGATCGCCTCCATGCTCACATCTTTGGGCAGCACCGCGAACAGAGACGTCACGTACATGATGATGGACTTCTTATCTGGGAGCTGCACCGCCACGTCTAAGAGAGAGAGAGAGGGGAGGAGAGGAGAGATGGTGGAAAGGAGGTGGATGTAGGGCAGCAGAAGATCAGAGATACAAATTAAAAGGGAGGGAGCGAGCAGGAGATAATGTGGAGAAAATTGCACGAGGAGAAAGGCAGCGAGGCAGATGGAGTGAGGCAGCGGTTGATGGTGACGGGAGAAATTATACGAAGAGCGTCAGAGTCAGGTGTAACCGCCCCGGGGTCATGACATTAAAAAAAACTGTCTGTATTTATGAAGCTTAAGTACATGAGCAGCTACAGGTGCAACATAAACTAGCAAAACATTCTGAGCAAACACAGTTTCTTAGAAATTCTCAGCCAAAGACAACACCGAGCTACTTTCTCCCCTGTGAGTTTATCCGACTGCGGGCAGGACATGAAGGACGGCTTTGTGAGTGTGGACCATGTTTTAATATGAGGGAATTTTGCAAAGAGTAAAAAAGAAAAAAAGGATTCCCTATTCTACTTTTCCGGGACTACTATCCGGGATTGTCATTTTCATGAAACTTTCTAGAGTCGATCTTGTCCAAATAAATACAGTTGGTCAGTACCTTCAGCATCCAGCAGCCGCACAATAGCCAGCTGGTCTTTGGCTACGGTGAAGGCATGTTCCAGTCTTTCCACAGGGCTCAGCCTGACCACCTGATCCCAACTGAAGGCGTTCGGCCTGAGAACACAAGAGAACAGACGGCATGAGAGCAGCAATATGGTGACGGTGTCATTGGAAGTTTCATAAAGATCAAACCACTGACGCCCCTTTTCCACGGATCCGAAAACCCACTGATATCGTTCTTTTGTCTGCGATTGGAATGGATAGGTTTTGCATTTACTCCCAAATGACTCTGCAGCAGAAACAGGTTTCAAATCAGTTCCGATTCCAAGTGATAGAATAGTGACACTCAGCTGAACGCACTAATTTGGCAACAAAACAACAAAAAGAAAATGTCTATACCCACAGAAAAAGGAAATAAACTCTTTTCTCTCATCAGAATGAATTGATATCAATATCATTTTTCAGATCCACAGCTTCTGTCAAGCACAAACAAATAAAATGTCATCAAAATATTTTTTTACATACCACAATTACTTAATTTATATAGAAATGTCCTGCAATCAGACGAGTGGTACGGAGGGGACTTGTGTTGAGGCCATCCGGGTTTGGAATGTGTGTGTCCACTGATCCACCTAAACCCCGGCCCAGGTCTAAACCAACACTGGCCTTTCTCACAGCTCACAGGCCCGTGTGTGTGTGTGTGTGCTTGTGCGTGTGTGTGTGTGTGTGTGTGTACACGCATGTCACTGGTAAGGACAAGGGGTTACTCAAAGGGGGGAAAACACCCCAAACACTCCTCGCCCGTCTCTTTCTCACACACACACACACACACACACACACACACACACACACACACACACACACACACACACACACACACACACACACACACACACACACACACACACACACACAGCGAGCGTGTGCAAACAGTGACATGGCAGGCGTAAAGAGAGTAAGTCAAGCAGTGTACACAGAGCCGGCAGGCGTTGACCTGTCAACCTGACCTTCCGCCACTTGCACGGCCTGGGCATCTTCACAATCTCACACACACTCAGTCACAGATTCCTGCTTGTGCTCAGTATGATTTACATTCAGAGTCAAAGTGCAGATATCAAGGCTGTAATGTCGACCTGAAGCAGAGGATTCATTTCACAGCACCAACACAGTACAGCTCCAGCAGAGTCCTGACACACATGACGTGAGTGGAGACAGATAAACGTCAACCTTCATTCAGTCTCATCAGGTCACAGCGGTAAAACATGCCGTTGCCATGGAGACGTTTCCCCTCACCTGAAGTGGTGGAGGATGCCGTTGAGAGCCAGACCGTCGGCCCAGCTGGTGGTGAAGTTCAGCACGTTGACTTCTGGGTACGAGCGGGTGCACTGGCGCACCCAGCTCAGCAGGATCTTCTCGCTGTTGGTCTGCTGCAGGTTGGACATGATGTCCTTCATGATGTCTTTCACCTACATGACATGTGGGGAAATAAAAACTGGGTTAAAAGACGTTTACACCTGGTTTTTAGCCTGAATGTTCTGTGATAGCCCCCCCCCCCCGGAGGTGCGTTCAGGTGTCTGTGACTCAAACACCCTTTAATGTAAACTAGTAATAATGAAAAAGTGATGAAAGACGTGACCATTTTCTAACAAAGTCTCCTGATTAGCTATTTTCCTCTGAGCAGCCGTTTGCAGTCACATTTCAACAGGTCAGACGCACAAAGCGGTGGATGATTAAGTGTGTTTACATGCACGCATGAGTGCACAACAAAACCCATTTTCCATCATTTGTATTTTGATCCCTCTGGGACATCGGTGAGTTGACTGAGCAAACATTAATGAGTCTTTGTGTGTTTGTGTGGAGGATGTGGTGGGAGAGACAGAAGATTTGTGTGCGAACGTGTGTGTGTGTGTGTGTGTGTGTGTGCTCACCTGCCAGTGAAGGATAATACTCCAGATGAGGCCTAAGGTCAGCTTGTGGTTCCCATCCACAATATCCGTCCCTCCTATGTTCACCAGATCCACCTGAAGGAGGAGGCAGCCAAGGAGACATCAATATTGCTCCAGCTCTTAATGAGGCTCCGCTCTCAGCACTTTTACCAAACATGGGATTAAAGCACATTAAGTGCACCACTCCAACGCTTCCTCTCAAGTGAGTCTGCAGGCCTGTCCCACTAATTATACGAGGTGAGGTCAAAGTGTGCTGTGATTACATATAAATATTTCAGACAGGATGAAGGCACAGAGTGGAACACGAGGTCAAGTGTCTGGTCAAGCTATGAAGTGACCTCTCTCACTTCGTCAGAGTTGACCTCCGAACTGCCTCTACTCCCAATCAGCTTAGACCCGACACACCATCACTTCTCTCTCTTTTTTCAGGGTCTCGGTCTGCAGCATATTCAGTAACATCCGGGTGCTCGTCTCTGAACTTGAATATTCCCAAACAAGCTTTTGAAGCAACAAGAATCATCCAACACTTCATGTTTAGCTCAGACCTTCACAACCTGCTCGGACAGGATTTTTATAACACTAGCTGCCCCAGGAATCTGTCTAATTCAATATGATTTTGTGTGTCTTGGTCTTAAGACGACTACAGAGGTTGAAATGCTTTTTCAGGTACATTTATTAGAAGACTCAAGAAGTTTTAAGTTTTTTATTTATTGGGAAGCCAATATTTCCAGTCAGCAGACTGTAAAGGCTCATGGGATCCCAGGCTTTTACTGGCAGCTGATTTTTGTGGCTCTTGCATGGGGAGAAACCAGCAGGGGTTACATGCAAACTCCAGCCTCTGCAGACTCCACATTCCCTGCCCCTTATCTCCCACTGCTAAGGTCAAGGCATTAAGACCAAGCATTGTACACAGAGAGGAGAAGAGACGAGTTGTAGACAAACTGACACAGTCTGATAAAAGGCCAGACATGTAGTCCTGGTTATTAACAGGAAGTGTGACGGGTATGAATGAAGTCGGTGCCACCTAGGAATGTCCACTTCCCTGGTCCTGTCTAATGTCAGAAAATAGGGATTTTTGTTCAAGAAAACACAACAGCACATATTTTGTGGTTCATTACAGTTCCCTCTTTCTGCCTATGCTGTGTAGCTGAAATAAAAACCCTGTACACTCTTTGGCCAAAGTGGCACAGGATTAAAGAGACGCCAATATCTGTAATTTAGCTAAAAGCATCCACCAACAGCACCAGAACAGGTACTCACATTATTTTGATGCAGGACTTGAAGTACTTTGTTGACGTTGTTGAGAGAGTGCACTCTGGTGGAGCCTCGCTCTTTGGTCTGAGGAAGAGGAAATACAGCAGAAATCAGCCGACTGCGTGATCACTGTTCACCAGCCAATCAATGAGAGATTAAAAAGCCTAATGGAAACTTTGACA
The DNA here is from genome assembly GCF_963576545.1 of Limanda limanda. Lineage (NCBI taxonomy): Eukaryota > Metazoa > Chordata > Actinopteri > Pleuronectiformes > Pleuronectidae > Limanda > Limanda limanda. The sequence goes on along the minus strand of NC_083653.1, from coordinate 8,963,115 downwards.
GTTTGTAAAATGCATCTAGTGATTTGTTGATATCAGGAAAAAAAAATTAATTATAAACATTGTGCGCAACATATTCACAAACCTAGGAGTAAAATGTACAAAGGGTTTCGTGGCTGGATGGAGAAAAGCTTGGCCATCACTCAGCAGAGTTTTTCTCGCTGTACAATCATCCAGACATTATCCTATCAGCAGTGTCCACAGGTCGACTCGTGGAAAGAACGGCAGGATGGACAGATGCCAACGGCAAATCCTTTCTTCACATACCCCCAACCACTTATTAGCACCTAATTATAGAATCAGTATTCTGGCATCAGAGAGTGTGTGTGTGTGTGTGTGTGTGTGTGTGTGTGTGTGTGTGTGTGTGTGTGTGTGTGTGTGTGTGTGTGTGTGTGTGTGTGTGTGTGTGTGTGTGTGTGTGTGTGTGTGTGTGTGTGTGTGTGTGTGTGTGTGTGTGTGTGTGTGTGTGTGTGTGTGTGTTTGTCTGTATGTATAGCAGAGAGACATGTGGCACTTTGTACAGCTACAGGTGCTGGAAAGCAGATAAGCTGTTTAAGAGGTGACAGTGATAAATGAGGAATATTCAATAAAACAAAAATGGTCGGTCTCAGACAACGTACATGGAAAAATATGAATTCTGCCTATTAAAATGATTTTGAAAACGTTTCTTTATCAGCTGTTTTCTGATAAAGAGCTTGTTGTGTTAAACATATTAGTGAGTGGTTCTTATGTTTACATTAGACATTCAGTTGGACTTTGCATGAGTTAATGCATGTTTTTGTTGTGGTTTGGGGTGATGCAGCAGCCAAAACAAACTTTAAAGTCTATATATATCAAAAGTTGTCCATGTTGTCCAGCTTGATTAGAAAACACTCAAGTGCTTAACCGCTTGTTTAAACACAAGATAAACAGCTGAAGCTCCACATGCAGACCAACTCAGAGAGCGTGTCAGAGTTTTCAGCCACTGTTTGAAATGCAGAAGTATTGATAAGATAAATCAATAGTGCTGAAACTGATCAGAGTTTGCATGGTGTCCACGTGTCAGTGTGGGGGTTTCTCCGGCTTCCTCCCACAGTTCAAAGAACTGACTTGTCTGCAAGTGGGAATGTGAGCAAAGACGTTTGTTTGTCTCCACATGTCGAGCCTGTGTGACCCACCTCTCACCCACTGTCAGTGAGGAACAGACGGATGGAACCCAACTAATCTTTGGGGGAATTTGAAACGTCAGACTGCATTCTTTAAAATGTTAGAACTCTGGAGGCTTTTATACACAAACTCACCAGGACAGTTCCAGTGAGACCCTCCAGCAGCTCCAGCAGCTTCCTCCCATCCCTCAGGTCGGAGAACATGTCTTTGATGGGCGTCTTCCCCGTCTGATAGAGATAACAGTGTTAGTCGTGAGTTTCAAAGTTAACACCAAGGCTGAGAGTCACAGAGTTTATATCACAACTCAACCATGTAATCAAGAAAATATGTTTATTCCATCGGAAACAGACTCATGGTCTTAGAACCTGGATATCATCACAACACTTGAGTCCTACTTCAAACAAATGTGATTTAAATATCAGGCAGATGAAACGTTTAGTTTTTTCAAAAGTCTTCTTGGGCTTTCAGAGTACAAGTGCAATGTATCTAGTGTTTTTGATTAATGCAGTAGACGTTTGGCATCGACCTGAGCCCATCGTTTGTTTTACGTTACCTTGGAGAGCTGTGCATTTATCCATTTGGTGAAGGTTTTCTTCTGTACTGCATCGTGCTCGTCTGTGGAACAGAGAGAAGATGGGTCAACACGTGTGCAGCCGGTAGGGTCGGTCGGATAATGACAGCAAAGTCCATTACCACTGGTTTTACTCTGTGAACCAACTGTTCGAGTTCACACTGACACGCTGCTAAATAGTAATTGCAGCAGGAGGCATCACCATTAAAAGCACCGTGATTAATGTGGCTGGAGCATTAGAAAATTGCAGCAGCAACCTGAGGGAAAAATGGGTAATTTGGGTTATGTGCACAAAATATCAGAAGTTGCTCAGTGTTAAAAGTGAAGGTAAAGTGCAACTTCAAAACAAAAAAGCTCCACATGTCCTTTAGAATAATCCCCTGGTTTATGAATCTAATTCTGCAAATATTTCACATTCTCTTCCCGTTGGACTCCTTCCCCCCCCCCCCCCTGCTCCTCCTCCTCTGTTCTCTCAGACATGGCTCTAATAAGGCCTCATTGTGTGTCAGGCAGAGGGTCAGCAGCTTTGATGTGCCTGGGCGACGGCTGCCTCCTGTAATGGATCAGGGTGGCACATAACAAGCCTTGGATTTTGCCCCAGAAAATTAACTTTTGACTATGTCCGGCACTTCAAAGAATATGGAGGAAAGCAGCCGACTTGTTGTGACTGTAGTTATACCTCAAGATTAATGTTTTCTGAATCGTAACTGAAAATTAAATGTGGTGGCACAGATTGTGTTAATGGTCAGACATGATTAATCAATGGAAATATAGAAATGATTCAAAGGATGCTGTGGTTACAGCTTCTCAGATGTGAGCAATAAACCATCAACCATTCTTCCTCAAATACCAATTCTGATACCTGGGCTTTGATTGACTGCTTAGATTATCGGCCACAGAACTTCTGTTATTATGCAGTTTGATATCATGAATATAAAAAGGACACAAATAAATAATATAAGATTACACAACAATGAATTCCTCAAAATAGCTGTTGAAATGCAGCCACTTGACATAAAAATAAAAGACCCTTTAAGTTTTTAACAGTTTGGTAACGGATTTCTTGCTGCAGATTCCAAAATATTGGCAATTGCTGGCATTTAAGTTAACCCTGGCTAATGCTACACTAGAGGAAATCACTTATTTACTGCTCCACAAACAGTACTTGTCAGTTGCAGTAGCGAAAATAACATTAAACAGGACAGTCCGACAGACCCTTAGAAACTTTTTACAAAGACAGAGTGGAGCTGGTTCATTAAACTCTAGACCAGTTTATCAAGTAATTGCAAATACATACAAGTCTAGTTGAAGCATTAGGGAACCTGCACTTCAGGTACATTATTGAGTCATCAGGGATGTGAAGACTTAAAAGCCACGTTGCACAAGTTTAGTTTTTTTTTTTTTTTTTTCCCTCATGGCCTCCCTAAATAACCAGCTGATTAAGTTGTCAAACTGCTTCACATTCGTACACCTGATGGAAGGAGTCACGGCACCGCAGACTGAGGTTCTGACACTGACGCAGGGGGGTGGAGAGAGAGGCTACTAGTGTATATGAGCGTTAAACTGCCATTGTCATTATACTAGCAGCTGTGTAAAGCACCATGAACTGAACAAAGGGTCAAAGGTTATGATCACCAGCCCCAGCAGTCGTGGGCTTCTTTGTTTGGGGTGTGTGTACTGGCTGAGTGTGTGTGTGTGTGTAGCCTCGGGCTGGGTGAGAAGAAGCATAAAAAACAAGAATGTACTGCAGGAGGAGGCCAGAGGTGAGGGTGAGGGGGGTGCGGGTGAGGGAGGTGAAGAGGTGAGGCGATGAGATAAACGCTGGTGGAAGAGAGGCGTGTTTATTGGGACTTTTTCCTCATTTGACTCAAAGTACTAAGAATAAAGGTTAGATGCTAGATTCTTTCTTAGAATCCTCTCCCATTATTTCTTCTGGATTCAGGTCATTGTTTTTTTATTAGTTGTGGTAGAAAGCAGAGATAATGTGGCATTAAGGCACGCTCACAGATGTGCCAAGAAAATATTGAGGGTCAGAGTTCACCAAAGATGAAATCTACGCAAAGCTATACTAAGATTTACCTCACCACAGGAAGCAAATCTTTTATTTGCCTCCTCGCTGACACAGATTGAAAGTGAACAGGAGGCGAAGTTCGCCACTGACACATTTGCGACCAGGTCGGTGCTTTAGGTTCTTTGGGAGAAAGAAGGAGCGTTTGTTTTGATGCTGCTGATGTCCCTTATTAAAATGCAGTAGAATCTTTAATAAAGTTATATCTGACGATTCAAGATCATGATTTTAATACGATTAATCGTGCAGTACTATATATATTGTCAATCTCTTTGAGGGCCCTGTGACTTTGGGCTATACAAATAAAACTAACTTGATTTGACCAGGAGGACGTTTCTGCAATTTCCATTTAATCTTAATGTTTCATACTTTGGATGGACTATTCTATTTCTACTTTTTCCTGTGCCAGTCACAGCAGGAAATTGACAATAATATTTTGTGCAATTTTATAGATTCTCCGAAATGTTGAGGGATGCAGCCGTCAAGAAGTCTGAGACAGGGGGCAACAGCTACGAGGAGTTATCCGAGTGGAAAGAGAAGACAGGAAAGCTGAGATTCTTAAGTGAAGACAAAATCAGAAGAGACTAGTTGCCTTCACGGCGATGCACTTGCACGGAGTCGTCTTCTCTGTGCCATGGTCTATAAAGGGCTTTGAACCATAACAGTGTTAAAGGCCCTCCTGAGAGTATACTGACCCATTTTTCCACATAAACCTCAAGGATTCTTTCTTAAGAGGCGAGGAAGACAAAGAGGTGACGGCTCAAAGCTGACAGTGAAGACGATGTAAAGAAGGGCACAGGAGACAAAGGAGGAGTTGTGTTGAAAAAGGTGGGTGCCGCGGCAGGGGGCCCAATAAATCACATTGGTTAAGTTACAGGTGGAATGAGCGTACGTGTCCTGACAGACAGGGCGTGAGGAGGGTAGCCAGACAGGCAGACCACAAGACAAAACAAGACTAAAGAAAATGGAAAAGAAAAACAAGGAGGGACGGCCAAAAAGATGTAAGGAGGTAGCCAGAGGGAGTAACATTTAAAAAAGCTGCTCACAAGGATCAGGACAGGTATAGTACAGGTATGCTTTCAACGCCATTGATATCAATTTTCCCCATGTGGAGGCCTCCTGTCCTTACAGCTTAACCAGCACCCTGCCGAGGGCCCCCCAGGCTTCTGGGAGGAGGGTCCCTGTGGGCTCAGGTCTCCTGGGCTCTGCTCCGGACCACCTTAACACCACAATACACCTGATTCATACACGCTGCTCCCACTCACCACAGCACAGGAATGTCTTACTGCAGGATGGACCAAAAGGAGCGGTGTGTGTGTGTGTGTGTGTGTGTGGTGCAAGAGAGACATAAAAAAAAAATACCCTTTGTAAGGAGAGTCAGTATTCTGCATGAAAACACCATTACACATGTACACTCATGCCACTTTGCTTATGTCTACTTGCATCTTTCCACATTGTACATTATATCAAACGTTACATTATATATATATTTGTGTGATAAGTATAATATATATGCACACACCTAAATGTCACAGCGTACTAACACTGGCAAGCTCTTACTGGGAAACAGTCTTTATGGGTCACTCGGTCATATGATTAAGATTTCCCATCAGCCCAGTGACTTGAAGAACAAACTGTGACGCAAGAGTCACAGGCACTTTGTTTGCACAGCAAATACTGAGCCGCCGTCAAATAATCAGTCATCATACATCACATAACTGAGCCACACGCACGCCCACACACACACAAACGAACACACACACACATATATGCCGAGTCATGTACAGTGAGTCTGCTGAGAAACAAATGTTTCTGTTCCTCAACAGCCAAACAGGAAGTAGCGATTGCATCAGGACCAGTAATCCAGCTGGTATCTTGTCACAGCTCAGTGAGCGCACACATGCTTTCGATATAGTGCACGGGCACACACACACACACACACACACACTCACACACACACACTCGCACCACAGCATGAAGATCACAGTGTCAGTGCTTCATGTTAAGTGCAGGATTCCCTTCCTGAGAGAAAAAGACAAATCATCTCACTTTTCTAATAACTTACATGACTGATGTGTCTCTGTGACCTTGAACATTTACATTCACAGCCTGTTTGAGGAGTTTTCTATTGACACTAGAGTTTCAGTTCAAAAGATAAATGAAAGCAAACACAGCTAAGGCTACAGAATCTGCAAAACGCCCCGAAGGAAATTTAGTTACAAGTACATTTGTATTAAATGTGAACACAATCTATCAAATTGTCAGACTTCTGCCCTATTTCCTTGACCCCGTGCTGAGGAAATTAAGAAAAATGAGGCACTAAAAACTAAATATGACATAACTGGGCAAGATATTTACCAAGAAATTAAGGAACAAATGTTTCTGAGCTGTGACCACATTAAATATACAGTGTCCCCGGTATATCCTTCAATCTCTCAGGTGGAGAGAGCCTGTGATCACACAGCAGTGTGAGAGGGGGGGCGACGGTGGGACGCACTGAGGTGAAAATCAAACAAACCATTAGGGTTTCCACGGCAGCGTCAAACAGTAAACATGAGAGGTCGGAGCAGAGACAAATGTTTCCAAGTCGGCAGCAGCGAGCAGCAATTAAACAAGTCAAGCTCGACCCTTAAAACGGAACTTGTAAGATCTTCCTGGTAAGTGTTTTGATGAAGTTACAGAATGTGTGTGACCACTGAATGAACACTGTTAACATGACAACCACAACATTTAACCCCAGTAGAAGATGAGGTAACTGGCAGAAAACCAATGGGATGTGTGTCTGAAACATAGACAGCATATAACGATGACATGACAGCTTCCCCAAGAAGTGAAGCCAGAGTGTCTCCATCACCTCCTGGGGGCTGGCTGCAGTATGGGTCATAAATGATGTATAACCAAGTGTTCATTTGTCTAAGTTCAGTTTTTATGACCTCCACAAAAGGGGTTTTCGCCTGCTTTTGTTTGTCGACCTGTCCGTTAGTTAACATGATTACGCAAACATGATGCTCAACAGATAACCATGAAAATCCAGGAATATATTTTGCTTTCTTTAACATTGCGAGACAGAGCGTTCAGCAACATTTTCACCATTTTCACGGGGAATACTTCATGTATCTTGTTAAAAAAATTAGAACCCGCAAATTTAGGGAAGTGATATTTATGAGTGTGTGCAATTTGGTGCAGATTGAATATTTAGGCCTCATTTCTGGACACTTTGGCGGAAGTGGAGATGCGTCATCCATTTATTTACACAGTCTATGACCTGAGAATGTTGCTTTTCATGGGTTGTTTTTTAAAGTGCTTAAAAGGGAAAAACTTGGCTCTGCAATTAAACGCCTTTCAAGAAGAGGCCGCGTTCGTAAAGCGTGAACTTCACCTTGCTGGCGATCTGGAAGGAGGCTCAGCTGTTGGCTGTCTTGTCTTTCAGCGCGGCGCCACCCACAGCATGTTGGAGGGCGCCGATCCTTACGCAGGACACACACTCGCACTCATGGGCTTTCACGTCAAACATCGTATAACGCTCCACTTACTCTCCCTCCTGCAAACTTTCTCCTTCCCCTTTATGTTCACAAAAACGCACACACGCACACGACTTAATCCTATTCACAGTTTGTTGGTGTAAATGTGAATTATTGTGACTCCGTAGGTTGGGAGGAATGCACAGAATTCCTATCATTTCCCACGCATTCCTCCCTCCTCCCTCCGGTGGTCACTTGTCTAAGCTTGTCCCAGCCGGCGCAGCCTTGTTGACACTCTTCTCTCGCTCAAGATCTGGGAATTTGTAAGCAAAACACACCGTGCGTCCAGAGGGATTAACCCGTATCCCCACTTAGCGAGCTTGAAAAACACCGCTGCGAGGTGCGTGCATTGGGGAAATCAGAGGGGGGGGGGGGGGGACTGGTGAGGCGAGGGGGGGGTGCAGGAATTTAGTGGAGTCAGAGAGTGTTCTGATGAACTGTGAGCAGCACGCCAGGGCTCATCGCCAACCAGAGGTACAACATGCAAACTGTAAATCACTGTGGCGGGTCGTAAAAAAAGGAGATGGGGATGGAAAGAGAGAGAAGACAAAAACTTTTAAGGAGTTTGATTGGCTTCCACATCTTCCGAGCAATTCAGAGCAATCCAATCAAACCGATATTTTTCCGTTACACGTGTTAAAAATCAAAAATGACTGGCTTTTCTCACAGTTTTTTAATGCCCGTCTTTAAAAGTCCAAAGAACAACCAGTACCTATTTGAACTTATGAGTCGGAGTTTTTTTCTTTTGTATCTATTTAAAAAACTAATTAGAAACGTCCAAAAAACTTTTTGGAGAATGAGAACTTTGGTAAATCCCTCATCATATCAGGTACATTTACAAAAGGACAAGTAATCAAGCTACTGACCACCCACTTGAGAAAATACTACAGTGCCTTCATAGCATATCTTGATAAGACTGCAGACAAGCTATACAAATACACAGACTGTGTCACAAGGTTTTGCAGCCTGAGTCAACTGCACCTTAATCCACCACCTGTGGCACACCTAGCTGCCACCAAGACCTGTGTCACACACCTTTCAGAGTTCCTACCTCGGGGTTTGAGCCCATATTCTGCCATCGTTCACTGTCGGCCTCCGCAAACTCAAACCAAACAGGCCACAAAAGCAAAGAGGTAAAGTCCAGGAGTATCAGCACAAAACTGAGTTTGACATTCCTGCCACCCTCTTCTCCTCTCTCCTCTGTCACTCCTTGACCAGTGAGGGAGGACAAGATCAGAAGAATGCAACAGCAGAGAGAGAGAGAGAGAGAGAGAGAGAGGGAGATGGGGAGAGAGTGAGAGAGGGGAGGGAAAGAGGGACACTGCCAATGAAAGGGAAACAGAACGGGGGCAGAACAGAACAGGACAGGGCAGGCCAGGGGTGGGGAATCATAACGCATTGTGAGATAGGGGACGAGCACAGATAAACACTGTTCGGCACCATCCCTGCGTGCAACAGGGGACAGAAGGCAAACGCTGGCACATGATGGAGACAAAGAGACGAGTATCGGGCCGAGATCAGCGCACAAACAGACACAACACGGGACGAGGAGGTGGAATGAAGGCCTTGGATTACTTTTCTGTATTTGCTGGAAATCTACCTAACCAAAAAATTGAGATTCAACCATTTTCTGATCCTGCACCTACACAGGATCTTGCTTGAGAGCAATGAAACACATTTAAAATAAATTCACTGACTTGGTTTAGAAAAGACAAGTGCTTAAAGTAGCAGGGTGGAAAGGTTTTACTAAGAAGTAATATCATGTGTGTAGCATGCACTGTGTGGCAGCAATATTGAGAGGGATCCAGATAGAGAAAGATCAGGACCATCGTAATGCCTGAATGTCAAAATATTAACAATATTTAACGTCAGGTTTCACATTAAAATTAAGGGATTACAATGTTCTTCAAGTAAAATATTAAATACAAAACAAAAAGCTTTTTTGATGACACAGTGACCAATAGCATCATAATAAAACTCCTTAGATACAAAAAGTCTTACGACAGAAAATGTCCCCTACAGTATATTTTCTCTTTCAAATTCAGTTTTGCACCTGAACAATCTCTACAAGTTACACTTTTGACAGAGTAGCAAGTGAGGAAGTTAAATTTCCTTAGACTGAAAACAACACACAAACACAGGAAATTGCAGGATATAAAAAGCTCAAAGCAAAAACAAATCAGAATCTAACTGCTGTGGGTTTGAATTAGCCGGACAATCATCTAGAGCATCATTTGGGCGTTTAGCTTGGCTTAAAGACCCTCCTCGACAAAAGTCAAACAGTGGCTGCTCATTGCATTTGTACTGTAATGGAGAAACAGCTTAAGTTTCCAGGACTACAATCTTTAGAATTCAATGTCAAATTTCTACAGAGATGTACGACAGATGTGCTCACACACTCACCCAAGTCAGGACTGTTTTCATGCTTCCTCTTCCTTCTGAAAAAGTTACGCTTGGTCCACGACGTCCACTTACCCAAATTCATGATGCAAAGGAATGTTTTTACAATAAAAAGAGAGAGTGAGAGAGAGAGAAACAAAAACAAGAAACGCGGAAACAGGAAGACAAGGTGGCGGTGGCCGTGGGAGATTGAGAGAGACAGAGAGAAAAAGAGAAAGAGGAAGAGGAAGTAGAGGTGTGAGTGCTTTCATCGAGCGTGTGCCGGGGAAGTGGGTTTATCTCGGGTGCTGGGTCAGCCTGTCCGACGTGACATCACAGACCCGCTCAACAGGAGGCTGAGAAAAGTTAGTGACAGGGACTTTTCAATTAAAAGTGACAGGTGACAGAGGGGTGTGGGGGGTGTGGGGGGTTTGTGTGACAGCTGCTTCTCCCCTGAAAACACAGAGCACTGACGGGAACACAGCTCATTCTCCCACGTTGCGAAAGCTGACAGCAGATAAACATGACCCGCAGTGACCTGAACCTTTAAAAAGCTCTGCAGACACTCTACTACACTACACTACAACGGCCACTTCCTTTTCTCGTGCTAATACGAAAGTGAAATCTATGACAACAGATAACTCCCAGAATCACAAATTGCAGGATCTAGAGTCAAAAGGGTGACATGTGCTGCTGGCGTTGGATGCAGCTCTGTGACCCAGTGGAACAGGTTCCATTTACTCATCAACATGTTCAGTCAATCAGGACCAACTGAGCAAACAACCCTCTTCCCACAGAGAGGCTGAAATTCAGATATGGAAGCTAAGGCACAGGGAAAGTGAGGACGGAAAACATAAAGAGAGAGTTCATTTTCCTGTGTTTTGTTTTCTCTCTTCCTCTCCGTCTCATAGAGGAAGCAGAGGAGGGAATACCGGCCCGGGTTCACTCGTGACCGGCCTCCAGGGTCTGAGTGAATTAAATCCACTTCCTTCCAGTTACAGTAGCTGGGTTGGGTTGGGTGAGCCAGGCCGGTCTTCAAGAGTCAAGAGACCATGAGGGACTTTCCAAGGCACCGCAGTCGTTTCGTCTTAGAACACCGACCCCGAGAAAATCCATCTTCGAGCTGCTTGAAGGAAGCTATATGAGTGTGTGCACTTGTATAAAAATGTGTTTTTCTCTGTCTCACACACACACACACACACACACACACACACACACACACACACACACACACACACACACACACACACACACACACACACACACACACACACACACACACACACACACACACACACACACACACACACACACACGACTAACAGTTGGAACATTGGGCGACTTTACATGACATTCAAAGCAATGGCTCATACGTTGCCATGGCGACCACTGACGAAATCAGCCTCATGTTAAATGTCCAAACCCATGAAATTGGAAATAATGATCCAACATTATTCATTATGGATCATCCTACTATTAGAAGTTAATCTCAGACAAGGACGTTAAATCTGCATCACGCAGTCACGTCACCAGACAGTGACACTGAGACCGTGACCACATGACAATTGGAAGATGTGGAAAAAGTGAAGCATCTGGAGCAACTTCTAAATTTTGAAAGATGAGCCCAAGATAAGTCAAATGGAAACTGGCGAAAGTTCAACAAGTTTGGCAAATCACCTCAAATCTGTTAGTAACTGCTGAGTCGTCTTACAACTGTTAAATTGTCAGTTTCTTCATCCTATGACTCACGTTTGGTATCTGAACATCAGGGCTAACTAAGAAAATCACTTCAAGAAACACTGGACTCCGCTGTCCCTCCGTAGAAATCCAGGAGAAATCGATGTCAGAACAAATATCTACTGGTGAAAAAGCGGAGACATAAACATAGAGGTCACAGATGAATGATGTCCACAGAGGTTGTGGTGATAAGAGCTGAGGACGGTGTCGCTGTTTACAAAATCATGAGATCCCCACAGTGGAATTAATACCTCACTTCCTGTCTCTGCAGGCGGCTACACCTCTCGCCTGAATAATGCAGAGGATTTGTTGCTGAACTTGTGAAAGTCAAACTCTGGGTAAACTCCGGAGCAAATTCTCCAGATTTTACCCGGAGATCATGTCTAATGTTGGCTTTTGCTTTTTCTTTCTTTTTGTAACACATCAGAGGAAAGAGGGAGAAAAGCATAATGTTACATGCCCGTAATATACCTTTTAATATGCTTCCCATTTACCACCCGGAGAAAATCAGCCTCCCTAATGGAAACTTCCAGTGTGCAGCCACACTTTGATGTTCAATGTGCTGCAGGAGTTTGTGATGAAATGGTGCAATTAACTTCTTTTTTGTTGTGGCCTCTTCCCTTCAGCCTCCCTTCCTGACAGGCCATTAGGATTTCAGACGGTATCCTCACTAGTCACCAAACAGCAGCAGTCACACACCTTAAGCAAAGCATGATGGTCCTTTAGGGCGACTGTTAGAGGTGGTGTACGTTTGGGATTTCCACTTCTTTAACAAGGGATGTCTTTTATGATCATCACGTACCAGTTAGCACGACCACGAAATTCAAGAAATATCAAATTAGCTTCCTTTAAATGTGCTGTAGGGTGGATTTTTCCATCAAACATACCATTCAGAGGTGGTGGTTGTGCTTCACTCACACACTCGTACAGAGCAGATGAGTCAGTGGTCCAACTAACATCCAAGAGAAAGAAATGGAAAGCACAGTTCTCCCACAATGCCACAGGCCTCCACCCAATGACTTCGAAAGCAAGTTCCCATGTCAGAATACACAGAATCTCTTTGTGGAGGTGCATAAGATGGAGCCACAATATCTGTGGTGGAAGAATAGTCCTTCAAAGTTTTGATATATCTGTCATAGTACAAACTGACAACCCTCACTGTAGAGTTCTTGATATCAGAGCCGTGTCATTTCAACACAGACTCAAAAAGTTTGCAACTTGTTTGCACAATACACCAAGTTACAGCACCGCAAGTCACAGAGAACAAGTCACACAAACGACTTGAAAAACTTCCAGTATGAAGAGAAAATGGGAATTCACAAGTGAAATACCACAGAAGCTTTAACGGGTTAATCTAAAACTCAGCCCTGTTTCTTTCTTTTTTTGTTTTATTAAATCCTGTCATGCGAAGGGTCAGAAGGTAGATTGGGCAACGTGGCTTTGTAGCCCTAATGAGCTAAGGAAAGGGGGCAGAGGTGGTGGGGGGATTTAAACTGGAAGGGGTTGCTTTGCGAAAAGGCAGATTTCCAGAAAGAGGAAACTGGTTTGAGTGTGTTCAACAAACCACAAGAGGCTGAGACTGATCATTTTCTGCTGGAAGACTGGAAATGTCACATGGCCTGGGTGGAGCTGGGGTGTGTGCATGCTGCTGGATGCACAAGCACCAGAGAGGCCGAGTCCCACACACACAACCGCACCCTGGGGAGATGTTTTGGCTAGTGTTGCTATTCCAAGAGTTCCAGCCAGGGTTTGAGAGCTAGTTTCCTCCCACTTCCCAGGCAGCCACATCCAGCTACTTGCTAAGAGACCAACAAGCGCACACAAACACAAACACACACACACACACACACTTGTGTCTATATATTGCCATGAAAACATACAGCTGCTCTCCCGGTGGACACGTCCCATTCTGAAAGTCAAAACACACTCAAGGGAACTCTCCCTGACCGTACAGCCATTCAACAAAAGTGGAGCTAAAACACCACAGACCCAAAAAAATCAAAACAAATTCCGGTCCGGACATCTCAGAGCGAAGGGGCGGCCACAGTGAAAGCTCCTTTGTTTTGATTTGTGTTCGATGCTACCCGCATGTGCACATTCATTTTTAGGTGTTTGCACAACATGGCATGCTGCTGCCCTCGCTGACAGTTTGAAATAATTTCTGCAAGATGGTGAATATCACTGCAGATAGCCTGAAAGTTTCATCCAATTATTTCTGAACGACTCATCCGGTCTTTTTCCACACATACACACATGCACACACATGTGGCAGCTGAAATATGTTCATGTACTGGGTCCACCCTGCTGCAAGAGGCCAAGTCTAGAATTAAGGATCAGTGACGTGTAGCTGAGCTCGTCGCCTGGTGACAAGCAACACCCTCCACACCCTCCGCTTGGTGGTGATGCTCACATTCCTGAGGTCTCATTTGATAAAACAATGTGTCGTCCATTATGCTCCACGTCACACCCAAAGATAATGTGTGAGTAGATGAAAACCTTTGTTTGGCTAAACAGGTAAAACGTAGATGTCAAAGTTAAAAAAATCTTTAGTACGTTGTTTGGCACTTCCACTGTTCTCACATTTACAAACGTACAAATAAGGGAGGGCCTTGTGACAATTTCAGTTTTGATACAAATTTGAAGATATCTATAATGGACCTTTTAAGCAAATCGAAGACATTGTGATATTTAACAGCATTTGCTCTAATAAACTGAATCCACACTATTGATTTCCTAATAGACAACTGTGCCAATTGGCCAAATAATATCACATGTCCACTTTTCTTATCTTATCTGATATCACTGACCAATATAGGAGTCCCAAAAATATAAAATGGATGAAAAACGATGACAGCGATGGTCACATTCTACCATGCTAAGGATATGGTGCTGTTTAAAGCTGTGGGAGCTGTGGGATTTAACAGACTGATGCACAGTTTAAATGCACAGTGTCTCTGCCAGTGTCTTATAATGAAATTGTGTGTTAATGGGCTGGTTCAAGTCAGGATGTTCTAACGAGTATATCTAAGAAATTGAGAGAAGAAGGAAATCGTCCTTTTAGATCATGGTTTCTTGTTTAAAAAGATTAGGATCCTAAACTGTATAAAAAGAAGGACATAGACTCCAGGTTCGGAAAGTGACACCAAGTCTATAGAAGTCTATGAGAGAATGACCCTAGTTTATTGCCTCCATCATAGGTTTCAAGTCTTCTTCAATACAGCATTATGTTAAATATTTTAAATCACCCATTTAGCACAGTTTGCATTGGCGCTACCAACTGGATACCATGTGATAGCCCTGTCCAATGGCTGCAGGTCGCAGGTGTAGGTTGGCGTGCAGTGTCCTCAAACGCTCAGTCAGGCTCCACCCCTTGCTCCTCCAAACGTGGTTACTTATTACATGGCCACAACTCCAGGCTTCAAAGCAGCAGTTCACAAACCAAACGTGTGAAGTAACGGTGCATGGCCACTTGAGGGTGATGGGATTATTTGGATGGTATCATGTCAGTACTACGCACAGGTACATACTGAACGAGATGAGAGGGTACACAACAGAGAAGAGAAAGGTGGAGAACAACGAGACCAGGTCACGTAACAGGAGCTGCGTAGTGCGTACGTGTGTTTTTAAGAAGGCCACAGCCGAGGTCTCATGTGACGGATAAACAAAGAGGGAGAAACAAAGTCAGGTGAGTCTCCATTATTGTGTAACGGCCACTAGACAACAGCCCGTGACCCCGTGCATGATATTTGACCTTTCACATTTGTCTGCACTCTGGAACGGACAGGGGGGGAGGGGGTAGAGCACAGACAGGATAGGTAGCTGCTCCTCACGGGGTTATAGGATAATCCAACCAGAAAGACTGTCTGTGAGCACTGAGCACTCGCTGACATCTGTTTCAGTCCCTGTAGAACTCCTGTGTAGCAAACCACACACACATCTGCTTTTCCAACAGAGTTCGGCCTATTCGGTAGTGGTGGGGCGATATTTTGCGCCCGCGATTATATCGTAGCACAAAGTATTGCAATATTTTTTAAAAAAAAGCATGACGAGGAGAGTTTCAGAGTTTAAAAGATACCTAGTGTGTATGCGGAAAGGATGTTCTCCACTGCAGGAGATATAGTAACGGCCCAGAGGAGCACTTTAACATCTGAGCATGTTGACCAACTCCTTTTTCTGAACAAAAATGCCAATATTCCCAAATGAATTTAAAATTTTGGGTCATGACCTTGCAGGTCTCAATTTGATTGAAGCTCTAGGTTACTCTTATTTATATGATTGAGCTCAGTGTTCATGTGAGAGGTCTCCTATTCAGAAAATAATTACAAAGGTCCTGTGTCCTGAATGTTCAAGGACAAAGTTTTTGCACTACCATTTCTTAGTTTTTGCACTTCAGTTAATGTGTAGAAGACAATGTTGTTCACAGAATTAAATGTGACATTTGAAGTGAGTTGAGCAGTCTTATTTTCCTAATTTTTTGTAATGCCTTTGAATAATATGGGGGACATGAATCGCAATAAATCGCAGAATCGAATCGCAATACTTGCAGTATCGCAATATATCGCAGAATCGCAATACTATTGAATCGTGGCCCAAATATCGCAATACTATTGAAGCGTCACATTTTTGCCAATTCCCCCCCCTACTATTCGGTCACATTTAGCTGCAGTTAATGATCTTTCTGATGATTGTTTTCATTGATTTCTTTTGTTTTGCTGTTTGGTAAATGTGAGACGACCATGCAGCTGCCCACAGTTCAAGATGACGTCTTTAAGATTCTGGTTTTCTCTGGACCAAAAATCTAAAAACCCATGATACTTAATTTACCATGATTCAAAACAAACAAAACTGCAAATTCTCATGGATGAGAAACGGAAGGCGGTTAATTTCTTTTCAGAATAACTTAAACAGATCTGTGTAATCATATTTGCGTTAAATTTGTTTTTTTCAGTAGCTTGGATGAGTTTTCGGAAGCATCTGCTTAACTGTCAAATAACGAAAATACTACAGCTCCAAAATCTGATCTTCTAGATTATGAACAAGTTAATGCTGCTCAAATGTTTCAAAAGTGCCAAACTTAAGGAGAAGAGGACTTTGTTGGACTTTTTTTGTCATGAGGCTTCTGTACATATAAAAGATGTATGCTAAGTTACAAAAGTCTGCTGTAAAGAGAGTCCCACGGAAAAACTCTGCTCCTGAGGGGCCTGAAACACCTTGTTTGCATTCCTGGATTTCTTTAACCATAAAGCATTTACGTCACCAAGCAACATGTAACATGTAACATTCACACTTAACTGCTACTTAGACGAAGAGCTTAACCAGAGCTGCAGCAATGTAAGATATGACACAAATAACCCATAAAATACAGCACGTAAAGCTAGTTTTGGAGACTCCCCAAATTAAAATGATGCATCTCTAAATGGCTAAAATATGAGCATTAAAGTTCCATCCAAAGTTATTTTCCTCCTCCTGCACTTCTCTTACTCCGGCTCTTCCCTGGTCCACCCTGGTCCCTCTTCCCACTCGTCCTCTACTCAACGTTTTTCTCCCTCTTTCTCGTCCGCTGTGGAAACTTGCAAAACAGCATGGAAAACATGAGCCGCTCCCCCCCCCACGCCCCACAAGGGACACATATATAGGTCTGCAACAGGGAGAGACTGACTTGAGTGCTGACCTCCATCATAAGAACGTCAACACACGGTCACACCCCTGCCTCGATGATCTCAGTAGTTAGTGCTTGGTGTACAAATGGAACACAGACACACACACACACACACTCACAGACACACACACACCAGCTGGAATAAGTCATCCACAGCTGCAAAATAACAAAATGTGAAACGATCTGTAACAGTCGATACCTTTGTGTCAATCAGTAATGACAACAGAACAGAGTGAGGACACACTCCACTGTCGGGAATAAAGTCGTCAACCTTTCAGACATGTCCCTGTGTCCCTGTGCCGGCCAGCATGGAGGTCACACTCTGCTTTTTTTTTCACAAGGGTCGTCTCAGCTGTGAAAACACCCTTCCGCCTGCCCCCCCACTCGCACATATCATCAGCACCTGCTTGTCAATCACTTCTAGCTGTCCGTGTGTCAGCTCCATGTGGGCGACAGACTGTTTTCATTACGGGGTTTACAGGTGTTTCGCCCGGTTCAACCTGCTCTCATGGGGCTCACACACGTTCTACGTTACCCAGGAGAACACCTAACTCCAGCCATATTTCTGTAAGCAGACCAAATACTCACATACCACAAACATTCATTCCACACAGTGAAGATAAGGAGCACTCCGGGCCACGGTCTGCAAGGTTGCCTCAACTCCACCGTGCTCTGCTGTATTTTGAGGCTTGTTTTACTGTGCAGCCAAGCTACGTGCTAAATTTTCCCCTTCTTCGCCATAAAAGAAAAACATTACTTTAAAAGGGGGGTTGCTAGGGAAACCCGAAATCTTTGTAAGAAAAGCATTGTGGTCGGGAGACAAGCATTGTAAATTACAAACTCCATCTGCACGGTGGAATTCCTGGCACAACGTGTGCCAGGGCTCTGAGGCTGGGCGGGTGCACGGGGAGAGCTGGCACCCGGACCAGACAGGAGGAATAAATCTACACTTTTCTCTATATATTAAATTCTGCTGCGCTTGACACGTTACGATACGCAGACGGAGCCAGAGGGGAAAAACCGATGTGGGGTTGACAGGGGGGATGGGGCAACAGCATGAGGCAGGTTGGGAACTAGGGACCACCTAGAAAACAGCTGAACAGTCCACACTAACAAACCAATGAGGTTACATGAGTTGCATTTAAATTCAGTTTCCATACAAGGCATGAGACTTGTTTTCTGTTCAAGGGTGATATCACCACATGCTTATTTTGTTAAATCTAATACACAAGAGCTGCTTTCAGACATGCACAGAAGTCTGTATAGGTGATATGTAAAAAATGTAAATGTCCGCGTCAGTTTCTCCTGCCAGCCCCCAAGTATAGACAATGAAAATCATCCTGTGAGCTCATGTGAGAAAGCAGCCTCTGGAGGATTCACAGCGAGCAAGTGGATATACTTTGACGACGTTTCTAACAACGCAAAACTGATAAAAACTAAAGAGTCCAGACATCTCATGATAAAAAAGACGTTCCTTTACGTGTAGAAGATGCAGATTAAGATGTCAACTTTAAAAGAGAACAGGTCGACGCCAGGTGAACAAACACGTGTGATCTCAGCAGCAGAATTTATATATTATCTAGCAAAGTTTGTGTTGTTGTGAACATGTCTGATCAGAGAATATGTTGCCACTTTTGTGTATGATACCTGAATTGGTGTTATTATTCAGTAACTCAAAAAGAAAATCATCACTACTCGTCATTATTCAATACTATAAACTTAACACATAATCTACCAAAGTCATATTTTTAAATGCTACTACTCCACCAGCGTGATGCAGCAGTAATTATACATTAATTTGATAATCATAAAGTAAAAAAGTATTAAACCTCTTGTAAGTTAAAAAGATTAGTGCTTGTAAGCATTTAACCCCGTTTTTTAATTTGTTGGCAGTTTGTTTAAAGTAAAGACCAACTTTATTAAGTTTATCTTTTCTTTTATCTTTTTTAAAATCGCACAAAAGCAAGCCAATAGATTCCATCTTGTTGCCGAGCTGGACACACAGCCTCAGACGCATGTTGACCTGAAAGGACCTCGCAGCTCTCTGAACCAAAACACTCCTCCAGGCAGCCAGAACAACAACCTGTTTGTGTGTCTGTCTCTGTCGCTGAGGGTGGCGTCTAGTACAACAGATGAACCTATGGAATGGAATGGAATGATCCGCAGAGAAAGGGATCAGAGGGTGCGGCTCTCCAGACCCAGCCCTGCATTCTTGCCTTCTCCTTTTCTCTGCTGCCATTGGTTCCCCTTCCGGTTACTTTCTCTTTCTCGGAGCGAAGGTGTTACAGGGAACCGACCTCCTGTTCCCTTCACGCCTACTGTCGCCCGCTCTTGCCTCAGTGCCTTGTTCCCTCGCCGCCATGGGAACTGAGGTTAACTATGCACAACAAGATTTCTGGCTGTGTCAGTGTTTCCTTTCGGTGACTGCACGTGCATGTGCAACAAACACTTGTGTCTGCGCAGTTAAGAGACATTCTGTCAAACAGCTGGATTCACATATGGTGCATTAAACATTAACCAATAAGCAATCACACAAGAAAACAACTGCAGCAATACGCAGAATTACCCAAAACAAAACGAAAACATACCAGATCTCCATTTGATGATGTCGTTGAACTCTTCATTGGTCCCTCCCTCCGCAGCATCTCCGTGTGTTGCCATGGTTGCCGATTAATCCAATGCACAATCACTCGAAATTGTGATACAGGGGTCCGACCTCTTGACAGGCCGTGTGACAAACCCTCGGTCTGTACCTGTGTGTGAGAAAGAAAGTCAGAGTCAAACTCAATCACATCCATCAGTTGACCAGCAACAAAACTTTTAGGCCCCATCTCTGCTTTAATGTGGCCGTAACTCTCATGAGCAGGCCAGGAAAGTTAGATGACCCACACACACACACACACACACACACAAAGCACTCAAACACACACACACAGGAAGATATGGCACTTCACGAGGAACACCGGTCGGTCGTTAAAACACACAAACAGCTGTTTGAGACTTGCACCTTGGTGTCCACTCGGAGCTGCTCAGGAAGGAAACAAGTTGATTTCACACTCTGGAAATCGACTGATGTGTAAAACGACTCCTTCACAGTAATTGACGGAGTAATACCCGGCAGTTATGCTGTAGGGGTTTGTAAAAGCTCAAGATCAAAAAAGTCAATAATATCAAGAGTTTGAAACGCCCACAAAGTAGAGGAGGTGTTGTTGTGTGGTCGGCCACCAAGGAGGTTCTGTTTCCCCCCCCCCCACGTCCATTTGTCTGCTTGTTGGGTGGTTGAGTTGTCAGCAGGATAACACAAAAACTACAGATTTCCTCAAATCTTGGGGGAAAGATGGACTAAGAAAGATATCTCCAAAGTTTGGCTCTGATCCAGATAGTGAGATTATGAGGGGGATGGTTAATGCCTCAAAACCAGAAGGTCCTTAGTTCAGATCCAGGTTTCCTGTGTGAAGTTTGCAAGTTTCTCCAGGTTTTCTCTCGTCGATCGAAAATTGGTGTGAATGGTTGTTTGTCTCTGTTTGTTGGCTGACGACCTCCTGGTCCAGTGTCAGCTGGGGTTTGGCTCTGAGAGCAGATGGGATGGATGCTGCATCGTGCTGAAGGTCGTCCTCACGAACCATCACACTCGCTCCAAATCCGACTCTCTCCTCTAATTCTGCAGCATTTCAAGCTGGAATTACAACAATTTTCCTTGCAGTGTTTTTTCCACAGTGTAACACGATATCAGTGAACACACACACACACACACACACACACACACACACACACACACACACACACACACACACACACACACACACACACACACACACACACACACACACACACACACACACACACACACACACACACACACACTGCTTCAAACTATTTTAAGTAGATTATCATTTCGTCTCCCAGCTTTTGGCGAAACACGATCTTGTCAGATCCGTGGACACTGGACTGTGTGTGTGAGCTAATATTTGCAAATGCCACTGGTGCATTTCACATCCAGGCAGGACGTTGTTGTGTGTGTGTGCTCAACTTTCAGTTAACCCCCCCCCCCCCCAAAAGAAAGAGGGTTAACCCTAACCCTATCTGTCAAACCCCAAGTTGACTGAATAAATGCAGCAGCTTCACAGATTACTTCCAGGTCTTGAAACCTTTCTTCTTACTTGACGGTCACGTGTGTGTGCTCGGTTTTTAATTCAGTGATTTTTTAAAAAAACTCCACCATTGTTCCCTCGCCAGATACAGAGATTGACCATGAAAGGAGTTCACGTGCAGTTTTATCAAACACTGGGGTTTCTCTTTTAGGGGAAGGGTGTGGGGGGGGGGGGTTGATGCAAGAACCTAAAATAACTGTAGGCAGCCTCCTCTCTGTGGCTGCTGTCCTTCCAATTTCAGTTCCTCTCGCTGGGAGGACGGGACTGGTTTTGACAACCAAGGCAAAACAACTGAACAACTAGGGGGGGGGGGAGACAGTGTGTGAAAACTGTGTGGTTCTCTGCAGCACATGTGCAAGAACCAGTGTAATCTACTGGTTTGGGTGGATTTGAAGGTTGAACAATAGTGTCAGTGACGAGATTATGACAGCACGCACGCACGCACACACACACACACACACACACACACACACACACACACACACACACACACACACACACACACACACACACACACACACACACACACACACACACACACACACACACACACACTTTTAAATAGTACACCTCTTGTGGCTTTGTCCTGGTTAATATTTCATCTCGATGTATGACTGCAGAACTTTTCACCAATTTATGTCCAATCCAGTTTGTAGTATAAACCCACATCTGCATGCACCAATCTGGATTAAGCATAACAACTGTTTTCTTGCATGTTTTTTTTTTTTTTACTTTTAACACAAAAAACATCCAGACTCCACAGTTATTTAACACTTAACTCCTGATCCACACACACACGGACACACACTCACCTCTGCTGTCACCCAGGAGTCAGGAGACGTGCTCGCCTCACAACAAAGTCCAGAACGTGGTGGGGGGGCTACACAAGCGAGGCCAAAAGTTCACACATCACAAAGTGCATCGACCGGGTGGGTTTAAGGCATTTTCCCAGAGCTCCCACCCACTCCTGGTGTTCTTTACTGGGAACTGGCTGAGTGCACTGGGTCGAGCTGGAGCTTCGAGCGCATCCAGTCTCCAACAATGTGCCCAGAAAGAAGAAGAAGAGACGAAGCCTGAACCGCACTGACCACCGTAGCTCCAGGGGTGAGGTGGGGTCCGTCTACCTCCTGGACACCGAGCGATGGGTCTCACGTCTCCCGGCTCGACACCGCGGGGAATGTGAACTCAAGGTCCCGCAACTTTGTTCCTGTTGCTTCGCTTCAGCCTCTCTGCCCCGCTGCCCGCACCAGCCACAAGCTAGCACGGCTTAGCTCGGGTTAGATGAGGAGCTTTCAACGGGTCCTTCAGGGTAAAAGCATCGAAAGATCACCGGGAAGGGGAAAGAGGTCTCACCTGTTGTCTTTTTCAATAATTGTGCATTTTATGATATTGTATTATTAGTAGTAGTAGTGGTAGTAGTAGTAGTAATAGTATTGTCATTATTATAATTATTGTCATTATTATTGTTGTTGTTCTTATTATTATCGTTCTTATTATTGTTGTTCTTATTATTTATATTATTGGTGTTGTTATTATTATTAAGAAGAATATGTAATGTTTTTAAATTTTTGATTAAAGTAGTAATCCAGGCTTCTTGCAATGACACCCTTCCAGCCCATTGTTTTAGTTTTTTTCATTATATAAGGATTTAAGTGACTTTCATACTTTAAATACGTGCAAAAAAAACGTTTTCAATATTAACTGTAATAACCACTCTTCTCTAAAAATGGGGTTTTCCTTAGTTCAGTTATTTCATAAACTTCGAATTGGTGTGTTTTATTGTGTAGGTTTTGACCGGAAGCGCCTGGCTCCCCATCGGTGGCTTGACGCTGGACTTGATCTTTAAAAGTTTTCCTGACGCGGACATGGAAACATGGCGCGGTGGGCGTCACGTGACGTAACAGCAACCACACCAGTGATTCCCACAGGAAAAACCCCACAAAACTTTAAAAAGAAACTTTCACTTTGGAAATAGAACTTCTGCTTTAATCAGGACGAGAGGGATGTAGAGACTTTTCCACTTTGAGGGACCTGGAATTCACCAGTCACACTAAAACAAGTATTTTATTGTAACATATGGGAAATGTGGAATGAAGGAAAAGTTTTGGCTGTGGAGTTTCAAGGCCTCTGTGTAAAAAAACATCTCAAGACTCTTATTACTCAAGTAAAAGTTTTGCAAATTGATGTTAAAGCAGCAAAAATGTTCAATATAGTCTCTTTACATGTGCAATCATATTTATACTCATATTTATCAATACCCGCTTGCACCTTTTTTAATCTGCATTGTTTTTATCTTGATTAGTCTGAGGGTCTATTTTCGATTGTATTTATTTTCTGCTTCAACTTAGATTTTTAGATTTTAGTGTTTTGGGAATTTATATTTATTATTTAATTGATGCATTAGCATGTAAACAGGGTTTGTGTGGACGCAGTGGCTCAATCAAATGTTTTTGTTTTGTTTTTGTTTTAGTTGATGCACAATTCCATCTATTATTAAAAAGTATTTTATAATTTTATGGACCGATCATAAACATCTAGTCAGTTTTGTCGATAAATATAAGATACAGATAAACTGTATTAATAATGATATTAGAATAATATATAAAAAATATCTCAAAAGTGTTTGAGATTATTGATTATAATTCTAAAATATTATTTATAGGAGCCTATACATGGGTATAGAATGTAAAACAGAGACATTTTTTTAGCATGTAAACCCAATTCAGCCAATTCATTTGCCTGAATAATAATAATAATAATCCTTACAATTTCAATAGGGCCTCAGTGCTCGGGTCATAAAAATAACCATAATAATAAATACAGCAGTTGTCATGATCATAAAAACCCTTCCACCGGCTTTTGTCTCAGGTTTCATTTTATCACACCGTGCGCTGTTTTGGCCTGAAAAGCAAAAAGAAACTCTTCCAGGACCTGAGGGGAGGGAATAAAAGATGAAGGCCCACTGGGGAGGGTCTCATGAGGCTTTGGGGATGCAGAGATGTTGATCTTCCATTGTGAGCCCTCATCCTTCTCCCTCCCTCTTCTCAGTTGTCAGTGCTCTTTTGTGGACGCTTCCTCGCACAACTCGAAGAAGAAGCTCAGTTTCAGTAGCCAGCGCTCTCTTTAAGCCATCTGACACCTATCAGGTGACAGGAGCTTTGTTTGGAGGTTGTTGCAGAGGGAGCAAACAGACAAGTGGGAACTCAAAACCATAAGTTCACTGGCATATTTACAAAGATTTGCATGAAAGAAAATGGAATATTTCTTTTTTGCATCCATATGCACTAAATATATTTGTCACAAAACTGGTGCAAGGCTGGTATATGTTTACATTCATTGTATCTGTGAACCAAAAACATATCTAAATGGAATTTAAACAGGTAAACAGAGTTTCAAAGACTTCCCATCTACACTTCTTACATCTAAGTGCTGCAAACTTCTGCTAAACTATTTTTAGAAGAGCTGCACATATTTTCTGGGCAGCCTTTTCTGCGGCGGATGCAGATGACCAGGTATCAATGAGTCCATGGCAGCGTCCTTGCAGTGAAATTGAAGGGATGAGAGGATGTGGGTTCGTGTTGGACTCCAGCCCGGAGACTCCTAAGGATAGCTTACAGCGCCCTCCTCTGTCCAAAGGGTGCAATCACTCCTAAATGAGACACCAAATTTGTTTACAGATCTTTTAGTAAACAAACAAAAACATTAAACCACAGATAAGCGTACATTTAAAATAAAAATAAAGTTTTACTGTCGTATTCCCACAGGCTTCTGGCTTCTTCACATCCACCATATAAGCCAAATGTATAGATATCATGATATTATGGATATTATTAGGAACTGAAATCATGATCGAGCAGGAGATGAGCATTTATACAGTCTATGGGCTTAACAAGGTGCAACATCCTCTGCTATCCCTCAACAAGAGTAGTGACACAACTACTAAATAAAACCTGATTAACAGGGGAAAAGAAACAATATTGTCAATACAATACTGAAAAATACATACACCTTAGAGGAGTGCAAGTGTAAAGTTTGAGGATGCAGGTGTAAAACCAAGGTGACAAACTGTGCAGGAATGTGCATGTTTGTATGAACCCTGCAAACATGAAGGTTCACAGATATGCACAGGATGGTTGGATCAGTTGAGAAGCCTCAGTTATAAAATCTAAATGTCTTGTTATATATTATTTCATAAACGTTGCATTTGAATAAAAACAGAACTATAAGGAGGACGTTTATTTACTTGAAGCGTTTTTAACTAATGAATCACAATAGAAAAAGAAAACCCTTCTATGATCACAGATCCTATCTAAGAGAAATAAATCTTATCAAGATGTTATACTAACTATTCTTCTTACTTCTGTACTATAGAGAATACTGTGATACTTACTACAGCTTAATACCGTAATATGGCTGGAAACACTATATTTGTACTATATATACTAATACTTTATACTCCAACACCATTTATATTCCACAGTGTGAACTTTGACAAAAGACTACCAGGAGTGGGGTTCGAACCCACGCGGACATACGTCCATTGGATCTTAAGTCCAACGCCTTAACCACTCGGCCATCCTGGTTAGTACAGCGCTTCCCGTCGCATCCCCGCATCATATCCTAACCATCAAAACATGAATAGCTCTCTTTATTTTGAGTTTTCTGTGATGGAGCTGCTGCGCATCGTAGAGGATCGAGCTCGTTGGACCGGGCTGTTATCAGTTATGCCTCATGACGGTGATGCTAGCGCAGTGTTGGTAGCTACAGGCTAGCATGTGCTAACGACACAGCTTCACGTAAAACCACCTTCACAGTGACGTCATACCCGACCAAAACAAAAATGTCGGCCCTGTTAGCCTGCAAGTATCCATGTTGTGTCCATCGTTAGTAGTACGCAGCTGGAAAGACAGTCTTAAGCTAGCTTGAAGCAGCAGCTAGTAGCGTTAGCACAGGCTAACTCGTAGCACAACTTTGGGGCAGACAAACTGTGATTCATCCACACGTGGTTGAGCGTCTGGTTATATTCTGCCACACAGACTGAAGCAGGCAGGAAGCAAAGAGGAAACAACAACAACAACGAGAGGGACATCTGTAGCAGCTCAGAGTTATGTGAAAGAAATTAGCAAATAAAAGTCCATGGAAACTTTGGGTGATTTTAAAGAGACAAACCTGAAAAGGACATTGGCTATAAGACCATCACCATGTGTGTATATGAACACAAGAGACAATGAAATCAGGCATTTAATCCCTAATAACATTTTTTAATATTCATAACTGCAGATGAATTACTCTTCATCCTGGGACTGATCAGAGATGGATCTTATATATCCAACATTTATGCACAATTGCTGATTCAGTAACGTCCACACTTAAATCAGTCCTTGTTGAACAGTAGGTCTATCGCTTTAAACAAAGCCAAACATCTGTGAAATCATTTCACAAATTGCTTTGGTTTCTAATTGTTTGCTTTTGAAGTGTTTTCAATTTTGTTTGCCTTCAATTTTGTATTATAGCTTTTAAATGTATTTTGAAAGGTTAATCAATATATCTATATAATAAAGTGTACTATTATTATATTACATTTTGAAAATTGTTCCTTGGTCAAGCAAATTCTTTTAGGATCAAGTCTGACGTACCCTTTCGATAACAGCTCTACTTTTTCGAGTTCTTATTTTACACTATGGAAACAGTTTAGATTATGTCAATGGCTCCTGTAACGCGTCTTCTCCAGTCTAAAGTTCTAACAGTTTGTCTGACTCTGGAATCTGGAGGAGCCAACTCATAACAGATTTCCCCGTCTCCTGTTGTGAGGCATTATTTCTTTCATTGTTTATCAAAGTTTGTGACTTTGATCATTTACTACAGTCCTTTAAAGTCACATCTCTAACAGAAACTTATCAATTCTCTCCAATAATTCTTCCGACTGTCCTCATGACTCCAGTTAATCTGAATTTCCGAGGAACACGTGAACCTCTTTCCCGCATGACACAATTAACTCAAATGGACAAACTGCTTTTAATTCACAACAACATACTTTATTTCACGGGTCAGTGAACTGCTTAAAATATTTATTGTTTCAACTTACATCCTTTCCAATTGTCAACCTCTCTCATGGACACATTCACCATTAAACTAATACTTGTAACTTAAAACCTTGTATAGTTTAAAGCCACTCACATCAGGGAAGGATTCACCATGTTAAAAGCATATTACATAAAACAAAAATCTGCAGGACAAAACTTCTTATAGAAGAAAACATTTAGTTCAGTTTCAAAAACATCCATACAATTGCATCAAGTCAAAATATGCCCTATGATGTTTGGTTGTGTCTCCAGCAGGGTAGACAGGGACAGAAGTGGTGAAAAGGATTTTTCCTCTTGTACTTTAGGGCCTTCTTGATGTTAACGTTGAATTTTTCAACGTATTCCTCGGTACCGCACACATTGGTCTCAATGTTGTTGATCATGGATCCCTGCTCCTCCACCAGCACGGCCATGGTCAGGAACAGCTCGTGGACCTCCTTCAGCCTGGCCTCCAGCTCCACCAGCTCCTTGTGTCTGCCTTGGATCTTACACATCGCCCATCGGCTCGAGCGACCACCGGGTGTCTGCAAACTCTGGGACAGCTCGGCCCACCCCTCTCCGCCTTTGTCCACTAGATCATCCAGCTGCTCATCAGATATTTCAGTCCCAATGATGGAGGCCTGCCTCTTGATCCTCCCCCGACACGCGCTCCTCTGCATCTCCTCGGCCTGAGCGTAGTCACTAATGGCAGCATGGAAGGCTCTGGTCAGCGTGTCGTACTGAGCTCGAGCGATGCGGCAGACAGCAGAGTTGTGACCTTCTTTCTCCTCCACCCGGCAGCTCTCCTTACCCAGAGCCTGCAGGCGGATGTACAGGGCCTCCCCATGTTGCTGGATTCCCCTGGCAATAGAAACTGAGTCTTTTTTGATTAGGGTAAGGCGTCGTACAGAGGTGCCAAATCGCTCGTTGATTGAGCTCAGATGCTTGACCTCTGAGTGGAGGAGGGAGATCTCCTTGCGGATGGAGTGAGCCTCCTTCAGGATGTTGTCAATAGCTGAGGAGTTCTCAAAAACCACCGCCTGTTGAGATAGAGTCAACCTGTCCACGTCGTACTCAGGTCCATAAAACTCAGGCTCACAGTCCTCCTGCTCCTCGTGGACGGTCCTCAGCCTCTCCAGCATGTCCCGCATTCTGCCTGAAAGAGCAGCATACGACCAAATGTTGGTTATTTCTAGTCAGGTTTTGGGTTTGATGGATGAAAATAGTGTCAGATACATTTTTTAAAACATGTTGAAATTAAACTTTTTGGTTACAGGGATTAAATATACAGCCAACTGGCTGCTTGTATGTGCAAGTTGCTGTTGCATAACCACTGATAAACACAATAGCTGGCCAGTTTAACCTGCAGCTTTTCTTTCTTTGGTAGAAAACAATGCAGTCTCGGCTCAGCGGCATGTCGACATTTCAACCAGGAACAAGGAAGACACTGAAAGACACATCTTTTAAAACTGAACTTATGACAGAATATAAACGCAATGTATGTTATTTATCCAAGTTGTTCTCAGTGGATTCTTTTTGTCAACCTCATTTTTAAAAAACAGGCCCTCTCCTTAAGGCTCAGAAAAAATCCATTTCCTCATATACAATATTTCTGAATGTTCATGTTACTATTTTTTAAACCTATCACAACACATGATGAACCAATTCACTTCACTTGTGAATTTCTTCTGGACTGTGGTTGAATAAGTTCTATACTTTCCAAGCTGTCTATCGCAAATAAATTATCCACTTGTCTCCAGGTGCCTCTGCTGCACCAAAATCAATTAAATATCAATCGGCTCTCATACTAAAGTGTCTTACCTGTACTGACTGGCTCCAACAATATATCAGAACACGATATCCCTTCAGTGTTTCTCACACTGGTTAGTTTGGTCCAAGCTGCTCAGGGAAGCATCTCTGAACTCTGATGAAGGGCTGTCTGCTGTGTGTGTGTGTGTGTGTTCAGCATGTGTGAGTGACGCCCCTTCACAGGTGACAAACATGGGCCTTCCCACTGCAACACCGCTCTGTGGGCATGCATTCTTTTCCTTTTCTCGGTTTATTTTTTTTGCAGGAAGTAAGAGCCTGGTTTGAGGAAGTGACACGTCATTCCCCTGAAGTAATGCGTCCAGAACAAAAGAATCTCAGCCAGAAAGTCAAAGGAATTGAGCAACTAGACATGTGTACCATTCAATGTTGTGTTTGTAGACTGATGACATAAAATCAACTATTTGAAAGTATTTATTAGCCTCATTTATTGGATGTGTATTTATAGTTATTTCCAAATTTTAAAACTTGTTTTTTATACTTTTGCACTGTTTTTTAGAAGTAGCACCACTTGTATTGTTGTTCTGTTTTATCTTTTACAATGACAACAATGGGTTTCTATTCTATTCTATGCCAGGGATTATAGATGTTATCATAATTGTTAGAGGTCAAGAAATGTAAAGTTTGGCAGTGCCCCTGGTTTGACTAAATATCTGAATGAGGTTTTAATCTAAGTCTACATGGATCCGTCTTATTTTAATAACTCCCCATACTAATGGACAAATAACTTAAATCCTTGTGCAATCATTCTGTTCAACTTCATTCTACTCAATTTAATTCCTAGACAACATTTCCTCAGTGAAAAGTTTATGTTATGTTCATATTCTGTATTTTTACCTTTTTTTATTCTCTGGTCAACCTCATTCTGACTGTCTGCTGCTGTAACAAGTGAATTTTCCCAGCGTGGGATCAATAAAGTTTTATCTTAACTCATTTAAATCAAATATTAATATGTTGATGTAGTTTCCAACAAGAACAAACACTCAAGTTATATTTTAATACAGTTGTTTATGTTAAATACAAGACTCGATGAGATAGAGACAAATATAAGATATTATATATCAAGTCATTAAAGGGCAGTGAAAAGTAGCAGATTACAACACAGTGTGATATCTAGATAAACTCCAGAGTGGCCACCCATGAATTTTATAGTTTAAATCTATAGCAATGAAGAAAAACATCATCTAAATCAAGAACAACTACATTTGTTCAATTTCTAAAACATTTTCTTTCAGCTTGATGTCTCTTTGAATGTCTTTGGTCAAAGACATTAGAAAAGAATTGACTCATGACTGATTGATGATTGGACTTAAAATCACAGGCGACATGAAAACGTAGATATAATAATGTTCCAAAAACTGAATGAGCATTGATTCCCTTTGATGAAGAAGCAGGTGATAGGCAATAAAAAAAAGAAAAATTGTTTTAAACACCATTCACCGGGGAATTCATTTTGATTTGAGATACCCGTCCCAAACCTTACAGGCATTAAATACAATGTTTGATTTCATTAGGATTTCCCTCTTTTCTTTCTTCTGTTGGCTCCAACAATATATCAGAACACGATATCCCTTCAGTGTTTCTCACACTGGTTAGTTTGGTCCAAGCTGCTCAGGGAAGCATCTCTGAACTCTGATGAAGGGCTGTCTGCTGTGTGTGTGTGTGTGTGTTCAGCATGTGTGAGTGACGCCCCTTCACAGGTGACAAACATGGGCCTTCCCACTGCAACACCGCTCTGTGGGCATGCATTCTTTTCCTTTTCTCGGTTTATTTTTTTTGCAGGAAGTAAGAGCCTGGTTTGAGGAAGTGACACGTCATTCCCCTGAAGTAATGCGTCCAGAACAAAAGAATCTCAGCCAGAAAGTCAAAGGAATTGAGCAACTAGACATGTGTACCATTCAATGTTGTGTTTGTAGACTGATGACATAAAATCAACTATTTGAAAGTATTTATTAGCCTCATTTATTGGATGTGTATTTATAGTTATTTCCAAATTTTAAAACTTGTTTTTTATACTTTTGCACTGTTTTTTAGAAGTAGCACCACTTGTATTGTTGTTCTGTTTTATCTTTTACAATGACAACAATGGGTTTCTATTCTATTCTATGCCAGGGATTATAGATGTTATCATAATTGTTAGAGGTCAAGAAATGTAAAGTTTGGCAGTGCCCCTGGTTTGACTAAATATCTGAATGAGGTTTTAATCTAAGTCTACATGGATCCGTCTTATTTTAATAACTCCCCATACTAATGGACAAATAACTTAAATCCTTGTGCAATCATTCTGTTCAACTTCATTCTACTCAATTTAATTCCTAGACAACATTTCCTCAGTGAAAAGTTTATGTTATGTTCATATTCTGTATTTTTACCTTTTTTTATTCTCTGGTCAACCTCATTCTGACTGTCTGCTGCTGTAACAAGTGAATTTTCCCAGCGTGGGATCAATAAAGTTTTATCTTAACTCATTTAAATCAAATATTAATATGTTGATGTAGTTTCCAACAAGAACAAACACTCAAGTTATATTTTAATACAGTTGTTTATGTTAAATACAAGACTCGATGAGATAGAGACAAATATAAGATATTATATATCAAGTCATTAAAGGGCAGTGAAAAGTAGCAGATTACAACACAGTGTGATATCTAGATAAACTCCAGAGTGGCCACCCATGAATTTTATAGTTTAAATCTATAGCAATGAAGAAAAACATCATCTAAATCAAGAACAACTACATTTGTTCAATTTCTAAAACATTTTCTTTCAGCTTGATGTCTCTTTGAATGTCTTTGGTCAAAGACATTAGAAAAGAATTGACTCATGACTGATTGATGATTGGACTTAAAATCACAGGCGACATGAAAACGTAGATATAATAATGTTCCAAAAACTGAATGAGCATTGATTCCCTTTGATGAAGAAGCAGGTGATAGGCAATAAAAAAAAGAAAAATTGTTTTAAACACCATTCACCGGGGAATTCATTTTGATTTGAGATACCCGTCCCAAACCTTACAGGCATTAAATACAATGTTTGATTTCATTAGGATTTCCCTCTTTTCTTGGAATGTCCAGCTCTTCCCATCCCTCTACACGCCCGTGTACGCTCATTAATCGACGCATGGGAAACAGCTGCAAAACATCTTTTTGAACGGGTTGTTCTTATCGTGACGCTTGGCCCTGCCGAGTTTGACGAGGACTTCCCGTATGTTTTCGTCTGTTTTCTGCACGTTAGTCTGGATGGCGTTCAGCATGGGCCCCTGCTCCTCCACCAGCAAGGCGATGTCCAGGAAGATCTCATGGATGCTCTGGATGCGGTTCTCCAGGTCCACCAGCTCCTGGTGACGTTTCTCAATCTGAGACAGAGCCGATCGGGCCGTTTTACCCTCGGAGACAATGTTGTCTGTGAACACGTTCCACTGGCCCGTCTCAATAATCTCCTCCATCTCCTCTCCTGACACCTCACGCCCCACGATCTCCATCTGCCTCTGGATCTGGCTCTTACAGTTCTCCCTGTGGCTCATCTCAGCCTCATTATAGTCAAACATGGCGTCGCGGAACCCGTTGCTGATGCAGGCATACTGGGTCCTGGCAATGCGTGTGATGGCAGAATTTGACCCATGTGCTTCTTCCAGTTTGTGGGCTGTGCCATCCATCTCCCTCAGATGAGCTAGAATACCCTCAGCCCGGGACTTAATATCAGCACCGATGGCGTTAGAGTCCCTTTTGATGACGCTCATGTTGGTGGTGCCATGGAGCATGCGGTTGTTCTGCTCGCGGAGCCTTTTAATCTCCAGGCGGATGAGTTGGACCTCTTTGTGGATCTCTTGGGACTTGGAGAAGACCTCTTCCAGATCCGGGCTGTTGTCGAACACCACCGCCTCTTGGTGCAGCTCCTCCAGGTCCACATTGCTGAAGGTGTCGGAGACAGTGTCCTCCTCCTCGTACTCCATCTCCTCCACGTGGCCATTGGACACCTCCTGCAGGTGGCTCAGTCTGTCCCTCATGGTTCGGCTGGAGATCAGGAGAAAGTTACAGATGTTAAGATGATTTTCTGTGTCTGGTTAGTTTTGTTCTAACTTACTGCGCATTAAAACTTTGAATTTAAGACACATTCAGGAATTTATTGACTTTACCCCCCCATATAGGAGGTTGTGAGGACAAAATCAAAACAAAATACATGAGCGAACCACAACACAAACCCTCTAATTTACATGTTTAAACACATCCAGGTCTAATTAAAGTTGTCATGCCTGTTTAAAAGTCCTTTCCTTCTTCCTGCACATACAGCCCAGCCAGTACCAATCACTGGCCTAACAGGTTCTCAGAAGAATAGTCGAAGGTGTTGCTTCTCACCAAACTAGTTCTTATAACTTGTGATCTCGCTGACGTCTATGTCCAGACATGTATCTTAACTTAGCATTAGTTAATGTTCATCAGATAAATCTGTATTTATTGTTTTGTTTTGTTTGAGAAATGGAAAATGAAATAAATTCCCAAAATGAAGTAAAGATCCTGGTGACATCATTTTAAGGGTTAGAGACCGGAAGTTCTCAAACTTCAGGAACTCTTATGATTTTACAGTTGAAGCTCCCCTCTATCAACGAAGAATTTGAGCTGTAATTCTAATCTGGGATAAACGTTCTGTCCTTTATGTTGAAATCTCCTGCATAA
The DNA here is from genome assembly GCF_963576545.1 of Limanda limanda. Classification (NCBI taxonomy): domain Eukaryota; kingdom Metazoa; phylum Chordata; class Actinopteri; order Pleuronectiformes; family Pleuronectidae; genus Limanda; species Limanda limanda. Next base: position 8,929,321 of record NC_083653.1, on the reverse strand, counting down.
AATGTTGAAATGAACACATTTTAAAATTGTTTTCTGGTTAAATATGTTCAGGGTAAATGGCAACAGTCAACTTTGAGCTATGTCGTGGGTACTTCAGACTTTAAAAACATAAAAATATACCAATTTTTTTTAACTGAGAGTATATGGCCATCCTTTTATAAAAAACTACTTAATCTGCCCTTTCAGTAGAGAACAGTAGAGAACAGTCCTGTGGGCAACAAATAAAATATTGTAATTTACAAATGTTGACTTTTGTAACTACCTAGTACCCAGGAATGTTGTGAATACCTTCAGACTTTGAAAATCAAATACATACACAGCAAATCTATGTTTGAGACCATGTTTGCGAGCCATCACCCCATCAATATGATTATTCAAACTTATTCTATGGTAGACTCCCACATCTCATGGCCGCAGTATTAAAAAGTCAAAGATCTGTACCTGTTTTGCTCTGGTCTCCACAGAAATCAAACGTTGTCCTGTACTGTGAGGTGCCCGCGGTGCCACGGCACCATCCTCCAGATCTGATATGAGCTGTTCCTGGATGTGAGCAGAAGCGAAGGGCGCAGAGCAGCTGTGTTTAGAGCCGGAGCTTCACCTGTGGGTGGTGTTGGAAGGGGGTGGTGATGAGTGGAGCCATGCGACTGGGATGATGTGACTTCAGGAATGAGGCCCGGTCGGTTTGGCCTCGCGGTGGCGGCGCATGTCAGGAGCCTCGGTTGGACACAGACACTTTGTAAAGGACCAGGGGGGGGGGGGAGACACCTGAGGGACACTTTAAACTCGTCTCTATTCCAGGGCAAAGCGAGGTGATCAGTTTCTGCGGCTTTATCCAGAAACTCGCAGCTTAGATGGACGGTTTGATTTGGGAGTGGTCATGTCTGCGATACTTGACGGTGCAGGAGGACGACCTGTGATGATCTGACGTCATGGTTTTCCCAGACACACCCTTATAATGACTTCAAGAACAAGCTCTCTCTCTCTCTCTCTCTCTCTCTCTCTCTCTCTCTCTCTCTCTCTCTCTCTCTCTCTCCCTCTTTAACATTTTTTTCATTTTAAAAGAGGAACAAAACAAATATATATACATGGGGTTGTTTACAATGACATACAAACATACAAGCCATATATGTACAATATACATATAAAGTAATCAATATTTGATTAGATTGGATTAGATTCAACTTTATTGTCATTGTACAGTACAAGTACTTAAACAACGCAATACAGTTTAGCATCTAAACAGAAATGTAAAAAAAAGCAGCAAAAGTGCAGAGTATGTGCATGTTTAAAGTGGAATATGTAAATAAATAAGATATGTACAGTAAGAGATAGATATGGAATATAAACAGTATTAGGAGGTATGGTATGATATAAGTACGATGAATACACTATGAGCAAGATAAATATTGAATACACTATAGGTGAGATAATACAGTAGTACAAAAATAACAGTCTAGTGCAAATATTTAAATGTTCAGTGGCTGGAGGAGGGTGTGTGGCAGTCCAAGCCAGGGTGGAGGGGGGAAGTACAGTCACTGGAGGAGGTGTGTGTGTGTGTAGACTTTAAAGATAGTTAAAGTTTTAATGGTCTTTTGTGTTGGATGATTTGGAAATTCGGTTTACATATTGTTCAACGTCCGTCAGAAAAAACATGACACAGGGTATTGCTGGTGTTACTGCTTTAGTTTTACTGAGGTGTACTTAATAAAATGACAACTTGTAGTAGTATACAGGCATCCCCATGATTGGCCCCTTTGTCTTAGCAGAGTCACTCTCTCCGTATCCAAAGATAATTAACTTTTGTCCTCCATCCCCCATCTTCAAACAGGATCAGGACAAACTCTGTCCACAGAAAGCTAATATGTGTCCTGTGGCCTTGTGTGTGTGAGCACTTTATGTGACCTTTGGCCTTTTGATCCTGGGATGACTGTCCCATCACATGCTGCTCTGACATAGATAACTCTCTGGTCGCATATGGGGGTCTGGGAAATCTCTAAGCTTCTTCTAAATCAGCCTGAGACATGGTTTTATCTTGTGTTATTTCTGATGAATATGTTGACAATGTGCAGTTTTTTGAGTGTCCCAATGTTTTCCAAGCTTATATGATGAGGTAACAGGTAAAAAAACGAACTCTGTTTGATAATGAGTGACGGCATCATTGTCCTGTGATGGCATCATTCAAATAAAGGACTACAATCACAGCCCTGGCGTTATTGAGAAGCTGCTGCTTTCATGTGCGCCTCGGATTTATGAGCTTCATTTTTACAGTCTATTCCCCTATCCCTGCCTGGCTGTATTTTACTTTTTTTATTAGTATCTCACCCCACACACCCCCTGTCATTATGTGGGGTGGTTTCTTTGAGTTATTGATCGTATATGTAAGTATATAATGGGGTTGTTTTTGTGTGGCCTCCCTCAGAATACTCAAATATCCGACTGTCCCTTAATGCCCCGCACCTCCTGCAGGACCCTGTCACAAAGTGAACTTTTCTTTTTGTTCCTCTGGAGGATCCGGCCGCAGCAGGAGACCCGAACCGGAGAGAAACGAGAAACCCCGTAAACATCAGAGATAAACAGATCGAAACACACCGACATGAGGTTGTCTATCCTCCGCAGAGCCTATGGCAGTCTGCGGGTCCATCCAGGAAGCAGGGGCAGCGGGGTGGCGCACAGATGCTACCCGGCTGGAGCCACCGGCTGCCGGCTGATCCTCCGGCCGGCCAGCGGCTCCTCCAGCGGGGGAACAAGCCCGAGAGGAGCCGTCCACCTCGGGGAGAAGCTCCGGAGGGATGACGGGCTCGACAGCGACAGTTCTTTGAAGTAAGTTAAAAAAAATGTAAACGTGACGCATTAACTGTGTGTGCTGTGTTGTTTACTCATCATTTTTGTAAACATTAAAAGTTTAAAGAAACAATAATACGCCGTGGAGGAGAGTTTGGTGTGAAACGATGCTTGGCGGACGGTACTTCCGGAGTCCCCGGCGTGTCTGGCTCTTGGTGGGCCGCCAGTAGTGCTCGTGTCCCCGGTAACATCCGAGGGTCTCCAGCTGATGTAACTTTCTTTCGTCGTTGCCAGACACACGATGAGAAAATGTCCCTGAACTCACCGGGAAATGAACTCACACAGAGGATGCTCTGACGTTAGGAGACATGTTCACATCACTAGCATCACCACGTGTGTGTGTGTGTGTGTGTGTGTGTTTACATGATGACAACTTTTAATGAAATTCACTGGAACATTGAAGAATACAGTGGTTTTCACGTTTATTTCTTATTTCTCAATGGTTCAGTTATCAAAAGCTGGATTAGATCTGGTTATGATAACTTTATGGACCCTATATTGATACGTGTATTGATCAGGACCAATCAGGAGGAATAGAGTCTCCATCTTCTCTATTGCCAATATACACACAACTATTGTTATTTTTCCATTTAAAAACTAGAATGTTACTCAGAAGAGTGCATAGATATACGCCAAGGCTCAACATTCCCTTTATGAAACCAAATATAATTTCAATAGATGCAAATTGTTATTCTTAAATGTACAAAGTCATGATTGTCAACCACATAAATGTGTCAGGATCTGCACCAATATTGAATTGGTTCTTCCATGACTCAAAACTAATCTTTTAACCAAGTTTCCAGATCATCTTTCAGGTAGTGTGTTTGTTTTTTGCATAATCCTGCTGCCAAACAAACAAGTGCAGATGAAAGATGATATCAACTCCATGGTAATATTTCCTGCTCATGTGGGAGGTGGCGTTTCAGATGGCTGCATCAAAAATGTCAATTTTTTCCCCCTTCATTCTGAGTCATCATTGTTTTTAAGAGATTCTACAGGATGGAACAACCTATTTCACCGTTATTTTATTTAAATAGTGAGATTTGGGGAGTTTATAGTATAATTTCTAACTGTGTATTTCTTCCATTCCCCACAATTCCTGATAAGTAATTCTGAATATTTTCTCTTCATATGTTGGTTCTTTTACATATATGTTTGACTTGAATCTCAATATACAATGAACCCTGTGTGAAGCCTTAAAATGGTTGTATGCACATCGCTAACCAGTTTATTTTCTCTCACAGGAACGTGGTTCAGAGCACAAAGGAGGCAATGGTGGCTCTGCAGAGAGAGAATCCCTCAATCCAGCCTCTGTTAGCCATTATACAGGTATTTATACCACAATTAGAGGCACTGTGTTGGGTTTCTATTTATAAGTATATAGGTTTCAATCTTGAGGCAGACTCCCTTTATTTGTCAAACCTCAAATTAAAAAAGAGTCAAAAGAGGGTTTACTTTGGCAGAGCTGAGATTAGACACGAGTTGCCCCATTTCACCTTACGCCTCAGAGTTGTGTGTTTCTACTGAAGCCTGTAGTACAAGGTCTGTGAGGTTATTTCACATTGTGCCATTCTATTCCTAAGGCAGGTGAAGATGACAGCTTGTTGGAGATCAATAAGAAAATGGCCGGAAAGGTAATTCTCTCTCTTTCTGTTTTAATGTATTTTGCCCATTTATTCACAATTCAAACATTTCCCTGTCTCTCGGTTCACAGATCGGTTTGAACATCACTCAGCTCTGCCTGGCAGAACAGTGCAGTGAGGATGAAGTAAGTCAAACCGACTCACAATCATAAGTCTGGGCGAACTCTTACTCCCCCTCATTGTTTAGCGTGTCAGTGCATGAAAGCCTCTTCCCTGTGGCAGTTTGTTGATGCATCATGTGATCGAGGTGGATTAGTGAAGAGTCAAGGTAATCTGAACCTCAAACAAGCTTTTACGTTGTTAAATTATTGCTTAAATATGAGTCAGTACTTCTCGACTGTAACGCTACCGATAGCTCATTGGGGATCAGTTCCGTGGTGTTTACTATCTTATGCTACTGGTCGTGGGATTCACTCTCCCTCTCAGCTGTGGGTCTCTGCGCTCAGCTGGAAGTTGACTCTTGAAAATAACAGAAAACGGAAACGGTCGTTGGAATAGCTCAGACATTTCAGCTGACAGTGGATGATTTACATGACAGTACCTGCCCTCAGGAAGCCTCTGCTGCTCCACTGATCTACTGCTCTACTTTTACACATCTTTTCTCTCCCTCCCCCCTTTCTTTTACCTTTGTCCGGGATTTCCATCAGCAGCTCTGACTTGTCTAATCTGAATTCTCTTCCACCCTTCCTCTCTTTTATGTTCTTAAAACCACACATGTCCTTTACTTTTTGCATGTGATGTCTTGGATTTTATGTATTTGTACCTGAATATTTTTGAATCTTACATTTTCGCAATTATTGCAGCTGTGGTTTGTAAGTATTGTTGATTTTTATTTCTGTGCATTTAGATTATAGAGGAGGTGTTGAAGCTCAACGAGGACCCCAGGGTGCACGGGGTCTATCTCCACCTTCCCGCGGCTTCACTCACCAGTCGAGTGCTCGACGCTCTCAAACCTGAAAAGGACATAGACGGGTAAAAAACACATTTGATCATTAAGACACGGTAGCTGAATCGCTGTTGTCAAATACAAACAATCTAAAATCTGAGAATGTGTGTAAGGTTTCCTGCCTTAAAAACTTCCACCAATACCTCAGTATGTGGCAGCCGGGCATGTATAGTAAATCAAAAGTGCATGTCTCTCTGTCCAGATGGAGATAAATGAATTTACTCTCGTGGTGCTGGAGATTTCTGTCCAAATCAGAAAGGGCTGGCGAGAATTAAGAAGAAGTAAATGGAGTATGTGTGTGTCTTCAGCAGACAATTAAAGAGCAAATTAGCAAGATGCCCTTTTGAATCATCACAAATTGAAGAGAAGTGGTTCAGCTGAGGACAAATGATCTAAAGCACATTCATTAAAAGGTTAGTTAAGGTTGTCCTCTGACAGACTAATACGAGCGACTTTATGTCGTTTTTATTGCCTGATCAAATGTTTCCAAACATTTACAGTAAATAGTATAAAAGATTATTTAATGGTGTTGCACTCCTATCATTAACTAATGAATTGTTTTTTCAAGTGTCACGAAGGTGCTTGACACACTCATCATCAGCACTTAACAAAACGTAATGCTTTTGCCAGTAAAAAGTAAGAAGAATAATGCATTAATTTTGATATATTATATATTTATGTGCATATTTGTCCTTCAATAGCATAACAGATTTGAATATGGGACGTTTGGTACGTGGAGACTTGAGCAAAGGCTTTGTGTCGCCTATGGCCAGAGCTGTCCTGGATTTGCTGGAGAAACATGGTGAGTTTCTGCAAAAGAACAAACTATACAGACACTTTGAAAGCAGTACTTAAGGCCGGCGCATGCTTCTGCGTTTTCACGGGCCCGGAAGCGCAAGAGCCCTTCCGGGCCCCTTACGTGCTTACGTATCCCTTCTTACGTGCTTACGTGCGTCGGCCAATTTTTCTTACTAGACGGCAAAGCCCCGCAAGCGTCACCCGCCCGCAAGGGCTGTGATTGGTCTGCTAACTACATAATTTCCAGAGTCGCATTTCCGGTTCATGCCCGATAATACCGGCGGAAACCACGGAAGATTTAGAAGAACGAATATGGATCAAATAGAAGAGCACTTGGCAGAAGAGATCCGAAACTATGTCCACAAGTATAACCCGTCACTGACCGGCGGATTTGTCTGACAGAAAAAGGCTCCGAGGAGCCGCCGTGGCGATGTAGATAAGCTGCTCCTCTTCGTGCCACACACGAAGAAGAGCCGACTTCGACAAAAAACATTATTCCGCCTAGTGTTCTGGCGGGGAATTGCATGGCAACACGCGCAACGCTTGGAAAACCATGAATGACAACGATTCCTGCGTTGGAGCTGCGTGCTTGCGGGCCCCTGACAACGCAGAAGCATGCGCCGGCCTTTAGAATTTGGCATCAACAGTTTGTATCCATGGATCCAAGGACCTGGAAGTGTCCACAGTCCAGGCTGGTGGAGGTGTGACGGTGTGCAAAGTGTTTTCGCGGCACACTTTGGGCCCCTTAATATCACATCAATCATTCTTCACGACCCTTTATGGTCGTAACTGACCCAACATTAAATGGCCATTTCAGTCTTTCACACACTATCTTGGGCCACCCACCCACATATATCAACAGCCGTATAATTCTCCCGACCCATGTTGAAGTTTTTTTTTGCATCTGTCCGAGAGTACAGTGCCAATCCATGGTCGATTAATAAATGGATATTCTCCACTCGCTCAACCCCATCTGTACCTGTTTTTTCTGCTATCGTGAGAAGCGTACACTGATGTTTTGTGGTAGTGCGCCATGAAGAGAGGGTTCATTCTGTGGGAAACACATGATACTATCCCACAGAGCGAAATTCCCCTCAAAGTGGTGTAATGAACATGACAATCATGTCAGTGTTCTTCAATGGCCTCCCCAGTCACCAGACCTGAATTAAAAAATTGGACGTGGATGTGTCAAGGGGTGGTTGACAACATTGGGACGCACAAGAAAAGGGAAGACTCTGCACGCTAATTTGACAATAAGTAGAGATTCACTAATTCTATGCATTTTCCCACATGGAAGCTGTTAAAAGCCTATTTGTCATCCATGTATAGATGGTGAGCACTTATATTTTGACCGCGTGGATTTCTACAGTTGGGTTGCTCGTGCACATAAAGCATTTAATGAGTTGCACAACTTGTAAGTTTATCTCCAATGTTAATCGAATCGTATCTACAGATGATATATTGGAGGGGAAAACGGTGTTGCTGGTCGGAGGTGAAGGACCCTTCGCGTCGGCCCTGCAGTGCCTGATGGAGAAAAGTGGAATGGCTGCTGTCAAGATCAACTGGAGCTCCACAGTTCTGAAGCAACAGGTGTGTTTTGTTTGTGTTTGTGATCATCTGCTCTTCACACACTGCACACACGTATCAAATAGTCTTTACCTTTCTGTCGTTAACATCCTGTCATCCTGAAAGGAGGCTGTAAAAATGTTTCAGCTTGGTCCCTGAAAGAGAAGAGTGCCCCTTGTCAGCTTTGTTGTTTTTCTTTTAATTAGAGACTTTGTTTTGACTGTTGTTTTACAACAGTCAAAAAAAGTCTTTGTCTTGTTCTTATGCTCCACATCTGATACTCTTGTCAGTGCAGTTATTTGCAATTTTACCTGTTTACCACATGGGGTCAGTGTCTACAATGTCATGTAACGGAACAGAACTTCAACAATTGTACTAGTTGAAAACATCTGGTACATTTGTCATACATGTTTATACCTGTCATACACAAGCTAATGATATAATAAACTTTATTTATATATAGCATTCCAAAGTGCTCGTCAATGGCAGAAAAATAAAACAGACTAGTCATAAAATCATCAGCAAAGCACACACTACTGTCTTCTACAAGTTTCTTCACTTTATTCTAGAATTATTACTTGTCTCCTGTTATCATTATATTCTTTACCTCCTTTTGAAAAATCATAAAATAATAAATTGTCCTTCTCTTTCCATATTCTAGGTGATGCAGGCGGATGCTGTGGTCCTGTTGGGCTCAGGGCAGATGGACGTCCCATCCACCTGGTTTAGACCCGAGGCTGCTGTCATTCGCTGTGAGCCAGGTATTGTTAACATACAAAAATCATTACATCCACTCTCATGGAGCGTTGGTGAAAATATGTGACGCCTCTTGGCATAACACCCTTGAGTTTTGCACAGATTATTGACCTCACCACTTCAGATTATACTTAAATGCATAAAAATGTATTGGTTTCCAAAGATGTAGTAGTGTTAAGTTTTGGGTTTACCATAAAGTCAGCTATAGCAAGCTGTTCCCCAAGTCTTTACCACTTTTTCAACATTTAAACATTCATATTTTTATCCAACAATGTGAATTAACCATACTGTTTCTTGTAGATGAACATGCCGCAGAGACCCCCTCTAAATCTGAGTTATGGAGCCTCACAGCAGCTTACAGGACACAGGTACATCTTTGTTTTCACCCCATTTTCTTCAAATATTTTGTCGTTCTTCCACCTCGTTCCCATTGCTGCTTCTTTTTGGCGAGTAGAACGTGGTACGTAGTTGCAGCCGGTGGATCCAGGAGCAGCAGTACCGACCCTGGCGTCTGCGAAACCTCAAACTGCAGCCACTGACACCAGTGCCAAGGTATAGACCACTATTCTGTCATGGGCTGCTTCTCTACATCTACCTGGATGTGTAAGCTTTTCTTGTGCAGCAATGTTCTCATATGTTTACACACGAATATGATATGTAGGGCTTTCCACAAGGACATAAAGTAGCAAATGGAAATTATTGGTTATTTTTTCTTTTGCAATCAAAAAACATGTGATGTAATGTTAGCATACTTCAGACTGCTGTGCTGTCCCTCCCCTACTTTCTAAGACAACACGGCTGCACAGTGAGAACAGGCAAAACCAGTACATTTACAGAGCAAACAGGAAAACTAAATATTTGTTTGTTTTAGTTTTTCTTTGGAATTGTAGCAGTAAGAGAAACCTGATGTAGTTTGGGAAACGCAGGAAATCACTTGTGGGAGTGGTAATACTTTAATTCTACTTTAATAAGTTCTAAGAGATCCTCTTGAAGCCTGGCAATGTTTATTATGCCATTTATTAAACATCTGATTAATTAAACAGATTAATTAAACTTGTATTCATATAAGCACTGGTAGTGAGGCTTATTAAACATCTGGTGGTGTTTATTGAATGTGCTTATTCTCTCGAGCTCAGTACAATATGGCCAAATATACGAATTAACCAGAGAATTAAAGGCTACAACGGACAGTAATAAAGTAACTGAGTAGTGTCGTAGTAGAGAATGATTTATACTGTCTTCTGTGTTTGTTAGTGATATAGAGATTTCCAGAGCTCAGATGCCCAAACCAGTGGACCAGCTGGCTCAGGAGGTCGGCCTGCTGCCTGAGGAGCTTGAAGCCTATGGCAGGAACAAAGCTAAGGTTCAACTCTCCCTGTTAGACCGACTTCATGCTGAGCCTGATGGGAAATATGTACTGGTTGCTGGGTGAGCGTGACTTACTGATCTGCTGAATTTCCTTCAGTGCCCTCTAGTGCTTAAACCAGCAACATAATAGAAGTAAGCCCTACTGGTTACCATTTAGGGGACGATGGCATGCATTCCCGCTGTCCATACTTAATTAGTATTATTTGGAGCTTGAATAATGATTCCCAGTAATACGAGTCATAGCTTGGTTGTACAGTGACTGTGGTCATGAAGTTAATACATAGATGAATTCATATTCATATTTTCTCCACGTCTAGTATAACTCCCACCCCACTTGGCGAAGGTAAAAGCACGGTGACCATCGGCCTCGTCCAGGCTCTCACCGCCCATCTGAAGCTCAACTCCTTCGCCTGTCTCCGGCAGCCGTCCCAGGGACCCACGTTTGGGGTTAAAGGTCGGCTATGATAAGTTCGATATCCTTCCTCCTCTCTGTACCCTATGCCTTTCCAGTGATTACATTATAAAGGGATAGCTCATCCAAAAAATAGAATTCACTCATTATCTACTCACCACGCTGCCGATGGAGGGGTGGGTGAAGTGTCTCAGGGGTAAACAGCGTTGCAGCGGTAAACCGCGTTGCAGCCAAATCCAATACACCTGAAGTAAATGGCGACCACCTTTTCCAATGTATAAAAACAGAATTACTTACTGCTCCTGTGATGTCATCCATTCACATTCAAATTTGTGTCGAAACAAGGTCATCTACACCATGTTTTATCCTGAATGTGCTCTTATATCCTCCTCAGGAGTTTGAGCGTGGATCACAGAGGACATTTAGGCTAAAAACATGATGTAAATGACATCAACTTTGAATGTCTGGGCTTGGGTGAACTGTCCCTTTTAAGCCTGAAGCTTTATTTTCATGTTTGAAAGGATGTCCAGCAGCTTGAAATAGTGGAAAGAATCTCTGATTTTTGTTTTGCTTCCTGTTGAAAACATTGAGGGGGCTCTGAACACGGACAGAGACTGGCGCCCAAAGCAGCGGCAGCACTTAGGAATGTATCAATAACTGCGAGATACGCTATCTTTGTCAGTGTGAGTCTAGCGGTTCGTACCCTGCTACGTTTTGTGCCGTGGGTGGAACGGTTCACCCAGAGTCCACCACTCAGCATTCCTCCTTTGTGCGTCCCTGCCCTGTTGTCTGCCTCTGACTGTGCTACTACTTCTTTGTGCCTAGGGGGAGCTGCAGGAGGGGGATATGCCCAGGTCATTCCTATGGAGGAGGTAAGACACACAGAAGGACTGGCGGTGCTTGCTTCAAAAGGCTCAAGACGTCCAGAGAGTCCCACAAAATACGCACACTCGCAACCCCTGGAGCTGTGGCATAACATTGCTTGTGACTATAGGCTCTGTCTCTAAAGACGGAGAGGGAGGTTCAAAGCTGCAGACACGTAGTCTACGCTCTGACGGCCTCCTTTTTCTCGAAACAAAACACCAGCTTTTTGTTATGCATGTTGCTTCCATCTCTCAATCTTCTCTCTGCACTCCTGTAAGAAAAAAATCTAATGTTTAGTTTCCTGTAAAACGAAAGGGCTCATACCAAGAAGAGAGAATATGAGTCATAATATTTTTAAAGACGGAGGGGACAAAGTCGTAACCTTGTGAAGATTACTTTGTTCTTATCCTTATTTATCATGTGATACATTTACAGCCTTTGATCCTGTATTTTCTATGGGGTTTTATTATCCTTCTGCCCCGGTGGTAGCCAGAGGATTTATGTTTTTTAGATTTTGATGGTCAAAGAAAAATATGACTTTTACCTCATAATAATTACATTTAATAATTTGCCTGTGAGTCAAAAGTGAATGCTCTGATAATGACAACATTTCACACAAATATATAATATGGGATCAAAGTGATTACGTTCAATTTCCAAAATGGCAAAGGTCAACTTCACACTCCGCTTCTTAAACAAACACACACACACACTGTGTTCTAACACATGAAAATAACAGTTCCTCCTTTTCTTGTTTCTGCTCATCCCCTTTTCTCCTTTTATTTCATCCTCCAGTTCAACCTCCATCTGACTGGTGACATTCACGCCATCACGGCTGCCAACAACCTGGTGGCAGCAGCCATCGATGCCAGGATGCTCCACGAGGCGACGCAATCAGACAAGGTGACTCGGCAATAACTTTTCAGCCCATTCGAACACAGAACTTCAGAAAGTGAACCTCCCTTTGTATACGTACTACAATCTTATTATGTGGTCAGAGACAGCTCTGTATCTGTAAAATCCCTTTTTGTATTGTTGTGTGTTCGCTGTGATGCTTCCTACTCAGGACCATAACCCAATCTCCCCCCAAGGCACAATTAAATGTACATTAAAATGCATATACTTCACAATATTGTACCATAACGTTGTGTTGTACCTCTAAGGCTCTGTTCCATCGACTGGTCCCATCAGTGAATGGAGTCAGACGATTTTCACCCATTCAGATCTCCAGGCTTCGTGTAAGTCTAAACAACATCACTACTGTCAATCACACTTTCTAACCCACAAGACTGTTGTGCATGTCTGATTTAGAGAATGTGCGTCTGTCCACTAGGGGACCTCAGTGAGCCTGTCTATAGTTACCTCCTCCCTGATGACGTTTACTCCAAATATTTGTTTATGTCTATAATAATACAATAATGTTGTCGGTTTTTATCACTACTATGGCTTTTGCTTATTTATTTATTCTAAATGGCGCAGGATGTACATTTTTCACTATTAAAATACATATGACAGATGTTGTGGCGATAGAAAGGAGAAGTTTTAATCTGAGCTACATCAGTGTTTTCCCGTCCTGTTGGATAAAGGTCTGTGGAATGAGAATTTAATATGACTATAAAATATTTATTGCTCTTAATGGACGGAGTGATAGAGAAATAGTAAGAGCTCCCTCAGTAAACCTTTTGAACCCGATTGCTTCATAGTAATTTAGTCTGGATTTGTTTTTCAACTGCTTGGATGATGCCGTGCATCTAGCTAAAGTGAACATATTCAGAAGTGTACTTCTACTTTGAGTATAATTATAGGAATTATCCATTTATCTCAATATATCAATGAATTGCTGTATCCAGCATTACCCCCATAGGTTGGATCAAAATCTGGTGACACAAAGTTTTCCAAGTTTCCAAGTTCTTTGATCTTTCTTCTCTCTTCAATTCCAGCGTCTTGGCATCAACTCAACAGACCCAGCGTCTCTCACTCCACAGGAAGTTAGCACCTTCGTCCGTCTGGACCTGGACCCTTCCAAGATCACCTGGCAGAGAGGTATATCTAGAAGTGTAGCACTTAACACCAAGATCAGCTGACTCAACACTGACTTGAGGGAAATAAAGTTGAATTTCACTTGGTCTATGCACCACCTTTCCCCCTTAAACTCCAAATGAAGACAAAAAACTGTTTAAATGTGGGAAATATACTGGGGGGTATGCTGTGATCATGTTGACTTATCAGGCAATGTGATGTTATATCAAAACCAATATAATGGTTATGACACAAATCTATTTTAAATAGTTGTCTTGACAAACATTCCATGGCCCATAAAGATGATTTTTCTGAGGAATGTCAGCAAATGCAGTGCTGAATTAAAAGTACTTTCCTTTTTTAATAAATCAGTCTTTATAAGTCTTTAAACTGTAAACCTGCCTGTTTGGACCGGTTTGTTTTCTTTGTCTGTGGTGATGTTGGTTGCAGCTTTCTTTCTGAAACTGTAACTTGAATTCTCATCAGTGAAAATCATTGATGACAACTCTTTCTGTTCTTCACATCTTATGTAGGAGTGTTGCAGGTATTTGTCCTAGGATGATAAATGTGTGTATAATATGAGAGGGCTTATCCTCCTCTGTGGAAGCTGTGTGGGTTTAAAGTTGTTAGAACAACCTGCCCTGTGTTGCTATGACTGATGTGGTATTTACTCCAGCTGCTCCACGGGGGATTCTCCAGAGACGCAACCCTGGAGATTAAAAACAGATTTACCACCTAATGTTTCGTGGGTGTGACCAGTGTGTCTGTGCGCTCGTGACACAAACCAGGTTTTTTTCATTTTCCCTTCCATTACATCAAACCAGCATGAGAAAATAAGGGAAGACTGCTGTGGTTTCCTTGCTGGTTCGTGACTACTGCAAACAGAACAACTGCTCTCTAGACATTTTATCAGAGAGCAGGCGAAGCGCTGAGTGAAGAAACTTTTAAAGTGCTTTCACTGTGTCAACACCTACTCACAATAAGAGATAACAATTTCTCTTTTTGTCAGTTGTTGGGATTTCTTATGCGTGGAAGCCTGAGAATATGTGATATTTGATCCAGGCTGTAGAGGCATACATTTTCTATGTGTCTCAGGGGTCAGAACAAATTATATTTACTATTTTATTAAAAACGTATGTCTCTTTTCTGTCATTGATATTATGGAAGTTTTCCCGAGCATGAAAACTGGCGCAACATTAATGACAGACAAGTCATAAACCTTTAAAATCTGAGATTTTACCAGATGTTTTGCAAAAACTTAAAATGTCTTTTTGTCCTGATTTTCCAGTTCTTGATACAAACGACCGCTTCTTGAGGAAGATCACAATTGGACAGGCGAGCACGGAAAAAGGACACATCAGAGAGGTATGCAGCTCTAATGCCTTTACAATCTCCATTCCTCTGAATTTATGAAATTTCTTTATGAAATTCTCTGGCACCTGCGGTCTTGGTTTTGGGTTTTTTGGACTGACACATGATGATGCTCACTCACAAGCTGGATTCAGACGTACACTAAACCCCAGACATTCTCCTGAATTATCCGGAGAGGTGAATCTCAGAAGGGCCTCATGTGAGAATACAGCTTTTGGCGATATGGACAGACGCCGGTTGGACAATCTCCTGCTTTGTTCACACGTGAAAGACCAACTGTGTGCGGACATTCAAAACTGTTACCGACAGTGACTTCACTGCAGAGGCTTTGCTGCTGGGTGTCATTTACATGGGTGGAATATTATCATTATGTCGTTTTACAGTAATGATGTCTAAAAACCTACACACACACACACACAAACGCACTCTCCACCGTTTCCTTCTTTGACCACGATGAATTCCAGAAGTTTTTCACCCGTATGTCTTTAGTAATGACTGCCTAATGAAATCCTGTAAATATACACTTTACCTCAATTGGAACCAAGCTGTTCTAAGTGAAAGCAAATGTTTAAAGAAGCAGAAAAATTACCCGCCCACACACACACACACACACACACACCTGGAGCAACCTCTAAGCGGGTTCAGCATATGCTTACATTTACCGCCATCAGTTCGTCCACTCTGTTTGCCTTTCATTCCGGCCCCCCCTCCCCCACCCCCACCCTCCTCCACTGCTGGATACACTATAGCCCCTCAGGGTGTTATCACTGGGAGTGGGAATAGAAATGTTGTGTTCTTTAGAGGATTGATGTGGTTTAAGTTATGATTCTGTCTTTGGCCACGGAATGGAGACGTCTTTGGTTTTCCATGCTCTACCCTGTGGGTAGTTCCCATTCACTCGTTTTCTCTCCTTTCTCTCTGTCATAAAGTTGGAGCTCAGTTTCACAGAAATCAATACAGAAAGTCCCCTCAAAAAGGAGCAAAACAAGATAATGGTTTCATACTTTTCCTCCAAAATCGTCATTTTGAAACCAGGCCATGGTCATTTGACTTTTCTCCTCCTCATGTGATCAAGCTGGTGACTTTGAGGTCTGGATCTCTTGTCTGCCAGTCACTCGGGTA
Source organism: Limanda limanda (assembly GCF_963576545.1). Lineage (NCBI taxonomy): Eukaryota > Metazoa > Chordata > Actinopteri > Pleuronectiformes > Pleuronectidae > Limanda > Limanda limanda. The sequence continues at coordinate 8,913,615 of NC_083653.1, read as the reverse complement.
ATTGCCGAATTGTTTTTGTTGACACAGTCTGATCCCTACAACACTGTGTTCTCAAGACGAGTGAGACACTTTTAAACCTATTGTCCCTTATCAAAATTATGTCCATATATTTTTTTTTTTAAAGCGATAGTTTTTGCATCATAGGTGCAAACTTACACATGAATTTAATCTCGAAACATCCGTGAAATTGCATGAATATCAGTTTATTTGTTTCTGTTGTTTACATTTTGTTTGATTGTCCTTTTCTCGCACTGCAGACTGGGTTCGACATCGCGGTGGCCAGCGAGATCATGGCCATCCTGGCTCTGGCCGACAGCCTGGAGGACATGAGAAACAGACTGGCACGCATGGTGGTGGGGACCAGTCGCTCCGGGCAGCCCGTCACCACAGAGGACCTGGTGTGTGTTACTGTGTAGTCCTTTCTCTCAGGGAGTGTGGGAATTTCAACTCTGGCAGTCTCAGTTTGCCCCGTCATCAATACATGTCAGAATTTCTACACTGAAGATATTCAGACAGCTTAGGTTTTGCCTCTCGCTGTTTCTTAACTCAGTTACACTAAGATACAGAAATGAGTTTGAAGATTAAGAGTGTCAGGCGTTGACTATTGGATTTTTAAAAGTGAAAGCTTAGTGTTTTCTGGCGGGAATTTATCCAACCCATTGAGGAAAGAGCTGTTTGAGATCGACCGCCCTCTGAAGCGTTTAATATTAAAGGTCTGTTGGCAGAGAGAACTGCAACTGAAGATGATGGATTGATACGAAAGATAGACTAGATAGACTAGATAGATAGATAGATAGATAGATAGATAGATAGATAGATAGATAGATAGATAGATAGATAGATAGATAGATAGATAGATAGATAGATAGATAGATAGATAGATAGATAGATAGATAGATAAATATGGATGGATGCATATATGAGAGAAAAAAGATAGATGGATGATAGATACAAAAGAAGGAAATATGGTTAGATGAGAGATACAAAAGACAGATAAGATTGATGGATCGCTGTGAAAGTTTGATAAGATGGATAGAGAGATTGATGGATACATATACTTTATTGATCCTGAGACAATTTACTACACAAAGTGAAGGCAAACCTCTTCAACATTTTTGACAACCTGCAAACTTACATTCATTTGAAAGAAACACTAAATAAATAATAATGAACAGTGCTGCAAAGTGTGTTGACGTGTAGAAAAACTCCTCATTGCCGTTATTAACTCTCGATTATCTGCGGTTTTCTGTCAGACTTTTCACCTAAAAATGTCCTCATTTCCCACTTTTGCCCCTAACACAGTGCAGCACCACCTCCCCCCTTTCAAAACAACGTCTCGTCTAGGTGTAACCTGTGACTTAAACGTTAACCAGGCCTCTTCGCACCCCTCACCAGACCCAGATCTATGGGCTCAGCTGGCTGCGGTTTTACAACGAAAGCTGCAGCCTGACTGTGTTGTTTCAGAGCCGCACGGGAGGATCCCCTATAAAGTTACATTAGTCCGGTTAGTCAGGATGCAAAAACATTACCACATCTGCAGAGCCAGACCCAGGGGGAATATAGTATAGAACTGTGTGTGTTCGTGTGTCCAGTTTGATGACCGGGCACAATTTTGAAGCAAATCTTACCCGCAGCGTTACTGTGGTGCTGTTTATCATTTAACAAACTATTTCTTTACGTCAGCATCAGTTGTTTGTATCATTGAGGTAACGTTTTTAATCTGAATCCCAATAACCTGTTCCTGTCTGTCATATTTCCTTCTTCCTCCCTGTCAGGGTGTGAGCGGAGCACTGGCGGTGTTAATGAAAGATGCCATTAAGCCCACCCTGATGCAGACCCTTGAGGTGAGACACCCACATAACCCCACTTAAATTGTCGTTATCCGGCTCCACGTAGCGTCTTCTGATGAATATCTCGTTTAAGAAATAGGCTGAGGGTCCGCGGGGAGAGGGGAAGTGGCACTAAACCTACCTCTGCTGTCAGAGAGAAGAGGAGAGTGCTCCAGTGAGCGCTTCTAAGAAAGGATGATAGATTGACCTTTTTCTCCCATGGCTCTTTATCTTAATAGTAGTTAAGCAGAGGGCAGGTGGAGCTCTTGGTAGAGGCCACTCGGTCCCCACTTACACAACTATCAGTTCTGGGTGTGACGACTTATGCCATAACACAGCCTCTCGCAGCATCTGCTTCTCATTTGGCTTTTGAGCCATTGCCATAACATGAATGGACATGCGATCACACAGGCACGAGTAGTGACCCTAAGCTGTCCCTGTACTACTAAGAAAACACCCAACCCTGGAGAAAATGGAGGGGAGTGGAGATTAAACACACTGACGGATCATGTCTGTTACTGTAGGAGTCTGTTTAATGGAAGCAACAGGTTTACAGACTAATGTCTGAAACTAACTTCAGGAAGGGATGAGAATGTGGCCTTGAAAATAATCCATCCCCCTGTGCTCGGCATAAATATGAGTGATAGAGAAATAATCACCATTTTACCACCAAATCTTAGCTGGGAATATGTTGACATCACAATATTTCCTTATACAAATGGTTTTAAATTACATCTTGTGCCTCTGCGTTTAACTCTACAACATTTCTACAAAAACATCTTCTCCTAATGGTGTATATTATGTTCATGGTCCACATTTTATTTTCATTTTACAGTTGTATTCTCTTGTCTACCTCATTCTGACCTGCCTGCTGCTGCTGTAACAACTGAGTTTCCCCAGTATCAATAAAGGTTTATACTCCTATCTTAGATTTTATAAAACAAAAAAAAACCTTTTCATACAACTATTTGGAAATCTTATACAACGGCTGTCGAAATGGCCCTAAATTATATTAAGATAAAAGTACTACACTGTGTTTTCACATTCTATATGTATTATATTGTTAAAAATTGAACTTTAGTCATATTTTTTATTGTTTATTTTCCCCTTATATTAAACTTAATGTCTAATACGAGACACTGCTTCACCTTCTCAGGAGACTGGTGGAGCTTTTTGTGATTTTCTGACATTGTATGGACTGAATAGTTAATCGAGAACATATTTTACACGTTGATCAAATGAACCAAATTTGATATTTATCTGTAGAATTTGTGTAAATGGTATAAATGATCTTATGAGCTTTTCACTAAGTCGGCATAGAAAATGACATTGGTTACCAAACCTGAAGTTTATACTACACACAATGTTTGCAGTCAAGCCTCTGATAACAGTTTCGACTTTCCTTTGTTGTTGTCGAGCTATTTTGTGTTTGTTTGCTCTTTGTTGGTTTCGAACAGAAAGCTTGATTACATGGCGGGATCGGGCAGGATCACATAAACACACACTGTCCCACATTGGGTGTTTTCATGGGTGTAGAAAGGGGGGGTGGAGTGGAGCATTCAGCAGAGATTTGGTTACTTTGTTTTTTTGGGAGGAAGCGCTGCAGTGCTGTTGTGTGAAACTGTTTCCTGTGTGGGTTTCCTGTGATTTTGGTCAGGGAGCTGGTATCGGGAACCGAGCGGGGGCCCCAAGAGCTCCATGAGAACTTTCCGTTGAGCTTGACCGCCTGTTGTCTTTGTGCCCTCTTCGCTTGGGATGGTGTGTTCTGTGTGTGTTGAATACAGACCGACGCGATGCAGACGCTGTGTGTTTGTCTGCGAGAGCGTACATTCCTGTGATCTCTCAGATGAGGCAGGAGACAAAAAGCACACAAGGAAAAAGCGGTAGTTTCTGAACCCACGTCTACAGTCGTTCTGTGCGTTTTTCAAACTTCCTGTCGACGTGGAGTTCGAAGGAAGGAAGGCGTGTAAAAGCCTTGATGGTCTGCCCTGTGACTTCAGGCTTTTCCAGCTTGCTTAAAATCTCAGCTGGGAATATTTTATTAGCGTGGTTCTCTCCTGCTGCTGCCGTCCAGGACAGTACGAGTGATCCACAGGAAGAGGATATAGTGAATCTTCCTGTTATTGTTCGTCTCCCTTCCTACTCATCATACGATCCGCTTGTCCACTAAACCGAAGAGGTGATACGTTGGACTTCTCGTTTATTTCCACTGTCATCACCCTGTTGGCGCTCGTTTATTTCCTGAATCGCTTTCCCTCGTGCACAGATGTGGAAAGTGTGAAAAGTGTGAGCGGGGTCGAGTTAAGGTTCAGACGTTGCAAACACACATGGAAATCCACGTAATGTGTGACGTGTGGTGTCATACATTGAGGAATAGGGCAACAGAGGTTATTGAATGGGTGTGTTTGACATCAACCTGTTGTCCTCACCTCCTTTTCCTTCTCCCTTCGTGCAGTTCGATGCTGTCGAGTCTCTACCACTATTTGCATAGACAAATAGAGTAGTGGCAGCGTTTGTCAGGGCCTTTTTTAATAGTTGATTTACTCCCCCAAGAGGGAGGTTGTTTATGCAGGCGGAGGGAGAGGTATGCAAACAAAAGCTTAGAAAATCGTGGAAGGCCTTCCCATCCTTCCCCTTTCCTCCTCCTCAAGGAATTCGCAGGCAGTTTAACAATGGGTCAGTTGGCTCTCCACCGTTTTTCATCTTGACCAGTTTTCTCCGTAATCTCCCTTTCTCCCTCACAAGCACGGTGACCTTGAAGAGTAAATCATCCCTCGGTGCCTGTGTTCTTTGATGCTTTGCCTCGTGTCCGTTGGAGGCACCCTGCAAAAACATCTTTGAATAATTCACAGTTGTTGCCTGCAAACCTTTTTTAGAACCGATCTCCTGTCTGTTAGATAACAGCAGCCGAGAGTCTGAGCAGCGGAAACGGTTTGTAGAAGAACCAACACATACAGCCGCTGCGACCTGACAACTGAATAGTTAGGACGCATAACACATGGGCGCTTACTGGTTGAGCAGCAGGTCCCCGGTTAGATTTCCGCCTGGCCGGACCATTAACTACGTAAATACACTCTCCCCTTCTCTCTCACCCCGTTTCCTGTCTATCTGTTTTTGCAACAGTATTTTTATCATATTCATAACTCAAGGTGCACGGTACATATAACTTGGCATGTGAAAGTATAAGTGTAAAGACACAACTAACTTAAGTAAATTCTTCAGAGGAATATACATTTTCCACATTATCAGGCACATTTTTCCCATTTCGGTTATTGCAATGTATGATTCCAAGCAAGAAGTGTAAGACAAACCTTGGCTTCTCTCTAAAGACTCAGACCAAACAATATTTAGGATGTGTCCCAAGCAACACATTATGATTCACCGTCTGTTTTACATCCATAACCGAGCACATTTCTGTCTCTCTGGTAGAAACTATTTCCACCAGTGCTGTTTCACCTATTGTGATATTGAAGTCAGCATCGCGCACAAATTGCAGAAAGTCTCATTTATATGTTACAGGCAAAGTTTAGTTCAACATATTTCTGGCCCAGAACTGGTCTGTTACACCTGCCCAGTAGTAAACATTCAAACTTTCAAAACTTATTTTTTAGTTAGGCATTTCATGTTTACATCGTGTATATGGCATTTGTTTTACATGTATTGCATTTTCCATGGTCTCCTGGTTGTGTTTGTCTTCTTAAATCTTTGTAACTATCAACTGAAAGTAATTGTGAGTGTAATGTACAGAAAACGTGCACTTGAAGGGCTCTGGTAGTTTGTGTGTGCAGTCTTTAGTGAGTAATTCAAATCAGCAGGGGGAGGACGCCTGGCCCACGGTCGGGCTGGCGTGCCAGTCGAGTACTTCTTCACTTGTGCTACTGTTTAGACAAACACGGTACCAGCCAAAGGCCACTCACACGTACATGTTGATCCTGGACGTTTGACTGAAAGACGTCGCATTTAGTATGAAAGAGCTGGTTAGTCCTTATTTAAACTTGGTTGAAGAAGTTGCTGTGGGCGACACTGTTTTCTCACCCCCTCCTGTATGTTTGTGTGCCTCTCTCTCGTCTGGTTGCAGGGTACTCCAGTGTTTGTCCACGCCGGGCCTTTTGCCAACATCGCCCATGGCAACTCCTCGGTGTTGGCAGACAAGCTGGCTTTGAAGCTCGTCGGACAGGACGGCTTTGTGGGTGAGAACACTCCGCCTGTGCATACAGATCACACAGGCACACACACACGAAGGCAGATGCACAACCTCAAAACCTCTTGGCAGTGACAGACAACAAGAAGTTAACTGTCGAGTCCCAGATGTTGAGGGATTTAAGCTTCCTGAGCAGATTCAATGATAATATACATTTTACAACAGTCGTGAAATACAGCTTGTTCCTCTACTTTGTGACCTTTAGCCTACATTTGTCTTACTCCTGGTTCTGGCTCCGTTCTACCTGCCTCGGGTCGTCCGCCGCTCTGGTGTCCTGCTCCTGCGTAACTTTCTAGGAAACCGCTGGAGAGGTCACTTTCAAAAACACAAGAGGGAGGGGAAGGAAGCAGATTGATAATCTTAAGTGTGCCTGGAATGCTTTAGAGTAAACCACACTAATCCCCTCAATGTCAAAGCATACTTGAGTATTTCCACTTTTATCTGTCCATCCATCACCGTGCTCTCCCACCCTCTTATTGACTTTGGCAATAGAAATATGTTTGGAATGCATGCGTGTGCAAGTTTGTGGGGCTTGCGGTGCATTTGATGTACATGCTACTCTCCTCGAGACTTGTATTTATGTGTATTTGAGACATGTTTTTATTTTGACTGAGGACAATAACAGGTCAACAAGGGTAACATTACGACAAGCTGTCATCTGGGAGCGCGGAGGCTCGAATGCGCTTTCTAGACCTCCACCCCACTTGTTTTCCATCTGTCCATCTCACTCCCTCCCTGGTCTGTGTGGTTGTTACCTGACTCTCAGGTATGCCAGGAACTCAACCTCCCTCCTCTTCCTCCCTGAGCAGCTGGGATGCATGTACCCCCGCCTCACCCCTTCACTTTCCCACAGCCTCCCCTCGGCTCTTTTCCCTGATGCTACAAACATTACCTCCCTCGCACTGGAATCACTAAAGAGAATAACAACTAAACAGCAAACAAAATCTGAGTGTTTCTAAATGATCGAGTTTCATCATCAAGTTGAAGTTATTGCTAATTTTGGCACAGAATGACATGAAGTTATCAGACAGGGTTAAAAACACCAAACAACATCACCAGTTTGACTAAACTACTTTGATTAGACATAAGATGGAAGTGACACTTGAGATTTTGGGAGTATCCCTAATATTTGATGATTTAGTATATACTCTAATCGTCAAGCACATTTGTACAGAATTAGTTTCCTTCAATATACCCAGCCTACAAATCATGGTTTTAGTGTAAACGGTCTTATCCGACCACCAGACCCTGCAGTTCCCCTCAGCTGTGGGTAGAAACCATTTGGTTTTACTGCTTGCAGCTTTATTACTGTTTTTATTCACTCTCACTGGTCTCATCAGTCTTGTTCCCAACAGGAAACTATGCACACTACCTTCTAACAGGCACACGACCAGTTAAAACCCAATGTTAGCATGTCACTGCATTTCACAGATCTCATTTCAACCATTGACTTGACTTTAATGTTATTATATGAATGGATGTGATAGTGAAAACCAAAAAACTACAAAAAGCTTTAATAAACAGGGATCTTTCTTTTGAAATCTTTATACAACCCCACCACAATGTCTTGAGTTATTTATACGGTGCAGTTTAATTATTTCCAAACCTTCCTCTCATGTGGCAAAGGAAGAACATGAACTCTCAATGAACTCACCGAGGCAGCGTATGAAAATACTCAGGGGCTGTGCTTCATCATGCTGGATGTTACATTGATGGTTTTTCAAGTCACTTTGGAATCTGCTCTTAAAATGTCGAAATTTTGTTGGGAGGGGGGGGATTTCATGGTGCCAGATGTGAGGGATTCCTGTATCGTTTACAGGCTGGAGTATTGAACACAAATGAGATGTGAGATTTCCCTTTCGGCAAAGCCTCGTTAAACAACAGCGACAAATCATTTGGGCTTTTAAAGAAGTGACCGCTGAGAGATGATGATGTCAAATATTTCCAACACAACAGTTTTCTTCAGCTACAGCTTTAACATTTCTGTTTTGTTTTTCTGCTTTTGTTGGTTTGATATCGTAAACTGAATATTTATGTTCGCCAAACCCCTCGATTTATTGAGAAAACAACCAACAGATAAATCCATAATAACGATAAATATTAGTTTTAGCCCCAAACAACACAGTTTATTATGGAAAGTGTTTGAAAGGAAGTCGATGATGGTGTTGATGTAGCCTATTTTCCAGTGTTTTTATTGGCCAGGGTGCTGATAACACTGCTCTGACACCACCCAGCTCTCTCTCACTCTCTCTCTCTCTCGCTCTCTCTTTGGCCCCACTCACAACAACATCGACCTTTTCTTCCCCTCTCGCTCTCTGGCCTGTTAAAGGTTGTCACACAGAACAGGAAGCTGGCGAGTGTTTCCTTATGACATCCTCTGGGGTCACTCTCCTGCCAGTGTAACGTGGACGGGGCTCGTCGTATTTGCTGTCGTTTCTCATCAGCCGTATATTTTTGTTTTCATTCCTTTTGTCTCTGAATTTGATTTCATCTGATGTATCTGAGGTGTGACTTCTCCTGTAATCACTTTGTGGGGAGGTCACTCAATTGAGGGAAATATCCAGAAATACTCTAGTGGCACTAATGAGAAACACTCACTTCTGTCCGTGACCAAACCCAGTGTTGAGTTTCATGCCTGCAGGTTTTAAGTTTAGAGGTGGTGCAGCCAATGCATTCTGCTTCATGTTAATATTGTCATTTACATTAATTTTCATTTTCAGTTTTATTTGTGTGGTGTCAAACCACAACATTCATAATCTCAAGGCTCTTAACCACAGGCTAAACACGCAGGTTTATAACAGACACTGCACTGGTTGTACGACACTTCCATTCCCTGTCCCTCTCTACCTCACATCTCTTCTTAGTGAATGTATTTGAGAACAATTTATCCAATACAATCTGCGTTGATTCGATTTTTTTATTGATAATCAAAACTAAATAGATTTTCTATCTCAAAGGAAGCAACACAAATCATTCCCTGAGCGCTGACAGCTTAACTGTTCCAGATAAATTGTGAATTTACTGTTAATTTGCCTCCAGACATGCGTCCTGATCACATTTCCTCGCGTCCTTGAATATAATTAAATCACATGTTGTTCTATAAATGACTGTCCACGCACAAAAACACACACCTTTCACCAGCAGAGACAGACGTGCAGGACGTCCTGATAAATGAAAATGGCCCACAGGAAGTGGAGAGAGGGTCTGGACCAGCAACAGATGCTCTAGTGAGAAATTAGCTGACAGAGCGTTATTATAATAATAAATGGTAATATGGACACTCAACATTGGCTGACAGACCCTGATATCGTCTCCCTTCTTCTGCAGCTATTTTGAGTATCATTTAATTTTCTTTTCTCTAAAAATACGCCTTGTTTTATCGTGGAGCATCATCTTGACTTTTAGGCCTCCGCGCTGGCGACAGTCGTGGAGGGAAGGATGAACTGATTGGATTTTGGAGGTCAAGGTTGAACTTTTCAGACAAATGTCTAATTGAATTAAACGTTGAAGTAATGACATTTTTCACAATCAAACTAAATCTAAAGGGCAACTCCATTGTGACACTGTGACATAACTGTCTTTTTTTTAACTGCTTGTTTTGGCCAATATTTAAAGCCATAACTCAGTTTTGAGGCTTAAAACTGAATGCAGGTCTAGCACACAGTATTTTTGATGGTTTTTATCAGCCTTAAGGTTACGACATGCAGTTCCAGGGCATGTTTAGTATTTGAGTTTGTTTTTAACATTGAAAGTGGAGTTTTAATCCTTCACGTTCATTCTTTGTACTAGTTTATTATTACAAATGTATTACAAAAAGCCCTAGTTTTTAACTCGCTTTTTCACATACAAAGAGTTGTGGTTAATTTGGTCTATTCCAAAGCCGAAAGGATCATTCTTGCATTTCAGCTCTTGGCCATTTAGAATTGAACTCATCTACTTCAAAACAAACTTTATTCCCCTGTCTGACAGAAAGTCTCCTGCGCTTGACTTTATTGTTCTCCCCTGGTGGTCATCAAGTGTTCATAAGGTTTGATATTTAGCTGGACTGTAAGGGTAGTGAATACCAACTGGCAGGTAGAAACAGAATTCAATTCAAGTGAATATCCCATCACTCATTTTGGATTTTCACACACCAAAAAAGCACCGGAGTTGTCTCAGAAGAGAAATTGTAAGTCCATCCTTTTTTGCCCTTTAGTCACGAGTTGTTAAAACCTCAATACAAAACGTTAGGTGTGAAACCAAACCTTCGTCTTCCTCTGAAATTGAGGCTTTGGTCAGTAGCGAGTGTTGCAGCACAATGGTGCCACACACATAACAGCAGTAACAGGAAGTCTTATCTTAACAAGGCCGTCACTGCAGGTGGACTATTTGCTTTGTTTGGAGCCAGTTCAAGAGGCGTGTGTATGGTGAACCCATTACTCGATACAGTGTTACTGCTCACACACAAACACAGACACACTCATTTCTTATTTGAATGAGGTCCGTCAACTTAGCCCACATGTGTATGAAGTTGTATTCTGATTGAAGCAAACATTATGATCAACATAAATTAAAGTGGTGGAGAGGAAACGAGTAGAACGATGATTCTGATCAGGTCGTCCTCTCTTGTTATTGATTCATCAATGTGTAATTCCCTCTGTGTTCTGACAGTGACTGAAGCTGGTTTTGGAGCAGACATCGGGATGGAGAAATTCTTCAACATCAAATGTCGCGCGTCGGGCTTGAGGCCTAATGTGGTGGTGCTGGTTGCAACCGTCCGAGCGCTCAAGATGCACGGAGGCGGTCCTAATGTAAGTGAACACATCACTGCTAGCGTAATACACTCTAGTCAACACGAGGACGGTAATTAACCATTATTTCGACTATCGATTACTCTGAAGTGATGAATTCTGTTTCCCAAACCCCGAGATTGGCCTCCTCTGATACCTTTTTTTTAAAACTACAAACTAAGATATTCACTGTACTGTCGTTAGAGGAGCAGAGAAACCAGAAAGAACTCACATTTCATTAAATAAAAAACCCTCAAAACGTTTATTCAAATGATCCAAATGGTTGCGGATGAATTTAGTTGTTGAATACCGAACAATTAATCGTTTCATTGTTGTAGCCCTTGTCAAAACAGTGACATGTATCTGTTGTAACAACTTGAACAGCCACCTCTCCTTCTTGGGAATATCTTAATGCCATGTTTCTGTAATTCTTCACGTGTAATAACAGACGCTCACATTATCTCTGACGTATTGGAATAAAGTAAATCAGCCAATCAACTCACATGTGATATATGTTGTTTACGTGACCACAGCCACCCGTCATGAACCGTAACATGCTGGTAAAGGTCAGGAAAAAATACCTGCTGTGTTTTCAAGGAGCTGAAACTCAATAGAAATCAATTAACCTGTTTATGTAGTCTCTGAAAGTTATCTCTGTGCGTATCCATTAAAAGTATATGTTGCACTCTACACACGGCAAGGTTTCATGGCTTTTAAGGGATGATTAACTAAGAGCCATTCAGCTGTTTTTCATTAGTTTTCCAGCGTTGGCATGAAAACATTTCTGATAGCTCACAAGAGTGTTCCAATTTATTTTGAAGTCTATTTGATTGACCCACATGTTTGTAATGAATAAGATTATGGAAATCTGCTTAGAATTTCTTTGTATTTTACTGTTACTCAGCATTCCGTTCACGAAAAGGAAATAGTAGTAACCACTGGCTCTTCTTTGGAAATGTTGAGAAAAAGTATGGACCAAGCCATGAAAACATCAGTTCTCTATAACAAGTAAATGTTTCCAAAAATTCAAATTTGATTGACCCACCTTCCCATGATTAGAATAGTTATGAAAATCTACTTTGAATTTCTTGGTATTAACGTCTGGGACATTCATTAGGATAAGCAGTATTCACTGGCTTTTTCATGGAAAATTAGGACCAAGGCAAATAAATATATACAAAAGATAAAAACAATATGGAAAATTGTTTCCATATAAAATACTGAGATGTGTTAATATGTGATGTGTTTGTGTGTTTTCAGGTGTCAGCGGGTGCACCTCTACCTAAAGAGTACATTGATGAGGTATGAGCTTTTTTAATAAATACAAGCGAGTGCACAAACACACCCACATATATATATATATATATAAGACAACTTTATAAGGAACACAAAGGTTTGCAGAAACATAATTGTGTTGATGTGGGCCCCAGAGTTTATACTGGGATTGTCCCTCAGGCCAAATGTGTGGAAAACTAGGGAAACGCTGCATTGTTTGATTCTGTGTGTGATGCAGTGAAAGAAAATCTATCTGCAACAAGCCTCCAGTTTACCAAAAATTAATCCCCCACCCGAATGCTCACATACTGTCCGTGGCCCATTAACAGGGTTACGAGCAGTCATTCGATTAAAAGCACAAATAGAACCTTTGCATGTGGTTCTGTGCTTTCCGGATGTGTGGGCTTTAGCAGAGTGGAGGTGGGATTCTTATGGTGTGTGTGTGTGTGTCCATATTTGGATAGAATGACTGGTTTCTCAGGCAGCTTCAGCTGAGTAAATAATGAAGCCGTATGAGCATAAGTTAATTGTGAGGCCTGTAACGAGAACCAGAAGTACTGAGCGAAAACAGAGCCAGGGAAATGAATTTATGGGATCTGTATTGCCTTACTGCTCTGAGCCCGCGGGCTGCACAGGCTACACACACACACACACACACACACACACACACACACACACACACACACACACACACACACACACACACACACACACACACACACACTGCAAGATTGCATTATTGTGTTCACGGAGTAGCTGAAAGAATAGCCTCTTAATATTCTTAGAAGTAACTTGAGTTCTGAACACACAACATGAGAATTACTGAAAAACTGCTCAAATTACAGTAGTACCACAGTTTTATTATATCCTGCAATTCATAGCAACACCAAGTATAATGACTTCTCATACTAACATTATACCACTAACAATATATGTATTTCTTTTGAGTAAAACGTAATTGCTAACAAGGGTGATTGGCATAGATTCTGATTTAACTGCTATTAGTTTGGATAACTCCACCTAAATGGGTGAGAAGGAAATGAGGCCATTTAAACTAAGCTTCCACAGGAAGTACAGATTTCCTGTCATGCCCATCAAAAAACTACTCGGCAGGGAAAGACTGGATTTGAGCCTTTTTGTGTTGGAGTTTTATCTCATTCACTACACTATGGGATTGTTGATGTTGTGTGTGTTCAACATAATAGGAACGTGTATTTATTTTAAGGGGATAAATATACCTGGCAGTAGAGATGTGATATATCGAGAGGGAAGACACACACACTTTATCTTCACCTAAATCAATCTTGCTGTAAGTTATTAAATGGGAGAAACCCTGAAGCTACATGAATCATCTGTTTTATTATGATGGTTAATATTTTTGGTGTGCAGCCAGGAATAGTGCATTTTATAGATCTTTTAAATTGACTTATAATCACGCAGACTTCCCCTTCCCCTCTCTCACTCTGTTCCTCTTCCTCTGTGTCCGTCTCCAGAATCTGGGTCTGGTTGCAGGCGGTTGCCATAGCAATCTCAGAAAGCAGATCCAGATCGCAGGTCTGTTTGGGATACCGGTCGTGGTGGGGCTCAACGTCTTCAAGTGAGAAACATGCCGTTATTAACTTATTCATTAGCCTTAGGAGTAGGGATATGATTCTACATCTAATTATTTTTGCCTTTTTAAATACGTTCTTTGTTGTCATGGCCACTGCTCACATTTCCCCCGTGGTGATCCCTCAGGACAGACACCCAGGCAGAGATTGACCTCGTGTGTCAGATTGCGAAAGAGTGCGGCGCGTCTGATGCCGTGCCATGTCACCACTGGGCGCAGGGCGGGCGAGGGTCTTTGGAGCTGGCCCATGCTGTGAACGAAGCTGCCAGCAGACCCAGCAACTTCCAGTTCCTGTACGACAGAGAGGTGAGAGCCGTGTAATGAACCACACATCATCTTGTTCGATGTCTTTATTCAAGTTGCATGACAGGCAGCCGTCATTTTCCCTGATCCTTCCCTTTTCCTGTGTCGGTCACTTTCTGTTTGCAGTAAATGATGATTGTATCTTAAGGAGCTAAGCCAGAGACTGTGGAGATAAAAAAAAAATAAAAAAAACATCAGCTGGTTTGAGTTAGTGAGTTTGGGAAGTTGTGACTTAAATTAACTTATTCTGTTACACTGACATGGGTTTGTGTGTGTCTTTGTGTGCACTTATTTGTAGTGTGCATGTGCCTGGATACCACGAGTCCCAACAATTGGCGTACAATAGGTCCAGGACTGATTTAATTAATGCAGTTGAAGAAATTAGTTAATTACTACCTCTGCCAAGGAGGTCATGTTTTTTCTTTAGTGTTTCTTTTGTCAGCAGGATTATGCAAAGGCTACTGTACAATTTTGCACCGAACTTGGTGTATGGGCAAGAGAAGGACCTAGGGTGGTTCATTCAAATTCATTAACGTTGCAGAAACTGGCATTTTTTTTATATTTTTGTCAATTTCTAAGAAAATAATCTACAAATCTGGGAATTGAGATCTGTGTGTTCATCCACTTTGAAGCGGTTGATTCTTACCTTTTGTCCTTTTATCTTAGCGCTAGAGATATATTCGGAGGAATTGTTCTCTTTGACCTGATGTGTTTTCACCTCTTTCACGCAGATGCCGATAGCAGAGAAGATCAGAACAATCGCCCAGAGAGTGTACGGAGCGGACGATATCGAGCTGTCTCCAGAAGCTGAAGCCAAGATCGATTACTACAATCAACAGGTGAGATCAATGCTGCTGCTCCAACACTAGCCTGAGATCTGGCTACATTGCCGTTAAGAGGATCCCTCGTTGAGTCACTTTGAGTGTCTGCACCGTAACAAGCTCGTGTGTGTAAAGTTGTAAAAGTGGCTCCAGACAGAAGTCATGCAGCTCATCTCCTTTCTCTGTTCCACTTTCTCTCACACTCACATACACATTAATGCGTTATATTTTTCTATTCTGTCTAACCAGGGCTACGGTGCGTTGCCCATCTGCATGGCCAAGACCCATCTGTCCCTGTCCCACATGCCCGACAAAAAGGGCGCGCCCACTGGATTTGTTCTGCCAATCCGAGAAGTTCGTGCCAGCGTCGGGGCCGGCTTCATCTACCCACTGGTGGGAACGGTACGTGGTCAGAAACAGAGCCTTATAGTTCACAGGTCTATAAGTACCTGCATAAAACTGCATACAATTCTATTTTATTTCTTCTTATACAGTATATTTCTTCAATAATCAATTAAAGTCACAGTATCACTATAGTGCAGATGGGTGCTCAGAGCCATAAACTGTTATAAAGATGGACGAGTATGGGACATAAACCCCACCTCCACCATGTTAGCAGAAGGGACACAAGTACTTTTTGGTGTGGTCTGATAAATAAACTCTTTCCAAAGACGGTTTCTGTAATGTCAGTGTAGGTCTTATCAAAGTGGTGATGATGATATTGAGACTTACTCACTATTGGGACTTTGATCCAGCAGCTTTACTTCACTAGAACGTGTCGTCCATCATTCACAGTCTGTAGTTCAAACAGGTTTGTTTATGTAGCTTGTTGACCCTGTTGTTTGTTGTTGTGGGATTGAGCCACACCAGGAGAAGCGGAATTCTCTCCTCTCTCACTGAGCTGGTTGGAGCTGATTTGCTGGAGCCCCTCGGTTGATGAAGGGCTTGGCAGGAAGGAAGCGGCTTCCTGAGCGTTTTGCGTCCCGCTGTTTCACCAGTGTGCCCTGGGGGATGGGCTTTGATAGGCCGAGGCCTAGGTGTCAAACGCCGGGCATGCTGGGAAGGGGTGGCAGTGTCTAGGGGTGGCGTCTGTCCAGCATCCCCGTCATGTCTTTGATCTGCAGTGGCCCGCGGAGCCACTGGCACGCTGATGAACCTTGAACTGTGACTCGTAACCCAAAGGGAGTCTCCAAATAGTTCTTTGAACTCTTTGGCTTAGCCCCTGTCTGCCAGACTGATCCACTGATTGAATTTTTTAAGTTCGAGAGAGGGTGCAGTCCCACCCTGTGTCCAGGTGGGCCCCTGTTTGTCTATCTCCAGCCAGACAATTTTTGGAATAGTTGAACGATTTAATAGACGAAATGCCACAAGTTAATGCCCAGAACAAAAGTAGATAAACCCAATGGAATACGGGCAGAAACCCTCAGCATCATACTTCATCATAATAATGATGTAATAGGCAGGTGTCTTACCGGAGGGGCTGCAAGATTATGAATAGTTTAAAACATGGAGCAGGCATTGGAGTAAAATAATAAGTTACCAAAACTGAGGAAATTATATTTTGATGATAATCCCTGTTTTTTTTATGTAGTACTTTTAGACTTTTTTGTATCTCTAGAGTGAGCGCACTTTTGTAAGTGTACTTCTTTGCCCTCAGGTCACAGTTGACTCAGAAGAAGCAGAAAGATCTCACCAGTAAAACTCCTGAGGCGATGAGGGGCGTCAGTATTGGGGCGGGGGGGGGCGTTGGAAGAGGGTTAAGGGTCTTCACAGGGTAAAGAATCAGGAAGGGGCTGATGTCACTCTTCAGATATGTGAGGGAGGGGTCGCAGGCAAGAACAATACATCTCTGTAGAGTTCATATCCCGCCAGAGCAAACTGCAATGCACCATTAAACACAAACCAGTTCAGATATATTAAATCAGCTCCCTGGACATTCACCACGGTTTAAACTGGTTAATGTTTAACCAGATGTAAAGTGGTTACAGGAGTGATTGTATGTGAAAGAAAACACACAAGATGAAAGTGGAGCCTCGTTTATTTGGCCTCAGTTAGTCCATCGAGCTCCCATCTAAACCAAATCTTATTACCTCATGAATATGTTTTTATTCCTTATATGCATCACCCCTTAAAGTTGCAATGACCGCAGTTCACTCTAATAATTTTCTGTCCTTTTCTGTTGTTCGGCCATGGAGATTATGTTTTTGTGTTATTAGACTGAGCAAAACTTTCCCCACTGACTTCCATAAAATGTTTGAGGAGGGGTGGGTCATGACTCAGAGGGAAGAAGCCAATACATTTGGTTCAGATCCTGATCATGTGGCCGATCCAGTTTTTTTTTTTCATTAATATCTCAGAGAATAATTCATGGAATATATTTAGAGGACCTATACTTTGTGAGAATTTGGTGCAGATTCAAATAAAAATCCATCTAGTTAACACGGTGTCACAAGGGGACAGTTGAGTTAATACTCCGGGCCCTTGTAGTTTTCACTGGGATGTTCATCGTGCTCTCACAGGTGAGTCTCTTCACTGCAGCTCCACTTTTCCTGTCACTGAACCATTCGTCCCCTGGTGATAGTCGACATAAGCAGGATCACTTTGACTTTTAAATTAATGTCATTTAAATTTCACACTTTCACTTCCCTCCCTGTACAATTCAATAATCCTAAATGGCCCAAGTGTTGGCTCGTGAATTCTGTTTCACAATCTCCTGAAATCCTCTGGAGCAATTGTCCTGATTGTTGACGGAGACTTTTCTCCAATAAAATCCGAGGGGGTTAGAAATCCAGCTCCATCGTCCCCTCCGGGGTTTCCCCTGACAAAGGCACATTGTGTTGGGGTATAATGCGAGGACTCATTTGGCAGAGTGGAGTTTCCAACTTTAGCCACAGAGTGCTACGTGTTTCTGCGATTGCCAACTTGTTCTCAGGCTCAAGAGGAGGAGGACGGGCAGAACAGTGCATCTTCTGTTGCTTTGAAAACTTTGAGAGATTGTCTTCACAGTCAGTAACATCTTGAGTAAAGCCTCCAGGTACATGATGAGATCACTGCAGCAACATCTGACACCTGCAGTGGTTGAGACTTGGGATATAATAGTATTGACTCAGGTTGTGTTTAAAAAAGGTTAATTGAAAATTCTTTAGATTTTTTTTTGTTTTCCAATTTAACTGCTGGACATAACTTTTTTGCAGAATCTATATTGGACTGTGTTTGGCTTTAACACTAGTTGTTATATCCTGCTCACACTGTCTGCTCAGGAGGGAGAGAGGGTCGTCCTCTAACCAGAAGGTCGATGGTTTGACGCCCACCTCCTCCTGTCTGCATTGAGACCATTACATTTATAAATAAGTACGATATTTTAGTGGAAAACATCAATTGCACTCAATACGTTCCATGCGAACAATGTGCTGCAGTCATACTGACGTCCTGTAAGTCCGCTCACACTGATTCATCTGTGGTTGAAGCGTTTTGATGGACGTGGTCAGAACAGCGTCATGTAACCGTCCCAGCTGACATCACACCGGCCTGCAATGAGCAGAGAGCAGATAGCATCAGCTCTGTCAGATTGTGTCGCACGGACTCCCTGCTCTGTCCCTTCATGTACTCGCACACAGTTACGTTTCCGCAGACAGGAAACTGTCCGGTCACTTACTCCTGTCTCGTTTCCACTAATGGGCCCATAAAACTGGCCCCGGGTCAGAAGGAAGGAGGCATGCAAAGAATGCCTAATGAGCTGCACGATTTTGTTTCTCAGCTCGGACTGGACTGGGCAAAGTGTTTTTATGGGTCACACAGTTGCTTTTGATCAGATGCAGCGAGCGAACTACCCTTTTTTTTCCCTCCGAGATCTGCGGTGGGTTTCTTTTGGCACGTGACAAAAACCTTCAGTTACCGTGGTCAACATCCGGCCTGTCAAGCTGTCGTTGACTGTTCTTGATTTAGTGTCAATTCACCTGCTTTCTCGTGTTCATGTCACAAATTTCATTAGGGAGAATTTCCCCCTGTCAGATGTTTGTTTTTGTCCTTCGTGAATCCATCTCTGTCAAAAACTCCTCCGCTTCCACGGACAGGAGCGGCCTATCAGCTGGCTATTGTGACAGGGTTCCCACATGCATTATCACACAACACACACACACACATACACTCTACTTATCTTAAATGTCAACTGACTTGCGCTTGGAGTAACATTTCTATCATTTACTTTTTTAATTATTTTACCTTTTCATATAGAAAACACAGCTTCTTATTTCTACACATTTGACAAATCAAAAGTGTGATTCTTAACAACTCCCTGAGCGTCTGCATAGCCTCTTTTCTTCCCGGCCACTGATCTCGATCCGTGGTTACGGGAGCTGCTCTTACCGCTATGACCGGGCACACCTCCTTCATTTCGCCTCGTCCCTGTGAGTCAGCCTTTTGTTATGGATATTGTGATGAGTATTGAGAACAAAGCAGCCACTGTCCACCGCTGAATTCATCACTGCTAAAGTGGAGGTTGTCAACACGTTGAAGGTCCTTGTCTCGGGAGTTACACGAGTCCAGATTATAGTCATTGAGCCGCGTGCACGTTGATCTTACTCTGTCTCATTTCCCAAAGTTTAGACACCAGATCGTAATGGGTTCTCGTCTGCATGGGGCAGAACAGCTGTGTTGTGGTCAAGCCTTCCACATGAGCTGCTGCTATTATATAGATTGTGATCTTACCTTCTTATGAAGTCACTGTTGTCACTGACATTGTTGTGAAACTCCTGTTTTAAAGATTAATATTCAGCTGCCACTATTGTTCCTCAGTCCATTCATTTAGCAGCGGTACAGACTACTTCATTGCAAATCTCAGTGTGAAAAACAAGTTCAAAATCTTTGTTTTTCAGTAGAGAAATATAAATAATATACATTGCAATGCTGTTTTTTTTTTCTATCTTCCTTTGTGTATTGATTTATTTCAGTTATTCAGATGAATCAGTCGAATATACTGTATATATCGCACATGGGAAAATGGGTTCGAATATTTATTTATTGTGCTGCAAGTTTTCGGTGTGGCTGCATTGTCTCAGACAGTCCTTGTATTTTTATTTAGAACCTTTCAATCTGCACTTCTCATCATTTTATTTGCATATTTACGTATTTAGATGTAAAAGTTAGAGGTTTTTTTCAGATTTAAACAAGAAGTATCTGTGATGTCGGTGTTGTAATGATATGAAGACTTTTTAAAGGTGGAGTTTTGACCTTGTGCCTGCCATTTTTTCTCTTCCTCTGTTTCTCCACTTACAAAAGTTTTCACCTGCTGCTTTTCTTATTGTTCCTCAGATGAGCACGATGCCCGGCCTGCCGACCCGACCCTGTTTCTACGACATCGACCTTGACCCGGTCACAGAGGAGATCACCGGGCTCTTCTGAGAATGCTCCGCTTAAGGATAACCATATAGGTATTAACGTAAAAAAATTCATACAAAATATTCTACCATTCCGGTCATCTCACAGCGCTGACGTTATAGATGTTTAATGTTTATATTACCTGTTACATGAGGCTTTATTTTCCCCCTGGAGTTTCCTGCGGTTTACTACCTTCGCCCGGTGCCAGGCCTCCAGTCTGAGCGGCTGCACACGGTTCATCAGCTTGTTTGTGGCTCAGGCTCTCTGCGGTTTTTAAGATCTTCAGCTCCATGTGTGCGTCGTAAAATTCATCCACCCAGTGCACGTCTGACAGGTTTTCATTACGCTTCCTTCACGGTAACATGTTCTAAAGAAAACGCACAAAAAATACAAACGCAGATTACAAACTCATGCTGTGTTTGCACATTTGTGCGATCAAGCCAAATATTTTCTCTGTATGGAAAAGTTACTGAAGTCTTCAAACCATTTTAAGTGCATCTTAAGCTTTTGTGTATTTATTAACTAAGTTGCTGATGTACGCACAAAAAGCCTTTTTTATGGTATTTACGTCTTTTTTCTTACACCTCTCTACTCTAGTTTCCTAACTCTTAAGCTGCTGTACTACCAATGTGAAATCACCATGTTACAAGTTGCACTCGTTATTTTAAGTCAGTTTTAAGGTATTTTTAGATATTTTAGAAGTATTCTATTTTATGTGAGGAAATGTATCCAGCGCATTATTCACATTTCAGGGTTTACCCCAGGGAATTGTGCAGCAGAGGAGCTATAAAAATAACCTCACTCGTTTATTAGATGCCATTTGCTGTGTAAAAAAACCCATTTCCTGTTTTTCTCTGCTTTATTTCATTAAAATGTTCGTATATTTTATGATATTTCTGGGGGTTTTCCTTAATTTCAAGCGAGTCGTCCCATGTCTCCAGTAGACGACTGTGGGAATTTTACATTTGAGTACAACACGTTCATCTTTTCCACCTCTCTGAGTTGCTCCCACGCAGCTGGTGGCTGGTTTACATGCAAACTAATGAATGTATCACTGCTGTTACAGTTTAAAACTAGTTTTATTTGTCTGATACCGAATCCAGAATCTGTGTCCTGACTTGTGTCTTCATGTTTTAAAACCTTTGAAATATCATGATGTGACCGTAACTATGTCTAATGTTTTGTTGTGGCCTAAATCGAATATTAGATTTGAAGCCTTATTTTGTTTTCTTCTCATGTGCGTTTGTATTTGGAACATTTTGTTTCTCATGGACTGAATGTGCCTTTTTAAATAAACCTTTCATTCACTCCAAAGCCGTGTGTTTGTGTTTTGTCACAACCGGCAGTTGACTTGTGGTTCAGCTGTTGTTTGGTCACATGCCTTTTCTTCCTGTTGTCTCATGCAAAAACAGAAACCTTTCTCCATCTCACTCCACATCCCAACTTTTACACTTTTCATCATTGTCTTGTGTGTTTCTTCCAAGTTCAGCTTTGCTCCCACAGGAGTGGGGGGGGGGGGGCAGCCCCTGTGTTGCACATAGGCCCCCCAGGCAGCACCCCAGGGTCCAGCACCTGTCATTATGAGGTGTTTGTGTTTGCAGCATGGGGCCTATGTACGTGTGTGCACATGTGTGTGCCTGTCATAGCTGGCATTCCACACCTGCTCCCTCTGTTATTCCCCGTGTTCACCCGGCAGGATCTGGCACTTAAACCTACAGTCAGGGCGGCAGGAATGTCCTCATTTGTACAGCAGTGCTCCAATGGCAAGGTTTGAGTGTGTGTGTGAGACAGAGAGACTGAACCCTCTGGTTTGGAGCCGATGACAGATTTGAAGACGTGGTGTTGATGAGTGGGGGGGGGGGCTTTGTCATTGCTTTGTAACGCGCTGGAAGAATCCCTGTTTCGTCATGTCGGAGTTGTTTACGTGAACGTTCCGCTTGTTTGAGCTCCCATCTTTTACTGCTCATATTTAATAGAGCGGCTAATTTCAGTACCAAGGACAGGTCCCTTCAGACGGCGGTGTGGGTTCGAACCCCCGACCTTCACATGTCTGGGCTCCACCTTGAATCTCAGCGTGTTCCATTTTTGCATCTTATTAATCTGATTACTTACACATTTCTTGCAACTTTGCACCGTGGATTTACTCCAGCTGCTGTCAGACCGGCACTGAAATGTGGAGATCCCCTGGACGACCCCCGGAGGGCCTGTGGACTGTTGATGTGCAGTAAACACACACGATCTCTGCAGCAGAATGAAGACGTTACATCCTGCCTCTCCCTGCTGCTCCGCCCCTCGCCTGAACGCTGGGGAGAGTCCCCCCCCCCCCCTGCTGTGTCTCTGCTAACGTTATTTTTTTTTTCCTTCTTGTTTTTTGGGACTAAAGCCTTAATTTGCTGCTTGTGACAAAGTGTCTGTCTGCACGGTGCCCTCGGCCAGACATCCAGCCTCAGGGCCACATTCTTCACTGGGCCCTGTCTGTGAGGGGGAGAAAATTTCACATTTCACAACATTTGGTTGTCACATTTGAAGATGTGTATGCTGTGTGTGTGTATGTGGCTGCAGGAGTCGACACTTTCCAATCTGTCCTAACGTTCAAAGGTTAATGCTTAGATTTGACAAATACGTCTTGTTTTGATGGTTGTTACGTTTACATTTAAGTGAGACAATGACTGTATTTAGACAAAAATCCATGAGTGGATTCGTATTTCCAGTAAAGTGGTTATGGCCCGTTTAAACTCGGTGGCCTTTTAATGTTTTCTTACATCATGAGATGAGCGGTAAGAATCTCCCTCCCCTGTCTTACCCCCCCCCCCCCCCCCCCCATCCCCCGTCATCTAACAGATGACATCAGCACTGCCACTCCGAAGGTCATTGATCAGTTAACTGCGTGTGCTGCACATGTATAATGAGGTTTCCTTGTCTTGGTTCACTCTGTCTTGTCTCTTATTCTATGATTATTTAATTGTTTTACGACAAGATTAATCAAAATGTTGCTTTACTAGTCTCGGATGATTTTGTGCCACAAAGGTGATGAGACAATTTACTCATGAGGGTTTTGAGATTCTGTTGTAACATCCTCCTGCTTCTGAAATACCAGGGTCAATACTGCGCTTTGCATTAACGTTGCAAGACTTTGTGTGAATTAACTCTTTTGCTCATTTTCAAAAATATTCGCTGTTCCCTTCAGAGTTTTCCTCTTCTCTTGTTAGCACTGACAAGAAACCTGGACAATATTAATGTAAATAAAGGTGTCATCTGCGTAAATGTGGACTCTACCTTTTTTGGAACCAAAGGAAGAATCACCATTTCAGAAAAAAACGTCGCATGTCAGGGGGATTTGGGTCATGTGGGACACCCAAACTGCCATCTGTGGATTGAATATTAATAATATAAATAAAAATTGGTAATATTGAGCTTGGCCTGCATAATGTGTTTGGTAATAATTTGCAAAAGTACATTTTTTTTAAAAAGAGTCCCAGATTACCAGAAATCCCCCCAAAGATAAGTGGACAGACTATCACACAGCTCATCATGTGTCCGTGGTTACTTTGATTTGATAACGTAATGATTTCTTTAATTTGATCTTCATGTGCCACTGCTGTCAGCTCTGAGGCCGTCCAGTTCATGACGGTAACTTAAATCGGTGGCTTTCACATCACTGGTTTCTGAAAGAGTCGAACCTCACTTCAGCTTCAGGGACGTCGTGGCCATCGATTTTGTATTTCCACAAAAATAATGTTATTAATTGAACGTTTGCATTGTCATTTGTAGACGTTTTGCTTTATAGACTTTCAATCTAGTTTTTTGAGGGCAGGTCATGTCCTAATAGTTTTTTGAAATTTCTAATTTCTCCATAACTATGTTGGTGCCATAAACATGAATCAATGCGACGTATATACTCAGTTTATTTTCCAGCCATGACTTTGTTGAGTCTTTTTCTTAATAAAATAATTATATAAAGATTGTATTTGAGGTATTGGCATAGAATTGGCATCACTTCTTACTGTTCAATCTCATCAAAGGGAGAACTGGATAGTTTTCAGAAAATTTCAGAGATGTATGGTTTGGAAAATGGAGAAATGTGATGCTAATTTAATTGACATATTCATTGACATGTATAAAAATATGGACAACAGGAAACTTGTTTCAAAATTATACTCAAGTATTCAATCCAGTAGAAAACACTCAACAGAAAAGGTTAGATTAAAATGGGAGAAAGAATCTGGACTTGTCATTTCAGAGGAGGACTGGTCATATATGTGCTCTGTGCAGTCCACTTCCACCAGCTCGGGTCTTTGGAGGGATTTCTGTTGGCGGAATCTGATGAGATATTTCATAACTCCCAAATTAAAATGTGTACAAACAGGTGAGGCAGGAACGGGTCTATGTTGGAGGAAATGTGGAGAACAGCTGGCAGATCATTTCCATATATTTTGGAGCTGCCCTGCCATTCAGCCATACTGGCAGGCGGTAACACAAGTAATACGGACTGTTTTTGGAGATGGATTTGACTGTTCCTTTTCTACAGTTTATTTGGGCAACATCGCAGCTCACCCGGTGCAAGACAAATATTTGTTAAAGATACTATTAGCAGCCAGCAAGAAATCTGTAACACGAAAATGGCTACAGGCTGAACCCCCAACAGAGACTGACTGGATAAATACTGTAACTGATATTCAAAATATGGAGAGAATGTTTTTTTCGCTGAATCTACGATTTGACAAATATCTGCAGTATTGGGGAAAATGGATTGTGTTTTTAACCTCACAGGATCATCACTGACCTGTTACTATATGAATTGACTGAATGTATCATCATCAGTTTACCATCTGTAAAAATGTATAGGTGACCAAAAAGTGTTTTTCTTTCTTTTTGTTTGTTTCGTTTCGTTTTATGTATGTATGTTCATTGTATCTTTGTTTCTTTAAAAATAAATTATAAAAAAAAAAAAAAAGAAAGATTGTATTTGAGTATTTCTCTGTTCAGAGTGTTTGTTTGGGATGTTGTATACTGTGTTTTGGGTTTTGCTGCAGCGACCCTCCATCGTCTACAGGCCTGTGTGAACTTGGCCTTGAGAGCTCGGGCTGTAATTTGCACGTTCTAAAATTCCAAACAAAATACATGGCCCCCACCTGCAATTAACGTTTAAACCTGAACATCATCATCTCCCCATCGGAGAGGCAGAGCTGCTCAGAGCATCAGGGACAAGAAGGAGAACTGTACGATACGTAAGAGGGATTCGATCAGGGAATCAAAACTATGTCTTTTTGAGCCAAACCCTTAATAGATTTGAGCGTTTTTCACGTTTAATGTTTTTACACAAACCACAAAGAAAACATGTCTGTTTTTGTGACTTGAAAAAGTTTCACCACATCACCATGAACGTTTATTTGCATGTAAAAGCAGATGTTACCTTGTTAGCCAGAAATGGCAAGACCAAGATGTTATGATGAAAAATGTTTGATATTTTACAGTTTTACTACAATCGATTTTCCTAAAGATAATGTTCAAAATGAGATATGGTGAAAGTATAATGTGCTGATGTATCCGAGGTAATATTCCCAAAAAATACAATAAAAGGAAGCACAGTAGGAAGCCACCTCTTTATAGGTCCCTCGTGTGTATTAGTAGTGTTTCTATATAATCTTTTTTCTAACATCATGTGACAAACCAACACGTTTCAAAGTTCTTCATGTAAGTTTTGATGTCTGCAGGATTTACTCTTGTGTCAGTGATACGTGTTTTTCTATCATATCTAATTTAATTGGCTTATCTCTTTGAGCAGATCTAACCAACTTCCTGCTGGGGGCGGATACACAATAATCACATTAAAACGATCTATGTCTGTGTGTGTCTGTATGTGTGTGTGTGTGTGTGTGTGTGTCTGTGTGTGTGGGTGTGTGTGTGTGTGTGTGTGTGTGTGTGTGTGTGTGTGTGTGTGTGTGTGTGTGTGTGTGTGTGTGTGTGTGTGTGTGTGTGTGTGTGTGTGTGTGTGTGTGTGTGTGTGTGTGTGTGTGTGTGTGTGTGTGTGTGTGTGTGTGTGTGTGTGTGTGTGTGTGTGTGTGTGTGTGTGTGTCATCCTCCTCTTCTGTCTTTCAGATGCTGCATGTCTTTCCTCCATTAGTCTGTGATGCTGCAAGGCGGAGCCCCATGTGACCCTGAGGGGAGGTGTTGGAGGAGGTGGTGATGGAGGAGGAGGAGGAGGAGGAGGAGGAGGGGGGAGGGGGGTGTCCTGTAAGAGTTTGCTGGTCCTCCTCACTCTTCATCACTCCACATCCAGGTCACCCCGGGGCGGAGCTGCCTTGCACCGCACAGCCAGCCGGACGCGTCTCGGATACTCTCCTCTTCTTCCTCCTCTTCTTCCTCCTCCTCCTCCTCCTCCTCTGATAACACGCACTTCTCTCTCCGTCCTGGTCGCCACCGGAGGGTCGGTTCATTTTTCTCCATCCAGAGAGAAAGTATTACTGCAGACAGGGCCCCCCCATCATCCCCGGTGTTCGCCATGGGAGCAGAGAGCTCGGTGCAGCGGGAGCTGAAGAGCCAGGAGGAGGATGCGTCGGCTGCAGCCTCCGGGGGGGGGGAGCTGAGCCCGGAGCTGCTCCTGGAGGAGGGAGGCGGCGTGCTGGACACCAAGGTATACCGACTCCTCTCACTCCATCACACACACACACACACACACACCTCCCGGAGCACGACCGCAATGTCACAACACACACACACACACACACCACTGCGTAACTTTATGCGTTTGTACATGAGCCAGTTTACCTGTGTGTTTGCAAACATACCTGCCTGCCTCTCTTATTCCTCCTCCTCCTCCTCCTCCTTCTTCTCCTCCTCCTCCTCCTCCTCCTCCTCCTCCTCCTCCTCCTCCATCCGCCGCAGTTTTCTGCTGAGTAATGTTCTGACTTGTTCTGCAGTGATCAAACCAAACCCAGCAGCAGCTCAGCTCGGTTCAGATCTACAGACTCACACATGGACTCAGCATCACTCTGGATACACAACAAACACACATTCATGTTGTTGTTTGTTTGTACCTGACATGTTTGGAGGTCCTGATTGAATTAACATCCCAAAGATCACACTTACATTTTTTTGATTACACCCTTTTATTTCACACTGTTCACGTTCTTTCCTCCAAAGTCGTAATCCAACTTTAAACCTTTGTATTCTAAATATTTATAAGAAATAATATCTAAATATATAAGATATTAAATATTCAAAAATAGACAAATTGTATTGAAGAATTCTTTACAGCAAAACCTAAATCTAAAATAGACCGATTGCTATTTATTCTACTTATTAACAAATAGAAAAAAATGGGTTCTTTATCTTCCTCCTACAGGGAAACATTAAAAAATATAATACAAATGTTAAAAGATGAAAGGAACAATATTATTATTATTGCAGTTATTATTAATAATAATATAATAATAATTGTTATTATTATTATTATGGTGTGAGGTGGAAAAGTGGAAAAATGCATATAAATGATCAAATGTAAATTAAAAATAAGATTTTCTATAAATTAATCCTTTAGATTTTTTTTCTTCACAATTACATTTTGTGTCTCATCCTCTGCAGATGTGCTGGAGTCACAGGACCCAAAGAAAATACATCAGAGCTTTACAGTAGACTTAAATTATCATAAATCTGCTGATTCTATTGTTGTTAATTGATTCTTCAAGAAAATCTTGCAACACTACAAAACTAGTAGAAATTCAATTAATTCGATAATAATGATATGATATAAAAGAGACATAAGTTAATAAATCGATTATGAAAATAATTGCAGATACAAATGTCTGTCAGTCAACAATTCAGTGAATCAACTAATTTTACATTTTACTAACGACCCTAGAGTTTGATAAATTAATGAATAATAAAATGGCTCAAACTCAATAATGGAGCTTGTCGTGTCACTGTTGACACACTGAGCTACTGAGCCGTGGCGTGTTTGAACTAATCAAACATGTGCCTCTTCCTGTCCTCAGCCTTCAGAGTGTCGGGCTCCAGATGTGATCATGCGAGGCGTCCTGTCCACTCAGCGCTTTTACCTCGGTGTAAATTGCTCAGCTCCGTGTGAATGAATATTTGGAAGGTGCCCGCTAATGACTGTGCGTGTTCCGTCACCTGCTCTGTTCACGCCTCGTATAACCTATTGGATTTATTGACTTTTTGGCAGGCGGGAGGTCAACGGGTCAGATTTTGTGGCCCTGGCTCTCCTCACGAAAAGGTCACCGTGGAATTTAGATGACACCGAGGGAGACAGAAAGCACGAGGGGCTTAACGCCAGGATTTTAACTCGTAGCTGCGTTAATTCTCTTGTGTGTGAGGAGCTGACGTCACAGGTTTCATGAGCCAAACTGGGGTCGGGTTGTTTATTTGTCTGTCGTTGCTCTCGTATTGCCAATCAATAAAAATATGTGATCGGCGGCCAAAGCATCGGAGAAATACTCAATCATTCATTCACAGAAATTCAATCATACACATAAATCAATTCTCCAAGCTGCCAAACGTGTTCCTGTCACATCGAGCAAAATCCGAGACAAATTTGAACCTGATCAAATTTGAACTGGAAGAGCTTCACAACCTGAGATTATTTGTCCCAGGGAATTTCATCAATGTGCCATACAAGTTTTGATTCAAACAGATTTAAGAATATACAGGGACTGAAGATTATAAAATGACAGATATGATGTTACAACGGATATTTGTGCACGTTGACACTTCATAGAAGTATATTGTGCAAAATCTGGCCACAATTTTCTCGATTCATCTGAATATTCGAGAATGGACATTTTCCCTTGAGCCAGATGTTGCCTTTTTTATTCCATCAGCACCACTGAGCTGCTGTGTTTGGACTCTATGACCTTTCAGGGACAAGCAGAGGCATAACTTGTGTCATGAGGTGTCTTCGTTCCTTTCTGGCCTCAATCTGATTAGGATTCTTAAATGAGTTACACTTGTTACAGATTTCCTTTAGAATATGACAGTGAAATTAGTGGTTTGCATGTAAAAGCACTTTATGCACGTTGCCACAACCTCCTTGAAGCTGCCTGCTGCTGATCCCGTTTCAAAGCTGCAGGCAGCGTTTTAGTCTGGACGGAGAGAAATGGAGGTCGGTTGGAAACGATGATGGAGACACTAGCGGTGAGAGCAAAGTGCGGTAACACTTACTGTCAGTGCAACTGGGGGCGACTGGTGATGTCTGCTTTGTGATTTATTTGATGGAAAGGCCAGACTGTGGATGGCTCTGGAGGCGTTCTCTGTTTATTCTGACAAAATGAGCCAAACGCTTAATTCTCCAATAGCCAATAACTTTGAATGAGAGAAATGTGTCGTACTTCTCCTATGGAATACAACCATAGAAACGGGTAAGGTGAAGACACACCCTTTCAAGGAGGGGGTTTCCCAAAAGTGGACGTAGGGTTACAGGACGTCCGACAAAGCAGGCGTATTCATGTCAGGTAATAACGATGTACAAAGATTTTGTGTAATTCTAACAATAATATGTGATTTTAATGCATATTGGACACATAATACTAATATCATTGGCATTGTTACATCTGTATCAGTTCCACTTCATCGCCAGTCCAATGAAAGAAACCCCTGCTCTTACTTTCTAACATTTGCTCTCTTGCAGTTCGTAGTATTTTCTGCAACTATGCAATCAACTGCAAATAGACAGTTTGCGGCCAGTGGTGACGTGATGTGCGTTTTCAGGTGGGTTAGTATTATTTCTGGTAGAGTTGTATAACGCTCATCTGGACAGTTTTAGTTTTAAAAGCTCTTACGTAGTAGTGTGGATGTAGCCTGAATCTCTGCCTGGTTCGTATAGTAGATTTGATTTCATTTCCCTCCTGTGTGGTCTTCAGTGCCTTGTAACTGCAGCCAGCAGTGATGTCACAGTGCACTGACCCCCCCCCCTGCACTGCACTCTGACATCAGTGCAGCAAGGTGAGAATCGAACTCACTGGGGATCAGCAGCAACACGACTTTCTGCAGGTGCTACGTTTGCTCTTTGAGCCGCGGAGACACTCGTGAGGTCGTGTTACTTCAGCGTCTCGGTGAGAAATGACTCATTGGGATTTTTCAAACATTGCCGACGTGTAAAAGTGACACAAGGAGGTCACAGGTTCTTTTCTTCCTTAACTCCCCAAACTATTCTCATTTCTTGTACCTCAGCTGCACCAGAGTTTTCTGTGAATACAGGAAACTACATTAATTGTCAACGTACCAACTCACCCTGAGGAAACAATAGCAAACACACAGCAGATAACCACCTGAGCATGAGACCTGCATCACATGTCAGGTTCTCCACCCAGCACAATAGCGTTAGCAGGTGACTCCAATGATCCCACATCCTGTTATGTTATATAATGTGCGCTGATTAAGGCTGGTGCGTTCCTGTATAATGAGCTGCGGCTGATCAGACGCTGCCGTGGCTCTGATTATCCTGTTTTGCAGAGAGAGACCGAGGGGGTGGAGGGAGGAGGAGGAGGAGGTGGTGGAGGAGGAGGAGGAGGAAGGGGTCAGACAGAGGATCTATTGAGGATGGGACGGGATGGGGGACAAGCCCGCGGGGCCCCTTATGTGCAGCGGCCCAAAACAAGGGGAAGGAACCGACAGGGTGGGAGGTGGAGCAGCGCTTTGCTCAGGCAGGGGAAGAAGAAGGGATGGGTGTAGAGTGAGAGAGAGAGAGAGAGAGGGAGAGAGAGGGAGAGAGAGAGTTAGTGGGGGGACCTGCCAGTGCGACATTAAGGCAGAAGAATCAGCCGATTGTTCCTCAGTCCTCCCTCCTGCCTGGTTTTAGCTGATGACAAAGGTTGAGTGAAAATTAAGAAAAAAGAGCAAACTCAGTGTGTGTGTGTGTGTGTGTGTGTGTGTGTGTGTGTGTGTGTGTGTGTGTGTGTGTGTGTGTGTGTGTGTGTGTGTGTGTGTGTGTGTGTGTGTGTGTGTGTGTGTGTGTGTGTGTGTGTATGTGTGTGTGTGTGTGTGTGTGTGTGTGTAGGCACAGGCCCACAAAGTGATCACAAATTCACCCGCAGCTATTTTTACCCTAAACATGCTGACCCTGCAAAACTGGCAAGAAACCACCAGCTGTTGTTTGAGCACAAATAAAAAAATATGACATTTCCCAGTTTAGTTTGAGAAATAGTTTTTTTTCACAAAATGTTCATAAAGGTATCAGCCAATCATGGTTCACTATAAGTTTAGGCGATATCAAATCGTACCTTAGGCAGCCATGGTCCTCGGCCTCTTTAGACGAGGTGCTACAGTCCCCAGCAGGACGTCAGACGTGTCCCACAGACACTGACCTGAAATATGTCCAAAAACCCCAAATCCTAATGTTGCCGCAAATCGACCATATATTGAACAAATATAACAAATGTTTTAAATCTCTAGTTGGTATAATTAGATCTGATGCAACATATTTACCGTCGAGTATTTCTCATCTTCATGTCATTTTAGTCTTCAAACCCTCAGAGCCAGAGGAGTTTTCTCTTTAACGACCCTGGAGATGCACCAGTGACAACTGAAACAAAATGGCTCCTGATCCCACTTTGGTTTTTCAGAGTGTCTAAGTGGATAAAAACATTTAAGACAAAGGAGGAAAAGATGTATACGGATGTGTTTTTCGATACAAAAACAAAAAACGTAGAGCTGTGAGAGTGGTGGTTATAAAAAGAAAACACCTGGTTCGCAGTGTTCCTCATTCCCCCTCTCTCTCTCTCTCTCTCTCTCTCTCTCTCTCTCTCTCTCTCTCTCTCTCTCTCTCTCTCTCTCTCTCTCTCTCTCTCTCTTGTTCAACTCCCTCCCTCTCTGCTGCCGTTTTTTGCTCGTCATCCATTTTTCATCGGCTCTGGTCCTGATGCAGCACTAACTGCATCACAGAGCAGAGAGGGAGGTGTGTGTGAGAGGCCATGGTGTGTGTGCGTGCGTGTGTGTGTGTGTGTGTGTGTGTGTGTGTGTGTGTGCGTGCGTGTGTGTGTGTGTGTGTGTGTGTGTGTGTGTGTGTGTGTGTGTGTGTGTGTGTGTGTGTGTGTGTGTGTGTGGGTGAGTCTTTAGTGCTGGTGGGAGCTGTTGGAGCATTTGAAGGACGCTCGCAGTATGTGGGGCCTTGTAGCAGAGTTTCTTCTCTATAGCTCAGCTGATTCGTCATCTTTGTTATTACAGAACATTTCTCTCTCTGCAAAACAACAAGTCAAGAACAACGACTTGATACTTTTATAAAAATAGCGGAAAATGTGTATCTTTAATATCCCTGGAGCTTCTACATTTTCCTACGGTATAGTACAGTGAATTCTGAGACTCGCTCTCAAACACAAATAAACTGCTTCCCCATGTGCTTGACTGCCTTATATAATGTTTCTCCTGTAACACATTCAATCTAATTTATTCATTAGCTGTTTAACCTTGAATTCCTTAAAGACAACGTTTTAAAAACTTGTCCGATCATGCTTTTCTTTAACCTTTAAGATAGATTTGATTCTTTAAATGAGTGATTAATTATCTTATCTCACCTCTTCCAGATTAGTGCGATGCAGAGTTTACATCCTTCGGCCAAAATAGGAAATAAATGTAACTGCCTGACCTTTAACAAAATCACAGAAGCATGAGCACTCACTCACCTGCTCTAGCTTCCCTTCACTCGCTGCCAGAATTGAGTTTAAATTATGACTTTTTGACTTTCCAGTTACTTGGCTGAACTTCTGACTCATTTACGCTCCAGCTTGAGTTCCTCTGTGCGGTAAACTGTTAGTTATCAATCCAGATCCAAGCTGTGAAGTCCAAACAGAGTTTTGACTGTTAGTTCTCCAACCCTCTGGAAAAAAACTGACCCAAGGAGCTCAAGCTTCTTCGGGACCAAGGACTGAAAATAAAGAGCTGCATCCGAATTGTAGATATTCTCCTGATATTCTCCGGAGAGGCTGATAATATCCAGACATGTTTTCTGGAGTTAATGTCTACAAAAAGGCTTTAGACTCCAACTCTCACTGCCTGGTTTTAAACCGTCTCTTAAAACTTTCTTACACCATATGTCTTTTGCCTAATTTTATTCTATTTCTAACTTGAGTTCACGAGTTAATATCCGTTCTGTGCGTCCGCCACTTTTTTCCAATCCACACGAAGCAACATGTTTTCATTCGTCAGCAGCTGTGAACCGCTGACGTCCGAAAGGAATTCAAAACACGCCACTTCCTCTTAACAACAAAAAAATCCAATTGCAGCTGTGATTGAAAGAGTCGTGACTGACCTCACGAAGTTAAGGTGCTTACGTCAAGAGTCCCGTCCTGTAGATACAGCGTTTACTGTATATTCACCAACAGCGTCACAAACTGAGAGCAGCGCTGCATCGGGACCCAGTGAGTGGTGTCTTATGATGCTCTGCGCTGTCTCAGGAGAATTAGACGGATACAGCAAAGTGAATCAAACGGTCACTGCTTACTCATTTGAGCCCAATGGAAATATGCTTTTGTAAATACGGAACAACATGTCTTGGCTGCTCTGGCTGCGGAAGAACAACAATATTTCATTCATGATAACTGAGCGCTCTCGTCTGATGACAACGACAAAATTCAACGTGATTTATTACCAGAAACTACAGGACTCGATAGGCCTGTTTGTGATTAAGCGATTCACGTTGTGGTTTTTTTATGAAGAGATGATTTAATATCATCAGCGAATCTGTGAAGCTGACAAACAAAAGTGACGCTGAGCGAGAGAACAGCTGATTTCTCTCACATGTCTCCTCAAACTGTGTTTATATGACATTTAATGGGACTCGGA
This sequence comes from Limanda limanda, assembly GCF_963576545.1. NCBI lineage: Eukaryota > Metazoa > Chordata > Actinopteri > Pleuronectiformes > Pleuronectidae > Limanda > Limanda limanda. The sequence continues at coordinate 8,879,638 of NC_083653.1, read as the reverse complement.
AACATTTGAGGGAGTTTTGAACACCAGGCTGACGGCTGGTATCCGCTCCGCTGCTTTAAAGCTGCACTGATCAATGCTGTGTTATTCATAACGTATCAATTTGAATCGATCATTGAAGCCTTCAGCAATGATCATTCAGAGGAGTGATGCACACACGTAGTGTAGAGGTTTGATTGGTTCATCTAAATAAGCCGTAGATCATGTCTCTTATCGTATTAATTGCAAAATTGAAAGCATTACTACACAGTATGATGTCATAGTGATGCTATGATGATGTTATTGCTACCATATGATCATAAATTATTTTTTTAAAGGCTGAAAGTGTTTTTAGTCTTATGGGATGCGGAGATACCTCTAGTAAAAAGATCTGGGACACTTTCCAGGTTAAAAAATATCTTTAGGAGATTCTCATCCTACGTAAAAGTCTTTGAATGTTCAAATATTCACTCAATGAAAGTGACTCATTTTCAGATTAGCTTTTAAACTGTTTTTGTTTCAGTTTTAGTTTGGGAATGAATTATTTACAAAAAACAGAATAACAGAAAAGAATAATATCTCTACCACTATCATAAACAGGTAATATTTGAATCAGAAAGTTGCTGTAAAGTCATTTAATTCATCCATGTTGTTTGTTGCAGTTTTTAGAATTAAAAGATTCCAGCTTTAATTATTTAAATCCTATTGTGATGTGCTGTGAGCGTCTCTCACTGATATTTATTGTTTGTCCTTGTTTGACCTTGATTGTGGCCCAGTAGCCCAGTCTGCTGCCGTAAAGATAATGTTTTTATAATCTCATTTAAAATATGAAACAGTCATTGTTCTGGTAATTATTCCCTGTCCTGATCCGCCCTGTTATATAGTGTTGTTTATGCATTCTTGGTTTTTTGGTCTCTAATCTATTTCGTTAGTTGGTGTAAAAATGCTTTGAATAACCTTTTTGTCTGAGATAGGACCCTCTAGACCCTCTAGTACCCTCTAGACCCCCTGCCACAAAACCACCACACGTGAGCATAACTATCCAGATGTATAATAAAGCAGAACATTCACACATTTATGGAAACTTTGGAATCTGTTATTGAGAAAAGATTGACGCCATCTTTTTAGTTTAATTTTTCAGTTTTGGTTCAGATGACTTAGATCAACAATATACATATTGTAATACTTTTACAGCTGTTGGTTTATTTCTCTTTTATGAAATAAAACTTCCAAGTAATCAAATTAAAACATCAATTGTTCTGCTTATTAACGGAACATTTTCTCTGTTGACATTAAACTGATCGACATGGTGGCGCAAGAGTCTCAGGCCGGAACACAACAAGACTTCATTGTCTGTGCTAATAGAAAAAAATAAATTAGGATCATAAGAGCGTTCCACTCCCCACTCCCCTGCTTTGTCATTTGAAAATCCTTTAATTTATTTAATGCCGCCGGAGCTTTAAAGCTGCCTGAAACTATGCGAATCTGGCAAATTGCTCTTTGAATATTTGGATAGTTTAGAGTCGAAGTGACGTCGTTAACCCTCGGTGTTGTTTCTGTGACAAAACGGAGATCAAACATCTACTAGTAGGGCAATAATCTATAAGTAATTTGAGGCCTGAAGCCATAAAAACAAAGTCTGGTTTAAGCGTCTCTCTAATTAAAACCATGTTTATGGCGTCTGAATGTGTCTCCCCCCCTCAGCCCCCACCCACCCAGCCACCAGTCATCTTCTTTTCTCACATATGGCTCGAGAGCTCTGATGCTTATCGGGATATTTAGAGATTCATGACAGGAGGGTCAGGGCGGGGGTGGGTGGGTTTGACTTGTTATTTCAACCCAGTTAGAGAGGCAGGCCGCCGGGGGTCAAGCGCTGGCCAGTGTGTGCGGCCTGATTGTGATCGTGTCCTGTGGGGTCTCTTCCTGCGACGGGGGCCGCTGTTGTTGTTTGGCTCTGTTTGCTGTTCAAAGTGTCGCAGACGCACAGATGAAGGGATGAGCGGAGGGGTGGGGGGGTGGGGGTGGTGATGAAAAACAGACAAATTGTGGGAGGTATAGAGGGTGGGGGTTTGAAAGGTCAGTGATGCTCTGGTGTGTAGGTGGAGGACGACAACCTGGTTTCATCCGTCGTCCCAGGACAGCAGCTGACAGGTGGACGCCCCGGTTTCCCCTCGCTCTTCCTGTCTTTCTTTCATCCCTTCTTCTCTCACACAAACACAAAGATTCTCGGGTCAGAGTGGCAGAGTTGGCTTTCTTCTCTCCTCCTGCTGTTTTGTTGATCTAATTCCATGTCCCTCAGGTTCTCTTCTCACGCTGTGTGTGTGTGTGTGAACCAGGCTGGAATCGAATACAGCCGACAGTCACACAAGGTAACTGACGTGGTTTCCTGTGCCGAGAGGCTGAAGGCTGCAGATGATGGGAAAACCTTTTACTCTGTTTCCTAAATAACTCATATATATGCAACTCATTTTAAAAAGTCAATAACATACAGTATAATTCTTCCTGGATTCATTTTTTTGAATCTACAAAAGAGTAAAAAAGTATCTACCACATTCAGGGAGGTTATGTTTTCACCCCTGATGGTTTTTGTTGGTTGGTTTGTTTGTTTTACGCAAAAACCTCAAAGCAGATTTCCATAAAAACTTGGTGGAAGAACCATTAAAATGTTGCCACGAGAAAGGGTGTTTCTTTCGCATTTTCCCCAATTCATCAGAGAATAAAGCATCTTAATGAAATAAACTGGCATATTTTAGGATATCTATGAGTGTGGATCCATGTGTGGTTTTCTAATGGGACTGTTGGATATATGCTGTGTCATCCTAGTTTATTCCTGTATTTTAGGTCAAAATTGAAATGTGTGCAGTGTTTCTTTCAAGTGTTGAAGTGATGCACCATCTCAGGATCCTCTCTTGTACGATTACACAAAGCAGTTGGTCATGACCAATTCGATGTACCTGATGTAGCAGGAACACATAATTGTGTTTTTCACTCCCTGTTCGTCTCCTCCGGAGCCAAAAAGACTTTGCACAACTCTTTCACAATAATCCTCCTCATGATGATGAGTAAACACAGAACCATGATGTGTAGAATGACCTCGAGTCCAAGTCTCCAGTTTCAGAACTCACCACCGTGAAATGAAAAGCTTCAAACTGATGCTAACATGATGTTGACATTTTTGAGCTGGACCAACCCAGAACCGTAATGAAACCATTATATTAGTCTGAGTCTGAATAATTGAATAATGAGTAACTGAATTGTGTTTTGTTGTTTTATTTAACTTTCAGCCAGAGTGAATGTGACCTTCATCCGTTTAAACAAATAGAAAACCTGGCAGCCACATCTTCGGACACACTTACAGACACAAAGGGTGTTTCTTCAGCTTGTGTGTGTGTGTGTTTACCGGTGAAGGGCTCACAGATTTATTGTAACCTGCCTCTCTTCCTGAAAGCCATCATAAATAAAATCACATGCAGTCCTGCTCTGCAGAGGAGAAGTGGGCGAGGCAGCTGGAGAGATGGAGGGAACACTGGAGGAGGAATAAAGAACGAATACATAGATCCTTCCCATATCTTTTAAATCTGTAGAACATCTGCGTATGACATCGTACTTTTGTTTGACGTGCTCGGCGTTCATCTATCCACACACACACACACGCACACGCACACGCACACGCACACGCACACGCACACACACACACACACACACACACACACACACACACACACACATACACCCATACATGCCTGTGTAACGTGTGCACAGAAGCCCAGGTAGCCTCGGCCCGAGCTCCTGAGCAGAGATAATGGCTTGTGGAAACTAGTGAGAGTGTTCTCCGGGGGTCTTGTCCAGCTTTGATCTGTGGTATGTGGTGAATGTTGGGGTCAGGGATAATAGACTGAGGACTGGCAGGGGTGAAGAGACATGAAGAGAGACAGAGAGATGTGATGCTTGCAGTCCAGGCCCCTGAAAGCTCCCATCAGGCCAGTTCTGAAATGTTTAAAGCACGTTGTGGTGGAGTTTGATTATTTAGACCTGATCAGATACGACAGGATGTGAGACACCATTGATACCTCGGGCTAAGAGGTCATGTTTTCACCACTGTCTGTCTGTCGGTTTGTTTGTTTGTAAGCGACAGAAGAGAGATTATCATGAAAGTTGGTGGAAGGATCCAGTTTGGTGTGGATCACGGGGCGGACTATATATGTATAAGGAACTCATTTCTAAAATTTAACGTACACTGAGAGAGGTCGAAGGAGAAGACAGACCCGTCCATCATGTTCTCCATCCTCCTCCCTCTGCTGCTGACGCCTGCAGACAGGGGAGCGGCTTCTGTCCCAGCCTGCAGCTGCAGATTAAGACAAGTTTAATGATTCATGACAAATCAATCTACCTACATAAATCTTTTACTATATTATGTTGGTTTAAGTCCCTGTAAGCTTACCAAGCCAAAAAACATCCAGTGGTAGTGGTAGAGTAGTCGGAAATTTTTACTTAAACAAATTTTCTTACATTTTCTAAGTTCTAAGCTTTTGGCCGTTTAATAGAAAATTCAGAATGAATCCACCAACCCAAAGCTCATTAATTAATGCCTCATTAAATAATGAATTTGAATTTGAACATATACATCAACCTTTATTTATATCTTGTTCGTTTAGTTTGAGCGACAACCGAAGTGAGAAAAGGACCAACTTTGGTTTTTGAAGGATCTTATATGTCAGATTCATATTTATCATACAGACAAGAGAGTGGAGTCAATCAATCATCCAGAATTATTCCTTTAGGATCTTTGAAAGACTCTCGTTCCTAATATGTTGCCTTTCTCCTCATTGTTTTACAGTGAATTGAAAGGAGACGTTTTTTATTCTAACAGCAAAAGACAAAGGAGCTGAAATAAAATTCTACATCTGCTTCTCCTCCTAAAATGAACCTCACTCCCCGAAGTTGGAGCCATTAGGATGAAGATGAGTTCACTCCCCCATCGCTCTGAGCACCTCCTCCTTCATCTCCGCCCTCATCATTCTGCCTCTCTCTGTCTGCACCTCCCTGCGTTTCACCTCCTCTCACTTCTCCTCTCCCCTGATTTTAATCTCTCGGCTCCCCACCCCCTACCCCAGCCCCTCCGACGGCATCATCCACCTTTTGTCTTCTCTGAGACTGTCCACACCTCAGGGGTCAGAGGTGGCAGGGTTAACTGTCCCGGACAAACCGCGACCCCACAGAGAGTCTTTAAGCCGGTGAGCTCCTACTGCGAGTTTGCTTGTGTGTTCGTATGTTCATGTGGGGCCGAGACGGACCTGACAGCTCGTGGTTCCACATCCACAGCTCAATCTTCCTCTTCGCTTAATTGCATTCAAGGGTCCGGGTAGAACATATAGGAGGCAGGACATGATGTATAAATATCACTGTGGAAATCCTGTGTTTTTGTCGACAGGACATCCGGCGTCGCTTCTTTTCACCGAAAGCGTTTTGAGTCTCGTTCTCTTTCCAAAGCTGCCGGCATCTTCTGCGTGTATAGCTTCTCTTTTTCATCCTGAAATAATTGTGTTCTTCCTGTTTCGTGTTAGAAACGTCATAAACGTGACCTCTCATAGAGTTTTTATCTTGGATCTGGCAAGGAAATCTCCAGAAATTGACATTGCTCATATACAGCCTCTCTCAGGAAAATGCCTGGGGTCAGTGTATGTCTGAAAATAAACTTACACCAAGACAAAACAAAAGACGCTTTTGAGAAAACTAATTGGAATGGAGACCTTTTGCAACACGTGAGCTCCTAAATCCATTTCACCCTTCATGTCAGGGTCCTCAGAACTCTTCCTGCGGCCTGTTTGATGCCATTATAAAGTCATGCCTCTTCGCTTTTATTCCAGTGGGCCTGACTTGAATAACTGTCTCAGCTCCGCCTCTCTCAGACCAGAGATGTGTCTGTGACGTGTAGCCGTCCAGCTGTGTCACGCTCTCGTCTTCCATTAACCCCCCCCCCCCCCCCTCCTCCTGCTGCATTCTGTTTGGTTTAAGGAGTATAAATCTCCTTTGTGGAGTGATTTAGGAGACGGCGGCTCGTCTCTGTCCCGGTGCCACTGGCTGCCGAGGGGGCGGCCGGGAAGTAAATGAGGGAGGCAGATAAGAGGATGAGGAATCAGAGATAAATGGGGGGGGGGGGAGCGAAAGTGAGAGAAATGTCCTTGAGAGTTTTGGGTTTATTATCTTTACGTCTTTATGGAGCAACGGAATTTGTTATTGAAGTTCTTTGTCCCACAACGGCTTCTGCTCGGTGGATGGTCAATCTGTTGAGTTGCTGTTGCCTCACAGCAGATAAGAGTGAAACTGATATGAGATCAGTTATCAACTCTTCTGTCCCAGGAGCAAATAAGTGAAATGAAGTGTCAGAGAGGTGGACAGGGGGAAACTAATCACATGGGACGGTGAAGCCACACGCCCTTTTTGCCTCTACTCTCAACATATTTCATGATTAGATCATAACAGTATAGTCCACTCGTGGGTCTTGCTTTACTTTTTCACTGAATATATCCCACAGCCTTAAACCCACTGATTCTGAAGAGGAAAATCATCAGCTTATGCTTTGAGGAGAAAAGGAGATAGGAGTTATATGATAGGATTGATACATGTTTAGTGCTCTTCAGAATCAGATTCATTGTAGGTTTTCAACATTAACAGAATTAGCTTTGGTGTTTGTTGCATAACAAACACACTGAGTAGAAGAAATAGGGGAAAAGAAAAAAAGGCCAAAAATGTTTGAAATATAACAAATACGATTTTTGTATTTGCAGGATTATACAATATCACTACATTTATCCTTTAGTGGTAAGTCAGCGTGTACAGGTATAGAAACCCAGTGCATATAATTGATTTGTAAACACTCGGAGAGAGATAAACTTGTTCTTAGTGAGTTTTTAACTTCTGTTGATGAATGAAGATGAGAACAAGAACAATTGAAAAGAGGACGCGAGAGATTTGAAGAGTTTACTGATGAGCTCAGAGTAAACATATACAGAAACAACAAGTACCGGACCAAAACGGAACATCTATTTATAAAACGTGGCTGCTCAAATATTTTCCAATTAGCTCAATTAAATCTGATGCGATTACGCTGGAGACAAACACAGCTCCTTTGTGCAGAGTGTGTTGACGTGAATCTGTGTAAATCTGCCTGTTGAACCGACACATTTTCTGTCCGGATCATTTCTTGGATTCACTTCAGTTTCAGTTTAACGTCTCAATGAACTGAAACTGAACTGAACCCCCCAAAAACTGATCTGGACAGAAAATATGTCGGATTCCTATAATTCCTGCTCAGTTTTTCCATATGGGTGGGATCTGAAATCCTTTTACAGAGAACAAGGAGAGTTGCTCAACACGAATATTGATGACTCCCTCAAGGTATATAACAGAAAGTTGAAAAGTTTAAACTTGCAAAAACTGTCCCAGACGTAAAAATTCACAGATTGTTGTATATGGTATCAACCCTGAAGAGTTCCTTAAATTTTCTCCAAATATAAATGTTTAATTACGCCTTTTAAGACTAAAATATGAAAATATCCGATGCACACATTAAAAAATGTTATTCAGCCTTAATTTGCAAAAGAGTGATATAACATTTAACATGCACATGCATGAACACATGGTGACATTTAAAGATTCTTGCTTTCTACAATCACTGTAGAAACATGGAAGCTATGATGCAGTTAACGCAAAACAAATGTTGATTTTCCAGCAAATAAAAATGCGGTTATCATACGGTAACAGTTAACTAAACCAAAACATTGTGTTTCGGTTCATTGCGGCTTTTTAAACTGCAAACAAACTCCAGTCTTCCACATAAAAATCCCGACATGCTCCACTCCTACAGCCCCTGACAGCTGCTGCCTTTCTTGAAAATGGACACAATTCTTCGCAATACTCAGCTAAATTTAAATGGAAATGTCCCAACTGCTTAATTTATCCCAGTCCCAAGACCAGTACTCCCAGTCAGGCCAAATATTCCTACCACAGCTCACACTCTGGAATGCAGCAGGAATCTTTTCGTCACCCATATCAAGGAGTGACATTTTTATGGCCGTCGGTTCTGGAGCTTTTTGAGGTGGCCGGAGAGTTTATATTTGGGGGGAGGTGGTCTCAAAGGGTAGAGTCAGGTGTTAGAGAGGGGGGGGGGGGTCTCTGGAATTTTGGGGAAGAGGGCAATGAATGTTGAGAATGCCAGTAATGAGGCAGAGCAGGGGAGGGAGGGGTCGCTGCAGGTCTGGAGGTCAGCGGGGGGCACGGAGGTCATGTTTGCTATAAAAGGACAAAAATAATCTCACATGTCCAGATCTCCACGGTGCTGAGTCAGCACTGGAGGAAGATCGGGCTTTAAACAATTAAACCAATCGCATCTGTCTCGGGTGTCGTAAAATCGAGGCAGCTGTCAACATTTGGCACTTTTTATGTTTTGTTTTGATTGGTTGTCAAAGTTCAATTTAAACAACCAATCACATCAGTCAGCTTAGACAGCTTTGAGATTCGATCGTAGTTAGCTGAATATTTGAGGGTAAATGTTGAACTTTCCTGCTTTAAAATATCTAAAATCAATGAGATCATTGTTATACATTTTGTTGAGTTGCATTGTTACATCATCCCAAATGTTTTCCAGCTATTTTCAAACCAAGACAAATCTGCAATTTTAATCAGTCCCGTGTCCACAAAACAAAGAAACTAATGTTCAACGAGGTGCGTTTGTTTTGGACAAGAAGAGACAAGATCTCACGTTATGTCACAACGTCACCAAACAAGACTCCTGGTGGCAGAAATGTATACATCGTGCATTTATAAACGTAAGCTATAAGATCCCTGGGTTGTCCAGCAGCTTGTCTCCTTTTCTGTAGAGCAGCCCTTCAGCCCGGGCACTGATGTGACTCTTTGATTGTGTTCCTGGGTGGGTCGGGCCTTTTAGACAGAGGGGCACCACGAGCACTTAAGGACCCATGTTGTACATGACCTCACTCGGCAGGTTCTCCAGTTTTGCTGGGTGGGAGCACTTGGCTGCAGGGAACAGGAATTGTAACGCATGGTTGTGTTGTATTGTGTTTTGGCGGTAAATGTTTTCTGACATGTCCGATTACATCTGCAGCCAATCACAGCCAGTGAAAACAAAATCAAGGGTTTTCTGACGCCAACAAATGATCGAGTCAAGTTCATTGTCCTGAAATGTAGCTGCCTGTGTGTGTGTGTTTGTGTTTGTGTGTGTGCGTATGAGGTTTCCCTGATGTGCAGAATCATGTGTTTTCTGGATTTGTGGCCTCCCACATCACAACCGGCTGAACAAATCAATAAGTCGAATGCCAGTTGACGAATGAATATTCAATATTTTCTGATTCCATCTTCTCAAATGAGAATTTTGTGCTTCTCTCTGCTCTTTGTCATTTTCCTTTTGACTCTTGGTTCAAAACAAAACAAACATTCTGGTCAATTTCGATGTTGTTTTTGTAATGTTTTACAGTCTAAACAATTGATCAATTATTTTACACACTCCTCTCTGTGGAAGCATTTCTTTTCTTTCATTCCTCCCAAACGGATACGACTCTGTGTCCACCAGCTCCTCCCTCCACTCTTTCTCCTCGTCTTTTGCGTGCGTCTCTCCCGTCTGTCACGAGCAGAGTGCCTTCTCTGTGGTCTCATTTTTCACGTGTCTCCTGAAGCACCTTGGTCCTGCTGGGAACCGAGCCTGAGTTGTCCATTAGTTAGATTAGCGGCTCTGTGGGGAGGCTCTGGTTCCCTCTCCCCCGGCCTGGACACACAAAAGCTCCGACCTGCCTGCTATTGTCCGGCTGTCAGTCGGAGCTGGTCGCTGCCAGAAAATAGAAAAGCTCTGATCCAGTGATAAGGTGCTGTGAGCCAGGTTGTCTTTTTAACTTGTTAACACAGTTGGAGTTTGTCCATAATGGAAAATGACTTTAAAAATGTACTTTTTCCTTTTCTATTCTATCCTCAGTTATAATATTATTGTTTTGCGTTTTATTGTTATTGTTTGTTAAATGTGGAGTTTTAAATTTCTGCAGCTCTTTTTCAGACTTGATTCCTAACTTGCCAGTAACTAGCCAACATAAAACGAATTTTTAATGAGGTGTCGTGAACGTGACCCGAGGTCTCTTCACCCATTTTTGGTTCTTGTTTTGCTGTTTTCGTCTTTCACCAGTAAATTGTTCTGCCTGATAATAAAACTCTTTATGACTTTGTAACACAGCGGCTGCACACAAACCATTTAAGGATCTAACAGCGTCCCGTAGGCTGATTCACCGATCATAAAGCATCATGGGTATCTGAGATGGAGACATTTATTTGCTGGTTTGCATCATTTTAAAACCATTATCGAGCGTATGATGTTGAGCGGTGACAAACTGTGGTTGGACACAAGGGGAGTGGCATCGATCTTCTCTTCTAACTCTCATAAAGAAAGTGAAAATGTGGAAATATTCATACAAAGGAAAAAACGTGTCTCTCAATGAAAAAAACCTCTTGACTGAGTCTTCTCTTCTGTCTCTTTTCCAGCCTTTGCAGAAAAATGGGCAGATCTCCAGCATGAGCAGCCTGAACGGACACTCGGAGGACAACACCCTGGCAGAAGGTGTGTGTGTGTGTGTATATGCATTCATGCTTATATGTGTGTGTCTGTGTGTCTGTGTGTGTGTGTGTGTGTGTGTGTGTGTGTGTGTGTGTGTGTGTGTGTGTGTGTGTGTGTGTGTGTGTGTGTGTGTGTGTGTGTGTGTGTGTGTGTGTGTGTGTGTGTGTGTGTGTGTGTGTGTGTGTGTTCTGTCTATAGCCTCTTGTTTATTTACAGAGTGTGACTTAGCTCTGTGGGATAAGTCATGCACAAAGTAATGTTTGTGTGTGTTTGTGTCTGGGATTTTCTACCGTTTCTTCAGCAGTGGCAGAAGGTAAGCTTGTTTGTGTGGGGTCGGTTTTCAGTGTGTGTGTGTGTGTGTGTGTCTGTGTGTGTCTCCACATGTCTTCATGGATCTGCAAAATCTTCTTGATCCTAAACCAATCCCTATGTCAACACAGGGGACACCTACATGGGCTTTTCACATTGGAGACACATACACACCAACAATTCTCTTCTTGTTACTCTCCCTCATTATACCTTTACACATATAGAGTACATGTATTATGTATATTTATTTAAAACCTAATATTGACAATTTATTTAAGAGGAGGATTTGAAGAATCGCTCTGAATCCATAAGGAAATGATTGACCTACCAGTTTTTTGCGATAAATAAAAAGGTTTTTCTCTGAGCATCCTAAAGACGGTTTTGTGGGGGGGGGGACAAGAAGGAACCCATTACATTCTGAAGTGGATGTGGATAAACGGGCAGATTCATGGATGTTTACACTTTCTTGCACTTTCTTGTTTCTGTACCACTCTTTCTGTTCAATGGACTATTCAAAGTGGAAATACCTACATAGGATTTTCATCTTGTAAATATAATAAATAAAGTAATCTTCGATAATCACTAACCAGTCTAGTTAATTTCCCCTGAAATGAACACGTGCACCAACCTGCTCTCTTCCTCTCTGTTCACCTCCCGTCTCCGAAGCCGCGTTTGTTTATTTTCCCTGTCGTTCCTGTCGTGTCTCTCGATCTGGGAGGGCCGGGGGGGCGTGCGTGCCCTCCCCAAATATTTGGTAGGCCGTGACCCATGCCCCGCACAAAGCAACCTGTGCCCATCATAATATGTTATAGCCCAGAGGAAGGAGTAACCCTATACTACTTAAAACACAGAAATATGTCACATAGCGCTCTGTCAAATAACCCTATTTAATAAGCTATTTAATGAAGCGACTCTGGTCGTTTACACAGGAACTCTAAACCTTCTTCAGGTTATCGACGCAGAGTGAAGAGTCCCTGTGGCATGTGGACTAGAGAGAGGGATTCAGTTGCATCTGCGTCTCTGTATGTGTACTGTAAGGTAATCAACGTAGAAAGATGTGTTCTACAGGAACGATTAGATCTCTTTCATCAAGTACACAACTTGTATTTTATCGTCTAAGGCAGATGGGTTATGTTCTGTTGCAATATAAGTTGCAGTATCCCTTGGGCTCCGGCTTTTATTAGAGAAATTGCTGAAAACCATCTGGGATTTCTGCCCAAGTGGTTTGATCTTACAAAATGAATATGCAGCAGTCCCTATCTATAGATCTTCATCCAGGCGTTTTCACAAACAGGCCGTTACAGCTACGAGACCCAGCTCGACCCATGTTGAATGGTAAATAGACTCAAACTAAGAAATTTGAACTTTCCAACAAATCAATTTGACAACTTGCTCTGATGTGTTTGCGTCACATAGTCTCACTAGTGAGAATAAAACCAGGAGACAAACAACAGACAACAGCTTGGAGCCCTGAGAGAACTTCAGGGTATCAGAGTTAGAGGAGTGCATGCAGGGGAGTGAAGGGAAGGGAGATACACTATGGACAGAGAGAGAGATGATAGAGGAGTGAAAGACGTGGAGGAGTTTCACCTCCCAGCACCGCAGCCTGATAACACCGGCGAAGCATTGTGGGAGACAGGAAGAGAAAGAAGAATCCCTCTGATAACAACCCCTAAAAACAACAAAAGACGAGCTGCAGATCAAAAGACTGACACATGAGCGTGCACACAAACACACACACACACACACACGTGCACACAATCATCGTCCCTCGATATCAGGTATGCCAGAGTGTTTACAGTTCGAGCTCCAACCCTCTGGAGAAACATCCAAACATGTGCGGCCTGGAGCTGTTTTCAGACGTGCACCGAAGTCCAGACACTTTCCTGAAATTCTCTGGATGGGCTGTTTGTCACTGTCAGCTGCTCCAGACATTTTCTGGAATTCTTCCTGTTGCGCCCACGAGTAAAACGTCCAGAAAACTAAGTCTAAGTGAAAGTGCAGCAGGAGAACTCAAGGTTGAGAAGAGGAGGCATACACGCACAGAGAGGCCAACGAAGATGTCCAGACTGGACAGATTCAATCTTCGTATGTGAAAGACAAACTCCAGTTTTCCAGATGTCTGAAAACAGTACGAATAATTTTACATTCAAACAACTTTCTTAAAAATGCTTAATTTTTGTAGGTTGTTCCCATTGTTGAACTGATTAGATGAATAATAGATAATAACGTTTGACTCGACTGCTCTTATGGTCATTATCATTGGGAGCATCAATTAGTCTAAAGGGTAGTTCGACTGTGTGAAAGCATGACAAGCGTTACAGTACAAATATTCAACCTCTATCATCTGTCGTGGTCTGTTTGATTTAGTTTCTGGGAGTTATTTGTTTAAAGTGGCATCAAAGAATGCAGATGGTGTGGAGTTACGTTTCCCTGCGTGTCCGTCAGTAGTCGACTGCTTTGAGAACACAAACACCGGAGCTGCCGGTTCACACGAGGTGACTCTTGCCCTGGAAGAACGGGATGTGGAAACTCTCGTGTTTTGGTTGTTTGGAAACCCTGTAAATGCAGGTCAGAAAAAAAAGAATTTAAATAAGAGAAAAGAATTTTGTAAAAAGGCTGAATCCAAGTCCGGAGTTGCTTGTTTTTGTTGTTACTCGGTCCGGTGGAAGAGGAAATGTGCGGTCGTTGCTTCTTGGGGACTTCTTCTCGGGAGGCCCTCGAGTTTTTATATTAAACGTAGATAACAAATTGGCTGAAACGCAGTTTGAAAATCCTTCTTAAATCCTTCTTTGACCTTCTGTGGGGGCTGGATTGGCCGGGGAAAGGCCCAGAGAGGAGGCCTGGGGCTGAGGTATGAAGAGTTTACACCAGGTTATTCTTCAGAAAGGAACTGAATAAATATTACATAGAGACAGAGTTTTGAGTCGACCACTTAGAGAAGTTTCCTCTTCTGAAGGGAAGAGGAAGGAGCAACAAAGAGTAAAAATAGACAAAGAGGGAAAAATACAATTTGTGTTATTCTGGAGTTTGACTCGTGTGCGTCTTTGAGAGTCACACGAGCAGGAGGCAGGACATCATGCATGGACTTCTCTGCAGGAATCTTGTGTTTGTGTTTACATCACATTGACACAGGCATCGGCTCTTATCGCCAAAAGCTCTTGAATCTCGTTCATCTCTTTCTGCGTCTTCTACGTGTACGACGCCTCTTTTTATATTCGTATTCCTCCGTTTTGCACTCGATCACAGACATTCTCCCGCTGTATCGTCACATGGGTTCACTCTGACGTTCTCCAGACATTCTACTCGTAGGTAAGAGGGGAAAGTTCGAGAAAATCTCCGAAGCAACTGACTCGGATGTTTGCGTTCTCACATAACCCCCCCCCGTGGAACACTTCAGGAAAACGTCTGGACATCAGTCCCTGTCTGAAAGCTGCGCTAGACATAAACACACAGTCAACTGTGAGTGATGGAGCCACGGATTGTGTCCGACTAAAGTGCATAAATCCTACAAACGACGACAAAGAAAGAGCCATAATTGTTTTGTCAGATGAAAACAGTCTCTCTATCTAGATTTAATTTCTCTACAGCAGTAAATGTGTGTTTTATTTAATCAGATCTTTCTCAGGTTACCGTCATTATTGAAAGTAAGATCCGGTAAGTGCTGTGTAGTCTGTGTAGTCGTGCACTCCAGGCTGAATGTTTGCATGTGTCCTTGAGCTGCTCGTATCTGGGGCGTGGGCGTAGGGGGGGTGCAGTGGCAGCCCAATGGATGACATCATAGCTGATGTAATTCACTGGCCGGAGAGTTGGCGGTCCCTCCCGACGGCTGCGAGAGAGGAGAGATGAAGTTTGCTGGAAGGCTTGAGAGGGAGATAAATGCTGACTGTGCGTGTGTGTGTGTGTGTGTGTGTGTGTGTGTGTGTGTGTGTGTGTGTGTGTGTGTGTGTGTGTGTGTGTGTGTGTGTGTGTGTGTGTGTGTGTGTGTGTGTGTGTGTGTGTGTGTGTGTGTGTGTGTGTGTGTGTGCGTGTGTGTGTGTGCGTGTGTGGCATCAGGCGCAGCTCTCAGGCTGCACGTCTGTTTGCTCCAGGGACCTTATGGGTGCGGTTCATCACATTAAAACTGTTAATTTACCTCACTCATTAGAGTATGTGTGCAAATCAGTGTCACCTATGATCCAGGAGCAGCGTCCAATTTAAAATATGTCTCTCAGTGTATCAGAGTTGTGCTGAAATCTTCACATTTGATCAATAGAGAACCTGATGCTTATCTTGTTTGTATTTAAGTAATTCGCTCCTCTGGTGCATTTCTTTAAAAAACAAATCTCTAACAGAAAAACGAGCTGTTGGAAAATTGCCTCTGGGGTCTGTGGCAACTTGCGAGCCACAGCTGTTGTTATTTTCGACATTTTACAGGAAAGAAAACGTCTTACTTCACTCCCCCCCCCCCCCCTTGCACAGATTAGAAGTGACGGGTGGTAAGTGATCAGCCCTGATACATTTGCGTCCTTTTTCAAACTTCTCTGTTTTAGCAGCTCTAAACCTCCTGGAGCAGTTTGGACACGGTTGATGTTCTTTCTAATTAAAACGTCATAGTTTGGATGGAGCCTTCACAGTAGGGGGATGAGCTCCAACATCTGGAGGGAGCTCAGAGAGAGACGCTTCTCCTCCGAGTCGAAGCGAGGGCAGTTGAGGAGGCTCGGGCGTCTCGTTAGGATGCCTCCTCCTGGGGGTCTTCTACTGGAGGTTTCCTGGACATGCACAACTCGGAGGAGACCCTAGGATAGACCCAGAATTTGCTGGAGGTGCTACATATCCCATCTGACCAGGGAGAGCCCCAGAATCCTCCAGGGAACACGTCTGGAACACCCTGCTGAGCCTCATGCCACCACGATCCAACCGTGGATCAGTTAAAGGAGATGAAGTACGAACCAGTGATGACAACACTGTGCGATGTGAGGCAGACGTATGTTGGCCCTGTGTGTGTCATGAATTGTCAGAAGTGATCGCCTGGAGTCCCTGAGTGCTACATTTATATTTTTGGTCACAGGTGTAATCTTTAACAAGGGGGATATATAGCTCTCTGTGTGTACTGGAAGTGTGTGTGTGTGTGTGTGTGTGTTTCTGCACGTGGCCGTGATTTCATGGCGGGATGGACTTACTCAGGCTCGTCTCCGGGGACGCACAAAGTCCCGCTGCCAAGATGTTCATCACGCCAGAGGAAGGGACCCCGCCCCTCACTTCAACTCTGTCTGATCTGCACCAGTGTGGATTCACGCCGTACGGTCATCGTAACACAATCCAGCTGCCAGATTGTTCCTCTTGGCCCGATTCCTCGTACATTCCAACTGACAATGCACATTATGGCCGACAATTCCTAATAAGCTGTTGCACCGTACTCGGAACCGTACCGTAGGTGTGTGCAGACGCTGATCCATCAAGCAGCTGTGAGACACCGGGTGATTTGTCTCCGCTCGGAGAAAGGAAGCTGATCCCGGAGGAGCGTGTTAGGGCGGCAGAGCCGTGGATGGGAGTGCTTGAAAGCCCCTCGCTGCCTCCAGATCCATCACTGTCCAGCCGCTCGCTCAATTAGGTTCATCTGCGCTGCATATTTGATGTAGTCCCTTGTTATGTATTGGGTGCTTCAAGGATACAGAGCAGGATAAGTGAGCTCTATTAGTGAGCCGCCATTTGTCAACAGTTGCCTCAGCCTGTAAACGGATTGCACGTTATTTTTCTTCTTCCTCCTTCTGCTAAGATACAAAGTGCGGTAACCGAATGCAAGGACGCAGACGAGTGGAATCAGATGGTCGATTAAAACACTGACATCATACAGTCGTGCTCCTCGAGCTTTGACTCATACCAAACACCGCAGCATCCCATCAACAGCCTTGTACATTGGAAACAAGGAAAAGTTGAAGTTCAATTCTTTCTAATTGATGAGATCAGAAGTCAAGAGAAGTTGATTTTATTGCCAAAAGCTAGTATCGCACATTGTAGCTGATATTAATCAAAGAGAGCACTCGAATGTTTCTGGCCCCCTGGTGAAGGGAAATAAAGGGCGGCTCCTTGTGTAGCACTCTGAGGTTTTGTCAATAGTGTGTGAATGGTGTGTGATAGTAGCGCTGTATGAATGTGTGTAAATGGGTGAATGCAAATGGTTATGTGCGATACAAATACACGTATCTAACTCCTGATGAAGATATCTGGCTCTTTATCAGTTAAATGATCAACTGTGTTCTTGCTAACTCTTTAGTGTGGTTTTGTGACTTTAATACTACGAGCAACAAATTTACTATTGTTCTTATTTTAAAAATGTATTGATTTGAACACATTTCTCATAGATAGATGAAAACCAAGACATTTTGGACTTATCGAAGATGTGTTTTGCAGTAAATAAATTGGTCTATATTTATAAACGGTATGCAGGTATATAATGTATATACTTATATCGTGACTCACAGCCACAGTTGATTTAGTCAAGCTGTTTTTATTTTTGAGGAGTCTGTACTTCTTAGTGTTCATCTAGAAACCAAAAGTTCAGGAACACTGGACATGCAGAGTGCACGATGTCTTATTATGCATCCCAGTCATACCAGATCATTTGTGATAACGAAACTGACCCGCTCAGCAGTATTCAAGCAGTACTCCTACAGGGTCAAGAATTACAGTAATAGGGTCAAACTCAGAGTTGGCCCTGACCAGGACCCTCGGACCCCCAGGACCCGCTTGTTTCTGCAGGCACTCCTCTCTCTCATCTTTCCCAGCATCAGGGAACCTAATCTGCCTCTCCTCAACCCTGTACCTCCCCCAGGCGCATGGAGGACTGAGAGAATGGAGCAGGAATGTAACTGACCCCTCCTCCTCCTGCTTTAATAGACCCCCTCTTACAATGCATCAAGTATCCATAAACTATAAGAAGTCTTTTTTTTTTTTTTACCTTGAAATTTTATGATAAAATCTGCTTTCAGTAGGTGCCAAGAATGTGTCAGTGAGGTGAGGTTTTTCATTTGAGTCAGCTGGAAGAATTAAAAAGTAATATTCTTGATACTGGATATTTGATACCTCACTGATCTGCCATGTCGGGTTCAGCTCCAGCTCAAAATGCATATGAAATTAGTGGGGGTGCACTGGTGCGGACGCTTAAAAGTGATCGTCGTCCACCAAAAAACTGATCCACACCCAGTTTCTATACATCTACAGCTGCTTTTATCTCCATCGACAGTTGTAACATGCAAATAAACTTCTCTCAGTCTTTAGTAACACCATTCAATGTCTTTGTTCAATTTAAATGCGTTAATATGTGTATAATCAGGTAAGACATTTAAATAATATGTGTTTGGTCTTGTCTTATGTGTTTGAACAGATCATGAAATACAGATGGGTCCCATTAATGTGTAATAACAGTGGAAACAGCCATGTAAAATATTGTGTTACTGGCCCGGAGAAGCGTTCCCAGTGAACAGATTGTTCTGGAACAGATAACGTTGTTAACAAGTCACTTTTGTGGTCACATCATAACTTTTATGTTCATTCTAAAGCCATTTTTTTATTAAACAACCCCCCTTACCCTGCTGTATAGAAGGTCAAAGGGAGGCACCTGGTGAAGTTGGGGGCCGGGGGTGAGTGGGTGGTGGTAGTTTCTAAACAGGAGATGACCGGGTTAACCTAGGCTGGAGTTTGAATTATGACTTTGCTGCAGGTAACACACTGTCGACTCCGTAAGCTGCAGACCTGTGCATTTCCATTCTTATGGGGGGAAAGTTCCCACTTACCTCTCATAATAGAATGACACTTTTATTATTCAAATGTCCACTAAGTCAACATCACGATTGTTTCACACTTTTACCTCAATTACGATTCATGGAGGATGAACGTCCCGGCTTGAACAGACTTAAGTGACCAACGTTGGTTTCTAGAAAAGTCATAAAAAATAAAATAAAAACTGTCGTGGAAACAAAAACGATCTGACTCCATCCAGGAAAAATCTTTTTTTCTGGATCCAATGGCTTCTTCAGGCGAGCGTTTGTTTGCGTGTGGATTTAATGGAGCTCTGCCAGAGTGTAATGTAAAGCAGAGCTCAGTCTGAGGTAAGGAAGATGGATAAGCAGGCAGGAAGAGCTTGAAGGATAAGAGCTATTGTGAGGAACATTTTTCTGTGGAGTTCTCATGAAATACAGCTGCATGGGGAGTGGGAACCGTCTCGTTTTGGCTGCAGTCCACATGAGACCCTTTTTTCGGACTTGAGCGAGATTCAAACTTGACGTTTTTACTCGCAACATATTTTGGTTTTTGAAAGGCGTCTGTCCAGAGTTCAGCGTAGACCCACTTCAAATATTACACCCTGGTCAAACCAGATGGATTACTTAGCATTGGAGAAGTCCTCTTTTGAAGCATCAGGATCTGGGTTCTCTGGATCTCGCCGTCCCCATTTTTAAATCCAGTCTTTTTTTCTTTTTTTTTTACATATATGTTTATTAGTTTTCCAACAGGTAATACAACACAAAACCAAAAAAAAACAAGACAAACATTTGGCTCACACACATATTCAAATCCATACAGGCAGAAGATTCAGGGGTCAGGTCCTATACAAGTAAGAAACAATTAAAAACAGATAAGTAAAATAAAAGTATACAGAAATAAAAGTAAATCAATTAAATGGTAAAACAGAGTGCCTCTTTTGAGGCAGAGCATTCTTAGCTATGATACAAACCCTCTTGTGAGAATGGTGGAAACATTCAGACCAACATGTGACAGAAAGGGTTCCCATGTTTTACGTAAGGCATCATCATTGCTGTGAAGTTTACGTGTCAAATGGTTCAACACAACATATTCAAATACAACCCTTTGCCACTGAGCCTTAGATGGAGCTTTATCTGTGATCCAATTCAAAAGAAATACACTTTCTAGCACAAAAAGCAAGTGTCTGATAAAGTCCTCTTTTAAATTTGTCAGTGATGGACATGTCAGATATACCAAGTAGCAGGTATAAAGGGTTATTATTACTGTTAATAGACAGAATCTTATTAATTTCCTGCCCTATGACCTGCCAAAACTGTTGTATTTTTCTACAATCCCACAAACAATGTGTCAGACCACCAGATTCTATCTTACACTTGGGGCACAGTGGAGATGTATTAGGGTTGTATTTATGACGTTGAGAGGGAGAGATATGAACCCTGTGTAGGAGCTTCAGTTGCATAGCTCTTACAGACATTCAGTATTTTAGCACTTTTCCAAGCATCATTCCAGTCATCATCTGTTATCCTAATATTAAAGGGACTCTTACCTTTGTTGCATTTGAGAATTACAGCACATTCAAATCATCCCGCCTTCCTCCAATGCCCCACCCCCTCGTTCCCATCCGCTGTGTTTTTTTGAAGAAACTTTATTTACAAGCAGACTTACAATCTACTGCCTCCGCGCACGCACGTGAGTTTTTGTTTACCAAAGCAATAGATTCGGTAAGTTATATACATTTACATTCACATGCCTTGATGACGCGGGCCCGAATGCGCCACAAGAAGCAGACGGAAAACCTGCATGTCCATGCAGCAAACAGACAGGTCTGTCGGCCAATAAGGTCCTTCGGTCCGAAGAATTTTATTGGTTGAAGTTTTCACTAAATATTATGAGAGTGAAATAATTGTTTGTTTTTACTCCTGGTGGGTCTGTCTTGCATTTTAGAGTGTCATTACCTTATTAATACCAATTTAACCTTATCCAAAAAAAGTGTAAAAATGCAACAAAGGTAAGAGTCCCTTTAAGTTCCCTTTCCCATCAGCCCTTCAGAGAGGAGGTGTTTGTGATGTTATACTCCTTAAGAAATCCAGTCTTTTAAAAGAAGACATGATGATGCATAACAACAACTGGAATGCCAAATTGCTGGTGAAATATTTCAGGAATGCGGGGAAAACGTGAAGACAAGCACAGCAGATGGCCGAGGCTGGATAAACATACACTGGAAGGGATTGTCGCTGCTCTACACCCAAGTTTAGACGCACTTCTTTAGGCTGGAGGACTTTAACTCGACAGCTTAGAAGACAAACAATAATAGAGGCAGACGTGCTTGATCTCCGATTTCATTGTAGCCAGTTTGCGTGCAAGACCATTTAGATTTTTACGGACCTCCTCTCTCAATGCTGAAAGCTGTAAACATGACCCTCCCCATTGTTTTAGAGCAATAATAAACAAAAGATGGTCACGAAATCCTCGAATGTGAGACTTCACCGCTACAGTCACCGCGCTGAATCACGTCATGTGAATCTGAACAAGAAAAGGCGGAAGGGTTTGTGGACACGCCGTGCGGCGGTACAGAATGAGGCATAACTCGAGGAAACGTGCAAAGGGAAGAGGAAACGACGATGTCAAGAAAAGACCTGTTTCCTGTCCAACATTCTTATCCAGCCATCCCTCCGGCCCACACACAGACCGGAGGAGGGGTGGGGAGGGGGCTCGTGAGGACAGAGGATGGAGGGGAGAAAGTGGTGGAGCCGAAGAGGGATTAAAGAAGACTGGAGTGTGGATTCAGGGGTGGGGGGAGGACGGTGTGAAAGGAGGAGAAACATTTTTTTAAATGGACAAGAAAGGAGAAGTACTGGGTGAAAAAATCTCTCTGATCTCCTGCGTTTTCACACATCACTCACATCCCGCGTTTCCCTTTCCTCCAATTATTTCAACATCATCCAGTTCTTGGAAGAGGAGGAGGAGGAGGAGGAGGAGGGGCTTTCTCCTCCGCTGTCCGATGATGTCATGCACTTCTTTACAGGCCACCAAAAGGCGGCCTGCACAGCACCCCAACCCCCCACCCGCCTCACTATTCAAGACCCCTCCTCAAACATTCCTGAACTCAGGCATGTTTTCTGATTTCTCAAGATATGTGGGGCGTCACCCCCACAGACTTGGCCCTGGGTTGTAGACGCAACTCAACAGACTCCGTTTAAAGATGTGAAATACATTACAGTTTACTGACTGTTGTGAGCAGAGATTATTTTACTAAAACATCCATTTATCTAATAAAAGAAAAAAACTAGGATGGTACTCGTTGGAGCTTCTGCTGAAGAGAGACCTTTAAATTCAATCAAATTGCAAACACTAATAAAAATCAATCCTCTAGTTAAGTCAGATTTTTTTCTCATCTAGATCCATGAATTATTCCCTGGGAAAACGGTCTATCAGTTAAAGAAAGTGAAAAATCTGATCTGGATCCACAGCAACATTTAAAGCGCTGTTCCCTGACGCATACTTCCACCAAGTTTCCTGGTAATTCCGTTCAGTAGATTCTGTGTAATTTTGCCACCTAACAAACATCATTTATGTGAAACATTTCCCCGAAGATCAACTTGAGATATTTTGTGGTTTTAGAAAACTCATCCTTCAGCCTTAACTTTGAGTTAATGCAAGTGTCTGTCTAGTTAATCGATGGATCTACTGACGGAAAGCAAACCGGTAACTACAGTTATCAACTAAAGTCTGTTGTGCCATTTAAATATTTTTTGTTACATATGATAGTAAACTGAATATTTGTACTAGGTTTTGTCTGTGGGTCTGGAAAACTAGACATTTCAATACTCAACCATATTTTCTCATTTATGACAAACTTCTGTGAATTTAAACAACCTTTCACTTTCAGGGTTTGAGATGTAAATTCAAATACCACTGAAACCAAGAGAAGATAAAGACAAAAAACACATTAATGGGAGTGAAGAGAATTACTCTACTTGTATTTGGTGTTTGTTTCACAGTAATGAATGAATCTATCATCCAGAGGAAATATTTAATTATTTTACAGTTAATGATGAAGATCTGAGGCAAACAGTAGATTATTATCATAATCGTTATAAAGCCAAAGTAACATATAGACACACTGGATGAATTCAGACCTGACTTTCACACAGGATGTATGTATTTCTATGATATATGATTTATATATGATATTTTATGAGAATAGCAGCTTTGTCCTGTAATTACTGGGAACTTCATTGCTGAAATATTTCCCATATAACTCAGTGTAGCCTGAGGCTTTGTGTGTGTCTGAATTAAAACCCCTCTGTATGTATGGAATGTGTTTGACGTGCGTGAGTCATCTGAAGGAAGTGGGACGGGAAACAGGAAGATGCGGGTTGACCCAGCCGAGATACTCTCATCCAACTTTTAAACTCCCCTCAGTCTGACTCACTGTCCACTCAGCTCAATGCTGTGCTCTGACTCATTGTGCAGAGACAGTGCAGGAGTAGTGAACCTGACATGAGTCACATCAAAAACAGAGAAGGGGCATGTCAGGGTGAAATTCTTTCTAAATGAGTCTGATCCCATGAATGAGCCTTTCATGATGCACCCATGGGATTTGACTTTTACAGTTGAGATTCTCGCAATGTGTATTTATGCCTGATTCTCACGAAACGTAAGAAAAGCAAAGATTTCATTTCTCCAGGAAACTTCTCCTGAAAGTGTCTCATTAGATCTGCGACTGTATCTTCTCCTGTGCCTCCGAACCCCTCCGCTCCTTCTCCTCCTCCGCCAGCTCTGATAAAACACCATGAAGCTCTCCATTCATGCCCAAAGACCTTGGTATTCACGCCCGTTTCCATTCAGTGGATCTGAAGAGGCTCACAGGAAGTGGTGTGGGATAAAGAGAAAATCCGATTATGTGTTTTCAGATGTGTTTTTTGTCTCGTCGGGTGTTTTCTCGTTTTTTTGCCCTGATTTGATTTGAAATGATGACGTTTGTGGTTGAAAAGCTTCTGGAACACACTGACACTTCTACCGATTAGACTTGTTGAATAACATTTTAAAGCGCAACACACTCACAGTGGTGGGTGAGATGATAGTTGGGGGGGGGGGTCCGCGCTCAGACGCTACTTGATTACTGCTGTTATCACCTATTTGGGAGCCTTCTATATGGAACTCACACATTCCTCCGGGACAATGCTAACGTGTGACAGATCTGATTATCCTGGTATGTACCTGAGGATTTATCTGCATTCCTCCTGGCACCCCCACCCCCCCCGAGACAAAAGCTGAATTAAATGTGTCTGCACCGGAGTAATTGAGAGGGCCCAATTAACATTCAAAGGGGGCAGGCCGCAACGCGATGGCACCCCCGTTCTGAGGTCCTTGGTACGAACCGCTCTTCAGACGGTTTCTGGACGGTGCTTCTCTACCAATTTCACTTTAAAGGGGAAACAAAATCACCCTCTTCCAATTAAGAACAAATGTAGAGTTTTGTGTCGTGAAATTCCCTCTTGCTCGCCAGTTTCAACATTCCTCTACAGGACTAGTGACATGAGATATGTGGGAGAGCCTGGTGGAGGAAGAGAGAAGGTGGATAGAAGAGTGGTCTCCAGTTGCCTTTAAAAGAGGACACATTTGGATATTAAGGCCAGGGAGGAGGGAGATAGTAGAGACCCTCTACCCAAATGAAACAATGTGCATGTGTGATGGGGTTTGAACATGTGAAATAGTGGGAGATAAATGCTCCAGTGAAAGATCCCATGATGAGCTCCAGTCATCCCTGGGTGGAGGTCTGAGGGAGAGCCAGTGGATAAGGAAGGAGGAGGAGGATGGTGGGGGTAGGGGGGTTTCTGTGTGTGTGAGTGTGTGTGTTTGTGTGTGTGTGTGTGTGTGTGTGTGTGTGTGTGTGTGTGTGTGTGTGTGTGTGTGTGTGTGTGTGTGTGTGTGTGTGTGTGTGTGTGTGAGAGGCAGGGGAGGGGGAGGAGGGAGGCGGGGGGTTGCTCATTCAGAACAGCTGAAGAAAGGAGAGGGAGGTGGGAGGCATGAGGGAGGCAGGGGTGGTCCCAACATGACATGTGTGTCAGTCTGTTGAAATGTGTGTGGAGCCCTCCTCTCTGGTCATACTGACCGAGAAGCGCTGGAAGAGAGAGGGAGACACACAGAGGAGAAGAGAAAGAGAGACACACAACTTCTGCACCTCAGATTATCAGGAGTTCAGACGGAGCCGAGCAGATCTCACTTTTTAAAGAGCCTGCAGACGAGTGAAGGGAAACGATAAGAGTGTTAATACAATACTTTAAAACAAAAAGATTTAGATTTTTTTAATCTTTTTTTTATGCTATAATTTTTTTTTTTTGGAGGAAGGATCTCTGGTCGTTTTACAAATGCTGGGAACAATTACTCTCACAGGTAAGCGAAAAGGCCTCATCCCAAACGTGTAACCCTGCGGTGATCTGTCCAACATGATGTGATTCAACATGAATGCAAACTTTGTGGCTGCTTGTGCTAAAGTTCAATTTACAATCTGGCTTTTCGTGGCTTTTAAACTTTCCTTAGATAAACATAGGAAAACCAAAAGCAACTGTTTTCTGCTCACACGAGTGAGTGCAGCCGGAGGCATTGTTGTCCTGAGGGTGTGGTTACTCATTGTGGTTTGTGGATGTTCCGGCACGAGAGAGGGATTTCAGTTGGAGGCGGTTTTGCTTTGACCAACAGAAACTCATTAGGGGGGGAAATGTGTGAATTCATGTGTATTTGTTTTAGTTTTGTTAATTTTCAGGCAATTTTAGGGTTTAAACTGTTTTTTTAAATTCTGTTTATGAGCCTCGATCATCAAGTGGTCATTTCATCATCCTCCCTCCATCACCAGGGGGGTTTCGCAAGAGCTCTGAACCATCCCATTCTTCAGTAGCTCTGTAGTAAAAGAAAAAAATGTTTATCCACTGCACAAACTTTTCCTGTCTCGTAACCGACGTCTCCCCGCCTCAGACAAACTTCAGAGTGGACTCTTGGGGGGGGGGGGTTTTGTCCCACAAAGCCTCCTTTGGTGGGAAAAGAATTTCACACGGTGACAGCTGCCACGATAGAAATATACATGGGCCACCAATTCACAGGAATATTTTTCAAAGCCCTCCTTTTAGCTCGTCCGTCCGAGGCAGCTCCCATGCGTCCCGTCATGTGAAGTATTTCATTAGATTAGAGTGGGATCCTAATTCCCAGTGGGCTTATTCAGTTTGGCCGCAGAGGGAGAGAGAAGGAGGGAGGAGAGAGAGAGAGAGAGGCGTATGGAATTAATTACATGCCAAGACCAATTCTTCTTCAGGCCTTATAACTGGGAGTGATGGTTGAAATGGAGCCGGGGTGTTTCGGGGCGTCTTGGTTTCAGTGAATGAGTTGAATACCAAAGCTTTATCGTTTACACATAAACAAACAAGGTTTTCTGTGAGACTCTGGCTCGGTGTGAGTCAGATAACAGAGGTATGTGGCTGTTGTATGTGCAGAGGAGACCCCCCCCCCCCCTACCCGGAGCCAAGGAGACACTTCGACCACACCTTTGATGCAGAGAGAGCGAGGGGGGTGGTGGTGGCCGGGGGGGGGTGGGCAGTGGAAGGGGTCCTGTTGGGGGAGGGTGAGGTGGTCTGGGGGTTGGGGGGGGGGGGGGTCGTGTCTCCTTGCCCTCTTTTTTTTTGACCGACATCTTTTGTTTCAAGGGCTGCTGCTCCAGACGACAATAATCATAACAGGGATTTGCATTAATTTGGGCAAAGTGTGTAAACAACAGGAAGAATGGCTGGCATTGACACACACACACACACACACACACACAGCCACATCAGAAATCTGAGCTCACTGGAGTAGATTTTACAACAATTGTTTGGTTTTTTTTGGCTGCGGTGATGATATTTAATGCGAGGGCATCACCTTACCAAATGCCTTTCACACCCGTAAACAAAGCCTGTCTTCACCACAGAGAGAAGCATCCCAGCTATGCATGTGTGTGTGTGTGTCTCAGATATGTAACACCCTCTAAAGTGAGTTAGTGCTGCGGCCTCAGGGCAGAAACCCCCTCCCTCCGCTCTATCCCTCCATCTCCTTAACTGTCCCCTGCTCACCCCCTGCAGCCTCACCCCTCACGTTCGCATTCTTTCGGGTACAGTCGTTATTCAAAACTACCCCCCCCCTGCTCTCCTCCTATTTACTCCCCCAACCGCCCCAAATCAAATGTTAACAGTTGTGTTCAAAGAAGAAAAGGAGAAAAACTCCGGAAAACAAAGATCAAAAAGACTGGGAGAGATTCCAGGAGTGTGTTAAAACCACATGATTCCTGTTTTATTGTCCGTGTAGATACACGTGGGCTCGTCTGGTTTACCAACAGTCTGACCCCCTCCCATACACACACACACACACACACACATAAGTCTCCACACACACATTCTTCAGCACCCCAGAACTACATTGAAATGTGTAATTATATACATAGTAAAGCTGGATTTGGGTTGGCCAATTTAAAGCATTGGTTTCACATTGGATAACTGTTTGCCTGGTGACTTGTGTTTACCCGATGTTTGTGTATTTTCCAACTCACTCAACAGTGTGATTCGACAAGTGCCCTTTAAATAAAACACATGTGAGACGGAGTCCCGCTGCCATGTGACACTGATGTATCATACAAGTTTCTTAGGCGCTGAGTTTTTCCCAAACTTTACATCAGTTTTTAAGTCAAAGACGACAAACTCCCAACTGCAGCGTGTCTTGATAATAGGAAAGTCGACCACCCCCCTTTCTTTTATTGTCGGAGGCCAGAGTGGGTTAGAAAGGCCATTGTGTTTGCATGAGTGTGTGCCTTGGGAAGGGGGTGGGTCCACATCCATCCTGCTGTGGTGGAATTTGGGTCAAGGGGATTGGGACTTATTTTAAGGAGGGGCTGCAGGGGCCTGTATTGTTTGGTTTAAATCCTATATGGGCGCAGACCAGACACCGTAACTGAAAAAAAAATACAAATAATCATTCCTTAAATCCCCTGGCATGTCTGGAGAATCCTAAAATTGTTTTCCCCTAAAGATGGAGTGAGAGGCATAGCTCACATTTCTCAAATCTAAATATATATACAAAACATGGGCGTGCCCCTGTGAGTGGCATTAGCGTATGAAAGAGCTTCTTTATTCCTTCACACAAATTTACCACAGAATGCTGCTGCAGTGTTTGGCAACAAGTGAACTTTAAAAGTTTTGTTTACTATAACCTGAAATATTCAGAGAATGTCGTGCAAGTGATTGCTTCGTGTCTATAATTATGGGAAAGGATGTGGACACTTGTGGCGCAGTTTTGCATTTTTGTGTGTGAGACAAGAACACGTCTTTATTTACAAGCTGAATCTGCCAGGGCAAGAGCAGGAGGTAGATCCCACAGTGTGCATGGTGGTTTAAGGAGAGCATCTTTGTGTTCCCCAGTGGGTGTAATCAGGTAAGCTGATATGTAGTCATTAAAAGTCCTGGGGAATTTGTTTTGAGAGTTTCAAGTGTGAGGTTTCCCAGACTTCTAGTGAGAAGTGTGTTAAAAAAAAGAAGAAAAGTTTCAGGCACTGGCAGGTCGTCATGCCCCGAGGCCTCCTCCTGTCAAAACACAGATAGACGTGGCATCGTATGTGAATGTGTGGGTTGTATGTGTGCTTTCTGTCTCAAACCACATCTGCTAACAGGACTTTTGTATGACATAATTATTGTATTATTTCTGTGACGAACCAAAGAGTCACTCACAATAGTGGAGTTAGACAAGTGTTTCAGTTTGGCCTTCAAAAAGTCCAAGGAGTGGGCCACATGATTCAACATTATGGGGTTTTCTGCACACATTGTGTATTTGGACAATAATCCTCAAATTGCCAACAGCATTACTGTCGTTATGCAAGATTTTTCCGTGAATCTCCCTTTGGGGGATTGCTGTGTTATTTGTGCCAATGCCAAAACTCTGATTGCAATTAAGTGGTCATATGCTTGATAAAATCTTCTCAGAGGGTCGGGATGTCAGTAAATACTTTCTGAACAACATCTTTGATTATTCCCAGATGGCAAAGAAGACTTTCATTAATGATATAACAAAAAATCCCATCTCTTTGAAATGTAGTTTCTCCTCAGAGTAATGACAGAGATTTTATAAAACACAGTTTTCTCGGCTGATTTGATTTCCTCATTATATTACATTTGACAAATTAACTGTTATAAAATCACAGCTGCGGTCAAAGCTTTTTTATATGAATATCATGGGAATACTGTTAGTGGTCTTCCGGAAGCAGTTGCAGGAAGTCAATCAATCAATCGATCAAATTTTATTTGTATGGCCCATATTCACAAATCACAATTTGTCTCATAGGACATAACAAGGTGCAACATCCTGTGTGCTTAACCCTCAGTAAAGACAATCATCCAGAAAGAAACGTAGAAACCTCAGAGAGATCCACTAGTGAGGGATCCTTCCCCAGGACAGACAGCAGTCCTACAGATGCTGCTGTAACTGGAAACATCAACAAAACAACTGTATTTACAACACTGATTAGAATTTACAGTTTGTAACATAATGGAAAAGTGGGTCATTGTTTAAAGTATGTAGAAGAATATGTCTGTGAGAGATGGTGGAAGCAGCAATGACAATTAATTGGGTAGTAAATCTTGAATGAGAAATCTGATGTGTACCATACTGAACATGCTTTCCTCTCTTGTCGTTTCAGTTGGCCAGCCTGATGCTGTGTCAGTGCCTCCAAAGGAGGAGGCCTCTGAGGCTGTGGAATCCGCCCAGGATGAAGTAGCCCCTCAAGTGAATGGTGAGAAAGTGGAGAAAGAATCCCCTGATGCCAATGACATCTCCGCTGTTGAGGAGAAGGCAGGGGAGGAGAAGCCTGATGATGCCACTGAAGTGGGCTTCAAGAAGATCTTCCGCTTTGTGGGCTTTAAGTTCACACTGAAGAAAGACAAGAATGAGGAGAAAGACCCTGTGAAGCTACTGACGGTCAAAGATAAGGAAGGAGAAGAGCTAACTGGGACGGATGAACCTACAAAGGAGGAGGAGAAGAGCACAGCTGAAGAGAAGGAGGCTGACTCAGAGGCAACTACTGTTGAGGCTGAAGTCACTGAAAAAGCTGAAACCACTGATGCCCCAGCTGGAGACGCTGCAAATGGAGATACTGATGAAGCAGTCAAGGAGGAAGAAGCTGATAAGGAAGGAGAGGCCAGTCCACCCTCCCAAGAGACCACCCTGACCCTGTCCCCCTTCAGAAAGCTCTTCGGTGGAGGCATCTTCTCTAACCTGCGAAAGAAAGCCAGCATCAAGAAGACAAAAGAGGAGGAAGACAAGGAGACCGTTGTTGAAGAGGAAGCAGCTAAATCAGAGGAAACTGCTCCAGCAGAGGAGGACAAGGTTGATGCAGAGCTAGGAAACCAGGAGGAGGCACCAGCAACTCCAGAGGAAGACAAATCTGAGCCAAAGGATGAGGCGCCAGTCACTTCAGAGGAAGTCAAATCAGAGGCAACCCCTGAGGAAACCACTGCTCCCTCAGCAGGTACTTCTGATGAGACTAAACAAGAAGAGGCAAAAGCAGAAGAGGAGAAGGCTCCAGCAGAGGTGACGTCTGAGGTTGAGCTCCTCTCATCACAGGAGAAGGTTAAGTCCCAGGGCAGCCCCCTGAAGAAGCTCTTCACTGGTGCCGGCTTGAAGAAACTGTCAACTAAGAAACAAAAGACCAAGAAAGAGGCTGTGAGCAAATTGACTGAGTCTGGCGAGCAGGCAGCTGAGCAGCTTCAGTCATCCACTGAATCAGCAGAGGCTCCTAAAGCCGACAGTGGACCCTCATCTCCAGAAGAGTCAGGAGAGCATGTCCTTGCTGTGGAGGTGACCCAGAATGAGTCCAGCCAAGAGGGTGAGGTTGAAGTTGCCTCTGACGGAGAGAAGAAAAAAGAGGGCATCATTGCCTGGTCCTCCTTCAAGAGATTAGTAACTCCCAAGAAGCTTGTGAAAAGGTCTTCTGAGAGTGATGATGAAGCCACAGGTGAGAAACCAGCAAAGTCAGCCACACTGTCGTCTTCTGAGAGCGCTCCATTAGCAGATAAGAGTGTTGAGGAGGAGGCCACAGAGGAAAAGCCAACTGAGGAAGAACCAAAGACTGAAAACACTGAGAAACTTGTCAGCAGCACAGAAGAGCCCAAAAAGAAAATGGACACCTCTGTCTCCTGGGATGCCCTCATGTGTATGGGTGGAACCAAAAAGAGGACAAGGAGGACATCTGATTCTGATGATGAGGAGACCAAGATTGAAGAGGAAGCAGCAGCTGTAGAATCAGTTGCAGAAGAGGAACAGGAGGTCAAACCCGAGGCTGCTGTTGTCACTTCTGCCTCACAAAACACAGAGAGTGAAGGAGAAGGCGAAGGAGAAGTTGTTTCCTCCGCTGAGGCTTTAAGCCCCCCTGAGAGAGAATCTACCTGGGACACACTGAAACGCATGGTTATGTCAAAGAGTAAGCCCAAACTTGATGAAAAACCAGAGGAGAGTGAGAACCAAGTCCAGTCAGACAGTGAAGCCCCAAAGGAAGAGTCTTCTTTCTCCTTGAGGAAGTTCTTCCCTGGACGCAGAAAGAAGAAGGTTGAAAAGCAGGCCTCCACAGAGGAGGACTCTGACACCCCAGCTGTGGTTCCACTCTCAGAGTACGATGACCAGGTTGAGGCTAAACAGGAAGCACCAGCTGAAATCCAGACTACCGAGTCTACTGAAGATAGATCCCCTTCATGGATTCCAGCCTCTGTCGAAGAAGCTGATAATAACCAAGATCAGCTGAGTGACATCCCAGAGGAGGCAGAGAGTGCTGCCACCCCAAAGTCTGTTGACACTGATATTGCAGATGATGAGGACCAGGCTAATCGGACCAACAACAGCCTTGGTCGCAGGGGGCGTAGGCTGTCTACAGCTGAAATGAAGCCTGTCACTCAGGCTCCAGCTTCAGAGGCCACCCTCGTTCCTCAGGGACCCTTGTCAGGAAACGCCGAGGAGGTTGTGGCAGGTATTGATGCCCAAATCAGTGAAATTATATGCCAGACATCTGTGACTGTTGTAGATGTATCAGTGGAGGCAGCTTCTGAAAACATCGAGGGTGAACCACCAACCGAGAATGCAGAGGTAACGTCAAATACTATCCTGCAGCCACATGCTAGTGAAGAGGCAATGGCTATCTGTACTGGCCTGGGCACGAAGGAGATCGCCAAAGTAGCTCTGGAGAAGCCTGCAACAGCCCTCGTTGAGTGCATGGCCGTGGTCCATGATGTCCTGGGCACAGAGGTGTTGATTGAAGATAAACCCGCCAGTCCAGAAGAAGGCACCGTTGTGGAAGATGGAGTGTTCATGGCCCAAGTGCAGCAAGTTGAAACCACTGACCTTGAGCCCGCTGTTGAAAATTCACAGGATGATGGGGAGGCCATTCAAGTTGCCACTGAGAGCTGCGAACCTGAAATTGAGAGTATTGGAGTCGTCACCACTCTTCTGGAGGAGTCTGTTGTCCTTCAGACCACCACAGTGAGCGAGAACTCTCCAAAAGCGGAAGTAGTCAACCCCATTACCCCAACATGTGAGACAACCATCTGCACCCAGAGCATAGAAGTCAGCGAGCCAACTGTAGAGACCAAGGCAGTGAAAATGGACATGGAGCTGCTTGATGCTGCCACTGAGGAACATGCGCCTATCGCAGAGGTATTCCAGGTTGTGAATGAAGACATATCTTTTACCACGTGTAGCACTACAATGACCACCATCACAAAGGAGAGTGTAGTCGTATCAAGTGAGGAGGCTCTCATCACAGAAACGGTGGTTGGCATCACCCCGCTCAGTGTGGAGTCTGACCAGGTGGCAAGCTCCGAGGAGGTGACCATAAAGGAGGAAGAGACAGTTGTGGAGGCCACTGCCGTTGAGACTGTAAAGCCAGAGAGTCCTGCTGTCGGTGAGCAGGCAACAGAGAAGATGGAGGAAATCCAGGATGATGTGCAGCAGCCCTCTGAGTCTGAGACTCAGAGCCAGGTTATTGCTCAGGCTATCATTCAAGATGCCATAGATAAAGTTTCAGAGACCACACCTGAACCCCAAGAGCCTGCCACCGCCCCATCACCAGTCCAGGCAACAGCAGGAACAGAGAAAGAAATCCAAACTGAGAACATTGTAGTCAGCGACACCCCTGTCGCTGTCGTCTGTGACATTCCAGCACCGAAGTCCCCCCCGCAGCTTCATGTTGCCATGGAGGTCATTGACACAATCGCTTTAGAGGTCACAGAGAGCCTTGACGCAAAGGTAGAGGAGGAGGAGGAGGAGAAGGAACAAGTGGAAGAGTTGAAGCAAGCTGTGGAGGTTAAAGTAAGTGAAGAAGAAACGGTTGTTTTGGAAGAAGTCGTAGAGGGTGTCGCAGAGGTGGAGAAGGAAGAGAGCCAAGAGGAGGAGGTGAAACCACAATCGGAGGAATCAGAGGAGAACAAAGAAATCGAGATCCACATGCCAGTCCAGGTGGTCCTGCAGACAGCACATCTGGTGGAGGAGCAATTGGTGGAAGAAGAGGCAGTGGTAGAGTTTGACAGCAATGGTCCAGTGAACAACAACACCAGCGTAGAGCCCGCGAGCCCTGCAAGCGTAAAAAAACTCTCAACACTGTCAGAAGAAGCTCAAGCGCCGGCGTCAGGAGAGGAGACGGAGGCAGCAGAGGACCATTCGGAGACGGAGAAGAAGACATCAGGGAAGTGCGCCGAGGTGATGGCCCAGGTGATGGAGGTGATTGAGGAGGCCGTGAAGGAGATCGAGCCTGTGTCCACAGAGATCACAGCAGCATCATGAGCAGGTGAGATGGACATCTGCTTTACAACTTTTTTCATTTTGTTAAATATCACCATGCAGATAATGTAAAAAAAAAACTAAAAATTCAACATTCCTATGTTGGCCTATCACACAATCTTCTCATAGTGAATTTTTTTGAAACATCAATGGGTCCTACATTTATTAGGGAGAAGGGGAGGGGATTCGCCCACTAACCAGATGAAAAAGCTTTTGTTCGGGCTACGAGTAACCAGGGGACCTTTGATATCAAAGCAGGAATGCCGCCATTGACCCCTTCTTTTCAGGCCGGGGTCTAGGCAGGGGAAGTGGTGTGTGAGGGGCAGATGAACTTGTGCTGAAAGACTGATTATGATTCCTCCGCTCCCTCCTGCTGTTTGCCTTCTATCAAAGGCTCAGTATGGAGTCAAGAAACCATGTCGAAGTTCGCATTTGTAAGATTCAATTACAAAGCTTCAAAGGGCCGAAGTCGAGGTTGAGCTGCTTTGATTGAATTATATCTTCAATATGAGTGTTGTGATGTTTTAGTTACAGTGACTCACTTTGTTTGATACGACCAATTAAGAGACGGAAGAAATCAGTTTTTCCGCATTCTTCTTCTTTATACACTTTATCCACTCAATTATTCTATAACGCAAAACAAAACAACACTGTTTGTTGATTATATTATTTGTTAAATATTGAGAGGAACAGTCGTTGGAGACGATGGCAGGAAAGGGTTAAGCAGCCTAAAGGTAGCAATGGTACAGTCAGCCACCCACATTAATTAATTGTGAGATGCATCTCAAATCAAATAAATAAATACAAAGGGTAATATTTTTGATTAAATATTCAAATAGAAATAAAATATCAAAAATACAAAGTTACAATTAGCACTTAATATTTAGATATCTGTCAATTAAAATGATATAGATTATGATCATAGATTATGTTCTATTTTTCTGTTAGGATTTACTGATCTAATATTAGTCTGGACATGGCTGTTTCTGGTTTTCAGGTTTTATTTGACATGACATTATATGAGCTGAATTCAAATGTACTACTGAATAGACAAATTGATGATCTGAATGGTAACAACAATGATCTGAATGGTAATAACAACTGATAAACTTATACTTATTATACATACTTATTCGGCCCTTTGTGTTGTACATCTCTTGTTGAACCAGGGATGAAGTGCTGAAGCTTTTGCTTGTTCCTAATGTCTGCTTTTGTGTTGCTCCACCACAGGGGAAGATACTAGACTGATGCCTGGGAGACGCACTGTCTGGACCAGGAAGTGATTGATAACGGAGAGAGAGAGAGAGAGAGAACGAGAGAACGAGAGAGCGAAAGATAGAGAGAGAGAGAGAGGCTGCTCTATGCTGAGACTGGGCCCCGCCCATCCCGCCCAGAGAGACTGAGTGATGAACAACAGCTCTGCCGTTCTCTCCACCTCCCCTTCCACCCGTACTCCGGCCCCATCCTGCAGACCCCCGTCACGAGGACGTGACGCCACACCCTCGCCCCCTTCACTCACTCTCTCTCACACACACACACTCACGCATGTCCCATGCCTCAGAAGCATCTCCATCCGGCTTGTAATCGGTGTGATGTATGTTCAATGTCTCAGTGACTTTCCATTGCCCTTGCTGCATTAGGCGAGAGTCCGCAACCTGGTCTGAGTGTGTCTGTGCATGTGTGTGTGCGCGCGTTTGTTTGTATGTGTATAGTAGCGAGAGTGAGATGCTGTCAGAAGGTGAAGAGACGGAGGATTATTATCTTGTGTATTGTATTTATATCTTGAATATTCTTTCATTCACCCCAAAGTCTTTATTTTTCTTTTTTGTCCCCTTTTTGTTATTGTATGGACAGTGTTGCCTGTTTTTAAAATTCCCACATTAAGCTGTGAAGCAGTAGGTATTCTTTTAAGTAACATTATGACTGTTGATACGGAGAAACATCTGAAAAACGTAAAATGTACCAAAACAATCGCAAATATGTTGCATAAAAGTGACTTGTGTACCGCAGCTTTTTTCCCCCTGTCATACTCTGAAGATTATTTCAAGCATCTGTAGCATTTATAACTAAACCATGGTACAAGTGTGATGCCACCGAGAGTGAGCGACGATACTGTGTGCAGAGACGAGAACAGAGAGAATGAAGCTATCCACCAGAATTTGCACCACGTGTTTGACTTTTGACACATTCTCTCGTCACACTGTGTTCTTCACTCTGCAGCCCTAACAGGACACATAGTGAGCTTAGTGTAGATAAGACAACAAACAAACCACTGCCTGATTTACTGTGAAATAAATATTGTTACACATTGTTCAATGTCATTATACAATAAAATATGATTATAACAACATTTGGTCATGTGGCAGCGGTATTTGCTAAACAATCATACATTTGGGTGAGTCATGCTGGAAAAATACTTGCATGTAAGAAACGGTTACAAAGCTAATCCTGTTCACGTTAAATGGTTTTCTGAGTTATTATGTGTCATATGTCTCAGTGGTGTGTGGTAGTTTTATTGAGGTTTAACACCTGTCTTTATGGCGGTCTACATTTCCTCATGGAAATACAGTATGTCGACGCCCTACGTTGCCTTCTAAATGCAGCGCACCCTTAAATATACATGTCATTTGTGTTAATTTGTCTTCAACTGAACATGTTGTCAAGGGCAATCGAGTATGAACATGGTCTTTGCTCTGCTATGTCAGAACCTGCGTCATGTCGTGTTCCCCGAACCAAGCATGATAGCTCCGGTTCACTGAGAACGCTAGACTCACACTGATGTGGCTTTAGATGGAGACACAGAGACTGCATGGTACCATAAATAACAGCAAACGCTTTTTAGTTTCCTAATTTAAAAGCCAAATTGAGTTAGGATAAATCTGAGTCATGGTCTTTCCATTGCTCACTGGACTAATTCTATTGTTTAGGTTGCATGCGGTTAAATGCCTAAAGCTCGGCGACAAACCTAATTAATAACTTAATTAGCAAAGTGGTAAATGTTTTAGGATGGAAGAATATACGACTCTTTCCAGTTTAAGCACCAAAACAAACATGTAGCTATGTGTTTCAACGGTATTCGTTAAATTTCGCAACTATTGTTGAAAAAGTTGCTCTGTGTCTCGGTGAGTGCTTCTTTCATCCATTTTATTTTGGCGACTCATAGTCTTATCAGCTTTACGACCAAACCGGAGCAGCACCGGGAAGCACTGACCCGTTAGGTCATCACTTCCCTTCACTTTGGCTCCAGAGACGTGACACATCCATGACA
This sequence comes from Limanda limanda, assembly GCF_963576545.1. NCBI lineage: Eukaryota > Metazoa > Chordata > Actinopteri > Pleuronectiformes > Pleuronectidae > Limanda > Limanda limanda. Next base: position 8,842,892 of record NC_083653.1, on the reverse strand, counting down.
CGTGCTTTATGTAAAAAAGAATTAAACAATCGATTTAAAGCAAACTAAAGGATTTTGTTGCATAATGTAAAGGATTTTATTTCAGGACACCCGGCCACCGTCAGTTCTCCCTGCTTTTTGTAACACTGTGAACCTGTTAACATTTGTACAGATTGTATACCTATTGTATGTACTTAAAATCATATTGTTGTAATATTAACTACAATAACCTGCAGACATTTAGCATTTTACTCACGTAGCATGGTCTTAATTGCCTTTTATATTTTCCAAGCTGTTAATAGTAAGGATACAGATTCTTGTCTATATTTCAATCAATAAAGGTAGAGAAAGTTAATGTGTGTTTCGTATTAATTTCCGGATCTTATAATACATTACTCGTCATTATGTAGACCTGAGAAAAAAGATTAAAACTAGTTGGTAATGTCCTTTTTTACCCAAAATGTTGAATAAATAAAAGTTTTTTGAGCTTATGATGAACTGTAGGTTCAATAATGTATTTGCCATCATCTTTAACCCCTCCTGAAGGTATCCAGAATTTGGGGCGAGTGCATCAACACATATGAATGAAAATAAGTAAATCAGACAAAAATTGTTTATAGATGTATAATCACAAGGAACTTTTCCCGATTCCGCTGTGTTCAGGCAAAGATGAGACCAAAACACACACAATTTTTAAAAAAAAGGATCATGTTTTTTATTGTTCATTCTTCACAGAAAGAAAAAGGGTTTGTACAGAAGGATTGCTCACATTCCTGAGAACACAGACCGATCACAGTAGATGTCAGATGGGCACTGGGGGTGGGGGGGTATAGGGGGAGTATGTGTGCACGTGCAGGTATCGTGGGTTGGGGTCTTCACTCGTCCTGAAATGATTGATTTGGTTGACAACTGTGGACAGAAAACCCTATTTCACAATCCTCCTCTTCCTGAGATACTGAGATGTTAAAAACACACAAAAGACACAACCTAGACTTGTGTTAGAGCTGATCAATCCAATTCAGGGAGGGGGGGGGGGATTTCAATTGGTTCATATAGAAAGCACATGAATGAATCGAACTCTAAGAAATGTCAGTAGTACAGCATTTCAACAAGACACAAACAAGAATCATTTTCTGTCAGTTGATATTAAACACTTGTTAGATTATGCTCACAGGCATAATCGATAATTGTTTCAACATTATTTTTAACCTGTTGAATATTGATGTATATTCAAAAGAGAACATATAGATTTCCCCTTCACCTCAGACCTGAGCAGAGCAAAGGAAAACAAAGGAGAACAGCTCCATCTAGCTCAACACTGGGCTCATTGCATCTGAGCAACAACTTCTCAACACTACAAAATAAAAATAAAACATTGTCGCAAAGCCATAGTTTTGTAAGAGTGTAAATGGCTGAAAAGAAAAACTGAAAAAAATACAATTCACATTAACTGTACTAGGGATGGGTTTTTAAAGGACACATTCATGTGATTTTGTGTGGTTTGGTGTCAGGTAACAGAAGAGGATATTGAAATGATTGGATTTTATGTACAAATTTGGAGGACAAGACTTTTTTTGAAATATAATGGATTGGAGAAATTGGAAAAATCCCGAACAAACAGTGTAATTTTATACTTACTCAACAATTCAGTTTGGAATTTATTTGCATCTGAATGAAACAATAATATTGACAGTTTTACAGACATGTCGCCAAGGACATTGCGAAATGTTAGAAGTTCACAGTTAAATTGCAGATTTGCGACAGAGAAATCAAAACAGATGTTCACTGGTATCATCTCATTTTAAAATTATACTGCTGGAGCTGGATCATCACGCTTAAAATGTTTAAACGTGACAAATGATGTAACTTCCTCATCCTTACGCTTGCTTCACATTTATTGGACATGGATGTAAATATTTTTCACAATTTCCAGTCATCAGTAGTACACAGGAAGTGTTGGTGTTGTCCCAAAGAGTAGATGTTGCTGTAAGTTTATAATAAATAACACATTTCTATAACACCGGTGTCCAGAGACATCACCCTGTTCACAGATTTCTCGCAAACATCATATTAAAACCAACTCTGTCACACTGTCACCTCTGCCTGAGTTTAAATGAAACCTCCAACCTGAAACAAACTTCACTTGCATATTCTCTCCCATCAATATTTGTCCTTTAAAATTAACTACTAATGTTGCAACCACTACAAATCCTATCTGTTCGGGACAAAGATATAGAACAAATAACAAGGTCAGAAGATTTACATATCCATCTACAATAAAGAGAAAGTTTCCCTTTGTTCAAAAAATGAATAAGGAGGTTAGCAATTAGTAAAAATTTGGCAACGGGATAAGAATTAACTTTATAATAGAATTTATTCCTAAAAGATTAAACAAAGATGATCAAGATCAGATTGACTCATGCCCATCCCTAATACATACTCTTGTTAAACCAAATGTATTCCTATTTTTAAACCTATTTGTCTACTAATAGATATATACAACTTTGAAATATAATGTATTCTTTGTAAATATAGCGCTGTATACAAAATTAGAAAAGCATGGGAAATGAATTTAGTTTTTTTAAAAGAGTAGATGCAAGCAAATGATAACGCAGACAACATTGTAGGATCACCTAGCACCAAAGTATGTGTGTGTGGGTGTGGGGGTGTGTGGGTGTGGGGGGGGGGGGGCCGGAACATGTAAAATAAGTAAATAAGAAAAGTTGACATAATCAAGGTTTCTTGTGATTTGACCAACATCTGTTGTGTTTTCAATATGTTGCATCACACAGAAACCAACCAAACCAAGTTGGCGGTTGCGTTGAAGGGTGGGATTAACTTTCTCAACATTACATTTCAAGACGTTCATTCTGCTGAGCCAAAATGTAAATGGAAGAGAAATGTACTTTCTCACATCAACTCAGATTGTCTCAGGCCATTATATTCTGTGTGTTTAGAGCAGGGATTATAATCTAGACCGCATGTGCAGAATTGGTCGCTGAATACAACCATAGAGAAACAGCTGTCCTGTTCAGCTCGAGTGGGGTTGTTAGAAGTTTCCTCTCCACAAACCTTCCCTCAGCCAACTCATCTCACAAAATGCCTTCTCTTCCGGAACTGTCTCCGCTTCCTCTTCCTTTTGTACAGAACGTCTGCGTGTGCAGAGACTCTAAAACGACGAGAGGAAACACTTTCACCTCCCTCGTTGGGGTTTAGCTTAACATTGAGCCAAATGTGATTTGTATTAGCTTTTCTATATGGTGTGGATGAACCCATTAACATTTTTAAACACAGGATCAAATAAACCAAAAAATACTGTACTCAACAAAACCAAAAAAACTTTAATTATTAGCTCGAGACCCTCCATAACACATACCCTGACTAGCTTTAGCTTACGTATTAACCATAATTTAGAAGATAAACATGTTAAAAAGGACAGAAAGACAGTTTTGGCACTACTCTACGAGGATCTCCTCAGTCTTTATGGGTTCTAGCTGGGTGCCAGAGTTGGAAGCATCGGAGCCTTCATCCTTAGACAGATCTTCACGTTGGAGCAGCATCTCGGCGTTTCCCTGAAGTCCCACTAATCCCCCCTGGGTGAAGCACAGGTGCTTGATCACCTCATTGGGGCTGGAGAAGGTGGTCGCACAAATGTTACACTTATAAGGCTTTGCTGAGCCCAAGAACATCGCCTCCATCTGGCTGCTGTCATCTCCTGCGGAGCACAGCTCCATGCTCTGTCGGTCCACCATGGTGTAGGTGTCGGCGCCCTGGTTCAGGCACACGTGGCGCGCTGCCTGGTTGGCCCGGCAGAAGCTCTTGCCACACGCGCTGCATTTGAAGGGCTTTCCCGTGTGGATGTACATGTGTTCGCGCCAGTGGCTCTTCTGGATGAACTTGCGGCCACAGGTGGAGCATTCGTACTTCCGCCGCTTCACCTCGCGGTCCAAGTCGGCGCTCTCCAGGTTGTCGATGTCCGCAATGTCTGACGGAGGGGGTGTGTCTGCCTGATGATTCATTCCCCCCACCCCCCAGCTGGATGTGGACACCTCTGCTAGGGGAGAGTCTGAGTTGGTGCCTGAAACAGGCGTTTGCTCGTTGTCACTGATTATCTCGACCGCTGTGCTGGCAGCGGAGGCACTTGACCCTGGCTTGCTTCCCCTGAGGATCCCCTCTACCTCTAACATGCTGTGGTCAACCGACATGAGAGGTGAGAGTGCGTTACTGGGCTCAGTCAGGCTCTGCTGAACAGCCAGGCTGTGCTGCAGGAGGTGCTCTCTCAGCAGGCTTCTCTGGGTGAATCGGCTCCTGCAGATGTGACAGGAATAATGCTTTCTAAAGGAGGCGTTCCTTTTCATGATGCTGGGCTTAACATGGAGGATGGCATTGACCAAGGAACCATCTCCAGTCAGCATGCTGGCTCCCCCCTCCTCACCATCAGGCTTAGCGCCACTGGTCGAGGCCTCCATGTCTATGGGCGAGGAAAGCAGCTTGGATGGCGAGGAGTTGCCGTACGAAGCTGTGGCCGCCGACATGGATGGAAACTTCCCCTCTGACATGAGCTGATCGACATCCAAGGGAGAGGAGAGCTGCCGTCGAGAGGCAAGTCTGGCTGACAGCGCCACCTGCTGGTCAGAGATCTGGATGCCATAGAGGGAGGTGGAGAGGTTGATGCTTTGCTCGCGTTGTGAATACACTGACTGGCTTGCCTCCTGCAGGAGTGGGTAGGCGTGCAGGAATCGAACTCCCTGCTCCAGCCGTGCAGGGTCTATCAGCTGGGGAGCAAGCTTGCCCGTGTACATCAGGTTGAGGAGGTAGCTGAAGATGTCCGGTTGGATGTCGGCAGCCTTTAGGCGCACACAGTCACTGAGAAGCAAACATCTTAGAGTTAAATAGTGACAAAAGATGTGGAAGGTTTTCATATTAAATGATTAGACTCAGTATCAGCGATGGTGGATGCTGCAGGTCTCAGTAATGGTCAATGAAGAAAGACAGAAAAGTGAGCACACAGATCTGTTTTAACTTTAATGTCTTTATAGACCACCTCAATCAAATCCACTGATTTGAATAATGACATTAGGTGTGGATTGTATCTCTAAAAAGATTTAGAGACAGTCTGGCGACTTTATGTTTGACAGCATGAGTTCCTATGATATTTCTGTGTATCTGTAGTTTTGGCATCAAAATTTTGAGTTGAGTTTTCTTTATTATTGCTTTTTAACTCGATACCGAAGCCGAGCCTCATACAAGTGTTGCTACATTCCTCCTGTACCTGTCCTGGTGAATGAAGAGCATCCTGAAGTAGTTGGAGAAGGCAGCGAGGACGGCTTTGTGGGCTTTGAAGAAGACATCTCCGATAGCCACAGTGCAGTCGCACAGGAAGCCAAACTCCCTCTGAGCGTTAAGCTGCTGCAGCAGGATAAGACCATGGTTGGCCAACTCCATTCTTCAACCTGCACAAAGACGCACACACACACGCAGGCAGCAGTGAGTTTCCTGTCTGGAAGGACACCGGTTTATTGTGACCACAAAGAGTCGGGCTGACAGGGCTGATCTAACGACCTTGTAAAGGCGAACTTAACACAATGGTGAAGAATCATTTTGCATTTTGACAATTTGTCTAACTTTAACGTCATTGAAAGTAATGCAGATCGCTGGTATGGCGACGGAAGAATAAAACATCTGGATCTGCTTTGTTCATTGCATCGTACCAGTGAGCATTTGGAGATGTTTTTGCAATGTTAGTAAAGAGTTACACCAAGTTATATGTGAGGTCATTTTTTCCAGGACATACGACATTAAGATATTCTTGTTCTGAATATTTTTAAGAGCACATTAGCAAACAGATGATAACCGCAGTTGACAGGCTGCTTCCTGTACAAGCAGCCTCACCACTTAAAAAAAAACCTTTGTTCCTCTTATAACAATTTCCAGAAGATAACTATCTCATAAGTCCTGGGATGGATAGTATGAACACGCAGCCATAGAAATATGATGTGTAATAGATAATAACAATAATAGTAATTGAATAATTTATCATGTCAATGTCAAATTTCTAGAACAAGGTTAAGGGGAGATCTATCTATATAAACCTCTAATGTGTCATTTGTCCCTGTTGCTTTGATATAAATAGACTTCACCATCAGGGTATTACAGCTGCAGAGAATGGCCACTAAATGTTAATGAGACACTGAAGCTTAAAGCAGAGTTCATTATCTGTGCAGTTCGATGTCCTGATGCACTGACAACACCACTTTGCAGGGAACCGATGAAGCCAGAACCCTCCACGTTCGATCCCGGAGCCTAAGAGCTCCACACTGGAGACCAGTGAAATGGGCGTGGTTGACCTCAAAAGGTCACTGGAGGACTACGAGGCCTTCAGGCCATCACATGATCGGGGTTATGGGTGTCGGCACACATTCCTAAGGCAGAACTGGTTCGACCCCCTTCCAGTGGAGAATGGAAACAGCACGGGTGGATCTCAGCAGGGTCTGTCGCCTCTACCCCCCCCACACGGGCAGAGAAATGTGTAAAGACAGAGGGCGAGGAATGAATCGACCCATTTACCTCTGATGGATCATCCTTTTGCAGCCCTGCATTCCTCTGCTGTGTATAAACACAGTCACAAAGCTCACTACACATGTGTATTCCATCAGGGGGGGTCAGAGGGCAAAGATGCTAGCGCTGCAGGAGAGGGTTCAGCATCATGTGGAAGGCAGTAAAGCGGCAGCACTAAAGATGTACAACAGCCAGCAGCCATGCTAAAGTCATCCACAACTTCAATATACACTCAGTTGTCAGTTTATTAGGGACACCTAGCTACAAATAACACAGCAATAAGCCCTCGTTCATTATATTCACTAGAAACTATTGTTAGACTATAGTTATTTTTATGGCCATCTTGGGGGCTGTAGTTAGAAATACAGCTAAAGTGTAGTGTGTTACACTTATCTGATTGATCAACAACTATTTTGATCATAAAGTAGTTTCATTCCTCTTTCAAACACATGTGTTCACACTCCTTGGTTTCTTTGTCAGACAAAACCAGCAACGATGATTGAGAACAGAACAGCTAAGCAAGAAAATAACTTATAGAAGGATTGTTAATACCACTTATAATAACATTTTTATGAATGTTACAACTTTCTAAACACAACAGACATTTCTAGTTCTGACAAGAACTGAACATCAGGAGGATTTACTCACTGCTAAATTGTATCTGTGTGTCCCTAATAAACTGGCCACTGTGTGTATACTCATCATCTTGGTCCTAAAGAGCTTCAGTCCCCTTTAACTCTCTTCTTTCTCAGACAATCTCCATTACCTATCATCCCATACTTCAAATATACACATTTAATCTGCAGCTCCTGAGTGATCAAAAGGCTTCAGTTAAGTATAACCCAAGAAAACAAGTCACATAGCGTCACATAACCAAGTCACAATTATTTTTAGCGATGAATATATTAGTCCGGTGGATCTGTGTTTGACTGTTAAAGGTTAGCAGACTCATGATATCTGGACTAAACCTAAACTGCATACGTTTGAATTTGATATTATCCGTCAGTCAGCTTGTCTGATTCCGGACTTTGTAAATATTAGTAATGTGCTAAGATGGATAGATTCACATGTGAGCGTGTGATCTCTATTGGTAAATATGCAGATGTGTGGCTCCTATTATTCCTTCAAATAGACTTATAAGTTATAAGCAGACTTCTGCAATCCAATGTAGAAAAGGCCCTGACCTTTGAGACACACACACACACACACGCGCGCGCACGCACGCACGCACGCACGCACACAAAAACTAAGTATCGATCAGGCGCAATCGGCCCAGTTTGAATTCACATGATCCACGAAGTTAGCCACAGCACCAGGCGCCGATCAATACTAACTTGTTTGCAAGCGCTAAGCCCCGCCCCTGCATGCAGACACGTGGAACGCTCACTTCCGTAGTGAGACTTTCTGTTATTCACCGTTTAAAAAATACGTAAACACGCTTCGGGAATACGACGCTGCTGCGGCGACATGAGCAGAGACAGAAAACAGCAGCGGACCGGAAACGGGCTTTTTTTCTGTTTAACGAGGCAGGAAGCGAGCGTCGGTTGCTAGCGCTAGCGGGAGAAAACGGAGGGGGGCGCGCACACACAAACACAGGGAGGGAGGGAGACACACACACACACAGGGAGGGAGAGAGACACACACACACACGGAGGGAGAGAGACACACACACACACACAGGGAGGGAAAGAGAGAGAGAGAGACACACACACACAAGGAGGGAGGGAGGGAGACACACACACACACAAGGAGAGAGAGAGAGAGACACACACACACACACACATTCACGGAGGGAGGGAGAGACACACACACTCACACACGCACACACACAGGGGGAGAGAGAGAGAGAGGCGCGGGGGATGGTCACAAACGCGTTTCCTTTAACTTGCACCGTGACGGTTACAGTTAGCGACAAAAAGCGAACACAAGTCGCCGAATATACCGCTAGCCGAGCGGCGGGAGTGTTCGCTTCGTACCTGCTTCTCCGCGGATCCGTGGAGCCTCGCCGCGGTGTTCAGGGGCTTCGTCACCGGGGACTGGTCCGTCCTCTCTGGGCAGCAGCAGCAGCTTGTCCCGCTCCTCCTCGGCGGCGGCGGAGAGGGTCGTGTCCGTCCGTCGGTGTTTTCCGGTTTAGGGGTTTTACGTTACAATCACATGACCGAGGGTTGGAAGAAAAAAAAAAAAAAAAAAAGCAGCCCCAAAAAGAAACAGCCGTTGAGCAGGGGGCGGAGGAGTGAACGTTAGATCCGCTCCCGGGGCTTCGTGACACTCGGAACGACATCTTTAATTCTGCGGGAATAACAGTTTTATGAGGTTTTATTCTTTACTTTTAAAACTTTACAGGAAGGACTCTTGTATTTCATCTTGGCTGCATTTTCAAACAATACTTCAAATTGCTTTTTTAGTTTGAGTTAGTTTTAGTAACACGAATATTTAAAAGAAACATCGCTTTTATATGAAATTATACATTTTTATTATTAATAATAAAGGCCTTTTGCCATCTATTAACTCTTCATGAGTAGTAAATAAGAAGCAGTCACGCAAGAGTTGTTTGATATGTAGACAAAAAATATCATTAAAATTCCATTTTTTTTTATTTCAACAAGATTTGATATCAGAGAAAATCTACATCTGTATTGATATGTGTATAACTTTTATTTATTTAAAAGGGAGAGTACATTCATTATAATGAGCACAATTGTTCATATAAATGAACCAGAGTCTGCAGTCCCAGGCAAGTTGATTTTAAAAAGAGAAACAAAGGATAGAGAACAAACTTACAATTATAAAAATGATGTGTGTGTGTGTATTTATATCTTTAATTGCTGTATATGATATTTTTTCACTATAATTTGTATATTTTGTTAAGGCATATCTGTATTTTGATATTTCTTTCAATAAACAAACAAATGTGACCACAATATTAGATAAATTGATTATTTAACAATTTATACTTTAAACATATGCTGTAAATGTTATTAAATATGAAGGATAGGTCAATAATAGAGTTTATATAGCTTTGATCTATGAAGTTAGACTAATTTTCAAGCACCTGTTTAAATGAATGGGTATAATGGCCGAGAGCTGAGTGATGCTATAGTGAAAACTGACTTTTTACTTAGAGGCTGTTACTGTCATCAACACCAGTGCACAGTAACCTGTGTCCCCCCCTCACACACCTTCCCCAGGTCCTGTATGTATAATCCCCAGTGGTAAACATTAGCATAGACCTTCTGTGGATTTAATAACCTTTAATAACCCAGTCACACCAACAGCAAACATCAGATCTATGGCCCGTTGCTTTTGCGTAAAAGAGGTAATTAGCCCTGCTTATTACAGCGATTATTTTGTGATTGCAACAAAGGCTTGCCTGTCGAAATAGTCTAAGGAACCAACAAACCACCAAATGTCTACGGGAAAACCATAATGAACAGAAGTGAGTACCAGTAAAGGGAAGGAGTGGGGATCTCGGAAACAAGAGTTCCACCACATACTGGCCAGATGTGTAAAGGGATCTTTTTTCTCCAATGCACTTTGGAGTCACGTCAATATTTCGTCATCAGATTTTGTCATCAGTCAGTTGTTGGATGTCCTCCCAGTGTAAACACAGTTTTGTCTTTTTTCCCCCTTAGGCCAGTCATTACAGACTTGCATTTCAGCCTTAGGACAGAGCGTCCACAGAAGGGCCATGACTAAAGCCAGTTGTAGCTCTCTGACCGTGCTTGTGTAAACGAGAGGGAAGACATGGGAGGGGACAGACATGTGGACAGGACCTGGGGACCTTTAAGTCTGTGTGCCGTCAACAAACAACTAGATCTGTTCCTGTCCTTCATGTTCGTTGAAATTAATTCGATGATAGAAGGTGAGAACAAAATGTTTCACAAACAAAACATTGATTGAGACCAGTGGTAGATGGTTTCACACAGCACAGCAAAACATGTTTACTTTGCTGTAAAGGCCACAGCAGGGGCTCATTGAAAGAGCTCTCACCAGTAATATCAATACATTCTGTGATAACCTTCCGACTTAAGGGAAATCCTTCTCTCTTATACCCTCCTCATCTCTCTCTCTGGTTTCACTCTTCTCAGAACGGCTCATTCAAAGGGGACGCAGGCTAGACTTTCACATGACTGCCCTGCCACAAATTTCCATTTAATTGATTTTTCCTGCGACAATGCATATTCAAATCAATCAGCACAAACTGCGTGAAATTGCTTAAAAAGAACTGCAGTGAGACTTGCGTCTGATTTGGTTGATCCTGACGTCAGTGCACGATTTCAAGCGGCTTCTCACGCACGACATATTCAGTCCTTCATATGAAATGCTAAGAGAAAGCTTGCTGCTGCTGCTGGTGCTGCATGAGACGAGTGTGTGTCTGTGTGTCTCTGTGTGTGTGTTGAGCTCAAACACCTGTTTAAACAGGGCCTGTAATCGTTAACTGCCGCCCTGTTCGTGGCCTGTTTTGAAACCGGAGTGGTGAGTCACTCCTCGCTCGGTTTTCAGAAAAACAGATCCGGCCGCAGGCTGGGGGCCCCGGCGGGGGGATGGGAGGCCGGTGGTGGATGAACAACCGGAGGTGGACGCAGCTGGACTCCTACTCCCAAGGACCCCACATCCTGACAAAGGCCTGTGTTCCCATAGTGACCGGGGCTGATCTGAGGGGGAGAGCGAGAGAGAGAGAAATATATAGAGAGAGAGTATAAACACACCACCAGAATCAACCGGTATGCGTATCTCTCCAGCCCAGTGGCCCGACCGTGCGTGTAGCCAATCAATTGGTCATATTCTTCAAAAGAGGAAGGAGCAGCAGTCCCGGTTCCCCTTCCTCAAAATGCACCGTATACTCAGATGCCTGTTATTTTGTCATGGATTAGGCCTTATTTACAGTGTCCCTGTGTTTCATCATGTTTTCAGGCCTGAGAGGAGTGGAAACAAGGGATTTAAACAGAAAAGATATAGTGTACTAAACTATATAAACCCAGGCGATGAAAATCTTGATTACGCTGTTTGTATATTCGTTTTTTTGAACTGGGGTCCCCGCCCACGAAGCAAAATAGTTTGGGGATCTGCTCCTGTTTGCCAGATGGACCACATGTGAGCCATAGCACAACCGCATATCAACCGCAGGTGGCCAGGATCTGTTCTGTGCTATTTGGGCCATGTTCATCGTACACCACATGGGCCACTTTGGGCTCACATCCAGATTCATCCTGTTCCAAGAGCAATGCATGTTTGCACAAAATTGTTTTGTGGATTTTTTGGCCACATTTGCTATTTTACAATAGGGCAACTTAAGGCTCACATCCTGGAGGAGGCCAGAAGTGATGCCTGAAGTGGCCACACATGCACACATGCTATCTATAGGAAAAACCATACTCTGCCCCCCCCCCTTCCTTTCCCGCCAAAATGCCTTAAGCGAGTTGGGGGTGGGGGTGAATGAATGTCTCCGTGACGACAGTTGCCCCGGACAACGAGGGGATGCTGCAGCAGCGGATTTGTGCCCCAGCTTCAAAATCCTCACACAGATTAACTTTGAAGTGTGCATGTGGACCAGCGGGGGGGGCGTCACAGGGAATCGAACACGGTGCGGTGCAGCATCTCTGAAATATAATCACAGGCAGCAACAACACGCCGCATGCCCGACACTGCAGTTTGCGCTTTGTCCGCTGGGTGGCAGCATCGCGTCCGGAATGACAGCTGAACTCTAAGAGGAAGCAGGAAACACATGTTCAATATTATTATCATAAGTAGAATCAAAGGAAACTGAGCTCGATGGAATTATCATCCTCAGCTGCGTCACGTCCACGCTAGAAAAGAGAATCCATATTTCACGCCGCAGTCGCGTCACACTCTGCTCCTGTCCAGGAACTGCTTTATCGATAAAGTTTAAATTTGAATCGTCTCCCTGCTGCAACAACAATGGCGGCCGACAAGTGTGTTCACGGAGTTCCTCCCTCGCTGTCCGCTAAAGTGGTTGGGTAGGTTGACAGCTGCTTTAAACACAACATCGCCATGTTACACACTGTGTGCGACAACACTGAGGGTGTAAAACGGCTGTGTAACGCTAGCACTGTCGCGTTTAAACCGACACTAGCATTAGCTCTTTGCTAGCATGCTAACATGTTTGTTGATGCTAGCATGCTAGTATTTTTACAGTCGAACTGCCTGTGGAGCGAGGGCTAATAAGCACCTTGCTAATTCGCTGCTTAGCTCATGAGTGCACACAGCTGCTGCAGTGTAAAACGAGGAGGATGTGCTGTGTTAACGACTGTTTCCGGTCCCTGCAGGTCGTTTGCTTATCTGACCATCAGAGACCGGCTGCCCACCATCCTGACCAAAGTGGTGGACACAATCCATCGCAACAAAAACAAGTTCTTTGAAGAATATGGAGAGGTGAGACTAAGTCCATCCAGAATGATGAGGCACATGTCTAAACCCTTTCCCCTTCACAACTCGTGCATGTGTTCCCTCTCGGTTTCCACACAGGAAGGCATCCAGGCAGAGAAGCAAACCATAGGTCTGCTGTCCAAGCTGAGGAATGAGCTCCAGACCGATAAGCCAGTGTTGGCCCTGGCAGACAGCCTGCAGGACGCCGAGTCGTGGAACCAGTACCTGCAGAGACACCAGGGGCCTCAGGGGGACCCGGACTCTGTCAGCTGGTTCCAGTCTCCGTGGCTCTATGTGGAGTGCTACATGTACCGGAGGATACAGGAGGCCCTCTGGCTCAAGTGAGAGGCGCTTACATCTGGGACTGGGATCAACTGCTGCTCTATTTTTAAAATCATATGATGTCTGTAACATTGCATTAGACAGTAACTGTAATACAAGATGATTGGTCATTATATACTATGTTATAATCCTTATCAACCATAACTACCAGGCCTTACAACCAACCCCACATTTTAAATTACCATTGCTTTCTAGTAATGGTGGTAAATGATCTGAGGGAAATGCTCTTAGATCTGCTTTCCCTCCCTCACTTGTCCATATATTCTATCATAGTATTTTTGTTTAATCACCTAATACTTAATACACTTAATTGTTATTCTCATTATTGCACTATTCAAGGAATTACAGTAATAAACACAAAACTCAGTAAATTATATACAATTTATGTGTTGAGTTACTACTCAGCCATAGAAGAAGTAAATTAAGTTTTCCTTCTCTGTTGTGTTGTACTTCTCCTCCAGTCATGATTGTATTTCTGCTTTTCTTGCAGTCCTCCCATCAGTGACTATGACGTCTTCAATGAGGCAAAGACTCAGAGCTATTTTGAGTCTCAGCAGGCTGTAATGGCCTTGTGTACATACTTGGGGGGTGTCAACAAGAACAAGGAAGATCTATCTAAGAATCAGCTGCTTGACACTTTCAACAAACTACTGAAGGTCAGTATCTAAAATACCTTATTGAGGAAATTCTATGCTATGATTCCCAGCTGAGTTAAAACAAATTGCAAAAACAAATCCACACATCCCTTTTCTATCTTTGGTGTTCCACCCGAGCGGAGAGATGAGAGATGTATTATTTTATAATCAAGCTAATCCTAACATGATGCAGCACTTATCCATCCTGATGTAAGGCTCAAGATTTTCACCAACTTGTTCACTACATTACATCCCTTATTTTGTTGTGCTTTATGTTAGCTTGTTTAATTAGTGGTGAGCTTTAAGCTATGGAAGATACGCACTTGAAGAATAAGCACTCCTTACACCAAAAACTGTAGGTGTTCTACAGATTTATAATATTCAACATTCGGTAATTATTTTACAATCACATTTTCTATTTGCCTCTGTCTAGGTTTCTCTGTGGGGAAACAAGTGCGACCTGTCCATCTCTGCAGGCCAAAAGAACTCACAGAAGACCAGTCCATTAGATTCCCTCAGCAGCCTACAACCGTTCATCTTGGTTGATGACTCCAACTTGGTATGGTTGACTCTCATTTCTGCCCAAAGACCAGGACAGTCAGGAAAAATTACGGCAGGCCGAGTGGACATTGTACTAGACAATGCTGGCTTTGAGTTAGTCTCCGACTTGGTCTTAGCAGATTTCCTGATTTCCTCAGGCCTCGCGCGGGAGGTCCAATTCCACGGCAAATGTTTCCCGTGGTTTGTCTCTGACGTCACAGTTAACGATTTCCAGTGGACCATCCGGCAGACCATGGCAGCCAATCACATGTGGATGTCCAAGAGTGGTGTACAGTGGCAGAGCTACGTGAAGGAGGGTGTGTGGTCCTACCATGACCATCCCTTCTGGACGCAGCCCCATGAGTTCAGCGACATGGCGGCTGATGCTCCTGACTTGTACGCGACCCTGCAGGGGGCAGACCTGGTGCTGTTCAAAGGTGACCTGAACTACAGGAAGCTGACGGGGGACCGGGAGTGGGACCACACAGCCGGCTTCGACACCGCACTACGAGGTTTTACGCCAGCGCCACTCTGTAGCCTGAGGACTCTCAAAGCTAACGTCCAGGTCGGTCTGCAGCCAGGCCAAGGGGAAAAGCTCACCTCCCAAGAACCAGACTGGATGACCAGTGGGAAGTACGCTGTCATTCAGTTCCACAGCCCAAAGTCAGAACAGTAAGACTGAACACTTACACTGAAGATTTGGATCCATAAGGACGTTACAGAAAGCAGGAGATACTTTGAAGCCATAAAACCATTAAGTTATAAGAGGTTATTAAATGGTGTCTCTGTTCCTCATCCTCACTTAGCACTTCATCATGTTTGATACTGAAATAAACGCTTATTTATTTTAAATACCCATTTGTACCAACGTATACTTAAATGCAAGCACTTCTGGATCAAAATGTTTATCTGTGGTAACAAACCTTAAAAACAAACTTAAAAAAAAAAAAGCAAATTAACTGTGTTGTATTAACTCACAATGCAAACTGGTTAAAGTAGATACGGATACCATTTCCTGAGTTGCAATGGAGAAAGCACTGGGATTTTTAAATCTTCGTTCGAGAGCAAATATTATTTTTGCATGCTAATTAATGAGTGATGATCAATGTTAAATATAATTATTTTCTCAGGTTGTTTTTCTGTTGTCCTCATCAAAACATGCAGACATCTGTTTAAATTCACCCAGATCAAAACAATAACTCGTATGTTTTGCTCAGTTTGAAGGTTGGTAGACTGTTATTCGGGCAGTGTAACAATTACAGTAACGAAATGTTCTGTTTTCTGTGTGTTTATTTTTAACCCAGACCTCAGTATCTTCTCAGATAATAAATCATTTCTCTGTGCACACTGTTATGTGATTGAAATGCTCATTGTCAATTTATTTAACTTAACTGGACTCTTCTCAGTACTGCTGGGGGGGGAATCAAATCACTTTCATTAACTAGCTTGATTTAATAAAGAACTTCAATAACTGGTGTTTTTCCGCACTGTCGTATTTTACAATGAGAAATAGAAACTCTGTGTAACAATATCTATTTTCTCATGAGTCACTCTACTCAAACAGTTTAGTAACTTAAAAGTATTTTCTTTACATACGCATGCAGCTAAATATTGTGAACCAACGGACTTAAAACCCAGCATCTGTGCACATTGAAGTTCAGGTGGAGTGTGGCTTTTTTAGTCATTTAATGATCCAATCATTTGAAGGTCAGGTAGGACCTGGATCAACAGCTGGGAATGTGTATTAAAATCCTGGATGGAGCGGGTGAAACTGAACTACTCCTTCTTGGGCTGCTGAGCCTTGTATACGCGATCTGTCAAGAAAATGAAGGGCAATTACTGCAAGAAGCATTTGAGCCATTGAGGCACTTTTCTGTTTCATTTGCCACCCTCCATTTTTATAATGTCTAATCCAGCAGTGTCTTCATGTTACTCAAGGGGGGAAAGGATGCCAAAAAATATATTTTAGCATTAGGGATACTTGTTTTCCACTTGACCTGACATGTCCTCAAAATTGGGCTGTTTACTCAAAGACAGATGTTGCACAGAGGCAGGTAAAATGAAGCCTCTGTGCCAAAAGCGTCCATAGTTCATTTTAAATTGGGCTCAGGATTTTCCAGCATAAGTTGGTGTCTGAGCTGAGTGAGGAATGATTCGATTTTAATTAAAATATCGCAATTTTCTTGTGATTTCTATGATCTAAAGTTAGATTTTGTCTTTACAGCTCTGTGCATGACATTTTTGTTATTTTCACATATCCTTTTTATTTATATCTTTAACAAGGTGTTTACAACTTTGTCTAAGTTTGTACCTCGATGGACTATTAGCATCCCCGAAAATTACAAACCAGAAACTTAAAAAGCCATGAACATCCAAACACTGATTCCCTGTCAGACTTTATTTGTTTATATCCGCTGCCCCTTTGCTTCTATGTGTTTATATACACTCTTCTATTTCATCACGGACCTGACCTGGTGAAGAAATTATTAACTGGTCCATACTGTGATTCATGAACATGCATCCACCTCTTCTGGTGAGTTCTTTTCAACCTATTTTCTTTTTTGCCGTCAATTTCTTCACAGAGGTTATAAAAAGATCCAAATAAATTCATACAAAGTCAGGTAAATTTAACTGTAAATCCTCTCCTTTGGGTTTGATTACGTCATTATTGGCTGACTGGATGAGATTTGACCTCCCTCTCTGTTTGCTGTGTTATGGTGACCTGGCGCTTGAACGCACCGCAGTTATCGATTTGGCTGCAACTTTAATTTGTTTATCTTCTCCTTTCCCTCAT
Source organism: Limanda limanda (assembly GCF_963576545.1). Lineage (NCBI taxonomy): Eukaryota > Metazoa > Chordata > Actinopteri > Pleuronectiformes > Pleuronectidae > Limanda > Limanda limanda. The sequence continues at coordinate 8,825,657 of NC_083653.1, read as the reverse complement.
GAACCTTTCCTCGGTTCCCATTGTGTTCAATGAGGCCAGCTCGATGCCTGAGAGTCAGAGGGATGAGCAGAGGGAGGGGGGAGAGTGGAACAGTCCTGGCGTTGCACAGCAGACACGAGGACGACTCCTGCGTACGAGGTGAGTGTCTGTCGTGGCAGAATTTCTCTGTTCTTTTCAGCCCCTGTTGTTAAAACCCACCGTCCTAATGTGTCTCATTGCCACGGTGATTTGATTTACTGCAGAGTCTCAGGTGAGATGGAGAAAGTGGCCACAAATAGACCGATCGTACGTCATGCTGGTTCCGTGCACCAGCTGTATTAGTGATAAATATTCAGAGGAAGACGTACGGCTAGTTTACTGCTTTGTTTTCGGGATATCGGCTGCAACCGGTCAAAGCTTTTCAATGCCGGGGAAAGGTGAAAGAGTAGGAAAACATTTTTATAGTGTTGTGTTTGAGGAAAAAGGAAGTTATTTGGGGAGGGGAATCACTATTTCTCTCCCATTTCTCCCCCTTTCTCCCCCTGGCCTCACCTCCCTCCTGCACATTAGTAAAGATGTATAGCAAGAAAAGAGGGAAAGGCTCTTTGAAAGAGGTTGGGAGGAGTCTTTCTCTGGTGTCTTTTCTTATCTTTCTTTTTGGAGTATGCTTGGCGGAAGCTGAAGGCAGGCAGGGCAAAGGCACTGGAGGACTAGTGGACCCTTCAAGTTGCCTGACAGGCTTTTTTAGGGGACAAAGAAAAAAAGGGAAAGACAGAGCGAGGGAGAGCAGCACTCATCTCCACTCCCCCGCCCAGCATGAGAGAGCAGCTCTAAATCATGTTGCTTATCAGTGCTGTTGTGCTGTGATGTTGCTCAGGCAGAGCCCAGCACAGAACAGGCAGCCGTGTGGACCAGCATTCAGACCCAGGATCGGCCGAGTCCTCTCAGACCTGGAGACACTCACCCAGCCGCGTCTCTCGCCTCTGCCTCGCGCCTCCCTCACTGACATGTACCCAGAGGAGAGCCGGGGGTCCGGAGGGGCAGCCACTGTGGACTTCCTGGAAGGGACGTACGACTACGCCGCTCCTACCCCTGCCCAGACTCCCCTCTACAGCCACTCCACCTCTGGCTACTACTCGGCTCCTCTGGATGCCCACGGACCCCCCTCTGACGGCAGCCGCCAGTCGCTGGGCAGTGGGCCTGCCAGTCCTCTTGTGTACATGCCCTCCAGCCCACGACTCAGCCCCTTTATGCTTCCACCCAGCCACCACTACCTGGAGACCACAGCTCCACCCGTGTACAGGTGAGGGAACACACACTATCTTTAGCTCTGGAGTGTAAAGACTGAATCAACAGATATGAATCTTTCCCGTGACTTTTTAAAAAGTTGCATCCAATTCTCTGCTGTAACTTGTAGGACGTCAAATACTCTGTCTGCAAAGTCACCTCCTGGGTTTGTGTTTGTGCTGTTTGGATTTTATAGCTGATATGAGAAGTGCAGTCAAAATATTAAGAGATTCTTCAAATGCATTTTTTTCATGGGGCACAATTATCTTTCTCTTTTTTTCCCTCCAACACAAATTAAACCATTGTGATCCCTGAGGAAAATTAAGAAGTCAGTGAGCTTGTTTGGATTAATTGATGTTTATAGTTCCTGATTTTTTATTTATAGGCTCTAGGACACAATAATTCTCCACAGCTCGGTTTATTATCTTTTAATTCACAAATTACGATTTTGGCACCGTGTTCAATCCTCACTAAAACAAAATCACATAACCGCGTTGTGTTTTCTTTTTTAGCGCGCGCTTTACACATTACCATTATCTCTATAGAAAGGATCAAGCTTTGCCCTGGTTTCTAATTCCAGAGATTAAGGACTTTGTGAGGGACCTTGAGAAAGGAACAATACGTAAGAACAACACAAGTACAGATTGTTTCCTGGCTCAGGTGGAAAATAGCAGCCGGCTCTCGTCTCACCCACTTGTCACATTAGAGTGGTAAATGTCAAAAATGATCTCCACTTGAATACTCCACTCTCACCTCTTCTGGTGCAGTTTATTCATCAAGCATTTCTGACACAACCTCCAGCTCTTTTCATGCTTGAAAAACAGCCATTCGTCACCTTTCTGGATCAGCGTTACAATTCATAGACATTATCCAATCACAGAACTGTGATGTTTTGTGTGAAATGATTTGGGATGAAATCTGTGCCTTGGTGCAGGTCCAGTCAGCAGCCAGTAACCCGAGAGGACCACTGTGGCCCCAGGGACGAGTGCTACAGTGTGGGGGAGTCGGGGGGTGCAGCCGGAGCCGAGGGATTTGAGATGGCTAAAGAGACGCGTTTCTGTGCCGTGTGCAGCGACTACGCCTCCGGGTACCACTACGGGGTGTGGTCCTGTGAGGGCTGCAAGGCCTTCTTCAAGAGGAGCATCCAGGGTAGGAAGAGCACAGGTGGAACCAAATCATTAAGTGTTGTTTGTTTGTTAAATGTCATTTTACTATTCTGTTTTAGTTTAGGGTTTAAAAATACATTTATATCCTGAAGCTTAATTACAGTAAGAAAATAATTAAATTATCTGTATTACTTAAGGAACATTAAGCATATCAGAATACAAAAATGTTTTCCAATCAATTTTATTTATATAACTTAATATCACCAAACAAAATTGTTTAATTATATAGTTAAGACATAAAAAAGAATGATCTGGCCCATTTGAAAATTAAAAAGAACTGCTAAAATAAATGTTTGGTTATTAAATATGGTGATTTAACATTGCAGATGTTTATTAGACTAAAGTATCTGTAACCTGGACAGAGAAATAACCAATGAAACTGGAGGTCAGTGTCGGTGAGGAGCAGAATTACTGTTTCATTTTAGTTTATATTAGTTTTTTTCATTCGTGAACCATGAGCCTTTTCCCCTCTTGTCTCACATACAACGTGGAGCACGTCCTCCATGTACATCGGCCTCTGTGCAGAGCGGAGCATCAACTGCTGAGTCATGTTTGTGTTATGCTGTCTCGGCATGTTGATGCAAAGTCTCGAAACGAGAAGACTTGTCATAAAGAAAAACAGCCGTCTCCATGGCGATGACGAAGCCAAGATGCCTCCATCTCAGATTAATTTAAAAATGAGAATACAGTGTCCCTGGCTACTAAATAACCTAAATCTAAACCCAGCACTGGAGTGAGGAGCTCCGACTAATAGATTTTCTTCCATTTCAGGTCACAATGACTACATGTGCCCGGCAACCAATCAGTGCACTATTGACAGGAATCGGAGGAAGAGCTGCCAGGCCTGCCGACTCAGGAAGTGTTACGAAGTGGGCATGATGAAAGGAGGTGCGTAGAAACATTAGCAGGAGTATGTTTTTTACACAACAATTGAAAATATGCTTTTTAAATTTCTCTCAATTAGTATTGAGTGTTTTGGAAATTCATTGCACCTATTGCTCTTCCCTTTTTGGTTCTAAGATTACTTTTCCTTTTCTACAGTTAAACTTTCAAACAAGCCAATAATTTAACAAATTCCTCTTGGTAAAATGTAAAAGGAATCGGATTGGCAAAAACCCAAGAGTTCTGGTGGATGCAGATAAGCTTGAGACTCTAACTTAAACTTGACCTTGAAATGATTTCCTCTGAGCACGACCACTCATTAGCACACTCCCACATTTTTCTTCTCGTACCCCTCGACTCCCACAGGCTTCCGTATAATCCACACAACTGGATTTTAGGGCAGGAGCAGGATGTGAGGTCACATGTGAGGGAGTGTATGGGAGTTGGTGTGTGATTGTGAGACCTCTTCTGTGTCTTCAAGGTGTACGTAAGGACCGCAGCCGCATTTTACGCCGTGACAAACGGCGACCTGGGACTAGCGACAGGGATACGGCCTCCAAGGACCAGGACCACAAAACAGCGCCCCTCCAGGATGGGAGGAAACGCAGCAGTAGCACCGCAGGAGGAAAATCCTCCGTAACGGTGATGCTGCCTGATCAGGTACCGATTCATATGGAGACAATGATATGTGTTTTTCTTTATCCTTCTTATTGTTAATTCTTGCCTGTTAGTGGTCAAGAAAAGTTCAGTTTTGAGCTGCAGGTCTGATTTTCTTCAGGTGAAATGAACTCACAATGCGTCTGTGTAACTGTTGCGTTCCCCAGGTGCTCGTCCTGCTCAAGGGGGCCGAACCCCCCATACTGTGCTCGCGTCAGAAGCCGGGCGAACCCTACACCGAGGTCACCATGATGACCCTGCTCACCAGCATGGCCGACAGGGAGCTGGTCCACATGATCGCCTGGGCCAAGAAGCTTCCAGGTATTTCATAGAGAAGCAACAAAGGAGCAGTTAATGTTCCCAAACTACTTTCTCACAGAGTTTTCATTTTCTAAGATATAATTTTTATTTAAAAAAAATGCATTGGAATAAGTTGAAACGATCTCTACCCACCATAGGTGTTTACTTATTATTAGGGCTGGGCAAGTTAACTCGTTTTAATCGAGTTAACTCAAGTGATGAGTTAACTCGATTGTTTATCCGCCAATTATTTTCTTTTTTCCTGTTCTGCAGCAGTCAGCATCAGACTTTCACAAAATAAAAGCCTGACTTTGACAATAAAACAATAAATAATCAAACCTGAGTTAATGCGAGATAAAATAATTAATCGAGTTAACTCATCACTTGAGTTAACTCGATTGAAACGAGTTAACTTGCCCAGCCCTACTTATTATAACAACTATTTGAATTTAAGGAATCAAAGTAAAAGACAGATACAGTGATGATTATGGACCAGATGCACTGTCTGGCTTGAACTGTGTTTTGGAGCACCTGCATGTGTAACTGCTGCCTTCAAGCTATAGGCAACATGGGAAAACGACGGATCACCAAAAATATAGTCTGGTCATATTTTTCATCTCAGCATCTGACATACAGTAATTGCACCGGTTCTGCCGTAGATCGCAAAAGTACTAGTTAAATAATTCTCATGCATGTGTGATATTTTCTGTACTACAGCTGCAGGGGACCAATAAGACAGTGTCTGCCTTTTTCCCTCCCAAACATTTCTATAATTATTCATAAACAAACCAGGTCCATTAGTGTCTGATTCAAGTGCAAAAATAATAAAAAACATATTACATTTAAAAACTAATGACACAGTTATTTAAAAAACAATAAAAAAAAGAAAACGGAGGAAAAAATAATGTGTAATGAAAAATCGTATCAAACTGTTATCAGAATATTAGATCATTGTCATCAGGTCGTCAGACAGATTGATGCTATAATATCCGGTGATTTAATGTGGAGTGGTTATGTGTATCACTGCAGCTTTTGGAGGGATATTCATAAAAATCTTTACCTCTGAGCAGAAAAGTGTGGGCAGGTGCATAACAGCTTTTTACTGGAGCAACGTGACATTTATCGCTTGTCTCAACTAAATCAAGAAATATTTTTCAAAAGCTCGGGAAACGCGGCCTCTCCTGAACATTCGAACCCGTACAGATGTGATGTTTGACAGAGGGGGGGTGGCTCTTGATTGTTGTTTGACTGCTGAGGCACATGGACACACACACACACACACACACACACACACACACACACACACACACACACACACACACACACACACACACACACACACACACACACACACACACACACACAGACACACACACACACACACACACACACACACACACACACACACACACACACACAAAAATACAAATGCAGAGCCATTACAGTGATGGAAATTACAGTCATCAGCTTTGAGAGGATTGTTTGGCCAATCTGCTGGCACCCCATCGAGCGTAAATGCAGTATAAGACACATCTCACACAGACACACACACACACACACACACACACACACACACACACACACACACACACACACACCACACTAACCAACATGCTCTCTAAGGGAGTAAATCCTGACTTTGAGGTATTATAACCTTTTGCGTCACTAAAAGCCCAAAGGCACACAGTTTTAATTGCGAGGGGTCCCAAACAGGGTACATGGGGGGGCAATGGGAGTGAAGTGGCTGTAATTATATATGGATTGAGACAGCTGAGTGCCGGCGATAAGGCTTCTTATGTGAGCAGGAGACATTACCGGTGGTTTCATTTGAGCAGCCGTTCCCTGCCCTTGTGTATTTAAAATGTTGTGCGTGGGTAGAAGGTGCACGGGAAACATGAAACTCTCAGAGTGTGAATATTCAACAGCTCATTATGGTGAACATCCACTTGCCAAATAATCAGCTCTGATAAATCAACACTTATCAGATGATTTTTTAACTCAGGTTATGTTTTTATATGAACATTTTCATCTGAATCAGAGAAAGTGAGAAAAATCCTGGATCTGCCCCCTGATCTGGATCCGCACCAAACTTTCAGGGTTCCTCCCTGGCTCATACCACTACAATTCATATTGTCTAGTTGGCATGAATAAGAGATTTAAGTGACAGTTATTATAGAGCTTTTTGGTCAAAGATAACATAGAAAGAAAAAGTGTTAAGTGTTGTCTGGTGGTGGTAACGACAAAGCTTTGGTTGGTCGTGATAATTCCGCTCCCTGACCCTGACTCAGCCGGTTCTTTCTTCTCCACCAGCGAAGAGTTGGTGCCTCCTTGAAACCAGTTTCTTCAGCTGTGGAAAAACCAAAGATCTGTTTTTGAGAGGAGCTGCCGCGGTGGAAGAGGGATAATTCTCGCTGTGTGTGTGTCTCTCCAGGTTTCCTGCAGCTGTCCCTCCACGACCAGGTGCAGCTGCTGGAGAGCTCGTGGTTGGAGGTGCTGATGATCGGCCTCATCTGGAGGTCCATCCAATGCCCTGGCAAACTCATCTTCGCTCAGGACCTCATACTGGACAGGTAAGCGGGGAGAAATACTCTTTTTTTCATACCTTGGACCCTGCTTTTCTTCCCCACCTCTCTCTCACTCTCACAGATGATCAGAGTGACACATCAGCATTGTAGATTTTTCCATTTCGCACGTCTGCCGCCTTTTGTGTCGTAAACCAACACATCCGACATTGAGCGAAAGTCTAATTACGAGATCCCCCGTCGAGAGGAGAGCAGCCTCTCTCTCACCTGAAATACTGGCTTGTCATTACGGTGCTGAGTTGGCAACCGGGACAGAGACTTAATCAAAGCCTCAGTGCAAGGAATGATGGAAAAGGGGGGGGGGGGTGATGGGAAAGGAGGCGAGGGGAGAGAGAGACACAAAGAGAAGCAGGGAGACATGGCTGTTTTCTTCTTTGCAGGAACAGCCTCTTCCCTCCATTTCCCCTCATGTGCAAAGTAAACAGCTGGACAAGCCGCAGCATCCACCTGAGAGAGAGAGAGAGAGAGAGGGAGAGAGAGAGAGAAGAGGATTAGACAGACAGAGCTTTTACTGCCTGATGTGCCTGATGGCCCCATTTGATTCAGACGTGTATTACAGAGTATTATCTCTAAAAACCCGGTCTCCGGGTGAGTGTGCTCACCAATTGGACATGATAACTAAAACGCCGCGGGTCACTGTTGACAAATTCCCTTTGGCTCTGTGCTGTCCAAGTTTATCTTGGCTCTCAAACCACCGGACATTATCCATCCTTCCATCACTTTTCGACTGGGCCGACCAATAGAGCACCGCGGTGATTCATTCCATTAGTTTTTTATCTTTTTTTTTTTTGCTCGCTTGCTCTCCCCCTCAGATGACGAACAGGGGAGAAGAAGAAGCCTAAAAATCTGACTTGCAAACAACCTGTCTTCTTTCCTTCTTTTCTACAGGAACGAAGGGAACTGTGTGGAGGGCATGGCCGAGATCTTCGACATGCTGCTGGCCACTGCGTCCCGCTTCCGCACGCTCAAACTCAACTCGGAGGAGTTCGTGTGTCTCAAAGCGATCATCCTCCTCAACTCGGGTGAGGCCACATGATGTTGGGTTTACAGTTTAAGCGCTTTTCCTTTGCCTGGAAATGGACAGTGGCAGCAGAGACACTAAAGACATCACGTCTCTCTTGTTCATTCGCTTGTTTCATTCCCCATATATTCGCTTGTTTTCGTTTTCCTCCTGTTCCAGTGGGTGGACGCTAAACAGTGCTAATCTCCACCTGCAGAGGTGAAGCTCGCTCACATTAGGCAAACAGAGTGTTCTGGACAGGTAACTGTTGCCGTGACAACATGACTCAGGTCAGACGGCTGTCTCCGATCTGGAGATGTTTCTGAATACGAAACTGAGTCAACGGAAATACCAGTGAGAGGACATTAGTGGCCCAGCTGCAGGAGCTGGATGAGCTTGTATTGACTGAGTGGTTTCTCATATGTACCATGGGTCATCAGATAAAAGCTGCTTTTCTCTTATTCTTGATTTGACATGTGAGCCCTTCTGCGTTCCTCCTCTCTCAGGCTCCTTCTCCTTCTGCACCGGCACCATGGAGCCGCTGCACAACACCTCGGCGGTACAGGAGATGCTGGAGACCATCACGGACGCTCTCATACATCACATCAGCCAATCAGGATGCCCCGTTCAGCAGCAGTGGAGACGGCAGGCCCAGCTGCTCCTGCTGCTCTCCCACATCAGACACATGAGGTGAAATCCTGTTAGAAAAAACCTTTTAGCATATTAGTAGATTATTTTAATTGCATTTAGTATGCGAAAGTGTAAATGATTCAGAAAGTGTTGAGTTTCCTTTTAGAACAATATCAGGTTTAGGTCAGTTGATTTATTCATGGTTTATAAACGCTGGACAGTCTGAGGGATGTGAAGTGTTTCCTGAACATTAGAGCATGTAAACTTCATGTGTCTTCTTTAAATGAACTGCAACAGTGTGGTAATGATTTCAGCTTATTGAGAGGAAAGTGCAATATAAACTTCAATTAAACAGTTTATTGGATAAAGCAGCTAAATGTCCAGTAAGAGTATTAAAAAAAAAACCTGAACACAAAGCAGCAAAAGGGCAAAACTTTAAACATTTAAACAGGAATAAAATCAACATATTTAAATTATTTTTTCTAGTTGTTATTAAAATGAAATAGTAAATGGACTTTGATTTCTCGCGTCTCTTTTGTTTCCCCGCAGCAACAAGGGCATGGAGCACCTCTACAGCATGAAGTGCAAGAACAAAGTGCCTCTGTACGACCTGCTGCTGGAGATGCTGGACGCTCACTGCCTCCACCGCCCCGCCACACCCGCTCAGTCCTGGCTCCAGGCGGAGAGAGAGTCCTCCACCGCCGCCAGCAACAGCATCATCATCATCGGCGGCGGTGGGGGGGGTTTGTCTTCAGCCGGCCCTAGTTCAGGACCCCGAGGCGGCCTGGAGAGCCCGAGCAGAGCCTCCACGGGTCCGGGCGTCCTGCAGTACGGAGGCTCCCGCCCCGACTGCACCCACATCCTCTGAGCAGGAGCCCTCGACATGGATGATGTTCATACCAGAGAATGAAAGAGGTTTGGCAATGAAAGAATAAACAGCTTGGTTTGAACTCACGTAATGAGATAATAATTTATAAATCAAGTGATTATTGTTTTTTATGTTGTAGCTGTTTATTCATTCCGTTTCAATTCGAGTCAATCGCAGCTTCTGCCTGTGTTTCTCTAACAGCTTTAAATTACAGCTCCGTGGCGTCATATTGTGGCTTTCTGTTACTTACTGTGATTTTCAAATGAGCAGCTAATTTTCTCTTTTTCTTCGCCTCGACCAAAGTGCACTTTGTCTGGAGTTTAAGGGACTGTCGGGCATTATCTTTACTTTTACACTTAAAGAATGATTACACACAAAACTATCTAACTGGTTAAAAAGAATGTGCAATTTATTTCCATTGTTAAGATCAAATTATCAGGTATTGAGACGTGCGGCGGTAGAATTTTAAATTTGATTCGTTTGGGGAAGAATTTCTAAATAGTGAAATGACAAAATATTAACTGACTGAGAATTTATTTGTTAATTTTGAATATAAAAAAATTGCATGTTCGAACACGAGAGGACTGGACAATGTAGGAAGCCAAACTTTATTGTTGGGTAACTGTTTGTGTACGGTAGGTTTTGTTGTCTACGTTTTTTTGGTGTGTGTCTCTGAGCTAAATTGATGCCTGTATTTGTCACGATGGACATTTCAACCACACAAAAAACTACAAGTTCCAGTTGCCACAACTTCTACCCTGACAACATGTGATCAGTGAAGAGGAAATAAAGAAAAAGATGCAGTTCCAGTGTCGTCTTCACTTGTCCTCTCTGCTCTGTGCATGGAAAGCCTCCGTGCATGATCCGAAAATTGGATTTGGCCGCTGTTCAGTGTAAATCCAGTCAAACCTGACCTGTCATTAGTTTAACTGTACTTCAAAATAAAAGCCTAGATTGTTCAGCACCATTCTTCTCTACAGTTTACCTAACATAAAAGAAATCACAGTATTAAATAATTCATGTTTTATTATTTGTAAAGAGAGTATTCTTAATGAAGTCGGCATTAGCAAACTGTACATACATAAATAAGCATTTTCATATTTCATCATTTTTTTTACAGATTCTCTCAACAACGCAGCGATTGCGTCATCGCTGCAGAATAATTGGCGCGGTTATTACAAAGCACACACAGCCATGTACTAAAACACTACCAGTGATTGTTTGGCTTTCTTAAAATCAGAGGACTTTCAAGTTGCACGCTCAAACGGAAAGATAAAAAAATAACCACCTGCATTTTAAAAGGCATTTCAACAATAATATACAAATCAGTTGGTCTTTAACGACAGAGCTCGCAAGTTGTTGTTTTTTCAGACGGGCTCCGGCTGATTAAAAACTGAAATTAAAAACAGGAATACAAGCCTCAGCTTCTGGGGGAAAGAAGTCGGCCATCTTGGCTGGACGGCTTCAGTGCAGTACCTTTGTCAGTGCTGTAGGTTCAGATGTGTAGCTTCATCGTCTTCATTTCCAGATTCAAGCCGGTTCTTTTTGATATGTGAGCATCAGACGACAGGAAGCCGTGTTTTCCAACTTCCTGTTGAGTTTTGTTTCTGTCAATTTATCTGACACGTTCTGCAAATGTGTGTTTTGGGAAGAAACTCTTCACGTAACTGCAAATCGGTACCGGTGCAGTATATCACACTGGTGGTGCTTCAGCTTCATCAATACTAAAAATCCATCAACTGATCGAACACTAAATAAATAGTAGCAGCACTGGGTATCGTGGACAAAAAGCATGGTCGGCTTTGGCTCCCTACAGAGTATATAAATAGTGCTTTGTGTTTCATTGATTTCACAGGTCTCCTCAGAAACCTTGTCAAATAATATACACATATACAAGTTAAAACAACATGAAATATTTGGATTTGGGGGGAGGGGGTTCTCCAGAGGAGGGTCCGTCAGTCGGGAGGGTTGTTTTAAAGGGTTGAGGTGATTTCAGGAGAGTGGGTGTGCAATGTTGGTGAGAGACATCTTCATGTGGTCTCTGAATCACCTCATAATGCATGTGCCCCCCCCCCCCAGCAGAGGGAAGAGTGTGTGGCTTTAGGGCACGAGGGGTGAAGAAGAAACATTCAGTCAGTGGAGAGTCCTTGGCAAAGCAGGTCTGTGTTCAGCTGCTCCTCATATGGGCGGAGGTCCGTTGGTGTAGCGCAGCATGGGGTGGAAGGAGCGGGCGAAGTTGTTGGCGTAGTGGCAGCTGTAGTCCTCCTCGGTCATTGGCACCAGGCAGGCCAGGCCGATGAGGAGCAGGAGGAGTAGATGGACGGGGAGCGCGGCCCTGAGGACTCGCAGCAGGAAGGACTGACCCTTCGAGGAGGAGGAGGACGAGGAGGAGGAGACGCCATCCGGAAGGTCAGAACGGGAGGAAACGCAACCAGCGGCGCCTTGTGATTTGCTCCGGCTGCAGGAAGACACACAAACACACAAGTTAAACACAGCAGAGGAATAGACCCGAGTTTGTTAGTATTTGCAAATCATTTCTATGCTCCAATTGGAGGTTCCTCAGTGAAAAATGCTCCAACCTCAGGGGCCTGAATCAGAAATAAAGGATCAACATGAGGCTTTGGGGAACTGAGATGAGCATTTTTCACTATTTTCTTTTTCTAAGATGTTTGCAAATACTATTTTACTCATGTCAGGCAAAAGAATTAACACACAACAAACAATTAACAGGAAGGAAAGCAAAAATGCAGCGAATAGACCCGGATCCAGCCGGAGGAGGAAAGATGAAAGTCACAAAGTCCAACACAGACACACAAACACACACATAACAGGCACAAACACACTTAAAGAAGAGATTTAAACACAAGCATTTTGTAAGTAGCCGACCAGGTCTCACTGGGGGGGGGGGTTGGAAAACGCTCTGGGTTTAGAGCCCAGTGTGTGAGAGTTCAATGCCACGTCTCATTCCCAACAGAAGCAGGAGAGATGCCAAATGCATCTCTGGAGATCGCCTCCGCTCGAGCCAAGACTGGAGGGGGGGGGAACGGCATGTTCTTAACTCATCCTCACTGCGGCTGGAGGAAGGTCAGACACGCCCGACACCCCCCCATGCTCGTCCGGCAGCCTATTTCATTCAGTCCTCCTTTGTCTGTATAGACCAACATGTACAAGTCCAGTGTTTACATAGTGTACGGAGCTTGTGCTTTAGGGCCGGCGACCTCTCCTGCTCTGCTGGATTTTGGATTAGAGTGTGATACAAACTCATTATTTCAAACAATCGTGGTGAGACTAGTTTTTTTTTTAGTATTTGGTTTTCTGATTCAAGGGCAGTGGAATCAGGGAGGACCCAGTCAGAGGGGAGTGAGTCTAATGGTCTGGAAGGAAAACAAAGGAAACAAAGTGGGAGTTAAAGTAGAAGGTAGAAAAAGCCCCAGGAGCTTAAGGATCGTTTCCTGCTTCTAAACTCAGGAGAGACTGAAACAGGAGAAAGGAAAACAGAGCCAGTGCTGAGGGGGAGGTCACTGGGAGTCAGATAGCGCCATCTAGTGGGCGAGGAGGGTTCTACAGGGTTCCTCTGAGAAGGGAGAAGCAAACAAGTGTGACCAGGCAACGTTTCATGATGCCGTTGGAAAAAGAAGCAAGGCAAAGAGAAGCAGTGAAATCAAACATTTAAAGGAGAAGGGGAGCGGCCTGGTGAAGGCGGGTCCCCACTCGTTTAAGAGCTGGTTACATGGTCTCTAGCGTGAGGGAGGATCATGGAACACTGAGCTACCAAGCCTTAGGATTGATTCATTCAAAACGTCCAATGAGTAAACTGCAGCCGGTTTTGGTGAATTGATTTTTCCGATGACTTCAACTATTGAAAATCAAAGGTTCTGAGATCAGGCGTAGCTTTGGGTTCCATCATCATCCCGCGTTGCTAGAGTCCAGGAGAGAGGTACCTGTGGCGCGGGCCGCTCTCTGGGGGTCCACGGTGGGCCTGACTACTTTTGCCTCGGGGCTGTACGGCGTAATGAGCAGGGGGGAGGGGAGGGGAGGAGGGGGTAAAAGAAAGAAAAGAATGTTTCAGTCAAGTGCAAATAAAGACCAAGCTTCATGATGAGAGAATTAAAAAAATAAAACATAAAAAAAGAGCCATAACATCGCTAGAGAAAGAATCATCGACAACCAAAGAGCAGCAGCAGAATCAATGACGGTGAAATCGACTTTACCAAGAAATCTGGCTTCTCAAGACTTAAATCCTGAAAAGTCACGTTACAAGATTAAGACATTAAATACCTTATTTACAAAAAAACTTTCTTCTCAGTGCTAAGATACGATCTACTCATCTTTATCGTGTGAAACGAAAAGCCAGGTTTTCTTGTACTTTTTTTTAAACAGATCAACATGATGTGAGGGGGGGGGCAGCAAACACATTTCAAGAAGGGAGGAGTTTGGGCTGAAGTAAAGATTTTCACGTACGTGTTAGCAGAGCAAAAGGGAAAAACATGTATATTGACCATCAAAATAAAGGAGAAGAGAGGGGATATCTATGAGGCGTCTATGTGGGAGAAGGGGGGGCGGGGGGGGTTGACAGTGACGTTAATTTACCGTCTTTTAAACACAGAGGACGTTATGAGAGAAAACATTACCAATCGTCTGCGACTCTCGACCGTCGCCTCTGACATGGGAGCAGCTGATCCACAGGTTTCTGATTTGCCAGCAGGTAACGGTAATAAAACCTGAAAAATAAATCGAAAACAAGTCGGTAACCACGATCGACATAAACCCCCGATTGACGGAGACCAAGAATTCCATCATTCATCCATTATCTCTGTATTCAGCATGGTCTGACCTGCCGCGTCTCCGTGGCGCCCAGCCTCCTCTCCAGCCCCTCCAGGTCGGAGTTGACCTCCCTCAGCAGCAGCCTCAGCCTGTTGAAGATCACGTGCACCTTCTCCTGCGCCTCCAGACACTCGCTGCCCGGCGGCTGCAGCTGCTCGGGGGTCTGCGGCTGCAGCAGCAGCAGAGTCGGGGGCTTGGTGTTGACCAGCAGCTGAGACGAGAGCTCCTGAAGGGACGACACCTTCTGCTGCGAGTCCAGCAGCTCGCGCTTGATTTGCTGCGGTGAAGAGACGGAGGAGGTCAGTTAGTGTGTGTTCTGGGGGTTTATCTAGAAACTCTCTGGTCGGTATTCTCACTAAGAAAACAAAGACCTGTCACTGCAGTTAAGTTTCTTACTTTTTACTTTACTACTCTATTTTCATCATATTTTGCGGATCCTGTTTCTGAACTTTTAAAGGGTATTTTTTAATCGGTTTTCTGAGGGAATATCTAACGCTGCTGTCCGTCTTTCTTTTAGTTTGCAGCTTTTCAGTCACATTTATGAAGCATTTTTAGGTGAATCTCTGCAAGAAAGATGCTAGAGATCAGATGTCCCCATACAATCGCTTGGACAGACCCAGATGGAGGCAGATTGTTGACGCCTGATGCCCTTCAAGGAACAAATGGTTTACGGGAAGGAGCAGGGAACAAATCTATTTATATTGAGATAGATATTTTCATCTTTAAATAAAAGGCTGAAACACACAAAGCTCGTAGCAGAGAGAAGTACCGTGAGGGTTTTGTGATGAGCTCGTAGCGTTTGGCGATCCACTCTGGGAGGGATGGGCACCACCTGGTTCCTCCTGCGGTCGATGTTCTCCAGCCACAGCAGCAGACCGTGGCTCATCTCGTGGAACTCCTGAAACAAGACGTGACGTCAATTACACTGGGCCACTGCTTTAATTTCTGAGATTAGATTCTTTCTTTCGTCCTTCATATTTTCTGATTAACGTGTTTGTGGGGTAATCACAAAATGACTAATCTAATCGTAATTTTTGATTCATTATGGGAAAGTGAAGAGGGTAAAATACGAGGAGATTAAATACCACAAGAGATGGCATGGATTTGATTTAAGTTTTGTGAGCTACATTTTAAAATGTGCTTTGTTGCAGCATTCCTGTGATTCTATTCCAATTATTCCTGATACACGTTCATAGAATATTTTTGTGTTCTGCACTAAAAGCAGGTAAAACATTATAGGGAACCAAAATACAGAGAAGTCCCTGGAGTTTGTGTGTTTTTGTACCTGGCACTGCATCAGCGCCCTCTGCAGCTCCTGCCTCCAGTCCTCCAGGGAGGTGCCGAGCTGATCCCAGCGCGAGTTCATCTCTTTCAGTCCGTCCCTCAACTCCCACGCCTCCTCGGAGTCGGGCTCCGCCTGGAGGAAGGCTGCGCTGCTCAGGTTGATGGACAGAACCTCTGACTTGTGGACATCCATCCCCTTCTGCAGCTCCTGAGAGTCAAAAAAGTCAGAGAGCAAAGCATTTGGAACGAGTCCGAGCAGACTTCACGGTGCTAGAGGAAGGCTGAGAATAGACGAGCCGCCGACAGGGAGCAGCAGGATTAGGCTGGAGGTGGTGGGAACAAGTTCGATGCGAGTTATTAGGCTTCAGAGGGGGATATTTATAGAACAGTGATATCTTACCATAAGGCTTTAACAGGCAGCAACAACTGGAGTGAGTGTGTGTTTGTGTTTGAATGTGTGAGGCTGGGCTGAAGGACAAACTGTCGGCAGCCAGCACGTCGAGTGGGACATTACAACAAGGCCAGTGGCTTAAAATGACTGCACAGCGACTGTACTTCATGTAAAGTGTCTGAAGTTACACTGTGCACTGTGACTCATACGCAGGAGAAAGAATAACTGAAACTGCAGCACGGGCAAGATTCAGTTTTAATAAAAATATATTATCATAGATATAAGTGTCGAAGAAAAACACATGATATCTGTCCATCATGTGGCGGACTGACCTTGAGCTTCTTGATTCTCTGCTGGATGGTGTGTATGTCGGTGCTGAGTTGGAGGTCTCGCAGCTGCCGGAGCTCAGACTCGGACTGACCCAGCCAGGCCCTCATGGTCTGCAGGTCTGAGATCAGCTGCTGCCACTGCTGCAGGTTCTGTTTGTGCCGGTGCTTTTCGCTCAGGGACTGAGCCTGGATCAGCTCCCAGCGCTCGATCACACCTGGAGGGAAACAGTTCACAGATCCAGATATCTCACACTGTATTTACAGGAAAGTGTGTGTGTCTGTGTGTGCGTGTGTGTTGTTGTTGTGTGTGTGTGTGTGTCTGTGTGTGTGTGTGTAACTGACCAGCACTCTGAGTGTCTGTGTTGGTGGTGTTGTTGAGTCCCGGCATGTCGTCCTCCTCTTCAGTCAGCTCTTCCTCCGTCCTCTTCACTGTGTCTATACTTCCTCGACACTCTCCCATCAGACGCATCTGTAAATGTTAAGTATTTAGTTTCATCACAGTAGAATTCATGTCACAAACACACCAGTTTACATAGGTTTTAGTTAATGCAAAACAAATGTATATATTTAAGGGTTAGAAAATGTGTTTGTTATGAGTAAAATTTGTTGCTGAACTAGTTTCTTAGATCTTTTCTGTTTTCACATAAAACATTTCCATTGTGAAAATCTAAAAGTCTTTTCACGTGACAATTTTATTCATGTTTCTTTTAGTTATTTAAGGCACAGACTGAGGAGGACTCACGTAGCCCATGTATGTGGAGTCGACGTCGGGGCTGGAGCGGCTGGCGCTGGCCTCTCTCTGCTGGAGGTGATACCGTCCTGCGTCCAGAGCCTGATCCAGCTGCCTCAGACTGGCCTCCAGCTGCCCTGGCTCACCTGCACACAGGCCACAAGAGAGTCAGGAGAAACTAGCACCATAAAGCTTTAAATGACTCAGGTTTTATTAGCAGGGAGATGGTGCAGACTGTTGCTGGGATGGCATGCATTAGTCTGAAATGCAAAATAACAGCAAAATCTACGAAAATACGTTTTAAAACATTAAACTGTGATATTAGCTGTGAATTGGACAAAATGGAAACACAAAGCTAAACGGTTGAAAGTGGGATTCTTAGCGTGCAAGAGCTCAGCATGCAATGGTGTGATCTTTGTGAGGAGATGGTGGGACATGCAACTTTGATGAGGGATCCAAGTGCGGTGAAAGACTTCTGTTAGAAAAAGTCCGTTTTAGTTGAAGTTCATGCTCTTGTCACTCATGCGGGTGCAGCGCCACACAGCTGCTGTTTCCTACCAGAGGAGGATTTCAGTGTTTTCTCAGTCAGTTTTATATAGGCCTCTGGGCTCTCTGGGATAACTACATCTGAGAATAGAGATACACAACAGACACGGATTAAACTGTGGGCACGACTAAAGGTGATATCTCCAGTCATCGAGTAAGATTTACACATCACACCAGATCTGGATTTCTAACTCAATCTCAGCCCTGTTTGGATCATGTTTATATGAGTTTCTACTTTTCTGTGAAGGTGTTCAAGTACAGGTTTCTCATCAAGGCAGAGAGGGGCTGCTTATATATATGTTTTTAAATATCGATAACATAACTGGCCACTGATCTTTAGAAATTAAGACCTTTACTGCCATTATTCGAAAGGATGTGCCTTGTTAACACTCAACAATATTGGGAATTTATATGTTTGTTTAATAATTTTGCTCTATAATTTATATGTTTCTAACGGCAGAGTGAGTGTCATGTTATTTCCAACACTTAAGAAGGAACAATGATTATTTCCTCATGATCAAAACCTCTCTAATCAATTCTATTAACCCAGAATCACACAAATTACCTTTAAAAAATATCTATTTATTTAATGAGAGCTGCTATATAGTAAAGAATTCAAATATTTACTTACTATAGACAAGAGTATATTTGAATCAATTTCGGAATCCAAGTAAATAATCATTGATTTATCGTGAAACAACTTTTGTGTGTTGCTATTTATTTTGCCTGTGGATAAATTTGAATATTAATCCAATTAAGACTCTCAGTAGTCCGAGAAACTAAATTAAATTAAAATAACTAATAGGAAGTTCACAAACTTTCAACATTGACACGGTTTTATCTATAGTCATCAAATTAAACCTTTAACGCAAACATTTGAGAAAGGACAAAACATCTCATAGTTACATCCGTAAGAGATCAGCACACACACATGAAGCCGATCGTCCATCAAACCGTTCGTAAAGTGGGACCAACCTGACAGCACCGTGACATCCGTCCTCAGATAGCCGTCCTCCTCCTCCTGCCCTCTGCTCCTGTCCCCGGCGCCTCGTCCTCCGGGGCTCTCCAGACCTCTGCTCAGGTCGTAGTCGTGGTCCCACTCTAGCGGGATGGAGTCCACGCTGGCTGGAGTGTCCCGTCCTGAGCGGTCGGCCCGGATGAGAGCGGTCGTGCCCGTGGCTTGGCGGCTAGAAGTCCTGGGCAAAGAGGAGTCGCCCCACTGAAGCTCCGAGAGGTCGGCGCCTTCCTCCATGTCGAGCTCTCTGTCCGAACCGTCCAGCTCATCGTCAGCGAGCTGGGAGAGAAGGACAAGGAAGAAGAAGAGATGAATGAGGCAAGTAAGAGAAGAAAATGCAGCGTCAGACACTGCAAACTATGTGTAGCTGAGAAGTGTGAGATTACAGGTTGTAAAACACAGGGTGGTGTGTCTGTGTGTGTCATGTATTCACATTACATGACTTTGTATTCTGCTCCTGACCATCTGTTGGTGTGAAACTATGTGTGACACATGTTTTCACTGTGTCACAGGAAGTGAAGGAGGACAGCTGTGGTCTACATTTTGTTATGTGTTTACTGAGTGCTTTGAATTCCCGGAGTCGACTGTTTACCTTCACGTCTCTGCACAGTTTCACTTCTTACTCGTAGTGAGACTCATTTACATTCACTCTTTTTTTAGCCAGATGACTGTGCCGTCTGTGCGTCTGTACTCACAGGCAGACGCGTGAGTTTCTTGTAGTATCTGTCGACTCGTCCGAACACCTCCTGGCAGTATCTCTGCAGCTCCTCCAGCTCCTCCTCGATGACGGCCGCGTCCAGAGGTTCACTCTTCTCAATCAGAGCTTCGCCCTGTCTGAACACCAGCTCGATCTTCCCCGTGTTCAGGTAGATCTCCTGCTGGAACGCCTGTGAGACGCACAGCAGGGGGTCAAGGATGAAGGAGGGCGCCATCCAACAGTCATTCTCACTACGGACATATCTAATGATTGTTGTTTTTCGAATAAATCAATCAAATTAATAAAACACGAGAAAGTGCCATTAGCATTTACTCTTAGCAAGCTCAGCAGGAAGCCTCAAGATAGTTAAAAAGAAAACAAAAATCTAATATTTGCATTTGAGGAATTTTAACCAGCATATGATTACTTGATAAGTACCTACATTTATTAATTGATTGTTAATAACTAATCAATCTACTAGTTTCAGCAAAGAACTTTTTCCAATCCACATGCTTCATTACATTATACTATATTTTCATTCGCTGTATTTTGTCGAATTTCCAATTTGTAAAATTGTTTCCTTATCTAATCAATTTATTACTCCAATAGAATAGTTTTATAAACTGCAGATACATTTTTTAACCCACACTTCAGCAGATAGAACATGCAATACTACAAAAAGCTGATAGATATTAGTTGATGCTTTGCTCGTTCCATTTAATGCTACAACACACGGCCTTATAGTTAAACATCATGTTGGATTGCTGTATCATCCAAGAACCAAATCTTGAATCTCATCTTCAAACAGTGTGTTTGTCCTTCTCACCCTGAGCTGTTTTATCTTGGCCTGTATGTCACACTCGGAGAAGTGCTCTATGTTGGTGAGCTGCAGGTCCATCTCCGTCAGCCACACCAGGATGCTGTCTCGGGCCGTCTCAAACTCTTCTCTCTGGCTGATGAAGTGCTGCAGGAACACAGCGAGACAAATAGAAATAAATAAAAAGAAATAGAATAGTAAATCACATCAGTATTTCACAAAGTCTTGCTAATCTCAGATTGTTCGAGCCAACATCCAAGGTGACGTTACCCTGAGTCTGCGTAGGATGGCAGCCACCCTCTTCTGCAGGTTATCCCACCGCTTGTTCCCATCATGCACCATTCCTCGGAGGCAGCAGGAGGAGTCTGTGCGGTTCTCGCGGGCCAGACGACGGTACTGTTTGTTGATGAGCTCCAGTTGGGTGAGACACTCCTGCACCTGACGCTGGAAGGCCTGAGATGAAAACAAATACACTCTCAAATTAAAACGGAATTAGACCTTTTTTCCCCCAATTGAAACATTTCTCCCATGCATGTACAAAAAAAACAACAATTTAATAAAAACTACAGCTGAGATCCTGAGAAAAATGTTCTATGAAATATTATGTTGAGCTGAAATGAGCTTTGTGATCAGGCACAAGCAGGGCAGCTGCTGGTGGCTCACTGCTGGCCTGGACCCGAGCAGTGAGCCTCCAGGAATGTGCACGTGAGCAGTGATGGACTGCAGCAGCTGAGCAGACAAGTGCATGAGTTACAGTAACATGACACTTCTCTGTTTCCTTTACCCTGCAGAGACTTTCTCTGACCTGACATTTATTCTGCTCAAAGGGGAAATTTAAATGTTGTGCAGAAGACGTTTAAAATCTTTAAATAATGCACATTTAAAACCAGATGTATCTTTGGCTCAGGGTTTATTTTCCTTACTCATGCAATTTGCTAACAATTCAGATATTTCTACATGTAAATAGTGCAATACAGCAGGTTTTTACTCCATAATTTGAGAGTAAAAGTAAAATAAACGCACCTCAAACTTCTTCAGCTCCTCCTTAGCGACAGTATAAAGAACTCCAGAGGAGTTGGGCAGAGCTGCTGTTCTTTCTGAGGTCTTCAGCCATTCTTCAAACCTCGAGTAATCATCCAGGAACTTCTGCCACAACCTCCACGTCTCCTCAATTCTGCAAAGAAAAATCACTCATGTCACGGCTATTTCTTCTTGAATGATATACATTTATGTACTATATATAAATAAGTCTGTGATGATCGGTATGTATGATGTCACACACACACTAAAATAGCACTGGCCAACAAGCTTTATCACCAGTGCATGTATATAAACACAGTATATATAGGTCTGCTTTTATCCGAGCGGCACTCACTTGAGCCTCCTCTCCATGGACATGGCACAGATGTTCCTCCAGCGTCGGTCCAGCCCTCTGGTCGCCTGCTGGATGGAGTCACACTCTGTCTCCGTGGAGCAGGCGTCGCAGTCGTGGAGCAGAACTTCACACAGGTTCAGCACGGACGCCACACCCGTGCTGTGCTTCTCTATGTCCCTCTGCAGCTCCTGGAAATCATCGAGAATAACTTGGCTTTTGCAGAAATGATGAATTTCTCTAAATTTCACTTAAAACACTGTTGCTCCGAGTTGCAAAGAGGCTGTGATTAGATTTCTCCTGCCTGTCTGCAGTTGATCAGATGTCTCCCTATAAATGCTCGTGTACTGGAGAGTCTATAAAGAGCAGCGTCTTGGCAGCAGGAAGTTCCCTGATACCCACTGTAGGCTAACAAACAGCAAAGATGTATGCATGAGTCATGCTACGATATCCTCAGGAGCTCCAGTGTCTCTCATTTTCCACCGACTCTGTGTGAGTCATACTGTTCTTTTTTATTTCTAATAACATGTATGATTTATGGAAAAGTACATACTTGTATACAATGTGCCTCTGTGCTTGTTTGTCTCTGTGAGTGTGTTCTTACATCACAGAGGGTTCATACAGTACTTGTACACGACAGTCTGTTGTTACCACATGTTGGTGAAATGATGCAAATTTGTAGCCCAGGTTTGTGTGTGTGTGTGTGTTTGTGTATGTGTGTGTTTGCACTCACCTGCTGCTGGTTGAGTTTCCTCTGG
The DNA here is from genome assembly GCF_963576545.1 of Limanda limanda. Classification (NCBI taxonomy): domain Eukaryota; kingdom Metazoa; phylum Chordata; class Actinopteri; order Pleuronectiformes; family Pleuronectidae; genus Limanda; species Limanda limanda. Next base: position 8,803,543 of record NC_083653.1, on the reverse strand, counting down.
ATCTCCTGGTCGTCACACGTGTCGTAGACGATGGGCCTGGACAGCTCTGTCTCGATGTGAGCCAGCCAGGATCGCAAGCTGCTCATGTTTTTATCTAACTGCTGCACCGCCACCAGGGTCTCCCTCAGCTTCTTGACCCTGTTTGGAAACACAAAGTCAGAGAGGAGGTTAGTGTCAACGCATGCCATGTGGCAAATGTAAACAGTAACTGAGACGGACTGGTAAAGGACTGATTCATATACAATTTACCAGTAAATCAAATAAAATGCAAGGATCAATATCAGTGATAAAGTTGTCGAAATATTTTCATCAAATCGTCTAATTTCTATGTTTATCTCTGTTGCTTTTTGCTGCAAACAACATTAACATTCACAATCAACACAAATGCAGAACAGACATCTTTTAATCTAGTTGTGAATTTGAAGCAAGAATGAACAGAAAACATTTGTAAGTCGAAACACCACAGCGATCACCCTGAATCATCCATGACGTGGAGACAAAATAATACATTTGTCACATGTTAACTCAAACAGAGCAGAAGCATAATACGAGTACCAGAATTATATCAGATCTGTGCAGATATCGTTTGTCCAGAAGTGATGAAACCTTATTTGACCCCTACACGACAACTGGGAACCATTTGGCATCTGCAAACATTTCCACTTGTCCACTGCAATTCATAATATGTGACTCATGTTGGAACCAACCAACGTGGAGCTCTCACAACAGTTCGACATTTAACGCCTCACCCTGCAAAACCACGCAGCTGTCAGAACTCGAGGAGAATGAAGGCGGTGGCTGTTTTTTAACGACATAAACAAACTTGGGTAAAAAGAATCTGATGAAAATAGACACATTCAGCAGGTGAGCTCCACCTTATATACTCAGTGTTATAGGACTGAGTGAAGTGGTCTCAGCAAAGCATTACCTGCTGCATGGTAATACAACAAACTGTAGTGGGACACAGAAGTTTGACTGTTACATTAAAGGGGAAGATATGCATCGCTTTACATATAATCCAATGCAAACGGAGCAGCCTAATAAATCACTATCTTAACTAGTTCTTATTGGTAAGTGTTTGTTATCATTTGCATGTTTTACAGGGTCATACAGCTTCATTGCATCAGGCCTGTGGTTACCATAGTAAGGAAACGATGCTCTACCCACACTGACATCTGCTATTATCTAATCTGTGTGGAACTTATTATGCTGCCTCATGTAACTGTATCTACACACTATGCTGGGAGCACACACACTCTACTTTAAACAACACTCCATGAGGCAACTCTGGTGTATGAACACCTGCACTATGTTTAAAAACAAGTTCAAATTCTCAAGCTTGTCCTGCCTGTTGACATCGCAGTCGCAGTCTGGCAGATAGTCCTCGCTCGGGCATCCTGCCATATTATCCGTCCCTAAATCCAAAACCATGGGGGGGGAGGGGGTTGCAGAATTCCCAAAGACGCCGTTAAAGCCGGGAAAACGTATCCGCGTCGATCCAGAACGCTCTTCACTTTCGTCTGCGAGCTCCACAGCCACACTGGACTTCTTCTAAAACTGTCTGTGCAGAGAGGGGAGGGCCGGCAGGTAGTGGTTGGGGGGGGGGGGGGGGGGGGGGCACAACTGTGACTTATCAACTGTTGCTCTCCAAAGTTAAAAAAAAGAGAAGCCGGCGCGAGTGTGTGTGTGTGTCTCAGAGTGACAAGTGCTGCTGTTTCTAAAAGGAGACTTACAGTCAGAGGCATGTGCCGCAGAGCTGGTCTGTGTTGGAATATCAGACACCACACACACACACACACACACACACACACACACACACACACAAAGGGAGTGCAAACAGGAGCAAAGGCTGCAGACTCCATGCATGTGAGGAAACCTCGAAGGAGAGTGCACGAGCAAAAAATCAAAGAATCAAAATCCAATACTTGTTTCCTAAGAAAATAAAAACTCTAAAATAATGTGGATGAATTCTGGCACAAGATTTTGAAGAGTTATGGACGGATGAGACACAAAGAGCATGCAGCTGTCTGGGTGAGGTCACACACTGCCTGCCCTCTCTCTCCCCCCCCAGGACAGTCCCAGAGGGCAGCAGTCGGGTAAAAGCTGGAGGGGGAGGGGGAGCTGTGGCAGAGAGAGTCAAAGTCTGGTCACTTTCAAATCACAACAATAGAGAAAGAGTTTTTCTTGCTCGTTTTAAATCAACACAACAGCTCCAACTGGTTTCTAACCACGATTCAGCCGGACTCAGTCAGGATCAGACTGGTTCTGGAGTCCGCGGTGACAAAAAGGCAGAAAGTTACAGAGGAGAGAAGCGGAGCAGTGACGAGGAATGTGTCTTCACGGTTTGATTTGCAGCTTCACTGAGCGGACGCCCCACTGCCACCGCCGAGGGGCTCAGGAAACGTCTCAGCAGCACTGTGGGAAAATAAATTCCCCGTCACGTGTTTCCCGGAGCGTCAGGAGGGAAACCACGGAAACGAGGCCGGGCCAAAGCATCGCTTCACACACTCAAACCCTTCTCCACCAGGAGGAGTGATACACAGGAGTGGGGTGGGTGGGGTCAAGTGCGAACACCGATGAATACATTTCAGTTTCATATTTGTGCTCCTTCAATCACATTGACTCAAGCAGCTCCTCTGTTCTTCCATCCAACCAACCGCTCTTCACCGTAATCTGCAGGATTCTCCTCTTTCTTTTAATGATCCTGTCCCGGTTTACCCATAGGAAACTAACTCTTTTATCAATCAACACTCTTCACTTGTCCGCGAGAGGACCTGTGCACCCACCTGGCAGCGATGAGGTCCAGCAGGTGTTGCCAGCGCTCGCCCACTTTGCTGAGTTTGTGTTGGATCTCCGCCGCCTTGCTGTCCTGGCTGGACCTGGCCAGGCGCTCGCCCATGACCTGCAGCTGCTGCTTGTTCTCCTGAGCGACTCCGATCTCCTCCTGATAATCCTGGTGGAGGAATAAATAAAATGTTGTGTTTCTAGCATTTCTACATTTGTGCATCTTCATGTGTGTGTGTTTGTTGCGGCTGTGCTGAAATCACCTTGCGCAGTTTTTCGATCATCTCCTCGATGCTGATGTCTCCATTCTGAGAGACCTTGCTCTCCATCTGCGTGAGCCACTCGCACAACTCCTTGTTCTTCTCATTGAACACGGCCCACTCGTTCAACTTCTCGCTCACTTGCTGTTTGCGCAGGGAAAGCTGAGGGGACGCAGGGGAGGAACGGGGAGGGCATTGAAGATGAGAGGACGGGAGAAAAAGAGAAAAGTGAGAGGGAGAATATGACAGAAAATAAGAAGCAGTGGAATTAAGTAAGACGGGGAAATTAAAGTCAAAACATGGAAATGATTAAGTGAATGATTCTCAGTCTTTCCTACAACAAAATCTTGCAATTTTGTTGTAGGAAAGACTGAGAAATAATATAATTGATAATATTACATCCAGGGGCAGCTTTGAAAACATAATGATGATGGGCGCTGGATGAGGATATGCACACTGATCTCTTTATATCTCAGAATTATGAATAGGCACTGAGTATTTGTCATCATCAGAAGCACATGCACTGAGTACTGTGTGTACCATAATAAGCATATTTGAATATTTGCACTACTGCACAAATTTGCACTACTGCACAAATTGAACATTCATCTGTAGAGATATATATTTAGATCTATATATTTTATTTTCTATTTTAAATTGTTGATATTCTATTTTATTGTTATTCTATTTTATTCTTTTTTTATTCTATTTTATACTATTTCTATTTTTATTTTATTATTATTATTTTTTTTGGGTTGAAATTACTGAGCATTGCTTAAAGAGAGTCTGTGACCCAAGTATTTCATTGACAGTGACTGCTTCATGTTATCTCTGTTCATTTGACAATAAAAATCTTGAATCTTGAATCTTGAATCTTGTGTGTATATACCTGGTGGCAGACCTCCTCCCACTGGCACTGTAGCAGCTGGAGGCGTTCCTGTAGGACTGTGATGTCATCTGCACTAACCCCGCCCTCCAAGGAGTCCCTCAGCAGGAACATGGACGTGAGGTCGTCGGTCCAGCCCTCCACACTGCTCCCCAGCTCCTGCGTCCACATGACATCACAACAATCAGACCAAGAGAGATTTCTTTTCTCTCCTTAACAAACAAACGGTGAAGTTGGAAAATCACAGAGCAGGACCAGTGAAGCTCGACTGCAGCTGCTGCATCCTCAGGAACAGTGATGTTGAAAAGCATAACAACAATCTGACTAAATATCACAACAAGGCATGTCCCACAGACAAACACGATTTCTCCATGAAAATAACAGTTAACATTTTAAAGATAATATAAACTATCAGCTGCAGTCAAGGTTATAGACAGGATAAGGTAGCAGAGCCATCTAACCTTGCATCTCCTCCTCCTCCATCACCCATTGCTGCGTTGTAATCATTTGTGGAACCGGAGAATGTCTCAATTACCCAGCACAAATGCAATCGCACACATGTACACACACACACACACACACATACATGCATACACCCCCACAGGAAGCTGAGATGCGCTCTCTACTCGCTCCCTCTTATGCGCATGCAGCCTTTTGCTATTTCTCTCTCTCTCTCTTTCTCTCTCTCTCTCTCTCTCTCTCCCCAACCCCCCTCTCTCCTCAGCTGAGGATAACTATCTGCAGCTACTCTCACTGCCCTCCTCCTCCTCCTCCCTGAGAAACTGGGGACGTATCATCCATGAACAAGAATGCATACAATGTCCAGAGGTTTGCAAAAACTAAGATCATTCCAGAAACATCCTGGTATTATTTCTGCTTGAGCCATAATGATGTTTTTTTTTTAATCAACACATTTTTCTTTTCAACTATGCACTTAAAATTATACAAAATAAACACCAGTAGTCCTCATCCCAAACTAACATGGTCAAACAATGAAACATCAGCTATTAGGAACAGATTGTTTGTTTTGTTTCTGTCTGCCCTCTGTCTGTTTATCCTGGCAGCAAGATTTAGGGGATAGAGTGGACAAGTCTGTGTGTGTGTGTGTGTGTGTGTCTGAATGGCAAGACAGAGTGAGAGTGAGAATGTTAATGGGAATCATATGAGTGAAGGAGTATCTATGCACTAATGCAATCAATTAGGCAAACTTTTAATTTCCGATTTATATGTGTGTGTATGTGTGTGTGTCTGTGTGTGTGCTTGTGTGTGTGTGTTACCTTGCATCTGATTTGCTCTGAGTGTAGCTCCTCATGGTGATCAGGCAGTGGCAGAGACAGCTTCCTCTTGAAGGCCCTCAGCTTCTCCAGTGACGCATCTATGCCTTTCTCACATCGCTCCCAGTTCTACACACACACAAGAAGAATTAGAGCATAAAATACACACACACACACTGCAGACTCTATAAATTCTCTATAAATTCTTCCTGCAGCGGCAGCAGTGACAGTGTGAATAACTAACACACACGCACACACACACGTCTATCCCAGGCTGCAGTCAGGCCATTACCATGCCATAGATAGCGCACTTTGCTCTGAGACTCTCAAGCGACACTGTGAGACAGAGTGAATCAGCAAAAAAACATCGACCAGAAAGAATAATTAACAGCTTCATAAAAAAGAAGGGCGGTTCGGCTCCAAAGGGCAACGGATTACAGCTATTTTAAGAGTCTGAGTGACGATGCAGTCCTGGGTAAAACAGAGTGATATTTAGTAGGAAACACAGCTGCCAAGGACCACGAAAATACCTGAAGCAAGAGTCATGGAAAAAGAAGAAAGGACGGGGAGAGAACAGAAGAGAGAAATTATCCTTAAGGGAAGAACATTGAGAGAAAACAAAGATGTTTTTCACCACCTTTGGTAAAAACCTTAAACTCCAGGATGGATCTTTTGAAGTGCGTCACTCTGTCTCTTTACAACATGGCACTATCTCAGCATGTAAATTCTACCTCACTGGTTTCAAATCATTACAGCTCACTGCACAGCCTGCACAGTCTGTGTGTGTGTGTGTGTGTGTGTCTGTGTGTGTGTATGTGTGTGTGGCATATGTGGATCTGTGCCCTGGGCTACCACTTTTATCCTTGTTCATTTTCCATATTTTGTCTTCAGTGTGCAGATGATCGCATGCACATGTTTATATGATGCTTAGTCATTATCTTAGGACAGAAAAGAGTGTGTTCCATCTCTATCCTTTACTTTTACTCTGGACTTAAGGAGCAACTTTAAATAATTCACGTGATAACCTGGTTTTATTATTCTGCACTGTCGTCCTCGAGGGCTCAGATGAGCCTCTGCCCTTCACAAACACCTTCACACTGCAGCATGTTGGAGACGACTCAGTGTGCAACACAGACTTGGTGCTCCAACGGAAAACTTTTATTTGATCCACTGTATTTTGAATCTCACAAACCTTTATATAATGCTAATAGCCCATGGAAAGAACCAAGTCCTTACTTAAAGACAAAATTGTCCGAAGTGTGGTTTTGTCTCACCTTGAGCAGGCTGTGTAGCGCCCTCCTCTGCTGATCCAGGCGGTGGTGGGCGTGCCTCCACCTCTCCTGAATCTCCATCAGCTCAGTCTGCAGGGTGGACTCCGCCCTGGCATCGGCCGAGAGCAGCAGGCTCCTGCCGGCCTCCACAGTGAGGATGTAGCCGCCCTGCTGCCTCTGCAGCACTCGCTCCCTCAGCTGGAGGAGCACAGACAGAGACAAAAGGCAGAGGGGGTGCAGGTTAACTAAGGGAGTCTAGGGTTGGGGACGGGTGAGAGGGTTTATTAGTACAGGGTTTGGATTTATGAAAATTGATCGAGTTTATTCATGGTGAATGTTTGTGATTTGAAAGAGTATCTGCAGTATTATTAATTATTTAAAAGGCAAACAAGTATAAGAAGTTCAGGGTGAAGTTAAGGTGTCTCTCACTGAACCCAATGCTAATCTAACCTGCCTTCCATACATAGTACCTGAAACTAATGTTAATTAGTATTGCGATTGACTGACATAACAAAGCATAGATAAACAAATTCCAGTGCAAATTAGAAACTTTTAAAAGCTCTTCCATATCACTATAACCGACCTGTATCTGATCTAACAGGTTTCGGGCCTGCTGCAGGGCCACCGCTTCTCCTGGTTGTTGAACATCTGAATCATGAGTCACTTCCTGGAGCCACCGCTGCAGCTTCTCTGCCATCTCCCGGTAGTTCTGCCACTGGCGGACCAGGCTATCGATGATGCCTCTCCGCTGCTGGGCCCGCCGCACTATGCACTGCCACTGGTTGCTCAGCAAGGCCAGTTTCACGCTGAAGTCGTCTCTGTTAGTGGGACAGGAGGGAGAATAGTGTCTATGCTGCTCATTCCTGGATGCATTGTTAAATAAGACTGTGTGTCTTGTGTATTCATGTGCCAACCTGTCATCCGTTAGTCCCTGGTCCAACATACGATGACCATCACTGATGATGGAGTAGAGAATCTGTTGCCTGCTAAACATTTCTGCCTGGAACAACTGCAAGGACACGTGAATATATTAAAAAACAGTGCTCTACGTAGAAGAACAGCAGTTATCATACTGTTGCTTTTCAATGCTTGTCTGACCTCGTGGTCTCGCTGCTGCTCCAGCAGACTCTGACTATTGCCTGAAATCTCAGCGGCCAGCTTCAGCTCGGTCTGAGACAGGAAGTCCATCCAGGCCTCGCACTTCTGCAGGAAGCTCTGCTGCTGGAGCACAACTGCCTGGAGTTTACTGTGGAGGGACAGAGGGAAGTCACTCACAGCCTCAACATTAAGTGAGATGAAATAAAGATTAGTAATGAATCAACTTAATATATAAGTTTATATGTTTTATGTCATTATTATTATATTATCTTTCATATTTTACACATAAGTTCAATGCCAGTGTAGCTACACTGACCTAAGCTGCATATTATTCATTATTGATTCAACAATTGCTTCAGATAATCATGGTGAAAGGAAACGTTACACAACTTAACATATACCTGCAGGTTTGATAGTTTAAAGGTGAGTTAAAAGGCTTTTTGTTAATAACTCACTGACATTACTAGCAGCATTCTTTGTGGTTGATGGTAAAGAGATAAAACCACAATCCCTTTCTTGTAACATTCATTACAAAGGCTGATTATGAATGTGTAAGAAATGGTGGTAACTCACTGCACAAGTTTATCAACATGTAAATTAAGGCGGCTCTAGGTACCTGAACCTCTCAGTGAGGTGAGCGCAGTGAGCGGCCCAGGCTCTGTTCAGACTCTGCAGCTGTTTGACATCTCTGTCACTGACTGGTAATCTGTACACCAGCTCGTTCACCCGCTCCAGGTCAGGAGACAGACTGCTCAACCTCAACAGGTGAACCTGGAAATACAGTGTCAGACATGTTCAGTGTAAAGATCAAACATGTTTTGCTTTTAGATGATTTAAAGGCAATGGAGAGAGAATAAAATCAAACTATAGTATGAGCAGATTGCACATATGTCACATGTCTTTAACAATAGCATAGATGTTTCTGTACCTTCAGTTTTTCCATACGTGACTGGACCACACTGAGATCCGGCGAGCCGACCGTGTCCGACTCCTTCAGCACCGCCTCAGCCTCCTCACTGTTTTGCATTAGTGTTTCCAACTGCTCTCTGAAACTGTCACAGGACTGAGATCCGGACTAGAAACAGTCAGACAGAGAAAGACATGAAGTCGGAGAAAGGACACTGAACCAATCGTATCTCTTTCTTTGTATCAGGGTTGTTTGAAAAAAAGAGAAACTGTGTGTTTGAGAGAGAACATTCTACTGTCCTACCTGCAGTACTTCCTGCTGCCTGTGAAGGGCGTGCTCCAGCGTTTCTAGACGATGTGTGAGTAACACTTGGTCTGACTGGAGGGCTGCAGCGGAGGAGGCGTCGACTTGGCTCTTCAGCTGTTCCCCTAAAGCCTGCAGCTTCTGGAGCGACTCCTGCACCGAAGCCTGGTCGCCAAGGCAAACCTGCAACAGAGACGCAGGTTAGGAACACAGACACTGACAGCCTGTGCCCGGGAGGAATATTTGAATTTGTAAAAAGAAATGTCTGGATTCAGGAGAAACTGTCATGTTTTCCATTTGTTTCCGTGAATCCAGTGGGTTTTGAAAAGGTTTCGATTTATCAAAACATGGTGCATTTTTTCCAAACTCAAAGAGGACCATTCAACCCTTTTGCTGAATTTCCATTTCTCATTCAGGTTTAGTAAAAAACAGCGTTGTGTGCTCTGTGGGTTCTGGTCAGCCCAAAAGGAACGCCGAATTCTAAACCACTCAGTGTCTGGAGACAGTTTCCATTCGTGATCCTGGGTTAAAATGACTGTCTGGTTACAGTATTAGGAGAGTGTGTCTCTAGACATGGCGCAGCATGGCCCTGCATGACGACGGGGGGGGGGGGGGAACCCCTGTAGTGTAAATCAGGGGTCTGTCTCTTCCGTTGCAGCCTCACTCTCAAAAGGCTTTTGTTAGGTTGTGCTGTGTGACTACATTCAAGCAAACAAAAGGACAGGGTGCAATTTGGTATTCTGGAGAGGGGACAGAGGCTTTGTGGATCCTAATACTGAGCTGACAAGCAGTTCAGAAGCTTATTCACTAGATCTTAGAAAACAAAGGAGACTCAGGGATGCAGGGTTTTCTAGCTTTCTGTTACAGAATAAGGACAAATTTGTATTTTAAACCACAAAGATGTGGACCTGTTAATTACCTACCACTGAACCTGAGTATCGAGAGGTAATAACTATCATCACAACCTTAAATCCTCCCATATACTCACATCGCAGTCCTTTATCCAGGCACTGCTCTCCTCCTCTGAGATCTCCTTATCTGTGGCAGTCTTCAGCAAGCGATCAGCATGCCCTTCCTGTTTCTGAACTGCTGCCACACATAGGCCGTACAATGTCCTGTAACGTTGCCACAGGCCCAACAAGGCCTTACTGCTCCTCAGCTGCTCTGAGATCTGCTCTAACAGCACGTTCCACCTGCAGCAAAAGAGGCAAAGGAAGAAGTTACAGCACACTTGGAGCTCAGGTGTTTGATTCAAGGCCGCTCAGAGATGTGTATTTGTCAACGCTCTACCTCATGTTGACGTCCCTCAGGGCCCTGTTGAGTGTTTCAGCCACAGACGGGTGGCACTCTGTCAGTAGCTGGTGTGTTACGGAGCCAAATTTCCTCAGACTGCTCTCCTGTTTGTCCATGTCCTCCTGCAGGTTCTTTAAAATACAGACATCCACAAAAATTATTTCAAATTCATTAAATGCGCTGTGCACAGACAACGACTGGGTGAAATACCTTTAAGAAGACTTTATTCACTATTAAACTGTTGAAATGTTTTTTAAGGGGTTTGTTATGTTGTATGTATTTTCAGCCCTCCTCACCTCCAAATTCTCCACCTGCTGCAGCACTGCCTCTAGAGACCCGTTAAGGAGGCGCAGCCTGGACACCGAGTAGATCCCCTCCATCAGGTAACCAATGATCTCCTCTGAGGCTCTCCGATACAGCGTCCACTGCTCCAGCACTGACCGCAGACTGACCTTCATCTGACTTATCTGTTAGATAGGAGGGGGGATGAGATGTTTAATTGCCTTGAAGCACATTGCAAAGAAAGATCTGGGTAACAACTGCAAGGCTTGGGGATCCAAGAAGCTCACCATGTGGTCCAAATGAGCCCAGGACTGGTTCAGTCCTTTGAGGGTCTCCTTGACAACAGAGCAGGCTGCTCCTTTCTTATCCCGGATGAGAGCGTTTCCTCGTTCCTCTGCTTTCTCTAGATCCTTCTCTTTTTCCTTCACCAATTCTTCCAACTCCTGACAGTCTTTCAGTGCATTCTGCACCGATGCTACATCCTCTATCCTGTGTCTCTTCTTTAGTTTCTCCTCCTGGAGTGTGAGCCAGGTTTTCAGAGCCTGGACTCCGTTTTCATGCTCTGACCAACCTTCCAAAAGTCCTTCCAATAACTGAATCTAAAAGACAAACAATTCACAAGAATTTAACTATGGTAAACTAAGAATATGTGCAGAAAACCAAAAAATACAGGTACAATTTTCAGATTTAATTCTTAATTGCTATATAAGTGAATCATTACCTTTTCAGCAATAAGTCCCTGCAGTATCTGCCACCTTCTATTCATGGCTCCCAGATTCTCAGCAAAGTCGGTTTTGTCACTGCGCTTCCCCTCCACGTCCTGACTGCTGATCTGCAGCACAGACTGGTTCACAAAGTCTACAGTCAGCTGCTTACACGTCAGATCGATGCGGAAACCCTGCGGAAAAAAAACAGAGGCATCATGAAGCTGTGATGAGGAAGAGAAAAGAGAGCTGAAGGCTGTTAATAAATGTTTTGATATATAACATGTCGGTTTTGTACCTTATATTTCTGCAGGAAGTTCTGGACCACCTCCGAGCCGACCGCTCCCATGATCTTATCCTGGTCTTCGTCTATGATGTTCTCCATGAGAGAGATCCAGCTCATCAGCTCTGTGATGGCGTGCCGAGATGCCAGCTTCTCCATCTGCAGCTGAGGGCGCAAACAGCCAAAATACAGCTTCATCAAATCTGTCACATCTCAACTGATGTCAAATAGACAAAAACAATTATATCAAAATAAATAATAATTTAAATCCTTGATGAAAAACCATGCAACAGACCTGGTGTAGCTTCTCTTGTACAACAGGAATATGAGTCAGCAGGTCAGCCCATTGAGTGTCGATATGGCCAAGCGCCGTCCTCAGACCAGCGGTATCTACTCTTTTCAATCGCAGAAGCTGGTTGCCCGTGCTTAGCACAGAAGAACGCAGAGACGATTTGGCATCCACCTCCTTGGAAAACTCCTATCAGAAACAGAGGGTTAGAGAAGTTGGAATTAAACCTTACCTTCATTACAATGATCAAAATATTGTGATGTGATAACCAGACTAACCAGGAAGGCATAGAGGTGGTCTCTGACAGTCTCCAGCTCCTGGGGCACTGTCACTGACTGGGTTGTCCAGAACTCTAGGCGGTCCAGGGCCGACTGCAACCAGTGGCTCAACTCTGCCGACTCACTCTGGTACCTGAAATTAATATTTATCGTAAAAGATTTATTTAGTTTTGTTGGAAGTATTCAGACTCCAGGTATCACGCTGACAAATCAAACGGAAGACTAGTGACCTGCTCCAGTGTTTGAGCGTTGAGTCGAGGCGGTGCAGCTCCTTGTTGACCTTGGTGGTGGAGGAGAGCCAGTGTTCTCCAAGTTGTGTGAGCTGGTTCTCCAAGTCTGAGCAGCCAACAGACAGCAGAAGCCTCTTGCCCTCCTCCAGAACCTGGTAGAGCTGGGGCTGATGCTCCGTCAGGCTGGCCTTCAGACGCTGGAGGACACAAGGAAAGACAGATGAAGTTGATCGATTACATATTCTATATTCGGACACCAATGCCTGACTGCAGCTTTCAGGGTAAACTCAGGTGACATCTTGAAGAGACTGTGGTAAGTATCTTACCTGATAGAGACTGATCCTTTCAGCGAGTCTCTCCTCTGTCTCCTCTACCAGACCCACAGTGGGGATGCTACACTCCACAGCCTCCAGCTGTCTACACAGAGCCTGGTAGTCTTCAACAAGCCTGCTCCATGACTGTCAGGTAGAGAGAGAGAGAAATTACAATGTCACATTCCCACCAGGTTTTTAACGTTTTTCTGATATATGTGATATAATCTCTACTATTGGATTTTAATCAGTAATTCCAACCTCCAATATGCCCTCCAGCTCCACTCCCCTTCTGTGGGCCTGTTTGAGCACATTGTGGGCTAAAGTCATGGTCTCCTCCAGGGCCTGGCTCTCCCTCGGTGCCACCAGAGAGGACACTTTACTGTAAAATGTCTGGGTGAGGATCATATGGCATTCCAGACCCTGAAAGAACTCCTGGAGCAGACAAGGACAGAAAGTTAAAGAGGAGAGGAATCAACGACCTTACAGTTTGGCAATAAAAATGCATGCCAATCCATTTCAACCCCCTCCTTACTTTGTGTTTGTCAAGTAACATCTGGACCTCTATGACGGAGGCCACTGTCATCTTCTGGTCAGCAGCCATCTTGTCCTGAGCGGTGTCCACCAGGTCAGTGAGGTCATGAAGTGCAGCCTCATACTGGGCCTTGAGGGACAAGCCGTGGTTAAGGCTGCTACGTCTGGAGCCCACCATCAGCACCAGCTCTTCGTATGCATCCTACACAAAACCAGCAATATGTCAGTCATTGAGTATAATAATGTTGGGATGGTATGACCTTAGGGAAAATGTTTGAGCTCCATTATTAACTTGATATTACCTGCAGTTTGAGTAGTTCCTGATTAGAGGTTTGTTCAGACTGGAGTCCTTCTGCCCTGGTCCTCAGCTCACTCACTCTCTGCTCAAACTCCCTCAGACTGTCCTCCACTTCTGATAACGCCTACAAAGGAGCAGCACAATCAGTCAAAATCGCTTCCCTGAAGTCCTGTCAAGCTTTTTAAATACACGTTAAATATTTGCGTATTTGCTTTTGTTTCGTGTCCTACCTCGATCTGTTTGGATGCAGGTCTGTCTGCGCTTCCCGCCATCTTTTCCAGCAGCTGGTGTTTACTTTCACTCAGAGCTGTGAAAAGCATCCTCAGTTCGTTCTGGCAAAGACAAGAAAAAGCGACGTTAAGATACAGGCAGAAAAAAAATGCAATCACATCCCTAGCTTGATATAAATCCCTCAGGTGGTGCAGCAGTCTAGCTTTAACACCTGGAAAGATGAGTGTTCCTGCAGCCTGTCTCGCATGGTGTCGCAGTGCTGCTCCAGGGTGGAGTCCAGCAGGCCCATCCTCTCCTGCAGACCCTCCAGGGTGTCCTCCATCAGAGCCTGCTCCTCGACTCCACACAGCCGGCCTGCTCCTCCGCCCAGCAGGTCTCTGCACTGGTTCACCTCCCTGGTCATCTCCTTCAGCTGTTTATTCAAACCCTGAGCAGAGGAGTTCAGGTCAGTAACACAGAGAGTATATTCTGTTCAATAACGTTTGAATTGTTCTGTCTGTTGTCAGTTTACAAGTCTTATCATTTATATTTCTGTAAGAGTAAATGCAGCTGATCAGTGTGTTTGTTTCCACTCACCTCTAGACTGTTGAGCTGCGTCTCTGTGTCCTCGAGTAGCAGCACAGGACCAGAAAGCAGCTGATTCTCCGCAGCATCCAGCCAGAAAGAGGCTCCTGAAACTGCACTATACAGATCCTGCTGGACTGTCACCCCTCCAATAGACACTGCCAGTTTACTGTCACTACCCGCAGCCTGTGAGAAAGTAAATAGTATATGTTCAGTAAGACGTCTGGGACTGAAGACAAGGAATTGCCAGGAAATCTACAAACAAAGAGAAAAAGGAAGGTGTTACCTCTTGGGCGATTCTTTCCAGAGTCTGGCTGCAGGCCTCAAACAAAGCTCTGGGAGAGTGAGAGTCCTGGCTGCCAGACTCGCCTCTAAACACCATACTGGGACTGGACAGACGGGACCGGTGGACGACCTGCACACGAAAGCGACATACGAGGGTCAAATATGAGTGATAGTGTGAGATAACAGGAGCCAAAGACAAAGTTTCAACAGAATGCATATCATCCTCAGGTGAGAACAACATTTATTAAAAAGAACATCGCACTTTGAAACAAACAAACAAATCAACTTGTACCGGGCTGAGTTGGTCCTGTTCCAGGGTGTTAAGAGAGAGCTGCAGCTTTGTGCTCTGATCTTTATTCAGGTTTTCCCAGCGCTGCCTCATCTGATCCAAAGGAGACAACATCTCGGTCTCCAGCAACATTCCCCCTGGGATGGACACCTCGCTGTGGAAGGGAGACGAGCGTTTTATCACAACAGACTCAAATCTGGTCCCTGGAGATTTGTTTTATCAAGAGGTCCCAGTGTATTTTAATTATTATCCAGATTTAATTGTAACGTGTGCACATTCAACAGAGGAGAAAAAAGTACCTGTCCCCGTTGGGTGTGGTCTGTTGGTTGAGTAACTCTTCCCCTACACTTGCCACAGACTGAAGCAGACGCCTCTGTTCAGCGACCTGAATCTGTAGCTCCTAAAAATACAGGATTTACATTAGATTCAGTTATAAACATGTAAATTTGACTGTTTGCAAATGATTTCATTGTCCTGAAGAGTATTTTGAGCTTACTCTCTGCCGCAGCAGGTTGTCGTGTTGTTGCTGTGTGCGTGTTGACCGGGCCTGAGACAACCAATCCTGGACATTAGGACTCTGGGACAGAGATGAGTCTGGCTCACTGTCCTCCTGCTCCTGCAATGAACCCTAGGAGACAGACAGGAGGAGTTTTTGTTCTTTGAGACCGGGGCTGATGAAGTTTGTGAAGATCAGAGAAGGGAATGCAGCTGCAGTTCAGTAAATCCACTTTGTGACGTCCACGGGAGACATCAACAATATCAGACGACATTATTCAATTTATCATCCTGGAATTGCTGTCAGCATTTATAATTGGCTCATAGAGCTACTGTAGTTTCTTTGTATTGTAAAGTGATTTATTGAAAAAAGAATGTCACTATCTATCAGTAAAACAGCCTGTGCCTTAGATTTTCTTTTTAAGGTAATCTACTTTATTGGGACATAAAGCAAATCGGTCAAACCACCGTGTCATCAGAAACACACCTGATGCAGTGCGTTTAGTGTGAGCATGTGATGAGGTGGCAGCCTTTTGTCTGGTGTCTAAGGGCCCATTGTGAGACACACAGGCTCTTGTTGTTCCATGGTGGAAAACAGTGGACTTCTATGAAGAAGCATGCCGTGGCCTTTAGTGTTTGCACAATACTACCATTGATGCTTTAACCAATGCAGCACAATGCAGTACAGCACAACAGAAGTGACACAGGGGCAGGGAGGAAGGAAAATGCACGGAACACAAGAGGGTGGTGGAGGAAATGAAACCCTGCGTGACCTGGGCCCTCACCTGTATGTCCACCTGTTTGTCCTGTAGCATCTGCTGCAGCTCCAGGAGGCTGTCTTTGAGGGAGTGCAGTTTGAAGGTGAGCTGCTCCGCCTCTCCCTTGGTCTCCCCCCGGCCCTCCATCAGCAAACTCTCACTGTGCACGGACAGCTCCGACAAGTAGGACACCTTCTGCTCGATCTCAAACAGCATGTTCTGGAGAAGCAGGAGCACGAGGCAAACTCAGACACAGTATATTATAGATCAGAGGAAAACATTTTCAAATCACTTTCAGTTTCAGCTGACAAGTGGTTGGGTATAAAAAAGTTGTTATAATTCAGAGACCTCTAGTTTAAAAATCACACAGTAATAATAATACATTGGTATTCAGCACTTTTTGTGTTGTCCTTTCTCTTTTATTAGGCTGTGGTCACTGAGTCAGTATTTTATCAGGATCTATCATGTGTGTTTTGCATCTCTGAGAGTAAAAGACATACAATTTATATCAGTGGTTTAGAGCCAGGTAGCAATTCAGTTTTTGTCTGATACTTCTTCTGTTGATTTTATAATTTTGTTCACTCCAGAAAGCGGAGCAGCGTCTGAGGTAGTTAGCAGTTCTTCCGTTCTCATGCTCTTTTTCAAGCCTGTCTCTTTTCAATTTCTTTTGCGCAGACTTCCCTCACTCACCTCTCACATTTCTTTAGAAGAGAAAGAAAAGTGAAAGAGTGAGTTGTCAGGACTGTGTGTGAAAAGTGGCAGAATTGTATGGACGTGGAAAAAGAGGGGGATGAAGGTTGTATCCCCCTAATTCATACGGGGCGACAAGAGCCCTTGGCAATTCACTATGGAGAATTCTCCACAACAATGCAGAGAGACCAATATATCTCTTTTCCCTCTATTCAGAGTTTTCCCTGTGTCATGTGGGAAGGTGGATAAATACTGTTGTCTCAGTAGTTTCTTACCACAGAAAATTTTGTTAAACTGCTCTTTGTTTTCTTTTTGCCCTCTATCAAAAAACTGAATTGTGTCAACATCATTTCTTCTCTCTCTCTAACCTTATATTGTTTCTCAGATGTAAACCTTTCCAGAGGATCTATATTGTAATATCCTACACTCACTGAAGATGATTATCTACATTGGCTGGACCCTAAGGTCTGAGCTTGACAAGAGCCATACTAAGCTATAATCAGCTTACTGTTTCCCACCTGCTACAAACACATTCAAACACGGATTTCCTTTGACAGAGCCACAGAACATGTACTATTACTGTGGAGGGGCAAATGACAACTGTCCCAATTACAAATGATTACAGGTTGAATGTATATTTACATCAGTTTGGTCCTCAAGATGTCCGGTCTTCTATTTTTCACAAAAAGTGTGTTTTTTAATCATATTAAGAATATATCTTACTAATTTAGTGTTAATTCAGTTCTAAATCAATTTCCCAAACTATGTGCACCAAAAGTCGGTGACAGAATTAAAGGCTAGCATCAGGAAATTAATCACTTCAATGTAAAGACATTGTCCTAGTTTAAAAAGCCCTGAGGTTTTCTGATGACACTACTGTAAACTGAACACTGTGACCAAAAAATGTAAAAACCCTCAGAATGAACTTTTTGGTTTGGGGTAAATTATTAACTACTTTAGACGACCTACCTCAATAAAACCTTTACAACAACACATCATGGTGGATCAGTGACCAACGCTCCCAATAACCCCCCAGATTAAAGCGACGTTACAGGATGAGTGGGGGAACAAAAGGTGGTGGAGGAATGAGAAGGGTCATCACAGAGGGATAGAGCCCTGATCCTAATCCCACTGTCGTTATCCTAGAAAAGGTATTTATTTGTTGGGCTCCTCTTCAGTGAAATGTCTGAATTGCTTCTATTTTTTGAGGATGAACTGACCAAAAGTAAAACAGTAAAAAAACGAAAACTAAATAATATAATACCAAGGGAATAAATCCAAGGATTCATTGATCTACCTCAGGAACAGGAAAGCCGCAAGATACTTTACTTTTGCGTTTGATCTCCATCTTGGCAAAACAACAACTTCCAGACTTTCTTACTGAAAGTTTTCCGCGTTTTACCAGCAAAATTGTTTTCCACCGCTCAAGCTCAATGTCAATTTTCAGGCCACCAGTCACTCACGCCTTTAATGCTGCTACAAAACGTCAGCCTCACCTGACAGTCGATGAGCTGCTCCTCCATGTCCAGGTCTTTGTTTTGGAGCTGAAGGGCCGAGCTGAGAGTGGCACGAGTGCTGAGCAGCCAGTGGTCCAGCTCCTCGGCCTCGATGTGGTAACGCTGCAGCGCCTGCTCCTGTCGCTGCTCCTCCAGCTGCTCGCTCAGTCGCTCCTGCAGCGGTCAACGTGAAATGTTGAATACGGCGTTCACGGGTATACAGAAGCACAAGGTAAATAGGATGTTCTGCACTAGCACTCACGTCCAGCAGCTGCCGTTTTCCTGAGGCCTTCATTCGAATGGTGGCCATCCTCTCCCCCAGGACAGTGAGAGTAGACTGGAGCGCCAGTTGGTCTCCCGGCTCCCCGTCACTGTCGCTGTCCGCCAGCTCCTCAGAGAAACACGTCTGTAGCTCTCCAATCTCGTCCTGCAGCATCAAGATCTCATCCATCAGAGCCTGGGACGCACAGAGATCAGACAAGCGTGAGAGGTGGATGAAGAAAAAGAGAGGGAGAATGACATTGTTGGAGGATAAAAGACTGAGAGGAAGACGGTGAGAGAGCAGCAATAGAGGGTTTGTCCCAACTGCCGGACAGCAGTGGTGAAATAAAAAGGAACTGTATCGACCGTCACTGGGACGTTGGCATAGAAACGGAGAACAGTGCCGTGCAGTCTGTGAAACCATTGCACAGGCTGGTGCAATATTAAACCCTTCAATCATTCTCTGTTCTCCCTAAGAAGGCCTGTTTAAGTCACATTTGTTTGTGTTATTCCCAAGAGACGTCTCTCCACTTTTCTTCCTCTAACCAACACTCATTTAACTTCCCAGTATCTCCAGACCCTCGCGTCTTCTCCTTCACTCACCTGATGGGCAGCCATCTGGCTCTCGGGGGTCTTGCTGGGCTCCAGCCCCTCATTGAGCGCCCCCTCGATGGACTCCATCTTGGTGGAGATGGACTGGAGGGACTCCTGGTAGTGCTGCTGCCGCTCCAGAGCCTCGTACAGACTCTTCTGCTTCTCGCTGATCTGTGGCAGGAGAGGGAGGAGGGGAAGAGAGACACATAGAATTGCTTGGGTTTGGCACTTTTGTCATCCTGCTACAAATATACACATTTGGATTTTGGTACAATCCACAATAGACCCCCAAAAGATTTCTTTCTAACTAAACTGTTACTTGTATTTATGTAATCAACAACAAACTGTAAAGACAGATTTACAGTATAAGGTGCAATTATAGAATATCAGGAAGTTTGGATTTAATTACTTTGAATTAGGACATACCACATTCTTGAGTGTTTCCCAGGATCTCTGCAGGTCATCCAGGTTAGCAGCGCTCGACTCCATGGATGGGTCATACAGCTCCTGGAGGGGCGCTCGGCTTAAAGTGCCTCGACCCTGTGACACAACAGCACAGTCAGTGTGGGTTTCATTAGTGTGCGACTGGGTGTGTGTACAGTACACACTCATTACTGTTATTCGAGGGGTGGTTCTGAAATGTATGTCCCCAAACACACTGTCACAATTAAATTGAATGTAACATTTGAAGGTAGTTAAGCCCACATCTGCTGTTCATACATTACAATATTGTACATTATTGACTTTAAAATATACCCTTATGTAGGAATTTGAGAAAAACTAAATCACAATCTCTTGTTATTGGGCCGCACAGCACAGCAATGGTTATAATATTTCTTCTTTCAAGGAATCAACTCACTGACACATCAGTGACAGAAGTTCACAATAAAGTTGTCCCGTTTCACTGCTGCATCAAGACATAAGTAACACAACAACCGACTTCATATTTAAAAGTAGTTATGTGTAGACCATGACACACTCATTCTGATCTCAGCATCTATACGTGCAACAAATTATCTTCGGCAAAGTAAATCTATAACATACAGCAAAAAAGAGAGAAGCAGGGGCAGCACAGCAACTCAAACACCCGTTGGGTCAATAGTGTTGAGGATGACGATGATGACGATGATGACGATGATGGGGGGGTCGTGGTTTAGTGGTGGATATCAGGGGAAGGCTGTGGGATGGGGACTGGGTGGTCCATCTTTACAAGTTATATTCTGTTTTAAATGCTTATATTTATTCAAAGAAACTTCTGACAACAACAAGTGGAGACTCACTTGTTTCTTTAACTTTCAGCATCTAATGAAAACTGCACTAATACCGAAAATGCTCCACGTTGACATTTTCTTGTAACATGTAAAGTGGACTATGGGCGATGGGGCAGGTGGGGCAGGTGACCAGGTCGGGAGGGGCTTCAGATGGGTGGCGGTTGCAGTACCTGGTTAAGAGGAGCGTCAGCGTTAGCCCCTGGGGAGGGGGAGCGGCAGGCAGGGGGAGAGGAGACCTCGCTGTTGGTTCCCTCCTCCCCTGACTCCTCGGTCACGGGGGAGAGGAGTGTGTGGCAGCGGCCGGCTGTCATCTGACCACACATTCGCGCCGCACATCAAACACACACATCGAAGAAGCAGGTGGAGGTAAAGGAGGAGGGCGAGCGAACAAAAAAGAGGCAGATAAAAGGGGGAGAGAGAGAATATGAAGCGTGAAAAGAAGAGAGCATAAAAATTAATTGGGGGGGGGAGTGCAGGTTAGGCAGATTACAGTGAGCACACTGCTGATTAATAAGACAGTGAGTAATCAAATAACAGGAAGAGGACACCCATAAGATCACGTTACTGATCAAACTCTGCAACCTCAGCACACACACACACACACACACACACACACACACACACACACACACACACACACACACACTGTCAAAGTACAGTATTAAATTGTTCTGTGCTAATGGAAACACACTGGGTTCCACTGGCGATGATTGAGCCATGAGGATTTTCTCACAGGACACATCAGAGGAAAGGACTGGTCATTTACCAGGAAGTGGAAATCACACACACAGTAAGTGCACACACACACACAGGGATTGCTCACACCACTCTAAAGAAGTCTAAATGAACCACTCACTTGCAGGAAGCATAACTCATACGTGGCATAGCTATCAGAGGGGCTGAGGATACAGTAGCAGCAGAAGTGGCAGCAGCTGTCCCAGAGGCAGCCCAGTTGTCTGTGCGCCTGCATACTTCAGCAGAGAGGTGCAGCTGAAATGGGAGCCGAGCCTTACTGGGCTGCGTCTTGGCAGTTGGTGCAGAACTTGGCCGCCTGACTCGGGACCTTGTTTTTTTTCCCGGGCTTTTATGATGCAATGCGATGCAACAAAGCGCACATACACACGTGTGGGACAAGTTTGGAATAATCATGTGTGGGAGACTCTGTGATTTCACACGCCGAGATTAGTTGAGAGACTGAGGTCGACTGTCACTGCAGTAACTATGCGGGACAATAACAAACAAGGAGTGTTTGCAGTCCCAGCAAGCTGCAGACGCCGTACACACAATCTTAATATGCTCTGCTCGCACACACACACACACACAGACGCATTTATATCCTGTTTCCTGGCCTGCTGAGACTGAACACACCACAAACAGCTATATGGCAAGATACCGAAATCTGAACCACACACAGAAGAGACAGAGGAAGTGCAGGCAGTGAGGCGACTAGTCGCTGACAGACAGGTGAATGATCGAGCTGAAGATGACACAGTGTAGTTGCAGGTTAACAGAGTCCGGCTCAGATGAAGTTAAACGAAGTGACGCAGCACAGTTTCAGTGCAGTGATAAACGAGAGGAGACGGCCAGAGGAGAATACATAACACTTGAGGGGAAGGGAAGATGGGAAAATGCCTCAGCACAAAAGCAAGGTGTAGAAAGACAGAGAGAGAGAGAAATAGAATAATAATAGAGAGAAGAAACTAATCCAAACCTCGGTTTCTTTTATATTTACCATCATGAACCCCTGAGTAGAGAGTTTTTATATCATTGCTAACTTGGAATTGAATGATACCGATTTACCTTTAGAGTAGCAGTGTTGAACCTGTAATTATAACTGTCATCCTCAGACAACCGCAATTTGCTTTAACCTAATTACATTATTGTGAAATGAACTCTACGCCGTTTAGAAACCCCCAAATGACCCATGGGGATTCTTTTGTTCCACTTTGAGAAACAGAAACACACACACACACACACACACACACACACACACACACACACACACAACTATGCTGTGACTCTCCATGTGTCCAAAAAAGGCTTTGCTGCTCACCATGACGACAGAGGGGTGTGCAGGAAGCTGCTTGTTGGCGGCGCCGGTTGCCACGGCGCTTGGCAGCTCCTCATCACTCAGCTCGTCCATGCCGTCCGACAGGCCGTCCACCTCGTTGACCGTCAGCAGCATGGTGGCGTGTTTGGCCTTCACCGTCAGCATCTTGCACTTGGAGTGGAGCGAGGCGATCTGCTCCTGGTAGCCACGGATCTTCTGGGCCAGCTCCTGTCAAAACATCCCCCCCGGGACACAGAAAACACCACCGCCCCCAGGGTCAGGAGAGTGTGACTCAGTCCACAATGGGAGATCAATAGTTCCTGGCTGAACAAGGTCCTGATAAAAGGAGGGCGGCTGGGCCGGCTCAGCGTTGACTGTGGTGCCGGTATGAGAGGAGTGAGCGGAACGGACGCATTCTCTTCCCTCCCCGGTCTCTCGCTTTTGGCCTCACAGTGTGTAAGTGCAGAAAGAGAATAGCACAGCCTCACTCTCTCCCTCTCTCTGTCTCTCTCTCCCTCTCTCTGTTCTGTATCCCTGGGCCAATCAGAGCAGCACAGAGGCGGGTGACTCAGATCGGCGGTGAAGCCAGCAGACAGGATGTTGGGTTGAGAGAGTGAGAGAGAGAGAGACCCTTGCAGAAATAGTTCAAAATCCCTCAAACACTCCCTCTCGTACACATACACAGCCGGGGAGGAAAATAACAGGAAGTGATCTCACTGCAACCCCCTTCCTCCGCCTGCCGCTTCCCTCCTCCACCAATCCTCACTCCGTTCAACAAAAGAGAGCGGCGAGGAGAGAGGGGGTGTGTATGGGGGAAGAATGACAGAGATGGTGTCAAATTACAGCTATGCTATGAGCCGGCAGGCCGGGTCCAACTCCTCCTCCACTCCTCCTCCTCCTCCTCCTGCTCCTCCTCCTCCTGCTCCCTCTGTACCGCAGATGGTCAATGCACTGATAAGCAGGTCACGTGACAAACTGGACCAGTGGAGTTGCTCAGCTTAGAGATCAAACTCAGACATAAACACAGCCGTGCCGGAGGGATTGCACTGACAAGGAAATGTCATGTGTTTCCTGTATAAGTAGACTGGGGTGGATCACATCTACCAGAACCGTGCAGGACAAGTTAAACTGTCTTTGCCTCTACCCCCCCACCTTCCAAATCTCTCTCTCCTCACGGGAGATGGAACACACTTACTCAGCAAATGCAAAACTGCAACAGGAAGCACAGATGCAGGTGAAAAATGCTGCAATCGTCAGCACTGCATCAAGCAGGAATGTTCACAGGTTCTATTTACATGCACCCGCAGATAAATGAGGAATGTGTGTGCGAGTGTCGGTCTTTTTCAGTCACAACACAGTGTTCTCCCTGAACTGCTGTACGGCAGAATAGGTTTGATAAGGGATTAAATGTGATGTGTTTAGCTCAGTCAGATTTAGTCATCGACTACAACTCTGAGATATACAGTATATTTCTTGCTGCCACTACTTCTCACTTGTTTGTGTGTTTTCTTTTACACTTACAGGAAATATCTAACGACTGACCAGAGTGGACTTTAAAGCAAAGAGAACATAGATTATTGAAGGAGCTCTAAAAGAAAAACTGAAAAATGTAACTTTTTACTAATACTTCTATGAATAAAGACGAGTGCAGCAAATAAACCCCTATAAATCCTTAAGTTTGATATTGGCAAAACAACATTTTAGTCAGTGCCTGTTTTTACGGTTCAGGCCTTTATTTACAGTTCAAGGAAATTAGATTAAACGCAAAAGCATGCAGTTGTGATTTATTTTATTTTGTAAATTTTTTGTACTTTTTCGCTTTAAGCAACATGTTATAGAGGGCGCTTGTTTATTAGTCTATATAGATTTGATGTTTCAAGTTTAGTCTTGAAGAAAAAGACAAGTCAGTACAGAGGCCTGACGCCATCCCTTGAGGGAAGAACTATATTACAGTTTTTTGGACTAATATAAAATATGTTATAATGAATAGCAGATATAGAGTGTGTGTCCTCTCACCTCATGGTGGTGTATCTGAGCCTGAAGCTCCTGTATGTTATTGGTGGAGACGGGCCGGTCCTGAATGATTCGATGGGCTTCTTCTATCAATCTCTGGAGGTTCTTCACTTCCTGTTCGTACTGCTCATACTGCACCACAGCCTCCTGGCAAAGAGGAAACATAACAAGGTAAGAGGGAAGCTGCAGCTTAAAATGTAATTTATATTATTGATCCTGGGTGAGAAATAACAGTTTCTGCATTCACAGTATCTGTCACCAAGTGAGTTCATCATAGACTGCTGCAGTTTATGTATGGTGCATTCTCCACAGCAACACTCGATGTGAATGAATGATTCATGAATGTACATAAGAGCTGTCTATCCCAAATTGAGTCTGAGCAAGACCACTGTGAGCACAAACAGATTCATTCTCATTCCAAATTCCTAAGATGCTTAAATTGTCTGTCCTCCAGTTTGTGTCTGGAGGTCGGACATTTGTTTTTTGTGATGGCTAATCTTCACCACAATGAGCTTAAAAACAAAATCAGCCCTCATCCAAAGGATTTGAGGATAACACCGGTCTGATGGGGGCTAAAGGAAAAACACAGACATTCCTGAGGAGGTCTGTTGGGACACTGCAGCCGAATTCAGAGCATCAGAGCAAATGTCTGTGCAGCTCAGATGCTGAGTGGCAACGGTCCTCTAATTCCAAATGAGGATTTTTAGGTTTACAGGATGTAACTTGACGGATTAGGAAGTAACCTGGAGACGAAGACAGATTAAAATAATATGAGACAAAACCTTATTAACTAACTCTTACACTTATTGGTGATGTCATGCTTTAACAGGATTCTCAGCTCTGTTATCTAAGTTAACTTCAGGTTTAAAATGCTGCCAATAATCAGTAGCACTTGTAATGTGAGGGTTGCCCTGTACCTGCAGGATGTTGCACTGCTGGATGGTGGTGTGCTGCAGTTGGCTGGCCTCTTGCTGCAGAGTCTGAGCTGTGCGGCAGGTCGGCAGGCTGGCCACTACCTCCTCTGGTAGCCGGAGGGCGCTCTGACACCGCTGCACTGCCGCCACCTGCTGCTTGAAGCCCTCCATTTCCACCAACAGACGCTTGAGAGGGAACCAAAGGGGGCGTTAGAGAGTGAGGAGGAATTAATGAGTGTGTGATTAAAGCTAGACTGCTTGCAGAAACCTATTGCAATCGCAGGCATGCTCTGTGTGTGTGTGTTCTTTGTGTATGAAGCTCTAATACGTGACTTCAATGAACAAATTTAACAGATGGATTCAAATAAATTTGAATAAACGCGTGTGTACCTGTCTCTGTGTGAGCTGCTCTCTGAGGCTGAGTCTGTTGAGGTCAGGGGAAGCGAGCGTGACCTGGATCTGGTCCACAGCCGAGTGGAGGTTCTTGACTTCTGCCTCCAGACGCAACATGTCCTGAAAAAAGACACAGACAGATCAAATAAATTAGAGGAGAGAACACGCAGGAGTAGGAGCAGCTTACAGTGAATCTATCATCATAATATAATGTAGCTAATGGATAAAAAGTGACAGAAAAACTGCTATCGCTAATATAGACTTGCATCCAGTAAATCACATTAGTCTGCAAAAGTGTGTTTCCCATTCACTTGAGTAAAAAGCGATTTAGTTTTTTAAACAAATCTCTTCTGCTGCAAGTTTTTATTGACTTTGATGTATTTCATGTGGAGAAAAATCACATTAACAGTCATCGTCACTAGGATTTGTGCTTTGTCTGCATCTTAACCGAGGGAAACAAATCTGCAATCTAAACCCACAGGAGGAATGTAAACAGATTTCCAACATCAGGCGACAGTGAGCAGCAGACGACCATCTGTGTATCAGCAGCAGGGCAATCAGACGGGAGTAATAGATTACTGCCACTAACTGAAGCAGTTCATTTCATTATGACTGTGTGTTGATTCATCAGTGACCACAGGGGGGCACTATTGGACTGTGGCTCTTGTGTATCTGACTCACTCCGAGTATGAAGCAATACGTCAGGATTTATGAAATAAAATTAGCTGTGGCTCTTGATATTTGTAATGAATTAAATCCATTTGATCAGAGCACCCTGAAATACTTGAGAGGTGAAGTGTTATCGATGTGAGGTTTCCTGTGAGTGAATGTCGTTTACCTTTGCTGCATCCTGCAGACGCTGCAGACGAGTCTTGGCCGTTTGCTGCAGCTCCTCCGTGCGTCTGCTGAGGTGGTTCACCTGCAGGCTCCACCCCTCCGTCTGCAGCACCTCCCCCAGATGCCCCTCCCTTTCCCCCATGGCCTCCAAGTCCCCATGGAGACCCCGACACTCCCGCAGCAGCGCCTGTCACCATGGGAACATGAAATTACAAGTCAGAGAGAGGAGGCCTTTTTTTTTTTTAACAGAGCAATTACACTAATTGTGTCAAGGCAACATAGTGAACAGGCCATGACATTTCGCTGGAAATCAGACTGTGAGTCTAATTAGCTGTTCATTTGTGTGGTAGCATCAAATTTAATTGGTTGATGTAAAAAACAGAAGATTTTATTTTTGTGGAAAAATAAATATAAACATTTTTGGGATTCTATTTTTGCAGCCTTATGACTTTAACCTCCCTGCTGTGTGACTCATTAAATCTCACCTGATGTGCTCGAATCTGCTCCTGCAGCTGTGACGCTGAGCTCCAGATGATGTGACCAGTGACCAGAACTTCTGCTTTTTCTGTCCAGCCCAAAATGAACGCCTTCATTCCCTGATATTCATCCACCTGTCTCTCTGCCTGCTCACGTGTAAGAGACAGACGAATTAAAGAATAAGGCAAAGGAGTGAAATACTCACAAATACCACAAAATACTGATAATTATAATGATAATATACAACAAATAACGGGAACTTTTTTTTCTCCCACCTTCTTCAGTCTGTTGGCTCTGTCCTGGACCTGCTGTGTGGTGTGCCGCTGCACCTCTGTCAGTTTGGCCACAGCATCGCCGAGCTGCTTACACAGAAGAGGGTTCTGCTCCCCAAACTCCTGCACCGCCACCCCCAGCTCTGCCAGAGAGCGAGAGCACGACTCACACTCTTCACAAAGAGCCTGGAGAGGAGGCAAGAGGAGAGTAAGAGGTGAGGTGGAAAAGGAATAATGAAAAATGGGGTTTAAATGACAGGCAGTTGATGGCAGAATTCAGTTCTTGCCATTCCAGCTCCAACACACTAATTAACCTCAACATCTGCATAAGGAATAGTCAATTGAACAGGGGTTAATTGCTTGTTAATTAGTCAGTCTGTCTTGCTGATTACTTTGGTCTCTTCTTTGGCCTCCTCCAGGTCGGCACTCTTGTCTTCCAGTTTCAGAGCGATGGTCTTCAGCTTCGCTTCCATGTCCTGGAGTCGGGAGCTGAAGTCCTCTTTCACATCTCTGTTCTGCTGCACCTCCCTCTCACGTGCTTGGACCTAAAGGATATGGTGGAAATACACATCATTCAGTTTACATGAGCCACATTTAAATAGCAGCAAAACTAGACTTTTGCTACGGCTTAATTTGGTATTTACAAACAAATTACATACATGTAATAAAGCCCTTAACGCAGTAATACAAATATACAGTCACCTGGTCTTCAGCGGAACCCAGAGCCAGAGCCACCTCGGCCAGCTGCATGCTGAGCTCTGAGGGCAGACCGGCCTGGAGGTCGTGGTACTTGGACTGCTGCAGCTCAGTCATACGCTCCACACTCTGACGCCTGCTGATGACCTCACCGTGTGCAGTCTGTAACACAGACAACAGCGGATGATTCAATGCAAATCAAAGTCTTTTCTATTACATGATATGGTAACCACTTATGTGTGTGTGTGTGTGTAAATGTAGTGGCCCATACCTCTAGCTCTTGGAGCAGTGAATCCAGGTCGGCGGTCGGACTCAGCAGTAAGCCACGAGTGTCTTGGATCCATCCTTTGACCAAACCCAGCTCCTTTTCAACATCCTCTCTTTCCCTCAGCTCCTGTTGCACCTGAGCTCTGCTCGTCCTCACCCGCAGCAGAAGACTAGACAGGACAGAGTGGGAGAAAATGATAGAGGAATGTTTTAATCTAAGCGGGAAATTAACACAAAACTCACAGCACTCACAATGAAATGTATTAATATACACAAATACAGATTTGATGGTCATGAGCCTTGAGTCATGAGTTAAGCAGGAGCAGCTTCAGCGTTTGGTGACTCACTTGTCATACTGCCCCTGCATACTTCTGATCTCTTGTAGGCACGGTGTCTCCTCCTTTCCGTTCTCTGTCTCTTTCTCTTTCTCCACCTCCACCTCCTGCTTCTCCTCCTCCTCTTCCTCCTCTCCTCTGAGGCTGCGGGTGTGTTGCCCAAGCAGGGCCAGGATGGACTGCTCTCTCTCCACCTCCTGGCTGAAGGAGTCATGGTACTCCAGGAGGCTCTGGAGCGCCGTCCTGGTGGAAGCCTTCTCCACCGTGCTGTCTGGGACACGCGTGTGGAGGTCATTGGACACGGAGCGCACCTTGTCCATCTGTGGAGCCGGAGAAGTGAACGTACAGGGATTCAGGCTCAGTGGATGCAGCAGATTTATGGTTGATATTTAACTGATTATCCAGGAGAAAACGGTAAATTACTCCAGTTGACTCTAAAACAAATAGTTTTTTTAAAGAGTGGGTCCCTATTTTGTGCAGCATACAAATTCCTCCATCCATTATCACATTGCTTCAATTGATGCATAAATGCAGAGAAGAAAACTGCAATCGGGTAAACATGAATGATATCAGCTTTGCAAATGTGTTGTGAGGCAAAAAAATGCATTTACTACATAAATTAGAGCTCAAGATTAGATCAAATACAGTGTGAACATATATTTTGTTTGTTTGCAAATTAACTCCTCAGCTTCTTCATTTGACTGAGAGATGACATTTTAATATCATCATGCTATTGACAGTGATCTATCCCAGAGATCTGCCTTGTTGTGTTTACAGAGACTTTGCTTCTGTGGAGAAGAATGGTCACTCATCAGCTTGGTGGGGGACACAAAGACCAGTGGTTCTATCAATGAAGGCAGGGAAACATAAATCTAAAGGGATGAGATGTTTAAAGTTGGCTAAGTATTTTCCACCTCTCCTTGCATCTAGAAAACGAGAGCACAAAGTTAATCATTCTCTCACCTCACAATACTTTTCACTTATATCTGACAAAGCCCTGCCTGCATTTCACACGTGAGACTCAGACAGAGGAGTACAGAGACTCAAATGTAGAGGAAGACGTCACATCCAGCTGAACAAAGGCACCATAGAAAACCAGTGGACAACAGAGATGTGCCACATATGAGGAAGTGACCCGTACACAGTTCGGCCTCATTTCCTTTCTAGGAGCAGCGCTTAGGGAGAATTCTTTGGAACTGACGGCATTCAGACTCAAAATAGGTCGAAAGGCGGGAAAACACTTGGTATGACAGAGTGCTTTGGCAGGAGAGGCTAACGGGCCTGAAGCCTGGAGTTACATCACAGCACACCAACTGGTATTCAGCTGTTTGACCTAAATCTGCAGAGGCACAGTTTGATACATGTGTTAGTTTACTGGCTTTAGAATACAGGTGAATGCTGGCTGTTTTGTGGAGTGACACTGGACATGCTTCAGCTGTGGTTTTATGCAATACATGAACTATATATGAACTGAAGCACTTTAACCACACATATAAAGTTAACTATGCACGATTGCATTCACACACAAACACACACACACACACACACTGACAAGGAACCACAAACACATCAACAACGGGTTTCCTCTCTCACCCTCTCTGTGAAGTTCCTCCACTCCCTGGCGGTGTCCTCCAGCGCCCTCTCCTGGGCCCGGGCTACACTGCGTAGCCTGCTCCACCGTTGCCATAGCGACGACACAGAGTGGCTGGTGACACTTTTGCCGTACTCGGAAACGATCGTCTCTAACTCCGCGGCATTCTCCTTCAGAGCACTTAGCGGCACCTCCAGCAGGTCGATGTGATCCACCAGAGACTACAGTCCAAAGGTGACGACAACAGACACATGTGATGAGTCATTTAGTAAACACATTCCCATTAAGGATTTATAACATGGCAAATTATAACTCTCCGCTAAGCTTTCAACGTTTCAAATACAAGCAATAAAACAAGGAATAATGCATAAACACTCAACTGATGAAATATTAATGTGCATCTGCTGCCATG
The DNA here is from genome assembly GCF_963576545.1 of Limanda limanda. NCBI lineage: Eukaryota > Metazoa > Chordata > Actinopteri > Pleuronectiformes > Pleuronectidae > Limanda > Limanda limanda. Next base: position 8,773,067 of record NC_083653.1, on the reverse strand, counting down.
ACAAGAATTAATGCTGGAATTTAAAATCGCAGCCACGAGGGACACAGCACGTTCAAGTCAGACTGTTGCTGTGAATATGTAAAAGTGTTTCTGCTTTCTGAGTTTTGGGTACGGCAGCGACCGACCTTGTATCTCCGACACTTGTCCTCTGCCTGCTGGCTGCTGGTGGCTATGGCTGTGGTGAACAAGGCCATCTTGCTCTCTGCAGCGTTCATCTGTGCAACCAGCGACTCCCGCTCATGTTGGAAGGAGCTCCATAGAACGGCACACCTGGGAAAGTTATACAGATTACAAACCACAACTCATAAAATATATATTACATAGAATATACGTAGAAGGTTGAAAGAATAAATCTAATTGTAGATGTGGAAGATTAACTTCCCATGAACACTTTCATTATTTGGCTCAACATACCAAAAACAGAAATGAATGATAGAAGACACGTTAACACACACCTCTGCAACACTTCTCTATAAGCAGCCAGTTGATGTTTGACTTCTGTGTTTTTCAGCTGCATCTTCTCAACTTTTTCTCCACTCCGCACTCCTGGTTCCGTTAGATCCACCGGCAGGGGATCCAGAGTCCTCAGCTCCTCTAAAGCGACGGTGAAACTCTTTTCCTCGGCTGAGATCTCTTCCAGGTCCCGCACACAATCCGTCTGGTTCTCCAGCTCCAGCCCTGAGCTGGCCCTCAGGAGCAAAGCTGCGGCAGAGTCCAGCCATTTCTGCATGGTCTGCAGAGATAAGTGCTGCCTCTGGACCAGGGAAACAGCTTTATCCGCAGCCAGCTAGAAAAGGCAGAAGGTGCTTTGATTAACTACAGTTTTCGCAACTTTCTACAAGAGTTTGTTTACCCAGAGGTAACAGTAAAATTAAGTCTTAAATCATTGTAACAACTACGGTCCCGTCAGACAGAATAAATCTATGTCTGCGGATGTGTAACAAGTTCCCACTGCAGAGCTTTACTTCAACTTTTAGTTTCAACTGCAGTCATATGTTGGAAATGTAATTTTGGAATTCAAGATTTAATACAGCTTCCTCTCAAAATGTCAAAGGTCAGAGTTCTCTGAATCAAATGAGGTTAGAAAAGGCTCTGTGATGTCATTATAACTTTGGTCGACATCATTGATTAGATAGAATATGGTTTTTAAACTCATTAAATACCCACAACAATTATAAAGTGATTAGAACTTATTCAGTTCACTTACCCCAGGCCTAGTAATATTAATAGTGTGGGCAATAAGGAATTGGAAATTAATATTTATGAAGGATAAATGAGATCCCTGTTTAGTTAAGAGTGTGTGAGTTCTACCATAAGAAAAATAAAAGGATAGAAAATGTCCCCATGTTATTTCTGAACAACATGCACACCAACCTGTTTCTTTCTAACGCCTTCCTGAACTCCAGCTCCCAGCTTTTCCACCTCCTGCAGTTTCTTTTCCACGTGGGCTGGCACAGTTTCTTTTCTACTACAACACCTCTGCTTTTCTCTGCTCCCCAAGGCATCCGTCATCCTCAATCTACTTCCCACTTCCTCCTCTATGATTTTCAGTCTGCGCACTTCCTCGTGCACCCTCTCAACTTTGACCTCTGTCAAGGTCAACGGCTCCTCCAATTTCTCCTTGATAGTCTTCAGCCACTGCAGCGTTTTCTCAGTCTCTCTTGTGAAATCGTCCTTTTTCGTGACTTTGGTTTCACTTTCGCCGACAAAACATTTCACCTCAGTCCGTAACGACCGCAGTGATTCACGCTGCGATGTCGCTTCTTGAAAGGCAGTGGGTTCAAACTTCAGTCCAAGGCCTTCAGTTTGATGGTTACATTCTTCAGTCTGAAAGATCACACCGTCCAGTCTTTCTAGCAGCGAATAAAGACTTGTGATTTTATCTATGGCTCCTACGTCTTTGTCTGACTTCAGTCTGACCAGTTTCTCTTTAACAGACTTCAACTCTGAATCCGTATCGGTAAATACTCTGTTGTGTTCTACTCCAACTCTTAAGGAGTTCTCTAAGTGTTGAATTTTCTGATCATTCCTCGTCTTCAGTGTGTCCTGGAGACAGATCAGCTGCTGGGTCTCTTCAGCTCTGTTATGCTGACCTCTGCACCGGAATCCTTCATTTTTCCCACGAAGTTCTCTCACAGCTGGACTAATGTGGAATAAACTCTCATTAATATTCCTGTATTCATTGATTAGACAAACAACCTCCTCCTCTCCAACACTGATAGTCTGATTCTCCAGATTGTCAAACTGCTCCTGTAGCTCCTCCAGTGCATTACGAGTGATATCAAAGAAAGTGCTGAACTCTTTTCTCTCCAGGACTATTTGCTGGACTCTGTCTTTCTTCTCTTTGGCTAGAGCTAGGATGGCGTTGTACTGCTGAGGCAGAGCATTGAGCCTCTCATCTAGGTAGCAATGGTCAATCTCATTTAGAGTACGAAGGATCTCCTGGCCTATTCTTTGGACGATAAGCAGGAGGTTCTCATATTCTGAAGCTTGTTCTAGGACATTTTGAAAGTTTGACAGTTGTGTTTGTAATTCGGAGTTTTCATCAATGTTGCTTAGATTGATTTCCGGGAAGGTGATGGCCTCTGCTTGTCTCAACCATTGGCAAGTCTTGTCCAGGTCAACCTGAAAGTACTTCCGAGAGGTTAAGGCTTTTTCTAGGTCCGTGAGACGTTGAGTGGTCCTCTCGAGGGCCGTTTCAAAGATCGACTGTAGTTCATCAAGTCTTGCCAGGGTTTCTGTTCTTTCTTTATCGGTGGCGTCTCTCTCCAGCTCTCGCCCTTGTACCCAGAGAGATGTCAGCTCCCTCTGGTAAGCTCGTAAACTGCTCTGGACGCTCCGACATGCAGCGACCTGTTTGGCCAGGTCCTCCGGGAGAAGTGCTATGTGGTCATCGATCAAAGCCTTCCTCTCCTGTTGTTGTACCCAGGTCAGTGCTCTCCCCAATCCTTGTAGGAACTGTGTTCTCTCTGTGAAGGCCTACAGAGGAAGAATCAAACACTGCAAATTAATTATAAAGTTTTAACAACTAGAAAAAGAATGAACATGTTTTTCCTTCAAAACAAACTCCCCATATGTGAGACAAGTTAGGTCCTTCAGGGCATAATTAAAATTTTTACTTGCATCTCATACAAAAATCCAGCTGTTTACCTTACTGAGGTACTTCCTCCTTTGGGCCACCCGAGCCCCCAGAGTCTCCACCTCAGTCTGGGCTTGTTCAACAAGCCCTTGAAGGCCTCTCTTCTCACTCAGCCCCAGCCTGGACGTCACAGCTTGGGCTTCGCTCACTGCCTGACCCAGCAGCTGCTGACGGGCCTCAAGTTCCACACATACACTCAAGTGGTCAAACAGAAAACTCTGGGCCAGGTCGGGGGGTGGGCTGGTTTTCAACGCAGATGTAAGCGCAGGCCGCTGCTCCTCCACCCACTCCCGGGCATCCCTCAGCTGGGTTTCCACCCGAGACAGATCCTCCAGGGTTTGTGCAGAATCCTGGATCTTCTGCTGAATCAGGGATTCGAGCTGGGCCCAGCGCTGCTCCAGGTGACCCACCTGGTGAGAGGCAGAACACACTCTATGTTACTAAAATATCTCATTTCAAGAACCAGATGAAGAACTAAGAGAATGGAGCTCCACCTGTTGCTTGACCAGCTCTTTGTCTAGCAGGCTAAGTCGAGGCAGAATAGCTTGTCTCTGGTCTCTGACATCTTCTAGAGTTGCTCTCTGCTCCCCCAGGTCACTGGACAACTTCTTGAGGGCCTCTAGATGCTCACTTGTACTTTCTGTGTCAGCCCTATGTACATACAGACAGGGATTGTTAGACATCTGGTTAATTTAGTCCTACTATATAAATTAAACATACATTTTGAAATGTATGTATTGCTCAAAAAGTTATAATCATATCACACAAAGTAGACTTTGATACCTGGCGAGGTAGTCCCATTCCCTGGATACTTGGTGGAAGAGTTCCTCCACAGCTACTACGCTCTCCTGGTACTCCCCGCTTCGCTGCATGTCCTCCCCCCGCTGAGCCTCCAGCTCCTCAGCCCGCTGGCCTAGGTCCATCCAGCTTCTCCTAAGTCTCCTTATCTCCTCTAAGGCAGGAGAGACCTGTCCATCTGTCAGCCTACCAATGGCTTCATTCAAATGGGTAACCTCAGACTGTCTCTCCTTGATGTGCTGCAGGAACTCCTGCAGGAAAGATAACAGGTGCTGAAGTCTATAACATCGACTATGAAGTAACTTTTAACATCACCATTCAAACCAAACACACCTGTGCCTTGTCCAACTGGTTTTGGGCAATCTTGGGCTCCAGCTCTGCAGGTCTCCTGATGAGGGTCTGAAGTTGCTGCTCTGTCTCTCTCAGCTGGAGCTCCAGATCTGCCTTCTGCTCCTCAACGTCCCTCCAGCTGTCTGCTACCTCCTCAAAAAGCAGCATACGATCCTCATTCTGTACACAAGGATCAATGGAATCATGTCATACAAAGCATGTATTTTTAAAAGCTTTAATAATGCCTCGGCGCCTGTGTTTGCAGCTGTAGCGGTCAGTCTATTGTTTAAAGACTTTAACTGACCTGCAGTTTGACCTCCTGGATGGAGCCTGCAGTTTTCCTGACCCTTGGCTCTGACAGGTCATAGGTTGAGCACAGGAGTTGGAGGTAAGTGTTGGCCTGCTCCCCGAGAGCTCGCTCGTGTTTCACCTGCCAAAAAAAGTGTCTGTCATTGGTTTTGTTTTTCTGTGGACGGATGACTATATTCCATAAGGAGAATCGACAAAACCTTACAATGTGTTTTACCCTTTTTAGTCCCCGTGGAAGACGGATATATAACAGCCATGCACATGAGTACTATTAATTCAAAGATCAAATAATAATCTCAGGAGGTAATAACACATATAAAGAAAATCAAGTTATGACTTAAATACCAAACTCTTCTTTAGGACTGTGTACTGTAGGTGTTTACTGACCTGCTGAAGCGCCTCTTCCAGGCTGAGAGAAGTGTGTGCAGGAGGTTCTGGTTGTTCTGAAACAGATGTGATCCACGTCTGGCACTGCTGCAACGTGTCCTGGAGACTCACGTGTCTCTGTAACTCATGGTCCAGACTCTGATAAACCTGTTGAGACGTGGACAAATATATGGACAGACTTATTTAAGTGTGGATTAAATAACATGATCTTAATACGGAGATTGAAGTGAGGGAAAATAACATTTAACAGCAGAATAAATACAGTTAGTGTAAGAAACAGTAAATGCTACAACAGGTAGAGAGCTGGGTTCTACACTGTCTAGCTTTGATGTCGGTGTGTTGCATTGAACAAAAAGGCTGCATTATATTAAACAGGTGTTGAATGTGGAGATGTCCGTGCCCTCCAGGGGCGAGCAAACAGCAAGGTCTGATTGACAGTGTTAATATGAGCGCCCCAAAGAGGGGAGAAGGGGGGGGGGGCAGGGGGTCCATTGGCAAACCGCCCAGTGTATTTGGCAAAAGCCAGAAGGTTGGCATGGTGGCAAGTGGCAGGCAGGATATTAGAGCTGTGTTGTGCTGGGACACAGTTGGCAGCCGTCGTAACACTGGAGGCGCAGTTGTGGAGAAGCCAGCAGTGTAGTTTGTAAAGTGTGGCTGGATCACACAATGCCAGATTGGATGTGTGAGTGGTGGTGGTGGTGGTGGTGTTGGTGGTGGTGGTGGTGTCTTGGGAGGCGAGCAATGATGACAGAGCGGCGGTTGCCAAAATGGCAGAGCGGGTCTGGATTAGCGGGCTCGCCAGATCCACTGAATAGTGGCGTGTGACCATTTTTGGCTCGGGCATGAAAAAGTAAAGTTGACAGGGGGATATGCGGAGATTAATATGTGGAGATTGAGCTCGTGATTTTGGCCAGTGGGGTCTTTCTGTGTTAAGGCTGCTGTTGAACTCCACTTTGGCAACCATAATTGGTGGTGCCCTCTACACTGGCTGTCTTGAGAGACGGGTTTAAGTGTTGGAACGGGTTTGAATTAAGTGGATGCCTCGGCTGTTGGAATATTAACAGCGGTGATTTGTAAAGCATGTGTGTGTCTGTGCATGTCCCCGTAGACACATACACACCCGTAGATGCATGCATGTGTTTCCAATGTACCAGAATGTCATATGTCTTCCACTGTAAATGTGTAAGTACCATTTCACTGCTTCAAACATGTCTGAGTTCATGTCTTCCTCAGATTCCCATCCCTCCCTCCCTCCCTCCCTCCCTCCTCCTCCTTCTTCTTCTTGGCGTCCCCTCCCTCCCTCCCTCTCTCTTTTCTTCTCCTCCTTCTCACTCACTCGCTGCGCTGTGCTACAGATGGCAGAGTAGCTGTCTCTGGTGCCTTGCTGGTGAGCCTGGACCTGCTGTCTCAGCCGGCTCTGCACACGGTCACTGCAGCCTTTCACCAGGTGGTCCCCGCGCTCCTTCAGGCCTGCCAGGCGATCCTCAAAGCCCGCGATTTCCTCCATGATGGCCTGTGGAGCACAAAGTAAGTGGGATCACGTTGGAGAGTCTCTCCGTGGTCGACATAATAAAATCTGCATATAGATATATTTCAGAATGAGTCGGATCCATCTGTTAAGTTTGAACAGACCCACACTACACAGTGAGGTCACTGGTGGTATCACACAGTTCTGAATGAATGAACCTAAATACAGTTCAAGTTATCAGAGGAGAGTTGCTTTGTGAATTAGCACTTGTGGGCTTAAATATCATTTAAAACAGAAGTTCATAACAGACGATATTTTATACAAAAACAAGCTTGTAGTGTTTTTTCAAAATATTGTTAATTCATAATTAAATGGCTATATCTTTATTTTAACCACATAACATCAGATCTGTAAAAACTAAAATACTAAAATACAAGTTCTCACAAAATTAACTGAAACTGAACATAAAAACAACATTTCATAATCCATTAAAACGTTAAATATCTCATAACCCTCAGTGTTCATGGGAAAAATTTGATAATTGAACCTGCCAATTTAATCAACATGTACTGTGTGGGTTGCTGAACATCTGAAAACATGATACTTCCTTGACGATAAATGTAAGCAAGCACTTCTGCTCTCTGCTCAAGGCTCATTCAGCGACGTCCATCCTATGTACTAACACCCTGTCATGTGATTGGTCACCTTGTGTCTGGCCAGCTGTTGAGTGGCTGCCTCCAAGTTGCCCCCGACACTGGGATCAGGAGTCACCATCCTGCTGGACATCTGCAGCAGCCAGCGCTCCACCTCCTGCAGTTCGTTGTGGTAGGCTTCCTGTTCCTTCACCTGGCCGTCCAGATTCTCCACATGTGCCTACATCATAGGAGCACAAGCAAAACATATACTGATTATCTTCAGCCGATGCACCGAGTTACAAATCTACAGAACAACAGAGGATAAAGGACGGAGAAGGAGCTAAGATGCCTGCATTAAAAGAGGATTCACTTTTTAGTCTCTTTACATTATAACTCCTGTCACCTCAGCACAGTTCCTCACCGTGGCTCTTCTGCAGAGTTCAGTGTAGTCTCTTTGCAGTTTGTTCATTTTGTCCCTGATGGAGGGGTAGTGGACCGAAGCCAGCAGAGCGTCTCCCTTCTCCACCACCGACCTGACGGATCCATCGTGGGACTGAACCATCTGCAGCAGAGCCTGTGGACACAAACCTACAACGTGAACCTTTTGTATCTAGTATATAGAGTAACGAAAAACATTATGCGTAGTTACTGTTGAATTAGATGATTGCTCTGCACTGAAGGATAATAAATGTTCTACCGTATTTAAAAGCGCAACATGCGCATTTATGAATATAAAAGGCAAAGGTATTCTCCAGGAAATAGCAGTTATGTAAAATATATTCAATGGTGATTGTTAAAGGGCTGAAACATACAAGGACACTCATCTGGTCTAATAAGCTGATAATATTCAGTAAGGTCCTGCTGCCAAAATTACTGGATGTGCCGTTAATGCAATGCTATGTAAGCCTTTAAACTAATGATAGAAAAATATTAAATTAAATAGCTTTACTTTATATTTAGCCAACTGCGCTCTCCGCTGGTATAGTTCAGCCTTGGGCTCCACCGGGGTGTTGAGCAAAGCTCGCGTCTCCACCAGCCACTGAGCCTGTCCCTTGTACCGGTCCTGGAACTCCTTAGCGAGGAGTAAGGCCCGATCCAGAAAGCTGTGCTCCTGCCTCAGCCCGCCTGCGAGCTCCTCCAGCTGGGCAAGACGACCCTCCACCTCCCCTCCCAAACTCTCAGCTCCCGTCTCGTCCAGGAAGCCGGCTGCCTGTTCCGCCCGCTCCCTCAGGGATTTCAGGAAGCTGTGGCCATGCTGGAGCTCTGACTGGAGAGCCTGGGTGAGAGAGAGAGAGCAGAAATACAGCTCAGCATGGGAGCTGCTACAGAGTTAGCACCATTTCTTTACACTAAATTACCCTAAGCCAAGAATTAAATAAAAACGGACTCCTCTGTACGGATTTACCAAACCTGAGATGAGAAAATCCTACTATCACAGCTGCCATGACTTTGAGCTTAACATTCAAACACAGTATCTCTAATTTCTTTGTCTTTCACCTTCAGCGCTGCCCCAGTCACTCAGACCGGCCTGGCAGTGGAAGACTTTGAACCCATCAGGTAGGCTGACACCTGCACGCTGAGGTGCGGAGAACACTGGGAGGTCATGGTGTGGAGAAACCACAGTGAATAATATGAAAGGAGGACCCAATTATAAGGACCCTTAACAGGCAACCGTAGCTGCAGGGGTTTCCAGGGCAACCAATACACACCCTATACACACACGCACACACACACACACAAGACATCCACTCAATGGGACGCCATCTAGCTTTCATCATCGTCTATTATTGCTTCGGTCGAGAGGAGCTCCACAGTGCAACAGCCCCAGACCCCCAGCTACTTCTGCTGATAATAGAATATAACAAGAGCTGTGCATGTTTGCACACATCCGTGGTTGCTGCTTAATAAGAAGCTCCAGGCGGGCTCATCATTCTACTCACAAAACCTAATGATCCAGGACTGTTTTAAGAACCACTCAAACCTCTGATAGATATTTGTACGGTTCCATTCAGCCTCTACATCAAAATAATAACTACAAATATTAAAGCCCGACTCATGACTCCCTCAGTTTGTCTTACAGTGTATCTTTGGATGAAATTAGTTATTGATGGAAGGATGGAAACCCGCTTGATATCATGTCACTACTATACTGGCTGCCATTAATACAATGCAGCAGTCATCACTACAATCAGTGCAGTGTAGTGAACATTACATACGAGGTCCTGGAGACAGTGAGCCCTTTATCCCAGTAGCTTGTACCGTGTCAACCCCTATTATCCACGTCAAGTGTCTTTTGCGCCCGCTGTAAATGATGTGCGCTCGCGATTCTCTGTTTCTTATTCTGCATAGGTCCTCAGGCTCCATTATCTACTGTAATACATCCACTGTGGCAACTGACAACCACGCTTATCGTTATCATTATCTACTAACAGAGGTAGGGCATTGCTAAGGTGACCCCGGGAGCAGTTTATTAACACAGCTGCCATTGTTACTCTGAGTGTATGGACTGCAGCAACATACAGTAAAGCTTGATTCCTTCCTGCACAAAATTATTGGTTAAATTATGAAGAGCCATTGCTATTGGTAATATGAAAAGCATGTATTATTTCTAATAAACAAATAAGAAATCTGTACATGGAGCATTTTACCTTCGTGTCCCTCTGCATCTGAGAATAACTTTGGGTACAAATGCCCTTGAACATTTATTAAATTAAAATTTGAATGGGGGAAGGGAAGGGGGGGGATTAATTAGAAGGAGGAGAAAGCCTTCATTTAATTTTTTTAGCATTTTGCCCTGTTGACATTTTTTTTACAGGAGTCAGTGATTGGAAGATGCTTTTTCGAGCCCTCAGGGTGAAAGAAAATGAACTAATACACCTAAATAAAGAAATATGATGGGACACATATATTAACGCGCTGTATTATTACATTACTTTAAGTTTCCAGGATGTTATTGAAGCATATTTCTGGCTGATGTGGCCCACCGGTGCTGTCTGACCGTTCCAACTCAATATCAAATGAAGTGCAAACCCAGTTAATGGCCCTTGACACAGCTATTGACAACTAGTCTTTGTGTCAATGTGTAATCATACCAGCTCTCACTTCAGGAAAATGATAATTTGTCTGTATCTGCAGAGCTGGAAGGACACATGTGGTGACAGCATATCTTTAGTCCCTACGCAGAGAACGAGCATCGATCCCAGACAGGGATTACTGCAAAGCCCCCCCGCCAGATGATGTGTTGTAAATGTGTATGTGTGTGTGTCTGCGAATGTGTTTCTGGATACGTGTGTGAGGAAGACAAAGAGGTGTGAGATGCAGTGATGGGTAAAAAAAAACAACGAAGTGGAAAGAATTGTGTGAAATCACAGACGGTTCATGAGTTTGAGAGTTCGCTGCAGCTTGTTAGTTAATACTTTGGATGGGTTTGGTGGTATGTTGGAGGGGAGGAGTGTGTGTGTGTGTGTGTGTGTGTGTGTGTGTATGTGTGTGTGAGAGTTGTGAAGCGGTAAGGGCACTGCATCAATTACAGTGTCTGTGCCAGCAGGCTCCTGACACCGGCGCTTCTTCATCCTCTGCCTCACAGTGGGAGGTCGCTCCCTGCTACCCAATTCCTCTAAAGCGGCACCCGCTTTGTCTTCATAAAGAGCCGATCGATACACACACACACACACACACACACACACACACACATACACACACACACACACACACACTTGATATGAACTATGCCAAATAAACAATAGTGGTGATTTTCTTTGATTTGCGGTGTGCAGTGTGTGTGTGTTTCAGCAGGACGTCTTCCCGCTAATGCCAATTTGACAAGACGGCACGAATAGAAACTGTTATGATTATGCTATTATAGTGAGTTTCTTTGAATCTTCTCATAAATATTATCGGTAGAGAGTTTTGCTGGCCCTTCAGAGAGTTCATGCATATTTTACTGTTCAAGCACATTGTAGCTTCCAAAGAAACCTGTATAGTTGAGGCAGAAAAAGAGATTTTGCAAACAGACATTTTTGCTGGCTTGGATCATTGACTTGCTCCCTTATCAGTGTGTCGTGGTTATAACCAACGTCTACACTGATTTATTGCAGCCTGTTCATGAAGATGTATTAACAAGGTTTCAGCAGATTTAAAAACGTTTAATTCATGACTTTTTAAAACCATAATGAATGAAATTTAAGACCTATGTCAAGAGCGACAGATATGAAGGAATATCAGAGTCTCAGAACTACTCACACGTCCCCATGATTAAAAGGGAGGTGAAGTTGCCAAGTAGAGGATAATCCTCACAAACTACAGGCAGACATTAGGTAGCAATAGTGTGAGGTAAAAGTACAACAACACATGGGGAAATAACAAACTGATAATCATCAAAACATTTCTGTCAAAAAAAGATGGAAGTAGCCTTACATGAAAGAAATATTTAAGACCTGAATTTCAGACTTTTTTAGAAAACCCCTGCACCTTGTATTCAAATGCCTGACTGATAAATGTAGGTTTAACACTGCTACTGTGAAATTTAAAGTTATCTAACCTAAAAGAACATACCTTATATTTAGATAAATAAATCCATACCTCTAGTTTCTTCAGCTTCTTCTCCATGGCAACCCGGTCCAGAGGTTCAGAAGCATCAGTCAACAGTGTGAAGCCTTTCTGGGTCGAGTTGAGCCAGTCGGTGAACGACATGCAAAGATTTTCTGCCTCTTCAATACTCCTCAGCTCCTCCTGCAGCTGCTTGATGGTGTCCTGGGAAATTATCGGGTAAAAAGTCAAAGGATAAATTCAGCAAATGGAGGATTTTCAAGGATGAAAGTAATATATATGTACAGATATGAGCATGAGGCCTCACTGGCAGTATACTTGACCACATGGCTGATTTACTGTATATATAATATATTTGATATGAAAAAAAATCGTAAAACATATTTCACAACAAGAACATAACGGTGAGTAACCTGCCAACAAACTGCCTTCTTTTTGTTTCTGCGGCTACGTCCGGGGAATATTCAGGAAACATGGTTTGAATCTTCCTTTCAAGGTGCGAGATCTGCCCCGGCAGTTCTAACACCGGCCACCAGGGACCAAAACCTCTCTGATCAGCCATCAAAACAGAAAAGATCCGTTTCCCCCCTCTGCTCTTTCATCGGCTCAAAGTCAATAGCGGCATGACAAGGTGGAGAAGGGCTTTATGTTTTTGACACATTATTCACTTGACTGAGATTTTGAGTCAATAACACCATGAGGATGAAGAGGGGTTTCTTGCAGGTTTGACACATTATTCTCTCCACTTGCAAATCCTGTGGTGAGAACCTCCAATTAGCTGATAGTGCTGAGTGCACACCTTTTCTGACTAGACGGTGGTAATAGCTTCCCAACTCAAGCCCATATGGCCCCCACTTCACACAGTGTAATTACAGGCATCCATGGCTGGAGAGGGATGATGTGTGCACGCATGTGTGTTGGCACGATGGTAAGTATATGCACGCGCGGGTCTGAGAGGGGAAGGAATGGGTGGGTGTAACACAGATAGAGAAACAAAGTGAGGGAGGGGTGAGGAGACACACACGCACACGCACATGCACAGACGCACACACACACACACACACACACACACACACACACACTCTCTCAGATGCGATACTAAAAGGTGTAAAAATCAATGTAGTGCAGGCAAAGCTTTTCCGCTCCTGGCACCGGGTGTGAGATTGCCTTCTGTAGTCTTTAATTACAGCCTCAGCCCCAGACCAGGGTAGCCCCATTGATTTTACTTTAGTCTCCCTCAGAGGAGCAGACAAATAGAGAGGCTAGATCCAAATACACACAACACAGACTGGGCTCTCAGGCAAAACTATGAAACGCTCAACTTCAATGGGGCGTTACAGAAACCAAGTCCCAACTCTCAGGAGTGAACTCCATGGAGAGAGAGGATAATCGTGTGTGAAAAGCTCACTGCAGGCGCTACTGCCAATACACAAGAAGTTCACGTTCTCTGTGTCCACGATTAAAACACAAGAGTGATTCAGTCTTCAGAACTGAATTTCCCCCCAAAAGGGCCTTAGATATTTTATCTGTAAAGTTATAAATTAAAATGTTTTAAGTGTCTTAATTGTGTTCAGCCCTCCTACTAGTTTTCCAATATACTTATACTAGAATATGCCAAAGTATTACATTCATGATAAAACAATTATTTCTATGTGGGTTTTAAAAAGGTTGTAAATGTAACTGAACTAAACCTGCAGGAGCCCTGTTGTATTTTGCTATTCTAAAAGCATGGTGACAGGTCGGGGCTTGTCCAGGAAAATAATCTGGTAGACAGGAAATACAGTATTGCGCTTATCCATCAGCAGCTTGTAAAATCACTCTTCCTGAACACCGCCCTTTAACCCTAAAATAATGATGGAAATAGAAGTGTTCTGCGATTATAGTACAGAGAGAAGGTATGACAGCTGATGATGTAGGTAACAGTGTCCTCTATGGAATCAGAATGTCGGGAATATGTCACAAAATATGAATACCACTGTAGTTTTACGCCTATGATTTGAAATATCGAGTGAAGAACTGCACTCAAACTTCTACCAACAGGTATCAAACATATGACCTGATGAAACCCAGCAATCAGAAATCCTGATGCAAAGCCACAAAGAATAAAAGCAGCTATTACTATATAAAACATCCACAGTGTAACAGATATGACCTTATCACCTTTGGACAGAGTGTCTTACCTGTATGTTGAGCAGCAGTGAGTGGTAGCGGGCGGTGAGCTGAGTGGCAGTGACGCTAACACGACTACTGATGTAGGTTTCATCCAGAACCTGCTGGGCCAGAGAGGAGAGGCCGTCGACTTCTCCCTGCCGCGCGAGCACTGCCTCCAAGCACCCCTGTTCACAAGGGACACAGAGGTGTGTATGAGTTATCAGGTTTTGGTTAAAGCCAAAGAAGCCTAATAAAATAAATGTCAACAAACACAAATATAATGCCAACTGGTGTGTGTGTGTGTGTGTGTGTGTGAGTGAGTGTGAGTGTGTGTGTCTCTAAATATAGGGATGGAAAACACTGAGACTGTCTGACTTCCTGACACTGGCAGGAAGTGTGCTCTAAAGGGGGGGAGACCCACTGGGCATTTACTCTGTCCATCGCTGTTTTCCCTCAAACACATGCTGTGAATGGAGTCTGCACATGAGTTAGAAAATTGATGTATTGTGGTGCAAGGCCTCAGGACATCTCATAACTTTCATTTTCAAAAAATATATACATTTGCCTAGCATAGTGTTGTATTAGTGGAGGTTTTGTGATTAAATAAAATCACTGGAATTAGTTCTTTCCTGCAATTATTCTATAAATATTTAACCACCTGTGTTGTCTATACCATATCATTCAATTATTATTTTTATCTTAATCTTGTATTTCTAAATGATGCATAATCTTAGGGTGTTTTTTAAAATCATGCTTATCATTATTATTATGCACAGTTATTACAATACAGTTGCACAAGACATTACAGGAACATAGTGTGTGTGTTCACACTGACATGTATGGCAACATGTAGTTCACTTTAAGTACATGCATCATGCATCCAAAATGTCCAAAAAAGATCGGTTTAAAACAATTGAAACTTCTCATCCTACACGTTTGCCATCTTGGTAATGTAGCAAAAGTGTAGATCTGGAATCCACAGACTATGCCTATGAGTATACTGTGTACTACATGTGAGTACTGTAAGTATCCACTTTGAGACGCTGCACCAATCTCTCACTGACCTTGAGTTTCTTCAGCTGAGTCTCTTTTTTGTCTCTGTCCGACCTCCGATGATGTCTGAGCTTCGCCACCTTCTCCAGCTCCTCCAGCCACTGGGCCAGGCTTAGGAACCTTTGGCCCATCTGCCTCAGTCTGGTCAGCGTCGCCCTCAGCTGGGCCTGGGTCTCCTCCAGGCGACCCTGGTAGGCCCCCCACTCTCTCTGAGCAGTGTCCAGGGCTCGGTCCTCGATCTGTGGGATTCCCCAGGGGATCACCCTCTCTCTGCTGGTCAGCACAGAGGAGAGCAGAGACTGGCCGTGTGAGCAGTGATCCTGCAGGAGCTGTGAGAGGAAGAAGATGGAAGCTTTCTTTTACACTTGTACACTGTTTATGGAGATTACATCACACACTACAATCCACAGTATTAGTACCTGTAGCTGTTGCAGTGTGTTCTCGATTGTATCCCCGTTTCCCTCTCGGTGGGTCAAGGAGGCCAGAGAAGCCTGTTCCTGCTCCAGCCAGTCTTCAAACACATGTAGCTCCCTTTGATATTCCTGGTGGACCAGCACCAGACTCTTGGCCTTACCAACTGCATTCTGCAAGATGGCAGATTGGAGACGTTAGCGTAACCAGTTCAATATTACAGGTGCACATGTCATTTCTGTATATATAACTGAAAATTTAGCTATAATTGTGTTTGGACATCATGATGTAATGATGTTAAAACAAAACAAAGTATTTAAAGGTTTGTCTTTGACTTTAAAAAACAAAACTGTACAATGGGTCACACTCGCTGGGATAATTGTGTGTGGATTTAATTGCTATTTATGGAGCGACATGGAGTGGGCGTTCAGAGAAACATTTTCACAACAATCATCCATTATGCAAATGCATGCAGAGGCAAAAAAATGAAACCATATGTTGAGGGGACGTACCTTGGCCTTTTCTTTCAGAGCGTTGTATCGACACTGCAGCTGCTGCACTTCCTGCTGGGTAGTGTAGTGTTCAGCCATGTTGGACCCCTTTGTGGCAATGGTCTCCAGAGGACTGTTGTGGCTCAGTACTTCCTCATAGAGGAGCTGGAATGAATAAGAACACGTGCGCACACTTGCTGCAGTTTATCCATTTCCACTGGGAGGCTCTGGGGTATAAATGTCTGCAGCTCCGGTAGAGTTTAATCTTAAAGTTATTGTCAGCAGGATGTGATACCTTGGTCTTTCCCAGGTTTGCGGTCTTGTCTCTCATCTCCGAGTACTGTCTGTCCGAGCAGCTCAGTGTCTCCTCCACACGGTCCATCCACAACACAAACTGACCCACGTCCTCCTGATAGCTGGTCCACTGCGACAGAGCGCCCTCCAGTTGACTGTGACCACCAACATAATGACATTAACACAGGCAACAGACAGAAAAACACACACACACACACACGTGTATTCTATACGCCCCGACAGTTAAATTCAATTGTCCCTTTCAACTAACTGGGATCCATCAAGAGAAACCAGACAGTTCCCAGCCCCAATTATCAACTGCGTGACAGATTGATCAGTTCATGATCACAACCTTTTGCACTGAATGGAGGCGAAGAGCAGGGAATCCCACGAGTCCTTGAGGTCCTGGATCTGTTTGCGAATCACCGGGACGCCCTCGACAGAAGTGTTTCTCTGGACCGCTTCTCCCCGCGTCAGCAGCATCTTCAGCTGGATCTCTCTCTCCTGGCGAGCAGAGAGCAAGGCCTGCAGAGAGAGACAAGGGATAACACCTGAGATAAAAAAATGAATAATTGGGTTTTGTTTTCTGGACAAAAGATTAATTCAATGTAGCCTTATTTGATCTTATTTCAAATATCTAAATACAATTTCCTTTTCTGCACCACCAGATTTCCCTGTTGACTGGATGCTTTTTGTACTGTACATGTATTTGAATCTGGAGAAGACATGGATACTTTTTTTTGACTATATTCTTTCATGGGATTCCGCACCCATGTTCTTCCCCCACCTACCTCCAGCTGTAACATCCGGTCCTCCAGCACGCCCTTGTCAGTGGTGGCGGAGATGCAGGTGCTGAGGACCTGCTGAGCTTCACACACCCAATCCTGCAGCTCTTTAAGACCCTGAGAGAAGAGGCGGTGTTCCCCTACGATCCGTTCAATCCTGGAGGCTTTGTCCTTTAGAGAAATGGTAACACAGCCCTGTTAACACACTCTACAAGTCAAAGATTGGTTATCATCTGCACTGAGTTGAATGATAAGAACACAACTGTGTGTTCCAGATCATAAAAATAAGGTCTTCATATTGGTCTGTTTGTAAAATCAAGTCTTTTTTTCTCACAGGCATCTCTGGAGACTTTCCCAACCCCACAACTCTGCACACACACACACACACACACACACACACACACACAATCATCACTTGTACATCTTCAACATCTGTGTAACGGTAACGTGGAGAAAGGCAGAGCCAGAATCACAATCGACGAGGGGCAATTTTAAATGATTTCATTCCTGTTTCCATGTCTGGCAGGGAAGGGGACCTAAAAATAGCTCTCCACTATTTAGCCGGCAAAGTAAATAAATCCCATTCATCACTGTTGGGGCACTCTCATTGTCCTGTGGTAAGAGGAAGGCGCTTCTCGGCCTGTGTTATGTTTAGTTCTAGGCTGTATCAAATAACTCACGTTGAGTGTGACCGATCTAATGACAGCTTCAGAAAGGTCAGATCCTCGAGCACTGACACATTTCAGCCCTGGCATTTTGAAAGTGCTTAACTGCAGAAAGCTAAGCTCAACAGCCTTGGCCTTTTTTTTTATGTTGATGAGGCCACGACCATGAAGACATGTTGCAAGTGAAAAATAGATACTCAGGTAAATTACTCTGAATATGGAAATTGTTCTCCAGAGGAGTATTTTCACCTGAGGCAAGCCGAATACAGCAGCCATGACTGATGTGCAACTATAGGAAAAAGTGCATGACACAACAAATTACACAGAACGACAGTGAGCAGCATGAGAACAGCAGGCTGCATAGTTTTACCACAAACAGAGAACATGAATCGAGCAAGGCACATTTCAGCTTGCCGCAGCGTTTCTGGGAAAGAAACATAGATAAAAAGGACAAGAAAGTGAGGCACAGGGTTAGGAGGTGGGGACAGTGTTACCTTGGTTAAGTTGCTGAGGGCTAGGTACTGTGCAGACAACTGGGAAACACGGTGGACAAAGCCCTTTCCAGCCGCTTGTCCCTCCCAGAGACGATGGGCGCTTTCCCTCAGCCTGCCCAGCTCTGCCTCCTGACTGGCTATCTCTTCCAGAACACACTGGTCCGATAGAAGACAGGAGGAGGAGGAGGAGGAGGAGGAAAAATGGAGATGAAGGAGCAGTAGGATGTCGGGGAGCACAGTTGGAGCGTGCAGGGTTAAAGGTGAAAGATATGGAGAGGATGGTTGTGGGATGACAAAAGACAAGTGGTGTGGAGACAGATAGAAGGAGATGTGAGAGGCACAGGGGGGGGGGGTACAGGGTTGGGTTAACATGGCACAAAGACAGACAGAAGAACGAGAGCACGTCAAAATACACGCATGAAGACGAGGGAAAAGAACATTGTCAAAAAGAGCATCAGCAGTATTTCTCTTGATGTTTCTTTTTTTAAATAGAAACAGGGTTATTCAGTGAGACGGCACCGAACAGGGCGCGGAGACGAGCCTGATAAAAACACCGCACACTCTACACAGTATCTGAAAAAGGTAAAGAGGATTTTTGCCAACACAGGCTCAGACACTGAAGCCTGCTTGTACTGTATTGTACTTCAGGTGCTAGGGGGGGGGGGAAATGTAATTGCTTGCAGGGCCAGACAAAAGGCGACCAGGAGAAGTGCTACAGCGGGCGACAGAGTCAATACAAAAATAGCAACAATGATAAGGGCAGAGCTTTGAGATGAGCTTGATATTTTTTTTTTTTCTGTCTCTCTTTTGTCAGTTTTATCTTTTTAACGCTCCGTGCCTCTCTTCCCTTTTTTTTTTTTCTCTCTGCCAGACACGGCCGAGACGCTGTTATCGCATCCTGAAAAGAGCCTTTTAGCCACGCTGCGCTTCAGCTGCGACAGAGGGAGAATTAATTAGATTTCTGGACTCTTCCTCTGACTATTGTGTCAAGACGCTGCTCTATTTTGATCCAGTGGTGCTCAACAAATGTAATTAGGTCCTTCTCTTTTCCCAGCCGATTTCAGATTGTACTTCAGGGATCCGTATCTGATGGAGAGCCACAACTATTTAGTGTCCTTGGAAAATCGACTTAATATTCAATTTATGCCACGGTTTACTTGAGTTAAGAGAGGAAATGAGGGGATGTCCATGACAGCAGCTGACAGGAGAACTGTAGAGGCGTGCTCTCAGTGTGACATGATGTGATTTAAAGGACAATGGATCCTAAAGGATGGATGAAGATATCCTAATAAAGCGCAAATCGTATTGCTTTGAGAGTGGCTTTAAAATAATGTGAAACTAACAGATGGCCTCATTATTAGCCTCAGTAATTACAGGAGAAATGCAATAGAAATGTGAGGGATACTGTGAGGAATGCAGGTTAATGCTCCTCAGATAGAGACGAGTCAGATACAGTTTCTCAAAGTACCTGTAGTTTGCTGAGCTCCTGCTTCTTGGCTGGAAGGTCGTGGAGCCGAGCGCTGCTCTCCTGAACTCTGACCTCTGTGCTGTTCAGCCAATCCTGCAGAGGTTCAGCACTGGCCTCGAACTCTGTCATCTGGGACTGCAGGTTCTGGAAATATGATATACCTCATTTCAAATATGATATATAACTTGTCAAATACAACTAGAAAAAAGGTATTTGCTTGATAAAGTAGGGATTTATTCATCACACTGTCAGATCTTAGTCCTATATCAAATACAGCTCAATGTTTCTATATGTGGACCCACTGAATTAGGGTCATTAACAATTAATCAAATTAAACCAAAATACCAAAACACTTTGAACACTTTGTGTGCGTAAATAAACTGTGTAATTAAAGAGATAGACAAACATAATCATACTGAATACAAATACTACGTCTGCATTCATTTAAAATCCACAAGAGAGTTAACCTTAACCTTTATTTTACCATACAGCCCCTCTGAGATCCAAGTCTTCTCTTTCAGAGCACAGAGAAAAGCAACATGGAAATAAGAGTAAGTGTGAACGAACCTTAAGTGCCTCCTCCCTCATCTGCAGGTTATTCATCAGGCTCTTCCAGTCGTCCCGCGCATTTGCCACTTTGGCCTTGAGCCCCTCCACTCTCTCCCTGGACACCACGGCCATCAACAGCTCTCCACTGGCTCCCACTGTACTCAGCCTGGCCTGGCCATGTTCCCTGTCACTCAGGAACTCCTGTGGGGATTCGCAGACAAAGACAAAAGGAGCTGAGTCTATTTAACACATGCACGCACATAAAGGGAGGAGGCTGGGAAAGTTAAAGGAGGTGAAAATAGAAAAGACCCCCGAATGGCAACCTGAAATGTCTTTTTGTCTTCTCTTGTGATGCAATGGCTTATGGGTAACTGAAATCCATACGGCTATAGACACAGATCATTTGTTGGTGTCGCAGATTAAATAGCAGTAATTACACCGAGTCATTACCAATTCCATATGCGTGGGCAGGAGAAGGGGCCTGACCCAGGGAGGCAATCACATATAAGGAAAGGCAGTGAGCCTGAAATGTGTTGGTTTTTACACACGCCCACAATACACACACACACACACACCAAAACCTACCCCCCCTCAGAGCTGAGTCGATGACAGTAGCGCAGCAGGGACCACTCCACCATCTGTGCAGTCAGCACATCACTTACGCACGCTACAACTACATACACACACACACACTTAGTACAGTACAGCCACACACAGAAAGTCTCTCTTCATCCGCCTTTCTCTTCTCTTTCTCTCCTACGTCCATTCAACGTCTTTTTCACACTTACCGCCGTTCTGCGTCTGCCATGTGTAACTGTACACCACCAATTAACTGTGACACAATGGATGCCCCCGCCCCTCCCACTCCAGCCCTCCTGGAGGTCAGCCATGTGGAAACATTGTTCTACATTCCTCACCAAGTCAATAATAAATAAAACATGACCGCCTCCGTGTTTCCCTTTCCCTCTGCAGCCATACACTCCACGACAGTCTCTCTCATTCTCAAAAATGGAGCAGAAACTTCTGAAGAAACAACACGAAAACTCTTTTATAATATCAGAAAATGATATCTTCCGATAAACCAATGTTATTTTATCGTTGTCAACTGAATGTTTTGCTGACAACATGTCATAACTGAACCAAACTCTAAAATCTGTTGGAATAAAATCCACGTCTGTGCTTTACAAGTGTGGATTATAAGACCCAGCTCACTGCGGGGGAACCACAATTCCTCGGTGGTAGCGTGGTGGTCGTCGTGGTCAGGTGTCTGAGAGGTAATTAAGTGTCTGGTGCACGGATGTGGGGACGTCCACCTTAACTGACAGGCACCTGACTCTGAGCCAGGGTCCCGGGGTGCTCTAAAGAGGCTGCCAGACTGTCACACCTGCCAGATTCCCAGAAAAGACACAGAGCGCCCTCAGAAAGAGAGACACACAAGATATTTCTGAAGAGAATGGCAGAGAGACCCCGCTGTGGACCTCTCTCTTCTCCCTCTTGGAATTGTGCCCACTCTCGTCTCATCCAGCCCACGGCAGGTCCCGCCTCTACTACAAGCCCACCAGAGGACAGTCGACAGAGTGCCTGTCAATACCGACATCCCCCTTGAGCAATCTTCCATTTAAAGAGGAAAGATTTTTTTCCGACGACTTGATTGTTTCCCTTTTAGCAGAGTCTTTTTTTGGAAACAAAGTTTGTCTAGCTAGCTCGACAAATGCACGCATGAAATATTCAGACACTGCTCTGGTTTATAATTAGCAACTGTGGATTTAGCGTGGACCCAAACGTGGGAGGATTTAAAGCTTCTCAAGGAGCAGTTGAGGTCCTGAGGCAGAAGAAGATGAAAAGAATTTCAGGACAAACGTTCGCTGATTTCATTCTCTCAACAGGCTAAAAGCTCTTGGTTATGTAAGTGAGTAAACTACACTTCCTTAACGTCACTGTCAACAGCTTCTTACTCTCAGCTGAGATTATGAATGAGTATTATGTGGAAACAACTTCAGAGGAATACAGCAAGATTATTACAAATTTAATAAATTCCTATTAATATTCAGCAACATTTCAGTGAACATACATTCTACTACTTTCTTTTCCGAATTCATATAACAAACATTTGATTAAACACACAGCAGGCGACGTCCTTCATATTTCCAGCAGGAATGAATTGAAATCAAATGCAGTCGTAGCTGAATGCATGGATTTAAGTGGGATTTCCAAGTGACATCCACAACATCAGGTGCAACAACATCCTTATTAAGACTGCACACGACCAACACTTTATATCACCAATGTTTTCAGGATAACATAAGAATTTCACAGGGGTCCACTATCAAAACAGATCGGTTACCTGGATCCTCTGCAGAGCGACGGAGGCCTCTGTGACACTCTGTGGCACATCAAAGCATTTGGCGGTGCTGATTTTGGCGTTGACCAACCACTGCTGGAAATCCCTCAGGGCCGTGCGGAACCGCTGCTCCAACAAGCGCTCCTTGTTCTGACATTCTCTGGAGGCTCGCAGACTCAGACTGGGGGGAGACAAGAAAAAGGGAGAGAGACGGATTTAACATGTTGTTCACGCATTCAATTCCACCTCAGGGAACAAACAAAGAAAGAAAGGGGTTACAACCAGGGCGAGCGCTTGCCGTCCACTGCCCACGTGGTCAACACAACAAAGAGCGTGCGAGAGCAGATGCTCGGATACGTGTGTACTGTCCAGGCGTCGTGGTGGAGGAGATGAGCAGCAGTGAGAACGGTGGAGAGATGGCAAAGTGGGCGAAGTGGAAGGAATGAGTGTCGGGGGGGGGCAAAGAGGCAGAGCGGGGGGGATGGTGTGGTGGGGTACAGTGTGAGGGGGGGGTGGGGGGTTGAGAGGCAACATATGAGAGGGGCGAGAGTTCGCAGGGGCGACAAGGTGGACGGAATGAGGGATGACAGGGTGATGCTGTGAGAAAAAGGGAGCGATAGAAAGGATGTGGCAGGGATACATAATGTGAGAGGTTACAGGGGGGGGGGGGACTAATACATACATCAACACTGGGCGATTGAAGAATACCCAGACCTCCATTTTAATAACAGAACTTCACTCTTTCTTTTCACCTCCCTACACAGAGGCCATTTGAACGAGGGATTACAACACATTGGTTAACAATCGCTGTCTGCAGAAGAAAAGCCTTAATTGCACTGACAGTTAATTGCAGGCACAATGCAACTGTGTCAGATTCAGACTAAATCCCCGTGATCTGGGTTGGGTCTCGTAAACAGTGGGTAGCAGGCGAAGGTCAAAGGCAAAGAAGGGGGTGGGGGGGTGGAAGAAGAGAGGGAAAGGATGGCATCGGGGAAACAAGGTGCACAGCTGTTTAAGCAAGTTGCTGTCGAGTTGCTGTCAGACAGGAAAGGAAAAAACAGGTCAATCTCACACACACACACACACACACACACACACACACACACACACACACACATACACACACACACACAGAAACACACACACACAGACCCACACAAACACACAAACACACACACACACACACACACACACACACACACAGACACACACTCACACACACACACACACGGACCCACACACAGACACACACAAACACACACACACACACAGACACACACACAAAAAAACACGCACACACGCACGCACGCACACACACACACACACACACACACACACACACACACACACACACACACACACACGGCCTACTACTGCAGCGCACAAAAAAACACACACTTCAACGGACACAGACATATACACGTAAACACCCTGGAGTTTTAATGATGCGATGAGGGCATGAAGGGTAACACGGGGGGGAGAGCGCGAGTGTGGAAGAAGCACTTTTTTTCTGCTGTGACAGACAAAATATGGCATGTGCTATGAAGAGGAGGGGCGGGAGGGAGTGGCTGCCCCTTTTCCTCCTCTATCTATTCCCACTTTTCCACCCGTCTCTCTTCTCTCTGCAGTGCATCATTCAGGACAGGTGCAAGGAGAGCACGCCGGCCAAGTCTACCACAGGCTGAACAGCCATGTGGACGAGGAAGAGACCGTTAGCGATCAGCCACCGAAGCCAACGAACCGCCAGCGTCTCTCCAACGAGTTAACCTCACTCAGGTTCTCTGCCAAAAGACGTTAGTCACAGTGCTTCATCACACGGGTCTGTGCAATCTCCAAAACTACAATGAGCAACACACATGTGAAGTAGATAAACTGTGCTGCCGTGGTTCATACTTGTGTATGCATGTGCTGAATGTGTGTTGTTGTTGTGTTGTACGCAGTTGTCCTTTTGAAAAAAGCACTCCACAGTGTGTTCAGAGACAAGGACGAAAGGAACACAGGCTCACTAGATGCTTCAGCAGCAGGCGATTACAACTCACTGAAGGCAGGCACCATATCAGCATGAAAACTAAACATTAACCCGATGTCTCTTCTCTCTGAATCTTTTTTAGCCGAGCAGATAATTCAAGCGGAGAAGGACACAAACTGAAATAAACGGAGTGAACAAGCAGATGAAGGGAAGATGGTCACATGTTGCTTAGCAACTGGTGGCTCTGGTGCGCTCTGTAACCTTTCACCTTTGTCTGGCTGACACATGTCACAAATATGTGTGAGATGGAGACACGCACACATGATGCCACAGTGTAAACAGATCTTGGTCCCCAAAACATCAGCAATACCTGGACAACACACACACACACGCACACACACACACACACACACACAATAGTAATGACGCTATACTATGATGATACTATAAATCATCTCATCAACTTTGAAATAAATCACGCAATTATGCAAAGCAGCTGTTTTGTAGTGTAAAAATAACTTTCAGAACTTTTATCAGCGACAGCTGATTGCAGAATACGAGAACAATCACCATCATGTCATCCTGATATAAACTGGCTGAAAGTCAATAAAAGACATAATCAAGTTATTTCCAAGCGTCGGCCAATAAATCTCAAATCAAATTTCAAATCCACATAATAAAAACACACACACAACACGCTGTTCGGTTCAGCAGAACGATTCCTCTCACCTGTTGTGCTGTTTGATGACCGCCGTGACTCGGTCCGACTGGGTTCCCAGGTCTCTGGAGTATCGCACCAGGTCGTTCAGCTGGACTTTCAACTTCTCCGCCATCGGCTCTGCGCTCTGCAAACCCTCCAGTGTATCCTGAACGACACACAAACACACACACACCAGCTGGCTCAGTGTACATGTACTGTATGTGTGTGTGCGTGTGTGTGTCAAGAGGAGACAAACACCCAATGGATCTGAATGACACCCTCCGATCAGGGCACTCACATTCCTATTCACACCCTGGCTGGGTTCTTCTCCCTCTTCTCACATGCACACACACTAACACCGGCTCAGGCTCATACTCACACGGCCGCTCGTACAGAAGCATTTCTGTTCTCTTCTCTTCGCCGAGTGTGGCAGGAAGGAGCCGTGGATAACGTTCTCCCGCTCTCCTCACATTCTGCACGCACGCTGTCATGAAATCCTGTCCCATGAAATATGTACAAGCTCTCTCTCTCTCTCTTTCCCTCCCTCTCTCACTGACTCTCTCTCACTCGCTCTCTATCTCTCAGCCGTATGACCAATAAACAACCCTCCCGCCCTCCCCATTCTCATGCACTCGTTGCTCTGCACTCCCTCTCCTCCTCTTCCCTCCCTCCTCCTATCACTCCACTACTTGCTCTACCCCTCCTATCGCCTCCTCCTCTCCCCTCCCTCCTCCCTCAGCTTTCGACTTATTCCCTCTCAGATGTTTTTTTTTTTTCTTCTCCTCCTCCTTCTCACTCTCACACGCTCTGTCCCCGCGGAATTCAGCTGTCAGCCCCCGCAGATGCAGGACCGGTTCAAACACACACACAAGTGGGTGCGTAACGAAAACAAGGCTGGACACAGGAAACAGGCAGAAGGAGGAGAGAGAAGAGGAGGGTGGGGGGGGATGGGGGGGAGACTCCTCCTCTGCTTCTATGACAGGGCCAAATTGAGGGAAACCAAACGAAGGCATGGCCACTGTAAACATCCTTTGGAGGTTAGAGACAGAACAGCATGGGGGGGGGGGGGGGGGCAGGGGCATCTAAGAAACAAACCCTGACACTGAGCGAGACATGGCTGCACACTTCAGACAAGAGAAAATGACAGAGGAGAATAAGGGAAGGGGTTTGGGGAGGGCGAGATAATGAAAAATAATGGCAAAAAAAACAAAAGGAGGAGGGGCAGAGGGGACAGAAGAGAGAGGGAGAGAGAGAATGAGCAGAAACTGCGGGAAAGTGATGGGATTGGAGCTGTCACTCCTTCGTCATCCCAGTAAAGCTGTTTACAAACTAATCTGTTTTTAGGATTTACAAATAGAATGGATAATTACGGAGAGAGAGAGAGAGAAAGCAAAGCTGCATGCAGAGGATGTATGTCCGCACAATGTGTGTGTGTACGCATGTGTGTGTCTGTGGGTACTTTCAATTATACAACGATAATCACCTTCTCTAAAACTAACACAGCGCTGCTCAGTGGCCCCCAGTCAGCTGTTACACATCACAATTCTCCAATCAACACAAACACATGATTTTTAATATTAATTATTTTCTACATTGCCTATTGTGGGCAGATGAGCAGTGAATTGTTTAGACAATATGCTGCCATTTATTTAAATCCCATGCTACTGTACCTTCGCCAGCTGCCATCCATCCACTGCTTCCTCGCCGTTGCTCCGCCCCTCAGCTTTCATCAGCTCCTGGCTCCACCCCCTCAGCCGTCCGTCAAACTCTTTCAACTCATCCTCCAGTCGGGCGGTCAGGCGGTCGTACGCCTCCTCCGAAGCCGCAGCAGCCGCCAGGGCCCCTTCCAGGCCGTCCCGGGCCCTCAGGGCGGCCCCCTCCCACTGCTCCAGAGCCTGTGACAGCGCCCCCAGCTGACGGTCCATGGCCTCGCAGCCGCCCGCCGCCGTGTGCTCGGCCGTGGTCGCCGCACTCCGACGCACGCGGCTGAGGCGCTCTCGGCCCTCCAGTAATCGACACTCCACACGCTCCTGATGAGAGATAGGGAGGGAAGAGAGGAGACAAAGTTGCTACGGAAACTGTGGCTACGGAAACTGCAACCCCTGGATGTGATGTTGATGCTATTTAAAGCTGCCTATAGTCTCTCTTGCATGCTGTACGTCCCCCTGCCTCATCACTTTCTACCTGTAATTCTTTGATTCTGTCTTCACACCATTGGTTCACACTTCCTGTATTTTCATTTGCTATCTCAGTATTCTCTCTCTTTTGCTAATTTCATCCTCCGTCTCCATCTTTCCACGCCTCCGTCGCTCGTTCTGTGTGGAAAGCTAGCACTTGGAAGGTAGAGGGTGTGAATAGCAAACACTTGAGAAGGATGTGTCAGCAGCGAGCTGATTGAGGGATTAGAAAGAGAGAATCAGATCTCTCCATGTGGGCGGAAGGATATGAACATTAACCTTGAGAAGATAAATGGAAAATTAAAATTGTGCAGGTAGCCTGTGTACACAATTATGTTTCCTCCTTCACTGCAATGGCTTAACAAACACACATCTATTATTGGATAATTAGGGCCCATGTGTGAAATTCAAATGCAAATCAATATCTCCTCACGTGTTTTGTCTCCTGTGTAATTAGAGAATTATTGAGCAGGGAAAAGCTCAGGTATTTATTTCCCTGCGCCTTTTTTAAAACTTGTTCTTTTACACCAGCAGATCGGCAGTGAAAATGTGCCAGGAGGGATTGAGATATTTGGCTGCGATATGGAAACAAACTGAGAACCAATTCCAATTCCCTCCATAGTTTTCTCTCCTTCATAGCAGGAGCCAGTTAAGATTGGATGGGTTCAGATAATTCAGCCGTCAGTTACCTTAGCAACAGATGATACATATAATAGCTTGAAACGCTGTGAATTCACATCACACATCCCTGAGGCATGCTTACAGCAGACATCCAGAACGTGTTCATTTAAAAGAACAGGCGTTACACTTGTCATACATAACATACACTGTAACATCTTTGAACAACACTGGGTTGAATTGTTATTCTGATGTTCTCTGGTTTGAGCAATACTAACAGATATGAGAGGTAATCATTTTCTATGTTAATATGTAATTAGCGCCTACAGTGATTTTAATACATCATCCTGTAAAATGGTCAACGAACAAACTGTATGAACATGGAGTGCTGGTGATGGTTAATGTTTGTAGGTGTCACTCCAGCTTACCCTCACTTCGGACAGTTTCTTTTTGATACAGGAAGAGTCTCCTGATGTATCAGACCAATGCTGCAGCTCCTCTCCTGCAGTCATCAGCCAATCTGTGAGCTCCCTCACGGCCTCCAGGTATTCTTGGTGTTCCAACACCACGGCCTGCGCAAGATGCACTCTCTCCTACACAACCAGCACAAACTGTTTAGATCATTCTCTGGAAACACAATGCTACCAAAAATGCTTCAGTGAGCAAAAATAGGTAAAATATTTATTTTCTATCAATACCAAACGATAAATGAACATCTTCCGTACCTCCACCAAAGCCGTGAGGTCGTCAAACTGCGCCTGCGGCTGTGTCCGAGCGCCATGGTTAAAGCCGGCGTCACCAGTCTTCTTGAAAAGTTCCCTGGCTTTCTCCTCCAGGCTGGTCAATGCACCCTGGTGGTCTTCCAGGTCGGCCAGCAGGGCTCTGAGTCTCTCGAGCTGAGAGGCCTTCTCTCTGGGCCCAGGCTGCGGATTGAGCGGGCCGCCCACCTCCCGCTCGACAGCCTCCATCCAGCAGCGCAGCTGGGCAGCACTGTCCAGGTACCCCCCCCACTGTGTCACGGTCCACTCCAGTCGACTGAAGAGGAGACAACAGATCCATGCGTCAGACTGACTGGCACACAAGAGTTATACAGTTTGAATTAACAGAAAAATTTACAAATGCACAAGTAATCTGGTTGTTTTACAGATCATTCTCCAGACAAAACATACTCTGTGCCTTTATTCTCTCCCTTGTATTCAAGTACAAAGTCTGTTTAAATTGTAGACCTATGCTATGGCTGAGGACCAAATAATCAGTAATACTGGCTGATAATATTTCTCCCCTTTTATCAGGGGGTTCAAACACACATGGACGCAGATACACACCCATAATTTCCCTTGCCATCTGTTACCCCCACATGTACAAATAACGCCAATATCCACACACTCACACACACACCTCCATTTCACCTGCTGCCCCTCGCCTCCTGTCATCCTTCTCTATTTAACATATAAACACAGCCCATGTGTGACCCACTGTTTGCTATCTGCTATTTAGTCCTTAATGAGATCAATTATTTTTCTTGGAGTGGCCATGATTGCTCAATTACACACACAAACATTGTCCCACACACACACACACACACACACACACACACACACACACACGCACACGCACACGCACACGCACACGCACACACACATCAATCAATCAATCAGAGTTACAAAATGAGACAAATACTTCTCATTATGTATTTAACCTAATGGTAATTGATGGTATTGAGACATCAATCTATCATGATAAAACCATCAGGTTCCCTGGAGAGGATTTTTTTGGCAAAGAGCTAAATGGCCACGAATGTTCAGGAGTAAATTATTTAGCTAAAAAACATTTGAAAAAATGGCTGAATAACAATATGTTTACAGCTGAATATATACTGTTTACTTATATATTCGTTTACCTGTGGCAACTCATGGCGGTCACAAGCAACGTGGCCCAGGCATCCTCCACTTCCTGAAGCTGAGAGCGGACCACTTCCTGTCCGGCTGCCCCATAGCTGCGCAGGGCCAACTCACACTTACCCATCGCCATATTCAGCTTGACTTCCCCCTCACCCTTCAAAAGCAGGATGTCCTGTGCAAACAGAACGGGGTCACACACTGTATTCAACTTTGGAACCAGATTTAGACATCAGAAGTTTGGAGGAGAAAACTTTCTCATGTCAACAGCCCCCTCTTGTGTTCAACTAAAATAGAAGTGTGGAACAAAAACCCTAATAGAGTAAAATGATGAAAAGCTGAAATTCTAATCCAATAACTGAAGTCACGAAATAAATCTGCTAGTTGTTCTTTGCATGTGTGATAATAAATAAATTGTGTAGCCTCATTTACAGAGGCTGGGGCTGAATCACACAACACTATTCCAGCAACAGGGGCTTGCTAACAGGAAATGAGGAGAGTGGGGGAACCTTGTCCTAGCGGAGAAGGTAGGATACTTATCAAGCAGGTACCAGTGTCATATTAATGTATCTGACAACTTTAAATTACTTTTTCAAAGATATACAGGATCCATTTCAACTGTATAACACTTCATGGGACTTGTAGGTAAATGTAGTCTACCAGCCAACCCCCCTCTCACCTGCACGGTCTCCAGCCTCTGCTCCAACTGCTCTTTGGTGCCCATCGTGCTGTCCACTGTACCCAGTCTCTCCTGGATCTCCTCCAGCCAGGCCCAAACTCCCTGGAGTGTCTCTCCAAAGGCCTGACTCTCCTGGCAGCCTCGCAGCTTCTCCCTGGCTTCCTTCAGCAGAGCTTGGAGCTCCATCTGGAGCTGGCCTGTCACTCTGACCTCTCCTCCTGACCCACGGCCTGCTTCAGACAGAGACTGGGCCTCCTGGCAGACACGCTCAATGGAGACCCTTGCAAGAGAGTAACGTATGTTATTGTTCAGAATAGTTCACAGCTGATGCTCTAGTATGTATAACATACCACCCACACCCACATTTACATATACATGCACATACCTTCTTGCTAGAAGCTCCTTATGGAGGTTTTCCATCCTCTCCAGCTCTTCAGTGGTGTCAGGGGCTCCGTGCTGGCTCTCCTCCCCAAAAACAGGCTCTCTCTTGAGGCTGAGCCCCATCTGCTTCAGCCAGTCTCTTATACCCTCCACACAAGTATCAAAGCTGTAATGAGAGGGATGGGAATGCAAAGTAAATTCACATTTTCCTGAAATTCCTTTACACAAATATATTACGTTACAAGAGTGACAACTCACTTTTCCAGAAGATCAATAGTCTCCTCCAGGTCTCGTCGGCTCTGAGAACAGCTGCTCAGGTAGTTCCTCCACTCCCTCTTGCAGGAGGAGAGATGCTCCTGGACCTGTGATGCTCCAGCTTTGGGGAGGTGGAGTTGCAGCCTCTCGGCCTCCTCACAAACCTGAGAGAGACGCTCCTCGTGTTCTGGCGTCTGCTCGACTGACACCTGTGCATGTAAGTAACTCACATGAAAGATCTAGATTTGAAAGAATCTTCACGTAGGTAACATATGCTTCTTCTCAATGATTATACAGGAAAGTATTCATTTAATATTTTATATGATCAAATTATGTCTTGCATTAATCTGTCAATGTACCTTGATCCTTTGTAGCTTGGATCCGAGGACGGCAACATCTCCTGATTGGTTTGAACATTCTTTCAGCTCCAACTTTAGATCCGCCAGCCAGGAGTGGAAGCCCTGGACGAGCTCTGCTTTCGAGGGAGAGAAGGAACCAGTGAAACGACGGAAAAATATGATGGTGAGTTGAGGAAAAATCGGTGCTTGTTCAAATGAAAGCAGAGAAGATTTCAAACTGAAGGAACCAGAAGTAGGAGAGCGAGAAGAGGAGTTGTTTTCAGACAGATGGGAAGTGTGGGCGTGTCCGTGTTGTGCAGCGCCTGGTTGCCTTGGCAACAGGCCAGAAATTACTCCCTCGAGAGCGGATGTGTCGAGAGCGACATTACTCTGTGAGGCACAGGTGTGTGTCTGAGCAATGAGAGCGCACCAGTGTACCAGGCAGTGTGTGTGTATGCAGTGTGGGTTGTACTGGGCGGATTGAGTGTGCTCTGGGGAAAGATGGAGGATAATCAACACTAAATCTGTTGCACCACTAACACGAATAAATGACAGTGCACCATGTAGTTGTGTTTCATTGGGCGATTATGAGATTTTAAGTGTTATTAAATTCCTAATCTCTCCTTATCAGGGAGTAATTTATAGTGGCTAGCTTCAGGAACAGGACACGTTATCCAGACAAATTCAGTATCAAACTATTAAGCTACCTGAGAACAAATGGCAACAATACACTTAGCCAACATGCCTGTATTTACACCTAACCAGCATGAAAAACACTTTACTAAAAGATACTACTCCTGTATCTTACCGTTGAAGTGAAGCTGTAGCTCGTCTTGCAGGTTGCCCCTGGTCTTGGCACAGCGCTGAGCCACAGCCTCCGTGCGCTTGGCGATGGAGGTGAGGTCAGAGGAGAGGAGGGACAGCTCCTGGGAGGGATGCGACCTGCACAGGGCAGTCAGGGCATCTCGAGCCGAGTCCATGTCGGCCCTCTGATGCTGCACAGTGCTCTGCAGGTCCTTTCAATGTAGAGCAGTGACAAAGGGTTTCTTAGAAGTATTTACCGAATACAGGGCAGGTGATCGGAATTAGATTTTGGAAGTAGTGTTGTTTAAATTAAACTTTATTGCTTTTCTGTTTACAAAGGTACAAAAGAAGTAGCTTTGCATCATAATTTGAATAGTGTATATCTATGTTAATGTGTCCTTGTGTAGTGAATGATTGGTGTTAGTATAACAATACAATAGACTGTGTAGTTTTTTGTGGTGTATTACATTTCTATTATTGCTACATATAGTTCTTGAATTTCTGTGTTATTGTGCCACAATGAAGTAAAGGACAGTATTTTTTTACCTTGACTGTACCAATGTCTTCAGGGGAGGTCGCTTCAGTGAGGTCAGATAAGGAGCCCTCAACCGCCTCCAGCCGCTCGTCCATCTGGGACATGAGGTCCTCAAGTCGCTGCTTTTGGAAAGTGAAGTAGGTCAGAGTGTGTTTGGCCTGGTTGTACGCCTCCTGAGCATGGGCCATCTTCTTCCGCAGGTCTGACTCCAGGACCTGGTTCAATAAAGACATTAAAGCAGCATTATACGAGCAAAGCAGATATAGACAACATGCAAGAAGGCAAGAGAATGGTGACTTTAAATGACTGGACAGCATCAACATGTTGATTAAATGGCAAGAAAATTATGTGTTTTGTGGAATTGTGCGTCCTTTGGTGCAAGTTTATACACTGTTTGTATACAATGTATATACAAGTTCATCTTTAATGTTGTTCCTGTGACTAGAAAACACACAAATGTCTTTAGAAATATTATTTTTGCCTCATGCAACAAAAATTTTAAAGGTAAATCAGACTTAGGGAAACCTTAACTTGTAAAATACTCAACCAGACAACAAAACGCAGCTGTAAACACTAAAACATCATTGCATTACATCAGATCCTTGGTGAAATACTATCCCTGGCCTAAAGAACAAGATAAAAAAAATCTTTTGCAATAATAAATCTCTCTCCTGCACCGTATCCACCTGAATTTGTAACGGGGTTTCCTGCAGTTTGGCTCGCTCCTTCAGCGCTGTCACTCTTTCCTGCAGGGCATCAAGCTTCTGCTCCTTCTTCTCAACCTCGGCCTGTGGAACAAGGTCCAAGACACTCCGATTACATCACAACCTCCAGTTTAAACATTACAAAATCATCATCGATCCTATAATCTTTCACACAGACTGCCCAGCTCCCTCTGACCTGAAAGGTGTTGAGCTGGGCCTCCGTCTCCTCCTTGTCACTGAGGTTTGTGACGCTGTCTGCGAGGTCAGCGACGGAGGTGGACGTCCACTGGCTGATGTCCTGCTCCATGGCCTTGAGGTCGTCCCACAGGGCAACGCAGTAGCCCAGTCTCTCAGCGTTGGTTTGTATTCTCTCTGAGACCTGAATGAACAGAGACCAGCAGTCTGATCACACTGAGCACAGGACAGAATATATATAGAGTCAATGACGACGTGGGATCCCTCTCCCTCTTTGTGGTGTGAGCTTTCTCTGTGCCTCTCTGTAACAAGGGATGATCTGCATACTGGGAGACGCAAGGAAAACACGGCTTAATTGGTTTGACAGATGCTGGGCTGAGAAGTGAAAGTGAGGGAGAGAGAGACAGAAGCAGATAACGTGTCTAGACCTGTTTACGCTTCTGTCTCATCTGTGACAGCTGAGCCGCTAACTAAATCCCACAAGAGGAGAAAATTGAAAAAAAAGAAGAAGGGAAAACCGACAGAAATAAATATCATTAAAACAGGAAGTGTTTCGGCAGAGCTGTCCTGTAGATGTCATAATTTAGTTGTTGTTTTCAGTCAGAAAAACAATGGCCCCAATCTCTTCATACGCTTCCTAGTTGTTTTCATACTTAGGCTCCGGAATTGGGCAAAATAATATTGACAGTTTTTGAAAAATTCATGGAGTATCACGCATGTTCAAGATGAGGACAATTCATTAATGTCACAAAATCTCTCTTTGTCTGACCCAATAGCTCTTGGATATGAATGCATCAAACAGTTGTCTAGATAAAAAACAGATGAGTGATTTCTTCAGTCAAGGCCAGGTTATTAAAAATAGCTGCATGGTTCAAACGCTGCTCACCTCCAGCCACTGGTCTCTCAACGTCTCCATGTCTCTCTGGATGCAGCACGGGTCAGAGGTCGGGACCTTCTCCAGCTCTCTCTGCAGGTCTTCAGCTGAACTGATGAGCTGGTCCATGTCCTCCTGCTTGTCTCTGAGCTCAGCTTGGACTGTCTCGTGCTAGAGGGACAACAAAGATGAGGGTAGAGGGAATCACAACAGATCACCACTAGAGGGAGAGTTGCTGCACTGACTAGAAAGGAGAATGTGACTGTGTGTTGAAATTAAGCTCTGAGAGATTGATGAGATGGGATAAAGCACTCTGATAATGCAGAATTGCGAAGTGCAGTGATTAAGGAAAATAAATAGCTGCTGCCCTGCTAATAATATCCAACTCTGCTAATTTGAATTCAAGAATTAACAGTTTTTAGCTAAGTCAACCATAAACACATTGAAATATTAAAAAAAAAAGTATTTTAACAAAAATGAAACCAGGCTTTTTTTATAGATGTACTGTACACATTTTAAATACAGTAATTTGAACTGTCTAACCATGGCACATTACTATATGTGCGATAATAAATGGCAGCTACACATTCTGTTTAGCTGCTTCTGTCAATCAATCCTTTTCTAAAGTTTTTCAACTAAAAGATTCTGACCCGTGTGAAAGTCCATTTGGCCTCCTGAGCACTGTGGTTGTGGTCGGGCAGATTGTGAGCAACACTCTGAGCGTTCTCCACAACAGTGCTGAGGATGGACTTCAGCTGGTGGAACTGACGGAGAAGATCCACCACAACTCCACTCTGCTCCTGACTGCATGAGAACAAAAAACATCCACGTTAGTCGTTGAAACACCAAAGACTTTGGAACAGCTGTTAATCTGTTCTGTTTCCATGTTGTGCGCAAATGTTTACATATAAATGAACGTCCGCTCAAGTCCTCGCCTTTTGACAATTCTGATTGAGGTTATCATTTTCAGTAACATTTCTCTATATTTTGCAATATTCTGCTGTTCTAACTCTGTGGTGACGTGATGCATGCTGGTAGCCGGTTTTTCAAAGCTGAAGAGGGGAGCAACTGTAGCCACGGAAACAGAGCAGCAACTAGACAAAAAACCTAGAAAGCACCAGATAAAAGGTTTATGATGTTGCAGTTAAAAAGATAAACTTGGCGTTCAGAGGAGGGATTACAAAAGAAAGAGCGAATGATGGCGAGGACAAAAATGAATCATCAATTCTGTGGCTTTTCCTCGTGGAGAGAACAGAAACAAGATACAGGACTGAGGCTCCTGATGAATGTCTGTCCTTGGACAAGTTGGTATTTGAGGAGGCTATGCAGCTGTTACATTTCCTCCACATAAAAAAAATAAACTGTGGAGATGTCTCTATGTTTGACAGTGTGAAATAACTCTGACTGCTTCTCTGCACTCTCTCCAACTGGATCAAATCCATATACGGCAAAGGATTTTAAACGAGATGAAAAAATCTGCGTTGTTTACTGTTTTTACCCGTTGGTGATCAGAGTCCAGACGTTCTCCCAGGCCGTCTTCACCAGGGCTACCTCCCTGAGAGCCTCCCCAGCCAGCTCAGTGTCTCTCTGGGCCAGCTGGCTTCCCTTCTCCTCTAACCACTGCTGAGAGTGCTGCAGGGACTGGAGCTCGTCCTCCAGCTGGACAAAGAAACGCAGCCTGAGAGAAGCAGATGCAGGAGAAAACAATGAGGATCACTTACCTGATTCCAGCATTATATATCTCATTTTTCAGGAGATCAGATTTAAAAGGATTTGTCCAGCTACAGTTTGGCTTCATTTACACACAGTGTGTTCCTGGGGAGTTCAAATCTTTGAATTAAATCAGTCAAATGTAGATTTTAATCCAAATTGAACTGATCGTGATATTGGTTACAGAGGTCTTACAATATATGACTACTTATCTTCATACCTGTTTTGAAAGGCCTGCACAGAGCTCTCTCTGGGCCCCTCCTGCCTCACTTCATCCTCCAGTTTCTTCAAATTCTTCATCACCTCTTCCCTCCTCTCCCTGAAGGAGCTCCACAGGGCCCCTAACGCGTCGGCTTCACTCTGTCTCCACCCCACACCCCTCTGCACTTCCTCCAGAGCCATTGTGAGGGCCACAGCCTGTCCCCTGCAGGACGTCCTTCCCTGAGGACGGCTTGTGTCTCTGGATCCCCCCCACTCTGCCCCACTCAGGTGCAGGTGTGCCTTGCTCAGCTGCCCGTCTAACCTAACAGCCTCAGCCTCAAGCCGGGCCACGTCTTTTGCCACTTCCCCTACTCCGTGATGCAGCTCTTCGGCCTTGGAGCGGTCCCAGCTGCCCCTGCCCTCCACGGCCTCATGGAGGCGGTGCACAACCTCCGCCGCCGTGCCATGCTTATGGAGGAAAGTCTTTAGCTCAGTCAGGCACTCTTTGCGGAGGAGCAGGAGACGCTGGGATTCTTTGAGGGGCTGTAAGCTGTCCTCCATCCAGCCCTGGAGCTGCTGTTGGGCTCCTGGGGTGGAGGAGCGAAGCAGGGAGGACTCTCTTTGATGGAGTGTCTCTCTCAGTGATGCATACGCCTGTAGTTGAACCTCCTGCTCCTGCAACACGACCGTTTAATTAGACAAATTTGTAAGAGCTTTGATTGCGATCAATATAAACTTGCGTACTGCAACTGTCCCTGTGTACATAGTCTGTAAAGGACGTCACTGTAAACAGCTAATTATCGATTTCTCACCTTCAGTGTTTTAATTGCAGCCTCGAGATCAGCGATATCAACCTGTGAAGAGCTTCTCAACACAGACAGGAAGGTTTCACTCCTTTGGTTCAACGTCAACAACGCCTGATCGAACAACTCGAGCTGTGACAACTGCGACTCCAGCAACTCAAACCTAAAGGAGGAGCGGGGGGTTTAGAGGAAGAATATGACAGTATACGGTTGTAGATAATCTGTGTAATGAAATACAAAAGCAGAATTGCCTGTGTGATACGCTGTCTTTCACCGAGGTGGATCTCTCCTGTAGCCGTGCAAGAACATCACTGAGCTCCTGGACACGAGCTTCAGGGGCCGTGGGATACAGACACAGTCCAAGATTCACGAGACCCTGGAGAAGAACCTCATAGGACTGTGTCTCCGCTTGCATTTCCTAGACCGGGGAATAAATATAAAAAGTAATTCAACTATCATCTGTGAGGTTAAACAGAACTCAAAAGGGCTGATATAGTCAGAAATAGATTCACATGAGGCAAAAATCTTATAAGAGTTCCTGATGGATTTACCTCTACATTTTGTAGTTCATTCCTGATCTTGACTTTGTCTGCGGAGAGCAGGTCGGTGTCAGGACAACAAACAGACTCACACCTGTCCAGCCAGCTTTTCATGGACGAGTTCTCCTTCTCAAATCTGTAGACAAAACGGTGATGTGTATTTAAATCAAAGAAAATGTATGCAGCACCGTAATTAGAATGAAGTGCATAAATATTGAAAGCAATAATAGATTGATATCATTGACAGATACCAGAAATGATTTTAACGCACATACATCCACACCACACACACAGTAGCACTGTCTGTAAGTAGTTTTTGTTATCTGACCACTGCTCAGTATCAGTGACACGCTCATAATGGGACAAACGTATCTCAGCAGAGCACCCAGTGCTCTGAGTAATCCCTCATGCACCCACCTGCAGGGGGGGAGATGAGGTCGACCACAGAGAATCACAGAACCACACGTACACAAACAGACACACAGAAACCCAGCAGCAGTTAAGGAACAGAAAAATAAATCCAAAAAAAAACAACTCACTGGATGAATAAATACTAAAAGACAGTTTCCATAGTGAATGGATAATTTTTTTTCCTCCTGAATAATAAAATGAATAACAAACAATTAAGGCAGTAAAAGTCTATTGTGTGAACAAAGACAATCATAACAAAAGCGTATTATTAGAGGAGAAATGCAATGGCTGACAGCGGGGAGGGACAAACTGAGGCTGCTCGTCTACATCGCACACAGATCAGGGACGATTCAGGGAATACAAGGAGATTGGAGTCGGCGGAAAGAGCACATGAAAAATAAAAGGAAATATGTCAATGTTTATATGATCAGAAGAAAATACGAGTGTGAGTCTGGACCAAAGCCGACTGGAAAAGCAGTCAGCAAAACTCTGAGTACATTACAGGAAATAAACTCCTGCTGTCAGCTGAATGTTAAAAATTTTCCTTTGAAAGTATCTCTTTAATCTTCATAATACATAAACAGAGATATTTTTGGACAGAAACACAAAAACGGACACTGCTATGAGTTTTCTTATTCTGTTCTGATCTCTCAAAAGCTGTGAATTATGATTAAAGCCTGTCTTTTCAATTTGGCAAAACATTCAGTATACAGCCAAGTAGGGAATATTGAGCTTACTCTACAAAACACACATATTACCTTTGCCACAGTGCTAGAAGGCTCTCTAGGAAAGCCTGCTTTTCGTCCGCCTTTTCCAGAAACTGTCCTCGTTGCTTCTGGAGGTTAGCCACCTCTTCCTCCAGCTGGCTGCCCTCTCCGAGCCTCTTCATGGCCGAACACAGAGCCATCAGCCGGGGCTTCAGCTGCTCAGCGGCCTGGCAGACCTCCTGGAGGAAACAGAGACGTGTTTGTCTTCATCTCAGCAGAGTATGCTGGCACTAATTTTAACAATTTTATTTGTTCTTTTAAATTAAGTTCCTTCCTGACAGGCTGTCTCTGAGTTTTGTCTCACCGTGTGATTCTGGAGGATTTTGTAGGTCTCAGATGACGATGAACAGTACGTCATCGGACGGTCAAGCTTCTCTTCGATATCGCTCATCGTTTTCTTGACCTGACAATGAAACAAAAACTGTAGTTACTCAAAGATAAAAACACCAGCACTGTGAAATCTTTACTTCAATTTCTATTCAAAGATGGATGAAGGCCCAAACATGTGCTTAAAAGCATGTATGGATTAAAATCACTTAAGTAACATTTTTATAACATTACATATTTCAAAATACCTGTTCCAGGTTATCATTGTATCGCTGCCTGTAGGAGGCGTTTTGGTTGAGCTGTCCTCCCAGCTGCTCCACTCTCCCCTTCAGCTCTTCCCAGTAGCGCCTCATCTGGGTGAGTCGTGCCCGGATACATCCAGCCTCTCCAGGGGTCACAAAGCGTGACAGGGCTTCACAGTCGGCCTCCATGTGGGCCAGGGCCGTCCTCCTCTCCTCTAAACCCTTCCCCACCTCCTGGAGGGATGAA
The DNA here is from genome assembly GCF_963576545.1 of Limanda limanda. Lineage (NCBI taxonomy): Eukaryota > Metazoa > Chordata > Actinopteri > Pleuronectiformes > Pleuronectidae > Limanda > Limanda limanda. The sequence goes on along the minus strand of NC_083653.1, from coordinate 8,733,377 downwards.
GAAACTTGTTAATGGGCAAACGTTTGTAAAAAAAAAATATACAATAATCAAGATGTAACAGGAGATAGAGGGTAAAAATAACTCCATACAAATATTTCTAGACTCTTCATTACCCTGTTGAAGACATTACTCAATAAATAATGTATGTGGCACAGTGAGACGCCTGTTTGTCAGGTTCATGGAGTTCTAGGAAATTTAAAGTGCAAAAGCCGGGTAGAGAATAAACCTGACTGCTCTGTTTCTGGAGGCAAGCCTTTTCAAACTCTCGACGAATAAAATGGCTGCCTCGGGATTTTGCAAAGTCCCGTTAGCCCAAATTTTTTTGACCCGATTTTCTCCAGATCTCTGTGAGATTGACAGGGCCAAAGTCTGGATGGGCACGATTAGACTTTCTTCAATATGATCAATTTACTTTTTATATCAAAGCTTTTTCTGCATCATTGACCTAATTTCCCCTTAGGGTTAGATTACAAAAATGTAATCTTATTTCATCTTAATCTTAATAACCCGGAGGCCACACTGATACTGTACGCTACAGACACGAGGCCAAACAGCAATTTGAACTCATGATGCATATGTGTTAGTAAATATCACGGGATTATTGAAATGTGCAGTGAGTATTAGAGCAAAGACTTGACTTGCCTCTGACTGACTGATGGGGAATTAGAAAAACAAGTCACAGAATAAAATGCTTTACTTAAAGGAGAAACGTGGCATACCTCCACTGCACTGATGTTTTTATCTAAAGGATCCAAGGAGGATGTGGTACTGATGACCTCAAGCTCCTTCTCCTTCTCATTGATCCAGGAGGAAAGAGCCTCTGATTGGCTGCTGAAGCGTTCCCACCACACACACATCATCTCCAGCTGGACAACACTGGAATAAACAAGATTTGTCAAAGACATTGCGTGCATGTCAAGGTCATTAAGAAAAGAACGAGGACAAGTAAACACACATTGACCGCGATTGCAAACAGCAGGTCAAACACCACAGAGACACAAAGTGACTTCCCAGGCTCTTTTCATAGGCCTTTTCAAATGTAATGGATTATCATGAATCACATGACAAATCTACAATTTTGCTGAAATAATTCAACCCTGTTTACAAGTGATCAAAATATGACTTTCTTATTGTGAAAGTGCCTCTTCACTTGACTATATTCTCACAAAGTCCAAAATATGACTTTAGTTTGACAAAATTACAAAAGACCCTCAATTCAAACCAAGTCGATCGGGTAAGGATAAGACAGTTCAGCTTACTTCTTGTTGAGGTGGTCTTGAACTTGTGCAACTCCTTCTCTGGTGGACTGGGCCTGCTGGAGAAGAGTCTGGTTCTTTGGACCAAGCTCAATATCTGCTGCCTTCTCTGAGAGGAGGTCTGCTCTCACGCAACATTCCTCAACCGGTGTGAAGAGCTCCTACACACATGAAAAGGAGCCGGTATACTGTATGAGCAAATGCACACTGTATAGGTATACAGTATGCTGTATGTGTGAAAGCAAAAACAATCCCACACACACACCTTATTGCGTTCCAGTTCAGTTCTCAGGCTGTCCAAGCTGTTGAAAACCAGTTCCCTGTGCAGCTCATTGCTGGTATTAATGATAAACCTGCCAATCATTTCTCTCTCTGCTTCGAAATGCTGCCAGGAGCTGAGTGTGGCCTTGAGGTGAGGAGAGAAACCAGAATATTATACTTTAATGCTTTGAATGTTAGTTTATAGGGGAAAGAATGGAATTTGTAAAAATAAAACAACAATCATCAAGCCCTCCTTGTGTAATTATTAAAAAACAGTGGGGTATTATGGTTCAATCTCAAATTAAATGTCTGCTTACTGACACTGTAAAAGCTTGAAAGTGTATCTGATTGTTGGTGTTTTGTGGTGGTTTCCCCTTGATGCACGTCAGACAATCTTTACTCCCTGATCAATTTTGAGGGACTGATAAATTGTATAAACAAATTTGAAGGACCAAACGAAGTTAACACACCACAAAACAATTGATATTCAGTTACTGCTGGATGTGGACGGATCAATGATCAAAGCAGGGTTTGTGTGGATGATCGATGACACTTGAACACTGCACACTGATGTGAGTCTACCTGCAGGTTGTGCTCTTTCGCTCCCGCTTTGCGGTCGACCTCTCCGAAGGCTCCCTCCAGTTCCCGTAGAGAGGGAGTGAGTGCCTCCCCTTTCTGCAGCTGGCGGCAGTGGGACACCAGAAGTTCTGCCTCTGTCCTGTTCTGCTGCAGGCGCCTCAGCTGTTGCTATAAAACACACACAGACAGCAACACATGTCACATGGCATCATCTATTCCCAATATCTGGATCAGTCATCATTCAAACCAACAATAAGGTGAACTTAAATTAGTTGCTTTCATGGTTGCTTTATCTTGGAGAGAGACTGAAGTATCGTCTACACATTCTTGGATTAGAGAGATGGAAATGTATGTTACATTAGAAAAGCTAACCTATGTAATCAGGGGTAAAGCACAGGAATTTGAAGAGGTGTGGGCACCCTTAATGGACTTTCTCAGGCAACGGTAGATTATATCTATCTGTAGGGATATCGAGTGTGACATTTTTATTTTATTTTATTTATTATTGTTATTATTTTACGTAGGTATGTATGTTTGTGTGCGTGTTTATCTTTTTTAATTTTTTAATTTTTATTTTTTTTGTGTGTATGTGTATGCAGTGAAGTTTGCCTGCATTTGATTGTGCAACTTGTGTGATATGTGTCAATGTGTTTTGTAGGTTCTTATTGGAAATTAATAAAAAAACATTGTTAAAAAAAAAAAAAAAATTAGTTGCTTTCAGTTTTAATTAGATACTTCACTATAAAATGCCTCATGAGGAAACATGTCAATATGTAAATAAATTATATTTCAATACAGAATTTAATTAATTTCCATCTATAACGTCTCCCCCACTCTCCTACACACACCTGGTGAATATGGTAAAGTTGTTTTGCCTCCTCCAGATCCTCAGCATCCAGGATCCTGCCGGTCTGCTCCTCCGCCTCCCTCCGTGCTCTCAGCACCTCCTCCAGAGCACCGCGCACCTCCTCCCTCAGCTCCTCATACTCAAACATGGCAGATCCCTGCTCATCCCACTGTGACTGAAGGAGGCAGGGGATCAGACAGAGGGATTTCATTCGGAAAACACAGGCGTAGACACATTTGTTAGACTCAGGATACCTGACGGAGTGAAGAGAAGAGCGCCCGCAGGTCGGTGGAGAGTTTAGCCAGGGCCGTTCTCTGTCTCTGTACCTCCAGGTCCGAGCTCACCTCAGACAGCCCAGCGAGGAGGCTTTTCAGCCACAGTAAGCTCTCCTCTCGGGCATTTACTGCTTCCTGCAGAGCCTAAAAACAACACAAGCACAAGAAACTGAATGCAGGTTGCAACTTGATTTGAGCTGTGCTGAATCATAACCTAATCTCAGCGCCTACAGCAGTGAACTCAGCTTGCTGGCTCACCTGAACAGCCACATCCACTTCCTCCTGATTGCTGGAATCCCTCGCCATCTCTCTCAAGAGCCTCACCTGCCTCCTCTGAGATGAGAGCCAATCAGACAGTTCACAGAACCTGGAAAAGGGAGAGATTACTTTGAACCCCCTTCAGTGATTAATAAGACTTGCACTGTGTTGCAGATGCTGTGAGGAGATACTGCTCTGTACCTCTCGTTCCACTCTTTCCATTTGTCCGGGTGCTGCTCCAGTTTCAGGTGGGTGTTTTTAATTTGCTGCGTAACCTTTTCGACAGCCTGTCTGGCGGAGTCTAGCGTTCGATAAGCCAGGTCGTTGTCAGGCAACTTATGACACAGATCCTCCATGTTCCTAATCCTCTTCTCGCACAGAGTCAGAGGTTTGCGCTCCCTGAAGAAAGTCTGGAGATAAGAACGTAGGAAATGTTGAACCTCGAGAGGCTCCGGAATCGCCACGACAGAGACGTTAAGTGATTTGTATCTGTCTCTCACTCTTGGTTTAATCTGTTCTAAGTTTTTTCCGGGACTCACTCTGTGTTCCCTGATCACTCGCTCGCTGGTGCAGGTGCCAGACAGAGCTCGCACTTCTCTGTCCAGCTCTGCTCTGCAGTCCTGGAGGATCACAGCCAGTCGACTTTGCTCAACCTCCACCTTCAGGCGCAGCAGGTGAGATGGCACTTCGCCCTGGATGTCCTGTGAACAAGACAGAGAGGACACAATGGAGACATTGAAGATAAGGCATGTTGTGTAATGTACTGTACATACTGTATCGTTCCAGAAACTGTCAAGAGGGAAACTGCGAGTAAACACTGAGAGCTGGCATTTTAATCTAACTAGTTTAGGTTAATTGGAACCAGAGAGGAGGAAACTCAATCCAAGCCAAGGGTCATCCTGGTTAAGTTAATGAAGCATCAGCTATGCGCCTCAGGAGACCTGCAGTAATTAGTGAGTGTGTTAAGGCATGGTGACCCCTGACCTTCCAGTGTTTGTGCAGCCGGCGGACAGTTTCTTGCAGCCCCTGCTGTTCCTCCTGTGGTAGGATGTCCGTCAGCTCGTCACACGCCTTCAGGAACACACTCAGCATGCGCTGATCCAGTTGTCCGAAAAAATCCTGCATTTACAAAAGCAAATTTTGAGTTTACATAAATAATCCATGATAGTTTCCGTCTGTTTTGGTTCATCCTTCTACTTCTCCGCTAAAATACAAATTTAGGTAATAGTAATCCTGTCCCCTGTGTACCTTCTCTATTTATAGAGGTTGCATGTTAGCTTACAGTATGTTTCTTCAGTAGCTCGTCAGCATCTCCAGTCTCCCTCAAGCAGCCCTGAGCTCTCTTCAGCACCTTCTCCAGCTCTTGTTGGGATTCCTCAAACCTTCTCCTCAGGCAGTTGTTGGCCTCTTCCTGCCGTCTCCAGTCCCCGACCTCCTTCAACAAAGCCTAAGAGGAGCGGCAGGATGAAGCAGTGACTGCAACTGGTTCCTTGGGTATTATTGTATAATTGGTGTATTTGTGTTACATGAAACAATAGAGTAATAAGTCACGTGAGGTGCTCTGTGCAGTGTTGCCTCCTGGAGGGGGTTTGGATTTTCTTGTAATCTCATTAATATTATCCCCGTTGTGTGTACAGAAATCACAGTGTGGTATTCTGATCTGTTTAGTTCTACATGTGTGTTTGATGCTCACCTGTGCTGAGCTCTGTATTTCTGCCACTCTCTTCTGCAGCAGTGACAGGTCGAAGTTCCGGAGCATCTTACTGTTGGAGAGCGTCCTGTGCAGGGTGTGGTGATTCCTCTCAATCACAGATTGACATCTTTTACAGTTTTGCTGCTGGTTCAATAAATCCTAAAGAAATGTGTGAAACAATGTAGAAACAAATATGCATTGATAATAGTCTGTTTATATCTTATATTTATATATAAATATCAGCTGATAACAGGTTTTAGAGGCAAAGATGAATATTCATGATGATCAGGAAAGATTTGAGCAGAGACATAAAGCAGAGTTATTTTCAATCATCCCTTTTGAATATAAAAGTCAACATGTGAGACTAATCCTGAGACAAAAAAAATTCCTCAGTTTGATCAGAGGATCTGATTCACTTATTTGACAGTGACCATTTTCTTATAACTGATATATCCACCATAAGCTATATGATCATTCTGCAGCAAAACTAACTAGATGAACACGTCCAAAACTACCAAATTGACAATCTGATTTTGGGTCCAACACCATACATTTTCTGGTCATATAGACAATGTTGTGCTGAGATGTAAAGCTATACAAAGCTATGCAAAGGCAAAATCATAAGCATTCAAAAAAACGCCCATCATAGAGTGGGACTCCCCAGGTTTAAGAGACGGCTGCTGCCTGGTAGCTGTTTAAGTGAAATCTTTGCATTATTATTACGTTATCATGTCTGACCTGCCACTTTTGTTTGTGCTGGGCCTGCGCCTGTGAGTGTTGGTCTCTTGCAGCAGCAGTGATGCGACTGGCTCGCTCCAGGGCTTGATAGAAAGCACTGATGTGTTTCTCCATCTCCTCCAACAGTGGCAGAAGGACATGACACTCCCTCACTAGGGTGGGGCATCGCTCTCGCACCTGCAGAGAAAAAACAGAAGCTACTGAGCACTGACATAAAAGGTTTTATTAGGATATTTGAAAGGTCTCATGATTAGGGATGGGTATCGTTTGGTTTTTATCCGATACCGGTTCCTAACCGATACTTTTAAAACGATACCGGTGCCTAAACGGTGCCTGAACCGATACTTTTTTCAAAAAAGTGCACAAAACGATACTTGACTAAGAAAGGCTTTTTTTATTGCCAAATATATGAACTGTATAAAGTAGATTATAAATATGAATAAATACAAAACCCTTTTGAACTTAAAACTATGAATAACATACGAACTGTTAACAAAAGTTTACACTATACTTAAATAAATAAAAATAAATACAAAACACACACACTCTGACTCGTGACTCTGACTTCGGTGCCTGAGCCAAATGAAGACTGAGGGTCTTTCCATCACTCAGAGACCCCCGTGTCTCCGCGGCTGGGGCTGTCGCAGGCAGGCTTCGGCCCCCTAAAATGCGGTCGCTTTTATGAAACATTTCTCAGCGTGGTCTCCGTTCCTCCCGCCCGGAGCCGGTCCCGGAGCACCGCCAAGGAGGAAATGCGCCCGGTGGGGGGGGGGGAGGGGGGGCAGCCAGCGCCGGGGAGAGGTCTCACGAGGAGATCCCCCCCCCACACCTGCACGGGAGCCTGGGAGCCACCTACGCGGGGGCCCAGCGGCCCCGCGTAGGAAGGAGCGGAAGTGTGAGGAGGAGGGACGAGCGGAGACCTCAGTCTTCCATTGGCTCAGGCACCGAAATGAGGCACCGAAATCTCCGTTGCATTTCAGTCCGGGTAGGTACCGGTTGTATTGGAACCGGTTCCATATTGGAACCGGTTCTCGGTACCCAACCCTACTCATGATAGAAGTGTGTTGAGATGGATTTCATACCACTGTCCTTCTCAGCTTTTAGCCCTAAATGGTGCGTACCTTACTCAGCTGACTTTTGGCTGTTGTCATAGTGGCCATGACCCTGGCAGCCTCATCCTGTGGTGCATCCTTGGCGAGGAGCTGAGCACTGCGGGCTGCCAACTTGTAATGTGTCTCCATGGCAACAACCTTTTGCTTGGTATTCTGAGATGAGACATGGAACCAAGGGGTCAGCTTACACATTGGTAAATTTAATATCTGTTCATCCAAACTGCTTTTGGCAGTAAAAAACTAAAAAAAAAGGTATTTTTTTGCAGCTCTGGCTACAGCACAGCATGGACATAAAACTTTCAATAACTCGTACGTTAAAGAGTGTGTGTTTACTCAAAAGTAAAACAATTGGAAATGGGTTCTTTTTTGCCATCTCTGCTTTATGCTGCTCAGGGTAAATCCGACCTTTTACCCAATGTTATTGGGAAATGGCTCCAGCCCCCTGTGACCCTCTGAGGATAAGTGGAATAGATGTTTCTGCATAATGTGTACATGTGCAACAAGTGTTCCTAAATGTCAAGACATGCTGTGAAGTCCAATTTTATCTCAGACCAAAGCTTCATTACAGTACAAATGTTAATTAACTACTTATCTAACTCACTGTCCGGGATATGTGGAGCTGGGCAGCTGTCCCTGGTAATAAGTGTATATTGTGCTATACTTGCACTGTCTGATATCACAGCGGTTTGTTACACTCACCTCCACGTCCTGTAGGAAGCCTCTGACATTGAGGAAAGACACTTGGACAGGGGCATTGAGTTTGACCTCTGCTGAGTCCAGCAGCACTTTCAGGGCCAACGAGGCCTTCAGGTGGTCTTTCCTCCACTTCTCCAACTCATCCTCTCTTGCATACTGCAGCCAAAGAAAGATTATACAGAGAGTCTATCAATGCCAAGCCATAACCAAAATAAATAATTTTTGTCCTGTGCTTTTCAAATCGAATACCATTTGACCTAATTCTGTGTTTTGTATGATATACAGTATCTTGTTAGTTGTTGTGGTTTTTTTTGTTTGTTACCTGCTTGACTTTGAGGAAGAGGTCTCTCCACCGTCCATTCAACAGAAGCAGCTGCTGCTTGAGATCAAGTGACACAGTCTCATCACACGTTTCAATGAGGAAGTTCCCGGAGTCATTCATGGTTGAATGCTGATCCATCCAGTGGCTGAGATTCCTGAAAAACTCCTGGAAGACAGGCAGACACAAAGAAATTAAGAGAAACAAAGAACAAAACAAAGACGCAGTGTCAAAGAAAGAAACAAAGACAGCTCATCAAAAAAAAAAGAAACAAAGAAAGCGATTCAAAGGAAGGACAATACAAAAACTGGGGTAATTAGCTGTCTAATCCTTGGTGGGGATGTGGATCTGAGGTAACCATGGTAATGCGACAACTGGAACATCCTTGGTGGCTTGTTGTAAGTCAAGGAGATCATTTGATACATGAGCGGAGACTGCTAATAGAATCCTACTTATGCAAACTAAATGCAATAATTGAAACTGGGCTGACATGGGCATGCAATTTCTCTGAGGCACTCGAGTCCATTAGATCAATGCTTGTCTGATGGGACTCTTAGAGATAAATACTCTGAAGTATATGGTTGATTTCTTTAGAATATTAAGAGTCACTCTCTCACCCTTTTAGTGTTTTCCGGCTGGCTCAGGGCTTCCTCTGCGTCCTCCAACCAGGCCTGTAAGGAGGCCACCGTGGAGCTGTACCTCTCCCAGTTGGACAGCACCTCCTCCAGCATGCTCCTCACGCTGCGCAGCTCCATGGACAGACTCCTCCACTGAGTCACCACCTCCCGCATGAACCTGCGCACCCCCATCTCGCCCTCCTCCACTGCAGGAGAGATACATCAACTTTAATGACAAAGACAAGGACAGTCAGTAAAAAACAGACACACTGCTAGAACCATTATTATCTTTGATTTACTTACTTCCTGCAGTTACTCCAGCTAAAACATGACTTATACACAGGTACGGGATATTGATCTTTACAGGATAATACTATATGAATGGAAAGAAAAGACCACTCATATGAGGTCAACCCATGAGATCTTGTGACACAACATTTTAGCATTTACAAATACTACAACATGATATGTGGGCGATGTTTGGGAAAAGTAACCAACCATGGAAACACCAGACAAAAAGCCAATGGTTTGAGCCACATGTTTATGCACAAATCTATGACCCTGAAAATCACTTCAAGCAGATGGATTATATTTGCTTGTGTGTTTCATTTCCTCAGAGTGAGCTCTCCAGTCTCAGAAGTCCTGTACCACAAACTACTGTCAGCCAGTGTGCAGCTGATAAATGAAGCCACCAAACACAAATAACCATCTTCAATCAGAAGCAACAAGTGCAGTGGCCTTGAAAAAAGTACGAACAAATCTCCTTTCCCTTCCTGTCCTTCCATCCCTATTATAACCTCAAACTTGAGCCTTTAAATACATCCAAATGTTCTGTTATGCAGCCACTCAGAGCCCGTGGTGCTAACTACCAGCAGGGCTCGTCCCTGTGTGGCGGTGAGGGGGTGTTACATTTGCGGGATCGACCAATCGAGCCTTCCGATGTGCTGATTTGTCGCCACATCTCACTTGCTCTGCTCTGCATACCCTACGGCGACACAACCCCGAAACCAAAAATCAAGCTCAGTTTGCGCCCAGAGACGCTGGGAAGTGGAGCAGCCCCCAACTAGCAAATGGGGTCGTATTCCCCACTGAGAGCTAAGAGTGGAGGAACCTCATTTAGCTGTAGCCTGCAGACTCCTCCCCCCCCCCCCCCCTCTCCCCCCTATGCCACCAGGCTGTAAAACCAGACAGGAGTCTCACTGGTTACTGAGCTGTGGACAGTGGAAAATAAACTTTAGATCTAGCACACAATTGGGAACTATTTATACACTGTGGAGGTATCCAATCAGTTTCAGATGAATAACAACATTCAAAGGACAGAATGCAGTTAGTGTTGGCTAACAGGTAATATCTATCTAACCCGCTATACCATCATCCAGCGTATACTGAGATATCCTGTGCATTTAATATCTCCTGATGTATTAGACCAGTGAGTGGAATGATCCCAATCGATGAGCAGCGCTGCTTTATTGCATTATTGGGACCTAATGCGATTTGGATGATATTCCATGATCCTTTAACCACAGGAGAGACTTTAAGCCAGAAAGAGAGAGAGAGAGAGAGAGCAGGGAAGACAAAGCAAAGGCCAAGGTCAGAACTAAACCTGCGGCCACGAGCCTCCATACATGGGGCCAGCTTAACCAAGTAAGCTCTTGGGTGCTGCTAATAAAAACACATACTTATTTTCCCATGCAATGTCTGCATATTGCAGGTGTATTGGAAGGTTCCAGGAGAAAGATGACGTCTAAGCAATAGGATATCGGAACCAAGTTAATAGCTGTATCACCAACTCTAGAATCGGACTTGGCGTCAGAAGTTAGAAAATATACACTCACAAAGCCTTTTGTGGCTCTAACTTGCATAAGGTGGAGCTAAACCTTTCCTTTATATGTGAGATGTGGATCTATTCTATAGGACTAATTGTTGTTGCAATGCCTCTTGAGATTCGTCTTACAAAGAACAGGGACAGTTCACCCTCAGTCAGTGTCCAAGAACATGAGAGTGGATATCTCCATCAGTTAAACAAATTCCCGGCTCAGCCTTGGTTTCCACGGTTACTGCAGATGATAAGAAGGGCCTATAATGCAATAAGTAATGGACTCGTGTACCCTCTTTCTGACCTGACCTTGTGTGCAGTTTCTTACTGAGTAAGAGAGGACGGGTGAACAATTAAGAGAGCAATTATCCTAGTCAGTAGGTGGATTAAAAGGTTAAAGGTATATTTAAAGAGTTCCCCTCAATGGTGGTTATTGTTAATATCACATGTTGAATTGACTAAAAACATTTTATCCTCTCACCTGAGCTGTCAGCTTTGACGTAGGCCTCTGCAGACTGCTTCAGGGACTGGAAGAACGCCTCGTAATTTTCAAAGAAATGTTGCTTCTCCACAAATGACTGATCAAAACAGAGATGAGAGAGATGTTATGACAATAATGACAATACAATCATAATGGAGATACAGCAATAAAACTAATTGACCATATAGCGGGTTTACTTAATAACAGTATGACTTATATCTAATGAAAACCTAAAATTAAACTTTCCAAACATACAACAACTTTGAATAGTAACTCTGAGGAAATGGTTAAGTTTTCAGCAGATCTGGATGTAGTGAAGTCTGAGCTTACGACATAGTTGTCGAGCATCAGTTCCACAGACTCCTGTCGCCCATATTTGATGATCCAAGATTTGAGCTTTGTCTCGGCCAGAGAGAGGAAAGCCTGCATGTTGTGTTTGTTCTCCAGGAATTCCATCTTAGCCAAGTGGACGCTAGAGGATGTGGAGACAAAGTTTATCCTGAAAAAGACACAGTTTACAAAAGAATCAGACCTTCAGCTTACTCTGAAAAAAAAGTGAAATATAAGATTCCATCAGAGACTGGTGTTTGTCTTTCCCACCTCTCTGCCATGTCCTGGAGTTGGTCCGGGGGAACAGGGACTCCATCAACACTTCTGTCCTTATGAATCCTCTGGAAGACCTGCTGGTGACTCTTCAGACTCTTCAACACATCCTGCACAGCGTAAAGACAGAACACATGAGAACACAGAACAACACACAGTCAGAACAAACATATTTGCTGTATTTCATCACTCCAGGCTAACCTTGTGCTGCTCTAGAGCTCTGTGGACGGTCTTAGCCGTCACGTCGTGCGCTTGCTGGACGACGATCTCTTGTCGCAGGGCTCCTTCGGCCTCGTGCAGCCACGCCCCCACCGTGTCCAGAGGAGCCGGGAGAGACCTGTCCAGCTGCAGATGCCAGTCCAGGAGCTGAAATGTAGGAAACCATTGAGAAGTCGAACAGCAGAGTGCAGGCACATTCAATGCAGATGTAAACTGGTGATCACAAACGGCAAAAGCACATCCGATGCACTGCTTTTGTGTCATAGTTGGTTTAAATTGATTAATAGTGAATAGAGGCCAGAGTAAATGTCCACAGTTGCTTATCTCACCCTGTTGGAGACCCTTTCCCAGGCCTGTTTGACCAGAGCCTGATCCACAGTCAGAATCCCGTCTCTCTGAGTGGACTGTAAAGCTCCCTCCACCGGCTTCCTCCTCATCTCCAACTGGACACGTAGACTCTTGAACAGCTGAGAACAAACATGACATGAAATCGGTTGAGATTCATACAGATGAACGTTGTCCCTCTTTCAGAGTCTTCTGAATAATGGGGATACCCCGCACGCTGTTGGATATGGAATGTGTCCCCAGGCTTGCTGGAATAAGCCAGATTGACAGACAATATGACGTCTGCCGTCGGATTCCCACAGTGTAGTGCCACCGATTGAGCTAATAACAAGAGCGTCTGTGCCTGTGTGTTTAAACAGCATGCACACACACACACACACGCACACACACACACGCACCCAGAAACTAACCTGGTACTGTTGAGCGAGATTGCCCTCGGTCTCCTGAGTCTGTGTTGCGTCTCTCTCCAGCTGGTCGAGCCACATTTTGAGCTCCCTCAGGCTCTTCCTCTGCTCTCGCTAGGAGGTGGGTAGAATGGAGGAGCGGAGGTGAACGACATGTGGAGAGATGGATATGTTAAAGTGTAAAGGGGGATAGAAAAACAAATAATGTGAGAAGATGAAGGGAGAAAGTAATTAACCAAAGTGATGTGTGAGGGGTTTGATGAAAGGATGGAAAGAGGAAGAGGGTGAACGAAGGGGCATAGCGTGTACTATTAAACACATTCTCCTAATCCTCTGTGTCTCCCTGTGGGACGAAATGTCAAAAAACCCAAAGCTGCCAAAAAACCTCGGCTTACACTGGGTACTTTGTCTAAGACCCCCTACTAACATTTCATTGGATTTTAAGTAACCATGACGATAATGCTGTGCCACTCAAAAGCTTGTGCGATAGTTTATTCAGTTTCAGCCTCTGTCTGTTCAGTTGTGTCACTTCCAATTGGCTCCTGTAAAAAGCTCATACTTTATTCTTTATGACAGCTCACTATTTAAAAGAGATTAAGATGGTTTTGACAGAAAGAAGTTTATTATTTGTCATATTGTACTCAACACTACGGCAGAATATTAGAGCCACTTAAAGGGACAGAAATTCAGGTATTTCAGGAATAAAGTCATAATTTTATGAGATTAAAGTTATTAATTTTTGGCCACAGGTCATTTTAAATTAATGTGGAGCTTCTTGTTAATTGTATTTTTTTCACATGTTTTAAGTATCTGTACTTTAAAATCTTTCTGTAGTTTACTTATCTATTCAGAAGAGAGAACCAGGCAGACTTGGAGGAAGTTGTGGAGGAGGTTTGTTGTTGGTTATATCTCCCTGATATTCAAGGAGATTTTGCTGTTGCTCAAGAAACAATGAGATCTCCTTGCTATTTATCCCTAAATAATATATTTTCTTTATTCTCGTAATATTATGGCTTTATTTTTCAGGAAATTACTACTTTTCTCTCATGTAGTCACGACTTTTTCTCTTATAAAATTACAACTTTGCTTTGGTAATAACATGACTTTTTCTCAATTACGACTTGATTTTAGTCATATTGCATTATGACGTTGTTCTCATAATATTACAACATCATTCTTGTGATATTAAGAAAGTTTTCATCAAAATGTCCCATATAATCTATTGTTCATCAAAACTTCTACTAATAATTTTATAACCAAAGATTCAGTTGCCTTTTATTTTCAAAATGAAAACACTTGTTTTTATGTGATAACGCAACAGCCAACTGATCTTCTTTCAGTGAAAGAAAATATTCACGACGAACATTAACATGTAAACAAGAACCGACAACATAGAGCAAAGCGGGTGTGAAACAAAACAACCACAGAAAGCCTAATCAGCGCTGTAAGACACGATGTGACACAGGCAGCGTTGTGGTTAGCGCGCTATGCATCGCAGCTCCTGACACTGGTAACCTTAAAAACAGGCAAACTCTATTTGCAAGCTTTCCATCAAATACGCTGTATCAACGCACACTGCTGCTGCCCTAGGCTTCCATTGTCATGCTAATGGAACCAGGAGCCATAGCAGTATAGTATGAAACATTAATAAATGGTAATATCACATCTTGCTATACTGGACTTCCTTTTGTTATCATGGCACCGGAACCCTGCGGCAGGAATATCCCATCAGGTAAGATAGAGAGCCAACATTAGCATACTGGCTCTATTTTGACATGGAGACAACAATGTTTAATCTCACCCATGCACTGTACAGCACACGGCTGTACTGTAATTCAATAGAGGAGCCACGAAAATAAGCGCTAATCAAATTTTTATGGAAACCATGAATGTGCATGGGTGCTAAGTGAATTGGGCTTTGGGAAAAAAATTGATGGAAAACTTGCCCCTGGGACCTTAAGTTACTATATAACCTACCTCTAACATTTCCTCTATAGCACGAGGAGCAAGACCACGCTGCGGGGCCGAGGCCAGCAAAACAACCAGAGGAAAGCAATCACCACACAGAAACAGCAGGAGGAGAAAGTCAAGGAGACACAGCAAGACACAGAGAGAGAGAGAGATACACAACAAGGAGAGACAAAACAAGCAACACACAGCCAGACCTGATTCACGTGACAAGTCAAATAGGCAGAGAGGTGGACGCTTAGCAGAGGGGTGGACGCTACAGCATCAGGACATTTTTGAGTCCAGTAAGTTTTAATTAGGCAAAATCCACATCCCTGCAAATGGAATAAGTTTTACTTTAATGGACCATGAGGGAAGCCTCTTCCTCTTGCACTCACATAGGCTGAAGCAAGCAACAAACAATATTTGCAAGTACCCAGCTGTGCACATTTCACTGGAACACTAATAAGCAAAGAGAAAACGTCATCTATATACGTGTCACGGCTGTGGTCTGGAACACTTGACTGACATTTAAAGAGAAAGACAAAACATTCAGGATGCAGACAGAGAGAAGACAGTGACTGACGTAAATCTGACAGTTACCTCTTCATCTGGCAGGCTGTGTGCGTCGCTCTGCTTCTGGTCAGGAGGATGCTTCAGGAACTGGGCTACGTATGTCATAATGGATTTCTCATCCGGCTTGTCCACATCAACATCTGACCAGGGAACGAAATAATTGCCATCAAAGTCAAATCAAGATGAGGCAGACTGATTCAAGATGCTGTTGTAGAAGCTATAGAAATGATAAAATAGCATGAAAACATACAAATATGTACTGTATATACAAGGAATAAAAATTGAGAGAGCGTAGACAGTATTGAAATAAATTGATAAATCCAAATAAAGTGACAAATTGAAATAGAACAAGATGTAGCTCAGACAAATAGAGAGGATGGATGATAATTCCTCTGATCGTTCTCAAACAGTTTCCCTCGTGAAGGAAAATAATGGACGTTTGACTGACATATTTTATTGAGGAACAGCCGAGCGGCACCTTGAATGAAAACAAACCCTCAGCTCTCCCGATCGGTGTCCAGGTTTGCTTTGGAGGTTCCGCCGCGCTGAATCTCATATTCTAATGGAGCCAAATTACACTGATGTCAAGCTTGATTCGTCAGAGTTCATTCTGAGGGGCAGGCGTGAAGGAGCACAGATGGTACTTGGCACTGACACTGGGGTGCACATATGATGCTCTGATAGATATCCACTATTCCATTACTGTATTCCAGAGAAAACCCCAGCTCTCTATGATGAGAAGCTCCTGATGCATGGCGTGGGTTATGTCTTATTCTTTGAGTAAAACATGGGTTACATTGTTTTCTTCTAAATTTCGTAAGTAGGTTGAATAATTTCACAAAGGTCAGATTGTTGCTTTATATCAAAGATTAGAAGGGAAAAGTAGAAGGTATCGCAGCGGGCAAAAGACAAATTAACTTGATCCTGTGATGCTGCAAGTATGTGGTTGGCTGTGACCCAAGACCTGTTCGAATCAGTTTCCATCAACTCAATGAAGAGGTCTCTAGGAAATGTTGTTTACCTTCTGGCTCCAGAAGCTGTGGAATGCCCAGCTCCGTCTCGGCCAATAAAAAGGCTTCCCGCAGATTCTCACAGTTGGTCCTCCTCAATACGCGCTCCATGTCCACGAGATTGGGCCGGAGGGAGTGGATGACTGCGAGGAATGCCAAACCTGTGCGCCAGCTGGGGCCAAAGTCCTTCACCTCCAGGCCCAAGCGTCTAGCCGAGACAAGGAGATCACAAGGTCACAGCGTGCAAAGAAAACACAGCCTATAGTACTGTACATAGACTACAGAGTATTTGATTGCTGTTAAAGGGTAGGCCACATACTTGGTGGCTGTCTGCTGAACCCATCTCAGCAAGGCCTTCCTGGCTCCGCCCTGAGGTGGGGGGGGTCTCCTTTTGACAGGCGGGCTGGATGTGTCGGTGCTGCTGTTGGAGCTGTCCAGTGAGGAGGTGCTGCTGGCCTGGAGAGCTGCAAGGCTACTGGTTAACTCCTCTATCTGTAGGGAACAGGAGAATGGGAACAGTCAAGCCACCAAATCAACTTATTTACCCACATATTTACACCTTTGTTTAATGATAATACTTAGTTGTTTGTATCTGATGCACTTCATTGATACATGGTGACTAAAAATGTGAATCACTCAACTTGTCATCAAATGGTTTTCATCTGTTTTATTACTGGACTTTATGACCCTGCCTAGAAAACCTGCTCCCCATTACTTTACTCATCGTGTTGTAGTCTTGTAAGAATAAAACCATTTGCTCTTCACTGGCCAGCTCAGTGTGCTGATGTTTTTGTTCACTGGGAAATGTTGCTTACCCATAAATATTGAATTCTGTACCTGCACCTACATAGAAGCACGATTAAATCGTAAAATAATGAAATATTTATCAACACCGACCCGACATAATATCAGCCATGTGTGCAAAAATAATCAAAATATGTGCATCTCTTGGGACAACAGTCACAGAATGTTTTATTAGACTTCTGTGTTGCCAGCTGGGCAGTTTTTCCAAGATGTATTTCTATGCAAGGTTGATCTATTTATAAGTTTCCCTGTTCACATCTAAGAAAAACCAATGAGATGAATGTGCAACATCAATGATTAAATACATTTTACAGCTTAGGACATTTCCTTCGTTTAAAATCTTTAACTATTTCCATTTTACGACATTTAACAGATCTAGTCTCTGGCATATTTCTTATAGGATTTAATTTGATATTATTCCGTTTATAGGTAGGACCATGCTGACTCTTTGTGTTGTAAATTTGAAGTCCTTTTCATATCATGTTCACAACATAAAACTTAGTCAGCACCAACTTTCTTCTGACAGAATCTTTAAAACAATGATATGGTGAATTATGCTCATTTCATTTGACAAATGGACCTTGTGTAAATTAACTGACGGTAATGTTACCTGGAAATAGAGGATGATGGTCCACACCAACCCCAGTACGATTGATGGTCGTCCGTCAACAATGTCTGTTGAGTTGATGTTGACCAGCTTGATCTGCATCACAATACAATATCCACGATTTCAATATCTCATAACAGGAACAAATAATTCCAGATTCCAGTCTATCCACTCAATCTTCCCTATAATCTCATACATGTGGATTAAAAAACACAATTTCCTCACACATATGTTTACAATAAATTAACAATATGTGTATAATCCTCAGCACTACTGGATGAAGATATTCCTGACCCTATCTATCCTAGGTCCTTTAGTGTAGGTGCAGAAACATGATTAACACTGACCGGAGATCCTCTGTAGGCCGACTGGAGGGCAGATAAGAAAAGGAGAAGAGGAAGTGAGACAGAGAGGACGGGAGGGAGGGAGTGAGTGTGTGTTTAGACGTACTCTCGATGTGTGTGATTGAAGTGGTATGCCTCATTGACTGTGAGATGCCAGATAGCGTAGCACCTCTGAGGTGAGATAACTTGTTTGAGTGGTTGGCTGAGAGGCGAGATCTATCGCCCCAACGCAGGCAACAGGGATTACATCCAACAGAGATGGACAGACAGGGAAGCTGATAGAGAGCGAGGCAGGGAGGGAGAGATGAGCAAGAAATAAAAAGGTCTGTACCTTGTGATATGATGAAGTATTCTATATTATCACACAGAGGGTGATATTACTGAGCAGTGCCACACAACAGGTCAAACAAGCATGGAGGGAGAGATTGGGGGCAGGGAGGGCAGCGTGGGATAGTGGCTGATTAGAATCCTCGCAATGTAAGGTTTCATATTAGAAAACACAGCATGCTACCCTGGGAATTCAACATAGGGCTAGAACGGTTAGCAGAACTAATTTGAGTTTTGACTACCGTGGAACAGCATGCAAAAAGAAAACCATGCAGTTGTAGTTGTGTCAGTAGAAATAATGTGTTTGAATAGATTTTAATATCGATTAGTGAAAAATAAACACAAAGCTATTCTGATGGCGGATCAATCGTTTCAATACTGCGGTGGGCCTGAGAGCTCAAAGTATTACAAATTTAAGAAAACACAAGCAAATAGAGAAAACATTACGAATCAAATACTGGCAACACAACAGACGTGTTTCCAGGGGACACTTAAAAGTGATGAACACGTCTGGGACACGTTTGCTGTGGCCATGGTTTGTGACTTGATTTTAACATTGTGATAGCATGAGTCTGATTTTTTTTAGCAGATGTCAGCTGCTAACCTACCATTATCCTTGTGCTTATATTATTAACCTGCCAATTCAAGTAATGTGATGAGTAATTGAGAAACAGGCGGACGTCATGTTGATATTTTTGTTAATCGCAGCCTTTGGTGACATTATAGTTGAGGGTTTCCGCGCATACATTACAGGCTTTCAACAGTTCACAAATATGAATTATGAAATGGTAAACATGATTATGTCGACACGCACTAAACGCTTTCTATGAAATAGATACAAGAGATAAACATGAATCAGGTAAAATGAGATTAAGCCTCGAAAGCAGAATGTAAATATGGTTTAGACATGCATCTGATTTGCACACAGCACATGTTTACATTTAATTTTCTACAAATTCATATTTACACAGTGATACACACACACACACAGACATATGCAGAGTGCCCACTGACGTCTCATCTCCAGACTACAGATTACTGGTGTAGGATTTACAGTTTTAACCCTGTCAGACGCGAAGAAGACAAATCAATGTCCCTGCAGACACCAGCTCATACTTATGGCTTTATTTATGTATATCCAGGGACGAGTCGGGTTGAGATACAATTCTGCCACAGAAACTGATAAAGGAAGCTGTTAATTATTGTTGGTATTTATGTAAGGATAAGACACAGAAAACAAGAATGTACAAGACGTGCGGTGTGAAACAATGGCCAGGAAGTATAATGGATTTCTTGATATCGAAATCATCAGAAATAGAACAAACGCTATCACAATAAAAGAGGGAGCGGCGTGGAGGAAGGGGAAACAGGTTACACAAGGTCAGGATTTCATGTTTGCACCCACAAGGCAGCAGCTGATCAGGGAGAGTAGCAGCCGGGGTAAAAAGAAAAAACATGAAAAGGAGGCGCTGATATCTCACCTTCCTACCCTCAAGGAAGTTGAGAGCTGTGCCGATGTTGGCGACCCAGTGGATCCTCTTTATTTTCTTACCCTGCTCACATGGCTGGAAGGGAAATGGAGAACAATGAAGGTGGAGAGAAAGAAACAGAGACACAGAGAGGGGGAAGAAACCGTGGTATTGATAAGAAATTATTTTATTTGTTTTAAATCTCACACATGTATGGAAAATAAGGGCCTAACAAGTGCAGTAAAGACAATACCAGTATGTATACATAAAGCAAAAGGGAGGAGAGAAAATATAGATTCAGAAATTAAATGAGGAAGGTCCTATAAGACCTGTGTTTGACTATAAACAGCAGGATCAATAGGACGAAGTGTTTAGACCTTAGGCAATATTGGACAAGTAAAATCCTCAAGCTGTGTGAGCCTTTGTCTGCGCCGTTTGTGGATTTGTGAACTCTGAGCTGTCCTTGTTAATCTGGGTTTTCCAATCCAATTCAAACATCCTAATAAAGACCAATCGATAAGAATTTCCATGTAACTGCGGCTCGTTTCACATGCCCGCAATTAGCTCTGTAGCTCTTTTAAGATTCGTCAAGAATGCCAATGGTGGCAGCACTGACAGAAACAAAGACAAAATTGAGTTTCAGCTCAATGTGATTAAGTCAAAAAAATGTAATTCGGAGAGATCAGAGGATGTGAGGAGTTTGGAATCTGTGGCCAGATCACATGCTGGAGAAATGACTACCAGCATGAGACTCACCAGCTTGTTTCCGGAGAGGACTTCCAGCAGAGCCAGCAGCTTCACGCCATCCTTGATGTCTTCAAACAGGTCTATCACCACCAGAGGAGGGACACGCTGTGTGGGAAAACAAACACACCTATAGGCTTTATTTGTAATTATTTTATACCCTGGAGAATATGTAAATAAAGCAAAAATGTAAAGTATGTGCAGAGCAGTACAGAATGGAGCAGGGGTAAAAATGCAAGGACGGTTTTTGACATTTAAAGATGGAGAGCCTCTGATACAATTAAAAATCCCTGCAACTGCTCTAGACAGGAATCTATAGATAATCATGTACCTGGTGGTTGACTTTGATCAGAGTAGTTAGATAAATTCACTGTTTACATAAACGTTGCACGCTATGAACTCCTGGAATGCAAAGCCCTGGGACTTAAGTCTTAATAGCTCTTGCAATGTACATGAAACTATGGTGCAAGAACTCCCAGACGTTAATTTCAACTTGAGAAACATAGATAAAGGAAATCCTGCACATGAAAAATGTACTTGAAGCCCCAAAAGAGTTTGGCGACGCCGTGTCTCACAGACAGAGTTAGCGGCTCAGCAGGCTCTGAATGGGGGGGGGGGGGGCTTCAAATCCTAAAATATGCTGATGATTTCAAACTGTATCCTTCTCACTGACTTCATCCCTGACCTGACACAGACTTCCAGACTCGGGGAAATCCACATATCTCAGTTTCTCTTGCCGACGCCACATCAAGGATTTCTCTTAAAGCGCAGTCACATGCTGAGGCTGAGGAGAGGTTTAGAGGGGGGGGGGGGGGGGGTGCATTCAGATGAGCGGGCCATTCACAGGGAGATTAGCGGCGAAAGGGAGTGAGGGAGAAAGCGAATAGAGAGGCAGAGGCTGGGGTGTGTGTCCGTGTTAGGACGTGTGTGTGTGTGTGTGTGTGTGTGTGTGTGTGTGTGTGTGTGTGTGTGTGTGTGTGTGTGTGTGTGTGTGTGTGTGTGTGTGTGTGTGTGTGTGGGGAGAGAGGCAGAAACGTACAACCCCCAACATACGAGAGCGCGGCATAATCAAGTAGAAAGAGTGGCAGCGAGACAGATGATAGAAGGCAGAGAGAGAAGGGGACACCAGCCTCACATCTTTCAAAATTAATTAGCAAATACAGCAGCTCTTCTCACTAATTCCTCTTCTAATGTCATTTCATGGCTCTGGATATTAGAATATTCAGAAAGCACTCGTGGCCCATATCATAAAGTGACAGAGGAAACACTTACAAAGACCCCTTCAAAGGGATGAATTATACCACGAGCTAATTGAAGTTAAATTCACCTATTTGTTCATTATAATCCCAGAGCTAATGAGGAAATTTCTGACTAATTACAAAATAAGAAAGTAATATCCATTTCCTCTGCTCAGCCACATGAGCTAAAAAAAAAAAAAAAAATCAAGGGCTTAATGAGCTAATTGCTTATGACTGTCGGGGTAATAATTGATTGTGAGCAAAGGAGTTTGGGGATATTGGTTTGTCTCTGCTCTTGTTATATTCTCTGGCGCACTTGACTCAGTGGATTCCCAAAGATCAACAGCATGGAAGACGAGAGGGAGGGGCAGAAACAACGAGAGGCTTGAAGGGCTTCGTTTTGAATGAGACAATAGATCCAGTTTAAAGTAACAAATGATATTTGAAGCCTATTATCCAAATCTCGTGAATGTAAATAATTGCGAGTGGGCGTTACCAGGGACTGAATATAGCCTTTAAACTACTTTTTTGATGCATGGTATAAAAAGTGAACTTCCTCCACACAACCTCAGGACGACAACGTGAAAAATATGTAAAACACTGTGACAAAAATGAACCATACTTAATATCTGAAAGTATGATGCATATTCCTTGCTAGATTATAATGATTGTGTTGATTGTGTGAAGTCACCATAATTTTTTTACACTAGGGAAAGAAGAAGAAATAAATGTTTGTATACCCACTTATTTTGGTGTCAAGACATAACAGTCTGCTGATGTTTAGCAGACATTTCTGACATTTCTTAGGCCAATGAGAAAACCATTAAATCCACTGGTATTTGGTTGTTAAGGAATCAACAAACCAAGATATTTCTGATGGTGATACTAAGTCAGGCAATCACCACAGTTATTAAAACACATGTAAGCAGCTGCGATAGGCGTTGAGGTTGGTGGTTCGATTCCTAGCTCCTTAATTCTAAGTGTACGCAAGATACTGAAGCCAAGAGAATGTGTGTGGGAATGGATTAACGTGACTCTCAGTGTAAAGAGCTTTGTTTTGGTCATTAAGACGAGAAAAGCACTCTAGAAATGCAGCAAATGATGTGATTGTTTATGGCAAATTTCATTGTTTATCCAGTAGTTCAAATATTTCAGTTTCGACCAAGAGTGGACAAACTAATAAACCCAAATTACCATCCAAAGTAAAAGGGGGAGGAACAAAAAGGGTGAAGGTGAATACCATCATCAGTTGGATTTATTGAGCATGGAGTATGCCAGTCTATCCTCCTCCTCCCCATCACCACAAAAAGAGGGAGTAGTAGGGGGAACAGGGGGAGTAAACACTGAAAGTGGAGCAGGGAGCTTCACTTTACTGCTGCAGTAATCTCTAAGAACACTTGGTTCACTGATTGCTGCACCAAAGCTGTTTGCCTGGAAAAACGCCTCAGAGACGATGAGACCTCTGCCGTTCACACTGGCCACTTCTTAATTAAGCTTTAACCTTCTCAGAAAGGATTTGTCAAAATGGAAACTTGGGGTGCGCTCACTAAGCCCCCCCCCCACTCCTCCTCCCCGTCCACCCTCTCACATGTCACTCTTGTGCACTACTGAGTTCAACTTGAAAGCTTGTTATTTACTTGAAAAGCAACAAATATTTTTAAAAAATAAAAATTGGAGGCAAGCAATATTGTTTAAAGAAAAAATACGTTTTTATCAGCCGGATGTCTCAAAAACATCTGGCCGAAGGACTGCAGTTGAACATTAAGTCAGCTGACTGACACTGGCACATTCAACAGAGATGTGATGAATGTGTGTTGTCCTTGGAAATGAGTAAATGAAATGAAAATTCCACATGACACTCTATTAAACAAAAGAAAGTTCCATCCAAAAAGGTAAAACCCTGAAGCTCTCTTACGGTGTTTATCTTTGGTCTATAGCTGGTGACTTAATCTGGTGAACTTCTCAGAGTAATTAGAGCTATTAATCTTCTGTATAAATTACCGGCTCCGATACATCCTCTCTCATAGAAACTCTTCTTCAGAGCCTATAAGACTTCTTTTGTTATACCTGTGGAGTGGAAAAGTGAGGGGGAGGGGAGCGACGGAGAATGGAAATCCTTTCGCCGCGTCTCAACTCACCTAACGATTTATCACATACCTTTAGGCACTGTATTAAAGACCTGTGATAACTGGAGTAGCCTAATCATCTGCATGGCCAAGGGCATGATCTATCCCTCGGAGAGCAAACCAAACCAACTGTTAAAGCTTCTTCCCTCGCTCCATCCCTCCGTCTCGCTCTCTCACACAGTTTCGTCTAATAAGTAAATGGCTCTTTGTACAGTGTCTATAAATTTCAGACCAGATGCTGTTTTATCTGCACTAACCTACAGAACGACATCGTCAAGAAACGCATCTCCTTATTACCACGGATCCTCCGCACCGGCTGAATTGACTTTTGACCCTCTGTTCATCAAAAAACTCTCCCTCATTTTTGAAGACAAATACGGGACAATCGGTGTCACTATGGTAACGTCAGGCATCTGGTGAAAGAGGGTGAGGAGGAGGAGAGCAACTAATTTGATCAACTAGGTAGAGAACATGGTTATCTTTTCTGATGGAACTGTGATGGTATCGCTCATCTATTGATTAGGTGAATTGGTTCATTTCAAGGAATTTAAATGGAATTGTAATTACATTTACAGGATCTTGGTCAAGGTGTGTTATTTGTGTTTGTGCAACATAAATAGAGCTTTGGTGTCAGGACTGTGGTGATGTTGTGTATTTTCTTTGTTTGCAGAGAGTTGGATAAGCCTATTGTTTCCCCCTTCTCCACTATAGTTAGCTTAGCTTAGCATAAAACATAAGGAAAATGGGAAAAGTTAGCATGGTTCTACCCATTTGTAACAAAATCAAGCAGCACTGAAGCTATTATATAAATTTGCAAATAAGTAAATCTTCCCCAGTAGGTTACACTAGGTTTTTGTGGATCCCTCTGACTCGTCATCGTCTTCCCCACTTCGCTCAAACCCCGACATACCCACGAACCATGAAATAGCAAAATCACCCACACTGCTCTACTCTATTGTGTCAAAATGATTTGATAAATAAACTATGTGCTTATCTTATCGCTTTATTAAAAATTCAAGGCATTCAAATATCGGACCCGTGTTATTGTCTGCCGGCACGGCCACGAGACATGATATTTAAAGTTACGTCAAGGTTTATTCCCCTCAGAGTGCTTTTCAAATGAATTTTCCCCTCCATGTCACCGCGGATCAAAGTCTCCACAGCTGTCGTTACCGCGTAGGAAACCTTGAGAGGGCCGTCACAAATTGAACTCTTAATTGTGTTGCACCGTGCCGTATTTGCCTTGTCTACCCTCTCCTGACACACTATTCAGGCAGTAATTGGTTAACGTGAGCAGCCTAATGCAGGATAATACAATAATTACACACATACGTCGGCCCCTCGGCAGCAGCTGCATCAAGTGGGATTGTTTAGTGTGAGTTACAGATACTCTCTTGTCCAGGCTCTTTGAGGAGGGAAGTGAATGACAGTCTTTAACTAAAAAATGTTATCCTGTGAAATCTAAATTGGCTCATATTGAGATAGAGGGCTTATAGATTACAAAGTCTTAAATTAGTGACAGCAGCTCGCAGGAAAAAAGATTCACAGTGTGTTAAATGCTGCAATGTGAAAGTGATAATTAGAGTGAGAGTAAATCCTTGCTACAAGCTGTTTGAGATTGGAGGAATAAAAAAAGGAATATGAAAGGCATGTGAGTGAGAATGACTGTGTGTGCGTGTGTGTGCGTGTGTGTGTGTGTGTGTGTGTGTGTGTGTGTGGTCTGAGCTGGCACAGTCAGTCCCATGACCAGCTCCACAGTGTGTTTTGGAAATGGAGCAAATGTCACAGCGAGAACTGTAGAAGCAGCAGCGTGATTCGAAAGTGGAAAAAGCATCCAGATGTGGGAACTTTTCAATCCACACACACCGGCACTAGTGTTTGTATAGAGGGGAAACACAATGGCTGGCAGTGGTGATGGGAATCAACAAAACTCTCTTACCTTCGCCAAGTGGGAATTGATCCATTTCGTGAACGTCCTCTTCTGCACCGCCTCCTGCTCATCTGTAAATCAGAGCCCAGAGCATCACTATCAGTCACATGCAACGATACACAAAGCAGGGGATTAAAAAACACATTCTTCCCATTGTGTATTGTTTTTGAGAGTGGACTGGCTTTGCAGAGCTGCGTGGCAACTCTCATTAACTTTGATATTGTTAACTTTCTGCTGTATGTGTCTGAACGCAGTCGCATCAAATCACACCTTACACTGAAGAAGATGTTTGACATTTAAAGATGGCATTTTCACGAGCTGCACTCTTAATGTGGACAGAAAATCCTGCTCTGAGAAATGCCCTTTAGATGAGAGAAGGGCAGTGGTTCTTCTTCTACCTCGACATGTACCACTGCCACGATCTCTGTGAGGCTGTTATCCATTTCTGACTGAGGCTCAAGCTGCATTCAATCTGCTTCTACAAGAGTGTTGCTAAGTAAAAAGCCAACCTAACTCTGAATGTACTTTTAGAGTTGCATTTAAGGAAGGACACTGTTTGTGGAGGCTGCATTTGCTGCATGAAGCCCTTTTAACCAACACACAATCAATAGAATAGATGTCTGCTGACCATGCACCCGAA
This sequence comes from Limanda limanda, assembly GCF_963576545.1. Lineage (NCBI taxonomy): Eukaryota > Metazoa > Chordata > Actinopteri > Pleuronectiformes > Pleuronectidae > Limanda > Limanda limanda. Next base: position 8,707,096 of record NC_083653.1, on the reverse strand, counting down.
AAAAAACCCCACTTCACTTAAATGAGATCAAGACAATAATCAAGCCTTGTCAATACATGCATACAAACTAAACATTAAAGTGACGGTACTGCAATGGCGTTTTAGAACCACCTAGGGCTGTGATGACTCTGAGACCAAAACCGCGATACAAACCTTCACAATCAAAATATCACAATACAGGAAGATTGAACCAGTCTATTGAGCTGTTGTTACTTTATTAAAGTATCAAAATTCAATTTGTGTTTGACCGTTAGCTATAAAATATGTAATTCACAACATCCATCCATCCATTATCAATGCTTTTCCTTTGAGCGATTGGGATTGGTTGCAGATTGGGCGAGAGGGCAATTAAGAGTCTTCAATTGACCTAACCCCAGTGCAGACAGTGCTAGCCCCCCACTACCATGCCTAAATCAAAATTATCATATTCAAAGATATAGCAAACTATATAGATCGGAAATATTTAAATTAATTTATTTACTTGTCTTCGAACTGTGTGTGTCGAAAACAAAAAAAGGAAACGGAAATGTGTATTTGGAGAATTATTATATCATTTCAAACACCTTATGTCCTTGTTGCA